>NW_026000026.1:56853602-56925570 GCF_001458135.2 Marmota marmota marmota | reverse complement strand
AAAAAAAAAAAAAAAAAAAAAAAAAAAAAAGAAAGAAAGAAAGAAAAAGAAAAAAGAAAGAAGGGAAAAATAACATGTATTTCTACCTTCCTAGTTTGGCCAATTTGTTGATTCATTATGTATTAGATATTTTTATTTTTTTATTATTTTTTTATGCCAGTGAATGTTTACTTAACTTCCATATTCATTGACTTCTGTGGCTTTTAAATCTTCCATCTTTGTGCCCTTTACTATCTGCAAACACAATTGTACAATATTGAAGGTTAATGGAGGAAGAAGCTTGTGATATTAAAAAAAAATTGTTAGTTTTTAAAATTTTGAGTTAATTTCAAATTTCACAAAGCTTACCAGAATAGTATCATCAACTTTATATGCCCTTTCCCAGATTCGCTAATGTCTTAACTTTTTGCCACATTTTCTGTTATTCTATCTTTAAAATCACATATTATTTGCATCCATGTTAATGTGTATTTAATTTTTTGAACCATTTGATACATTGCAAAAGTCATGCCTCTTACATGTTAACACTTCAGTATATATTTTCTAAGAATAAAGGTAAATTTTTCCATATGCCCTCTATAGTTAGTAAAATCTGGAAAATTTACATTGATACAGTACTGTAATATTTCGGTTTGGTCAATCCTAATCTTTTAGTTCCATGTTCAGTATAAGATCCTATACTGTATTTAACTTTCATGTCCTTAATTGCCTTTAATCTGAAGTATTCTTCTTTGTCTTTCATGAGATGAACATTTTGAAAAGTACAGGCTAGTTATTTTACAGAATATATTTCTCAATTTGGGTTTGTCTTGTGCACTTACGGTTAGATCCAGGTTATACATCCCTTATTCTGTGCAAGTAATGGTTTCTTTCTGAAGGATATCACATCTGAAGCTCATATAGCCTGTCTGCCCTCGTTGGCATTGCCATAGGAAAAGATATTGCCTGGTTTCTTCACTGTGATTTTAAATTTAACATAGTTAATAAGTTATTTGTTAAAAGACACTTTGCAGCTATATAAATATCTTACTCATCAAACTCTACCCCTAATTGTAGCCTCCAATGATGATTATTGCTTGAACCAGTATTTTCTATGGTTATTCAAATGATTGTTTTTCTGGCACAACCACCTTGTTCACAGTTACCAGTTGACATTTAGAGCTGTCAGAACCCTCCCCGCTGACTGTGTCTTAGCATGGACTCAATGATTCCTGTTTTTATTCATGGGGTAATAATCCCTTACTGTCTTTATTTTGGTGCTCATATGAGATTTGTCCTATGAAAGCTTCTTCATATTGTCTTCTCACCCACCCCCCACTCCTGCCAATATCTAACATCCTCTCATTTTTTTTTTTAAGTAATTTTTAACACAGCTAGGTTGTTTGGGCTCAATTATGTACCTTCCCTGTCATAACCTTAGGGTAGGCCATTTCTCAGAGGAGTTAAATAGTGTAGAGTAGTATTTAGGATTCAAGATCTGGGTGCTAGGGATTGTAAATTTAAAACTTAAGAGATGTTCACATTGACTGAGAGTAACAAATTGAACACACTGACATAAATGCAAAAGGATATCTGCAAAGGGCTTTTTTTTTTTTTTTTGGTACCACTATTTACAGTATCAAAGAATTGGAAGTGTGCCTTTTTTTAGTTGAGGGGTAACTTGAAACTCCGGAGTGTATGCAAAATGGTCTATATGCAGTTGCATAAAGGAATGGTAAGGGCTTGGGATGTGGTTCAGTGGAGGAGTAATGAAGATTTCTAGGATATAATTCTCCAGATTAAAGGCAATTAAAGACATGAAAGTCAAATACAGTATAGGATCTTACACTGAACATGGAACTGAAAGATTAGGAAGATTGACCAAACTGAAATATGATCTTCTTTAAGACTTTTAAATATGTTAATTATAAAAGAGGGAGCATAAATATTCATTTGCTTATATTATAAAAGGGAAGATAAAAATTTTAAAAGGGAGAGGATATAGTATAGAAGAAACAGGAATGGAAGTTAACTTCTCTGTAAGCTCTGAAGTTGGATCCAAGTAATAAAAAAGCAGTATTAAATCAAATGAATACAAGGCAGTCCTTAAAAATAAAAAAAGACAAATGACCCTAATTATACCAAATTGGTAGCTACACAGAAATAAATTATTTCATGGGGCTAGGGTTGAGGCTCAGTGGTAGAGTGCTCATCCAGTGCATGTGTGAGGCACTGGATTTGATCTTCAGCACCACAAAAAAAATAAATAAAAATAAATAAGATATAGTTATTGTGTCCACCCACAATTTAAAAAAATTTCAAAAAAATTATTTCACCTGATTTGAAAGCAGTAATTTGTGGGAGTGAGTATTCCTGAGAACAAAAGGAATTGCAAAGAAAATTTAACTTTCAGTAATCAGATTGTAATGATTGTTGATACTAATAATGGTATTATTTTGAAAATATTATATGTATTCTAAGATAAAGCAAGCAATTAGTTGGCCAAAGATATTTGAAACCGAGAAACGTAATCCCAGTGATGATATAAATATGAAACCAAAGAAATTAGGTTAAAAAAAAATCTGCAAATTTGAATTTCAGTTGGAAAAGTATAAATTAATGTATTTTCTCTAAAAATACACTTATCCTAGTCCATTCCATTAAAAGTAATCTTAAAAGTAACAACCAGTCCAGGAGTAATAGATTTACCTAGTACTGAGGTTCCTATTATTTTCCCATTTAAACAGAAGGAGAGCTTTTTGATGAAATTTCTGAGTTACAGCCTGAGGCAAGAAATATGCAAGGTGAGCCTGGGACATCTTGTCATGCCAAAAAGCAAGTAAGCTATCAAAGATTACTGAAGTCTTGTCAAAAGGACTCTGGAGCTAATCAAGGATTTCCTATTGGCTAAAAGTGGGACAGTATGGAAATCAAGAAGGATGCTAAAGTGTATTAAAATTTATGAAATAAGTTCAAATCCATGAGGTTTTAATGAAACTTTAAAAGTTATTGATGTGCTTTGAAGAATGCTAGTGGTTTGTATACTCTTTTGAAAATTGGTAAATAAGAAAAAGAAATGAAAATGCCTTTCATTTATGAACTGTGCCTCAAGGATAACTAATATGAAGAGAGAAAGTTTTTTTGTATTGCCCCTAAAGAAGAAATTATATTGGATAAATGAAGAATGATAAAATGCCACCATTTTGCTCCCTCTAATTAAATAATGGACAAAACCACACAATCACTAACGATTGCTAAACTTGTTAGGTATAAACTAATTGAAGAAATCTATAATGGAGAATTAGGCTAGGATGAAATCTTTCATGAAAGGCCTTATAGGTGTCTGACTTTTGTTATAGAAAGACTGGAGACTTAAAATTATGCTATGATTAGATTAAATTTGGAGCACTTGTAGTACTAGGCTGAAAGAGTTATTAGGGAAAGGCTATTCATATATTTTAGCTTATACTTTTATGTCTGAATATAGAGATTTTTTTCCCATTTTCCCGCTGCACACACACACATTTTTAATTTTTTGAATGTATAAACAAGGTATATAAAATTTGCACAATTTCAAAACTGAAGAATATTTGGCAATCCATATTGCCTCTACTCTCTCAGCCATTTTTAAATTAGTTGCTGGTTTATGCTGCTATTCTTGCTTTTTTCAAAATAATAAGCAAGTGTATATAAATATTTCCATCTTTCTTGTATAGAGGAAGCATACCATATTGTTTTGTATCTTGCTTTTTTAAAAAATTATATTCTAGAAATCACTCTGTAGCAGTAAATAAGATATTCTACATTCTGCATATTCCTTTTTTAATTGACACATTAGATCTGTACATATTTATGAAGTACCATGTGATATGTGTGTGTGTGTGTGTATGTGTATGTGTGTGTGTGTATATGTATGTATATATGTATATATATATATATAAAATGTTCAAGTCAGGTTAAGCATGTTTATCTCATTTCTGTTTTGGGAAAACATTCCAAATATTTTCTTTTAGCTTGGATTTTTGAAATAAATGACATTGTCTTTGGGAAAACATTCCAAATCTTCTACCTTGGTTTTTTGAAATAAATGACATTGTCATCAACTGTAGTTTGTACTGTAGTTTATACCTGTGCAATAGAACACCAGAACTTTTTTCTCTTAAGTATAATTTAGTACCCATTGGTATTCCTCCCACAGCATCTTTGCTTTTTTTTTGGTACCGGGAATCAAACTTTTACCACTGAAGTACATCATTCTCTGTCCTTTTTGTTTGTTTGAGACAGAGTCTCAGTAAGTTGCAGAGGCTGGCCTTGAACTTGTGATTCTTTCTCCCTCATCTTCTTGAGTTGCTAGGGTTACAGGTAGTCATCACTGTGCTCAGCCACCTATTCTTCATCTTACTAGAGAACAATGTAACAAAATAAATACTTCTAATTCCAAAGGTAAACCCATTCTAATAGTAAACCTAGGGTCATACTGTTGGTTTTATTTCCAAACAGAATTACTCCCTAAATATGTGAAAGGAAAAATTCCTATATTCACTTAAGAATTTTGATTTGTTAACAAGCAGTGTTGTGTGTGTGGGTGTGTGAACACTTGTGAATGGAACCCAGGGCCCTGCAAATGCTAATTAGCACTCTATCATTGAGCTATACTCCCTGAATCCCTAAGGAGCAGTTTTGACTAGCAGTGCATCTGGAAGATTTATTTTAAAATGTAGGCCTATAATAGAGCCCTCCCCCAGATTTATTCACTCATTATCTACTTTATTTTTTTTGTGTGTGTGTTACTTGGATGAAACCCACAGGTTCTCTACCATTGAGCTCCATCCCCAACCTTTTTTGTTTTTCAAGTCAGGATCTCACCAAGTAGCCTAGGTGGGCCTTGGATTTGTGATCCTCCTGCCTCAGCCTCTCAATAGCTGTGATTACAGGCTTGTGCCATGGTGCTTGGGTTCATCCATCTACTTTCAGAGTATTTGTTGAGCACCCAGCTGTACAAGGTTCTATGTTAAGTACTCTGGAAAAAATATAGTGAAAAAAGTTATAAGCTATTAAAATGAGGACTCTTGCTTAACTCTTCTCACTTGAAGACTAAGTTTAATAACACTTCATTCTGAATGCTTGTTGATTACTGTACCAGTTTAGTTATGTCTGGATCAGTTGTCTTAAACATAGCACAAAAAGATATTTGTCAGTTTACATGAATGTCTCAAGGTTAGTTGTTTAATGGTAAGGACTTTGTCTCATTTTACTCTACTTCATGTCTTATTGAGTCAGTGAAAATTTTTCTTAGCTAGTGTGTTAAATAGAGAAATAAAATCATTGCTAAAAAACTGTTTGGATTTGTTTGTGGTACTGGGATTGAAGCAATCCCTATCACTGAGCTAAATCCCCATTTTTATTTTTTATTTTGAGGCAGGGTCTCACTAAGTGAGATTGGCCTTGGATTTGGCATCCTCCTGCCTCAGCCTCTTGAGTAGCTGAGGTTACAGGTGTGCACTACTGCACTTAACTTTTTTCTTTTTTTGAGTTTAAAGGCACTGTGCTATTTTGGGGCCTCAGAACCATGTGATGAAAGGGTATAAACTGGCAAAATGATCTTGATAGCATAAACCTTTCAGAGACAAGTTTTCACTGTTTTCCAGGAAGAAAAACCTTTTACTAGATGTTAAGAGCATGATACACTTGCTCTTATTTTAGACATTTTAACTTATATCTGACTTGTGGAATCAAAATCCTTTCTGCACATGTTTATTATGCAAAAAATAAGTCCTTGTTCTGAAAAAAGGATTAGAGTAACTTTATTTTGTAGTCTGTTTTCTTAGGCCAGTTCTGCCATCTGGTGGCACTATTGAAAATTACAGAAGGTAGTAAAACTTTTGTTGTATATACCTGCACAAGCTGTTACTTATGGGTTTTTTGAAGCTAGATGAAATTCTGTCAAAAGCTGAGTCTACCATATTTACAGAGATTTAATACCCAAGTTTCCAACTATTCATATGTAAATACCACATGCAAAAACGGCCATGAAAATAAAAACAGTTTTACTCAACTGTTTAGTTCAGGTGATTTCTCTCCTACTTTAGATCAATAATTAAAAATGGGAAGAAAGATAGTTTCTCAATCAGATGATAATTGCTTTCTCATGGTTGTGTGTGGATGTTAGAAAATGTTACGAGAATTTGTTATTACCTCAGATTTATTTTTGTAGAACCATGAGAAATTTAAATGATTTTCTTAGAAGTATTATTGATATTTTAATGTAAATTACATTTTATAGTAGCTTAATTATAGTAAATTGCCATCTCCTGGAATGATAGAATAAAGAAATAGTCTTGAAAACAAATGAGAGCTACAAATAAATTTTTTTCACCTGATATAAAGATTTTCAACATATTAAATCTTTCGTTCATACAATTTCATTTTTGTAATAGCTAAAGCTGGCCTCTTAAACGTGTATGTACCATACCTCAGATTTATTTTCTTTCCAAGTGTCTGACCTTGGAGCCTATAATTGGGGTTTTGTTTATTAACTTCAAGGGAGAATATCTTATTGCATATGTTTTAAAATCTGTCAGATATGTTACTATAAATTAAATAACATTGATTCTCTTTTCTATTTGGGTATAGAAAGTTGATATATTGAAATAATGGTTAATGATCTGGAACTTCCTTCTGACTATTAAATTCCTAGTGAATATTGTTTGAAATATGTGTGTTTTCTAATTGTAGCCAGTCGGATGATGATTCTGGTTCAGCTTCAGGCTCTGGATCAGGTTCGAGTTCTGGAAGCAGCAGTGATGGAAGCAGTAGCCAGTCAGGTAGCAGTGACTCTGACTCTGCATCTGAATCAGGCAGTCAGTCAGAGTCTGAGTCAGACACATCACGAGAAAACAAAGTTCAAGCAAAACCACCGAAAGTTGATGGAACTGAGGTAATAAATAAAATATCCAATGAAAATTAGATTTTTGGCATTACTTTGGGAAAATTTATAGGGTTACAAAACAATTTTAAAACAAAGTTTACTTTTAGTAATTCTATAAGTTGTGGCTATACATCAGTGTGAACTATTAGCTTAAGTGAAACAGTCTATAAAATGGCACATATAACAAATGTATATGCAGATAAAGCCTTTTCTACCTCTTTCTGAGGCAAAAGTTGAATTTCATAAACAGTAGTTTCATGGGTAAAAATTAAAAACTTCATGAGGTCTACTTGTTAAGCTTACAGTGATATCTCCTTTTAAGACTTTCAAAGGAGATACTTTATTACTAATAGGAGGAAGATATAATATTTGCTTCTTCAAAGATAATTGGTAGAATAGGATAGGGTTTTTTTCTGCTTGAGACAAAGTACTACAGCATAAACTAAAACCTGACCATACTTCCTGATAGTATATGCTATGTTACTTATCGTATTGGTCTTTAATGAGATTAGATGCTTGGGCCTAGAGTATAAATCAACCTACAACTGCTTTCATAGAGAAAAATCTTGCTTTAAAAGAAGAAAGGTCAGCTGAGCTTATTGTGTTTACAGTGACATAGTTGATTTGTATTCTGACTCAGCTCTTCATATTTACTCACACTGATAAAATAGGTAACTATACTGAGTAGCACCAGTATAGCATATTTTCAATTTGTTTGTGAAAATAATCCTCTTAAAAGAGGAGGATGATTATTGTCATCTATGAAACTTGACACTCCATTAATTTTCTTATATATAGTGAAGTCTGGCATTTTATTTTAATTATTTTGCAGTGATATTGTATTTGTAACATGAAAGAGGAAAATAGTCAATTTATTATTTGGGCAGAGAAAATGTTAGAATTGTCAGTAAATTGTTTTTCTGTTTTTGCCACATTTCATCTTTTTCCTGGTACATGTTTCTGTTACAGTTCTGGAAATCTAGCCCCAGTATTCTTGCTGTTCAGAGATCTGCAATGCTTAAGAAGCAGCAGCAGCAGCAGCAACAGCAACAGCAACATCCAGCTTCATCTAATAGTGGATCAGAAGAGGTGAATTTTCATAATGAGTTATTATTTTAAAAGTAGATCATATGTTTGACCATTTAATATTAATGAAATTATTAAAAGCAATTTCTTTGAAAGGATAAATAGAAAATACCTGCATTTAAATATACCTGTAAAAAAAATCTTGAAATATAGACATAATGTTATCCAGTATTTCCACTTTAGAGATTAATTCAGAATAATGTGAAATTTGTGTGTTTGCTCATCATAGCAAAACTAGAAATTTGGGCTGGGGTTATAGCTCAGTGGTAGTAGAGCACTTGCCTAGCATGTATAAGGCACTGGGTTCAATTCTCAGCACTGTATGTGTGTGTGTGTGTGTGTGTGTATGTGTATATATATATATATATATATATATATATATATATATATATAAACAACAACAACTAGAAATAAATGTAAATGTGAAATTTGAAGGAAAGAATTAAATAAGACATATACATCTGTACACACCAGTGGATGAATATTATAGTAGTAGATTTTATAGAATGTTGACATGTTTTTTTTAAAGTGTTTTTATTTCTAACTAAAACAGTTGTACATATTTATGGGGATAGGGTTTGATATTTTATTGCATGTATACAATGTGTAAGATCAGATGAAGGTGCTTGGCATACCTATCACTTCAGATATCATAATTTGTTTGCATTGAAAATACTCAGTCCTCTCTACAATTTTGAAATATTCAATTAATTATTGTCAGTTAATAGTTATCTTACTGTGCTATGTAACATTAGAGTGTTTCCTCCTATTCAGCTGCCTCCACTACTGTACCCATTAATGAGCCTGTCTCCATCCCTCCTTCCCCCATACCTTTCCCAGGCTCTAGAAACTATTATTCTTTTAGTTTCCACTTATGAGTGAGAATTTATGATATTTGTCTTTTTGTGCTTCATTTATTTCAGTAAACATGTCCTTCAGTTCCATCCGTCTTGTTGCAAATGATAAAATTGTTTTTTGTAGCTGAATAATATTCCCTTAGTGTATATAAGCCAACATAGATTGGTTTCATATTGTGGCTAGTGAAAAACTAAATTATTCTCATAATAGTTTTTAAAGACTAGACTGCAGTTATAAATAATGTAGATTCTGTGTGTGTGTATAAGTATACATAAATGTGTGTTTGGATAGAAACATTCAGATAGAACTGTGTCAAAAATTATCTACTGTTGAAGAATAATGTTATTTCAAAATTTGGAATACCAAATTCCTTGTTGTGGCTATACTACACAGCAATAATGATCACCTGAGATGGTAGATTTTAAGGTTTTATACAATGTGCTGACATTATGATATTTATCTGATTTTGTTATCTCAATTCCCAATAAAATGTTATTAATTACTTTAAGCCAGCTATTGTAAATATAAGAACATAGAACAAAAAGAAAAGAACTTAAGCATACTCTTATTAGCAAAGTGAATATTATATAGCATAGCTGGCTTTGTTAAATTTTAAACATTTATGAATGACATTTTAAAAATTTTTCTTTGCAGGATTCCTCTAGCAGTGAAGATTCTGATGATTCATCAAGTGAGGTCAAGAGGAAAAAGCATAAAGAGTATGTCATTTTGTTCAGCTGACTACTTTTGCATCAGGAAAATACTAATAACTTTGTATTTCTTTATGAAAGTTGTTGCCAAAAATAGACTTTTAGAACTTCTTTGTTCATGGCATTTATGATTTAAACCATTAACCCATAACATTTATCTTTCTTAGATTTTTGTGCCACTTCTTTATCTCTTATAATTCTTACCCCTAAATATTTGTAAATTTTAAAGATCTACTTAGCCTTAATGTCAAAAAATCTTAATAACTTGGGAAATTTAGGAGTATAGGGATCATAGGGTGATTGATGATTGTTAATTTATGTTAATAATTATCCTTACTATTTATCTGCACATGAAATTTACTTCACTGACATGAAAGAAATCAATTAGAAACTTACTGTATTTGCATAAAACCATGACTCATTAAGTATCTCAGATTCTGAGTTTATATACATTTGAAATGATTTTTTTTTTCTCATTCTTTAGAAGCATTGTTCTGTTGTTTGATCTCTAAATGTTCTATTGGTCTTTGATATTTGGAATATTCACTTTGTTATATCTGTGTTTGGATATGTTGTTTTTCCCACAGGATTCATATATCTTTAATATAAGAATTCATATTTTTTATTACTTTTTGAAAATTCATTCATTATATCTTTGAATGTTTTCTTTTTGTTTTTAACTCTAAGCTACTCCAAATCTGTGGTCTTCTACTTTTCAGGTTGTTTTTCCTTTTCTTGCAGGGCTAGCAGTCTAACCCAAGGTTTTATACATGCTAGTTAAGCACTCTACCACTGAGCTAGCCCTGTATTCTAGTTTGTAAAGCAAAATAAGTGCAATTTCAAATATTTTGTCTCTTCAACTATTTAAATCTTTCACCGAGTTATTAATTTTTAAACCTAAAATGACTATATATTTATTTATTTATTTATTTTTATGTGGTGCTGAGGATCAAACCCAGGGTCTCACGCATGTAAGGCAAGTGCTCTACCACTGAGCTACAAACCCAGCCCTAAGTATACATTTCTTAAAATGAATGGTTTTGATAAGTTTATTTCAATATAAATAATTTACAAAACATATAATAGATTTTTTCATATGGCCTGCATATTGCTACATTCAGTGTCCAAACCCTAAAAAGATCTCAAGATAACAATTTGCTTTTGTTATTTACTTTCATAATCAGATTTTATCTGTGTTTTTATAATCTTTAGCATACTCCTGATTAATGCAAGAGACACAGAGCAATGGAGCAAAAGCTATAGCCAATGCAAGATATAATATAGGTTGATTATACCTATTTGAAGTGCTTGAGTCCAAAAGTGTTTCACGTTTTTGTTTTTTCACACTTTGGGATATTTACAGACTTTACCAGTTGACCATCCTTAACCTTAAAATTAAAAATCTGAAATATTTCCAAATCTGAAACATCCCAAATATGATGATGGTAAAAAATTTCAGATTTTTTATTTGAATTGGGGATATTCAACCTGTACATGTAAGAATTTAATATACGTGTGTTTTATTTCAACTTTATCTAATAACACTGACATGTGCATCCAATATTTTATTCTCTACATGTGAATTGGAAAGAAATAGATTAAATGACTAAAAATAGTAATAGATAATTGTTGAATATTGAGATGATACTATTGGTAATTTTTTTATTTTTTTAAACACTTTTTTCTAAATAAGCTTTTCTTAATGAAAATATACCATTAGTAAATTCAGTTTATTAAGTCATTTTACAAATCACAGTCTGCAGAAAATTAAAACGAAAGAAATTGGGTTTGTTTTTTGAGAGGGCAAATGGAATAATTTTACAAGATTTTCAAAACTAAACCTGTGGCTCTTTTGAGTTAGCATAGTACATTTTCATCTATAATGAGAATCAGATACCATTTTTATGTACAGTTCATTTGAGGTATCTAAATAATTAATAAAAATCTGAAGAGAGAAATCTGTGAAGAATATTTTCCAGTGTTATTTTACAGACATTTAATATTTTCTAGCATAGGTAAAAGGAATAATATTTTTTATGTTAACTGGAAGAGTAGTCGCTCATCTTTGTATTTTATCATACATAACTTATGTATGTTTAAGTAAAAATACTTTATAAATTTTATATACAGTGAAGATTGGCAGATGTCTGGGTCAGGATCTCCATCTCAGTCTGGTTCAGATTCAGAATCTGAAGAGAGAGATAAAAGCAGTTGTGATGAAACAGAATCGGATTATGAACCCCAAAACAAAGTCAAAAGCAGAAAACCTCAGAATCGGTAAGTGCATTATGTTATTGGTTTGAAAAATTATTAGTTACAGAAGGTATTCATCCTTTTTCTGTAGTTCCTCAAAACTTGCTTTAAAATGTCTTTTTTAAAAAAAAAACACACAAAAAAACTTCCTGCTCTTCCTCAGCTCTAAGTCAAAAAATGGAAAAAAGATTATTGGACAGAAAAAGAGGCAGATTGATTCATCTGATGATGATGATGATGAAGATTATGATAATGATAAAAGAAGTTCTCGTCGCCAAGCAACTGTCAATGTTAGCTATAAGGAAGATGAAGAAATGAAAACAGATTCTGATGATCTACTGGAAGTGTGTGGAGAGGATGTTCCTCAACCTGAGGAAGAAGAATTTGAAACAATAGAAAAGTTTATGGATTGTCGGATTGGGAGAAAAGGAGGTATTTTTCAAAAAAGCATTTTATTGTTTGTTATTTAAAGTACTTCTTAATTTTTTTAAAATTTGAAAGCCAAGATGGTGGATTTTTCTTTTGTTTTAATTATTTGCTATAAAACTATTTTTAGATCTTTTCAGAAACTATTCACTTGACCTCATGTCATATGATATGGATATTTGGAAAATTTCAAACTTATGCATTTAAATTTTTCTCTTATACCTAAATAATCAGTTGCTATTTAAGTATTTTCAGTTATACAAAGTGTTTGGATTTTGAAATATTTTTTATACATCTTAAATAGTAGGTTATTTTTAGTTACCTAGAGATGTAGTTTTAAAATATAACATTAAAATAATTAAAAATCATCTGAATGTGGTGGTGCATGCCTGTAATCCAGTGACTTGGGAGACTGAAGCAGGAGGTTGCAAATTTGAGATCAGCCTGGGGAAGTTATCTCAAAATTAAAAACAAACTAACAAGAAAAACAGCCTCCTAATTGTTAATATTGTAAATTGGCATGTAATCTTGGATGCTCCATTGTGTTTTGGCCTTGTTTATTTTTTGAATTTTAAAAATGAGGGTATTGGGGCTGGGGATGTGGCTCAAGAGGTAGCGCACTAGCCTGGCACGCGTGCGGCCCGGATTGGATCCTGAGCACCACATACAAAGATGTTGTGTCCGCCAAAAACTAAAAAAATAAATAAATAAATTCTCTCTCTCTCCCTCTCACTCTCTCTCTCTCTTTAAAAAAAAAAAAAAAGTGAGGGTATTAAATTTAAATAATCTTTATTTCTAAAATTCTGAATTGCTTTTAGGTATAATATAACTTGACATAAATTTCTGTACTGATTATTCGCTTATATAAGAGGTTTGTTTTGTATTAATATTCTTGAAATTCAGAGTCGAAAGGAAATAATCCTAATCCTATAACAGTTATGTTGAAGGGCTTGTACTTTTGTTTTTAGCTACTGGTGCTACTACCACCATCTATGCAGTTGAAGCAGATGGTGACCCAAATGCAGGATTTGAAAAAAATAAGGAGCCAGGAGAAATCCAGTATTTAATTAAATGGAAAGGATGGTCGCATATCCACAACACCTGGGAGACAGAAGAAACCCTTAAGCAGCAGAATGTTAGAGGAATGAAAAAATTGGATAATTATAAGAAAAAAGATCAAGAAACAAAAAGATGGTAAGCATGCTGTGTAAACCGCCCCCCACCCCACACACATATTTATAATTCAAAGATTCCACTAAGCTTTTTGGTAATAAAAATATATATATTCAAGAACTAAAATAACTACCTGATCTATAGTATGCCATTTCAAGAGAAAGCTCTTAGGGTAGCCATATCCAAATTTTTCCTTGATAACAAGTGTGTGTGTATATCTAATCTCTCTCTCTCTCTCTCTTATATATGTGTGTGTGTGTGTAAAAACATATATAATTCATTAAAAATTACAAATTTGTAAAGTTAAAAATTAATGATGCTCCATTTGTTTCAATTTCTTCATTGTACAAGCTTGGCTTATGTTGATGAAGTGGTAAAATGGGAGCTTGTGTGCTTAACTGATAAGTGTTTGTGATAAGTGTTTAGTAGGATAAGTGATTTAGAGGAGATTTTGAAGTCTATTCTTGGATTAAAATTTTTCAGGTTGAAAAATGCTTCACCAGAAGATGTGGAATATTATAATTGCCAACAAGAGCTTACAGATGATCTACATAAGCAGTATCAAATAGTGGAACGTATAATTGGTTAGTAATAAATGATTCTGATAAAGCTTTTATTGTATGTATACTTGAAAAATTTTAAAATGTCGTAAGTTTGATGTTTACATGTCAAATATAGTATTAATTGTATATTTGAAAAATGATAGTATTAATAAAGCAGATGACTAATTTTTACTTGTGTAGCCTTTGCTGAGAATTTGTTTCTAAAAGTTAAATGTCAAAAGATAAAATAAATACTAATTTATCTCACAGCTCATTCCAATCAAAAGTCAGCAGCTGGTTATCCTGATTATTATTGCAAATGGCAGGGGCTTCCATACTCAGAGTGCAGCTGGGAAGATGGAGCTCTCATTTCTAAAAAGTTTCAAGCATGCATTGACGAGTATTTTAGTAGGAACCAATCAAAAACCACTCCCTTTAAAGATTGCAAAGTGAGTATTATTTGACATTTTTAATCAATGAAGATATTTTTATGCATCACAAATTCTACAGGTCTAAGTAGACTTGTATTTTGATTTCAGACATACTTAAGGAGACTACTTTTTGGTTAATAGGTCTTATGGGAAGTAAGGGTCTTCCAATTGCTATATGGTCTTAGATGTGGCATTGACTTTTTTTTTTTAAATTTCATGTTTACACATATATTTTAGTTGTTGGTGGACCTTTAATCAATCAATTAATTAATTAATATGTGGTGCTCAGAATCGAGCCCAGTGCCGCCCATTGAGTCACAACTCCAGCCCTGTGGCGTTGACTTTTATCTTTATTGAGTGACATTATGTCAGAAAGATGAAATATTGATGGTGGTGATGGTGATCATTGTGGGGAATAAACTGGGGAAATAAAATAGGGAAATCTTCCTTGAGACTAGAGGGGTTTAAAAATAGCAGATATTTTCTCTGAAGGCAGGAAAGGAAAAGAGAGACACACTCATAAGAAAATATCCTGGACTATCTGGCCTAATATTTTTGAAATCTTCATAGTTGGTATGAAGTTATTGGCGATAGTTTTTGGGTTTGTTATGATATTTTTTTTTTTTTAAAGAGAGAGAGAGAGAGAGTTTTAATATTTATTTTTTAGTTTTCGACAGACACAACATTTTTGTTTGTATGTGGTGCTGAGGATCGAACCCGGGCCGCACGCATGCCAGGCGAGCGCGCTACCGCTTGAGCCACATCCCCAGCCCTGTTATGGTATTTTTAAAGTCAGAAATGTAATAGAATGCTAAACAAGTATTATGGTTTATTTTTAGATGAAGGATGGAGGAATGGCTATGAATGAATCTAACATAGTCTTTGCTTGTGAATACTTGAGTCCCATGTATTTTTACAGGAGTTGATTTCTTTCATTTGTTTATTCAAGAAGAGGGCAGAATATTTCACTGTGTTTTTGTTAGAATCCTAGAAAATAGTCTTGACTAAATCTTCAGATACATTTTGAGTAGTGACTCTCTGAAATTGATGACTTTACATGGAATTTTATAGTTAGTGGTGAAAGCTGAAATTTTCATCTTTTAGTATAATTTCTCATATTTAGTAATTCTGTAAGTTAATATTTATTTCCACTACAGGTATTAAAACAGAGACCAAGGTTTGTAGCCTTGAAGAAGCAACCATCCTATATTGGAGGACATGAGGGTTTGGAATTGAGAGATTATCAACTGAATGGTTTAAATTGGCTTGCTCACTCATGGTGCAAGTAAGTATATTTTAAAATCATTTTGAGATTAAAAATTTTATAAAAAGTTAGAGAAGATTTCCAATATTATAAAGGATAAAGCCTTTGGGATTTTATATTCATTCCCCGTTTTTTATAAATAGTTTTTATTACATACTAGAAAGAAGGGACTTATATAGTATAACTTGTTTAATTGTTGGAATTTTTCAGTGTGTTTTTATTCAATTTAAATATCATGTACAGTCTCATCCCACACTATTTCTAGAATATTTCTCTTTTCTATAGTTATTTACAGTAATAATTTAGTCCACGTTTTCCATATCTTATAGTTTCTGCTCTTGAGAATATACATAACTCCTAGTTGCATTTTTCACCTGTGTTCTTCCTAGATACTTTTTATAATTATTTAGTATCTCTGGACTTTATCTCTAATAGATCATACGTATGTTCATATAAATGTGTCCACATGATATGAAAAGACTTCTGTATGTATTGAATCTTTATTACATACTTATTTTAAAATTTTTTGTTTTTTAACTTTGTAGAGGAAATAGTTGCATACTTGCAGATGAAATGGGCCTTGGAAAAACAATACAGACGATCTCATTTTTGAACTATTTGTTTCATGAACATCAGTTATATGGACCTTTTCTGTTAGTAGTACCACTTTCTACTCTCACATCCTGGCAAAGGGAGATTCAGACATGGGCTTCCCAAATGAATGCTGTGGTTTATTTAGGTGATATTAACAGCAGAAACATGGTAAGTTGTTTCCCCACAGATTTAAAATCTGGAAATACTGTCTTTGACCATGAGTATTTTATCTTTTTTGTTTTGTTTCTGTAGTTCATTCTTTTTGTTTTGTTCATTTGTTTGGTACTGGAGATTGAACCTAGAGGCCCTTTACCACTGTGCTTCATCCCCTGCCCTTTTTATATTGAAACAGGGTCTCAGTGAATTGCTGAGGCTAGCCTCAAACTTGGAATCCTCTTGCCTCATCCTCTCAAGTAGGTAGGATTACAGGCATGTGCCTCCGTGTCTGGTTTGTAGCCTTAATTCTAGCATAGAATTTGCCACAAAGATAAAATAAAAATAAAATATCATAATTAGATACAATAAAAATTGGATATAATCAAAATCAAATAAGGTTTAGATATCATATGTATTTTTTCCAACTCTTATAGAAAATTTCAGATATACAAAGCTGTCAGTACAGTGTCACTTCACAATTTTAATTCATTGCCAGTTTTGTTTCTTCTATACCTCTACATATTATTGTCCTCCCATTGTGAAGAAAACTCCAGATATTCATCCATAAATGTTAATATTAAATGAATTTCTTAGGTTTTATTAAATGAGATCTTTCTTCAGTGAAGGTGTGTATTAAAAAGATGTTTGTTTCTTTTTTTAAATAAGATGTTTGTATGATACAGTGTTTGTATTTCATGATGAGATTAATACAGCATGCAGGACATTAAAAATAATTTTTGTTGTATAAACATTCACAGGTTTTTGTGTGTGTATGTATTATGAGTGGCTTTTGTTTTAGATATTCAAGGAAAAGAATAATTTGCTTAATTTTCTCTTAATTATCTTTAAAATTTCTTAATAGATACGAACACATGAGTGGATGCATCCCCAGACCAAACGGTTAAAATTTAATATACTTTTAACAACTTATGAAATTTTATTGAAGGATAAGGTATGTATTATCTCTTTTGTTGTTGTTTGTTTGTATATGTCAGTTTTGCCTTTATTGTATGTTTGTAGACAGTATGAAAGGATAACTTAAATCATGACCCAGGCCAACAAACTACAGCTTGTGGGCCTTGAGCTAAGAATGATTTTTAACCTTTTAAAAGGGTTACAGTTAAATGATGATATAGAAAGAATATGTGATAGAGACCACATTTTGATTTGCAAATCCTAAAGTATTTGTGATTTTAACTCTTTACAGAAAATGCTTGCCAACTCTTCACTTAAACCAGTTTGTAGTGTCTGTTGATTTGTAAGCATTTTAGAGAGGAGAATGATGCTTAACACGATGAAACTACCACTTTATGAAGCACTGTATTAATTGCTTTACAGCTACTGTGTCAATAAATTCTCTCTTCTACATTCTATTTGTTGTTTCTACTTTATTGAATAGAAATATTGAGTCTCCTAGAATTTAATGAAATTGTCTTAAGATCACACAGTTATTAAGCAGCAGAATCAGGCCTGTTAGAGTTCTAAATTTATATATTGGATAGAGATCTATATAGTACATAAAAGTCAAGTAGTAAATAATACCTGCAGTTGGAATAAGACACTGTTCCAAATTGACATTAATGGAGACCTTCATTGGACTTAGGATTTGTTTAGTGCTCAACCAACGAGCCACATCCCTAGCCCTTTTATTTATTTATTTTTTTGAGATAGGGAGGGTCTCCCTAGGTTGTTTAGGGCCTGTGTATGTTGCTGAGGCTAACTTTGAATTTGCGATCATCCTGTCTCAGCTTCCCGAGCCACTGTGATTACAGGTGTGCACCACCACCAAGATTTAAAATCTTGTAAAGTTCTAAATGGTATTATTAGTTTTTCCTTTCTCATCATTATATAAGCTAGTATAAATTTCAACCTGATATTTGCTCCTGTCTAATGGTTAAATTAGTCATAGAAAAAACATTTAGTATGAAGTGTTACTTGATTTAAAGACTCCAGTAAATCTTGAAATAAAAATTATTTTTCTATTTGGAAATTAGACAGAATGTATTTTTAATTTAGTTTGTTTTAACCTGAATTCACATCAAAGAGGAATACTAAATTTAAATTCCATTTTTTTCTCAATATTAACTGTGCTCTTTTGTTTCTTTTAAGGCATTCCTTGGTGGTTTGAATTGGGCATTCATAGGTGTTGATGAAGCACATAGACTAAAAAATGATGACTCCCTTCTTTATAAAACTTTAATAGATTTTAAATCGAATCACCGTCTGCTTATTACTGGAACTCCTCTACAAAACTCCCTCAAAGAGCTGTGGTCATTACTACATTTCATTATGCCAGAAAAGTAAGACTAATTTGGGACATACAATTTTAGTCATGATTTTGTATGCTAATGTTGGATGGAAAAAAATTAATGCAGGTAATAAAAATCAGTTAGTGGTTTTATTGCTCTAAAACATTGTTTCACAGATTATTGAGAAGAATAAAAGGAGATGGGGTGAGATACTATTTGGGGTTTGTGGCATTTTAATTTTTAAATTTTTGTACATAGCCATGTATAATAAATTACAACAATTGATTTACCCATGCTCAAAATATACCTTGCTTGAAAATCAAAATAGTACTGTTCTTCATACTGAGTTGTAGTAGTAAAAAGAACAACAAGCTGCTGATAATCCCATTCTACAAAAAAGGAAAAATAGACTAGAAAAAGTTAAATAACTTTGTGATGGGAGCATGCACATTTTTTAATAATAGATTCATAGCTTTAAATGTATGTATTTATTTATTTGGTACTGGGGATTGAACGCAGGGGTGCTTAGCCACTGAACCACATCCCCAGTCCTTTTTTATATTTTATTTAGATACAGGGCTGTTGAGGCTGGCTTTGAACTCACAATTCTCCTGCCTCAGCCTCCCTAGCCTCTGAGATTACAGGCATGTACCACGATACCTGGCTAAATTTTTATTTGTGAGAAATACTTCAGTAATAATTGCTTTCATACTTAAATACTTCTGATTTAAGCTCAAAGGGAATCATGACTTATAAAACTCATATTTTACTTTTATAAGTATATACAATTGAAGGGAGGAAAATTCTTACGACTACCCTGGAAAATCTCATCCACTTTTTTTTTTTTTTTTTTATTGTTCCATTATTTAAAATTTTAAAGGTTTTCTTCCTGGGAAGATTTTGAAGAAGAACATGGGAAAGGGAGAGAGTATGGTTATGCAAGCCTCCACAAAGAACTGGAGCCATTTCTGTTACGCCGAGTTAAGAAAGATGTAGAAAAATCTCTTCCTGCCAAGGTTGAGCAGATTTTAAGAATGGAAATGAGTGCTTTACAGAAACAATATTACAAGTAAGCTGTACACAGAACACCTGTTTCAAATATTTAATTCTGGTTGACTTCCATGTTTTTGTCTTGGTGTTCCCACCCTCCTCACAAATAGGATCCTTAAGGGTACCAACTCTTGAATTTTAGAATGGGGTTTGTCTTATGACATAATGGGGCATAGAGAAAGAGATATAATGGCACCTTCAAACTGTGGGTAATGTAAGACTGAATCATCTTCTAACAGGTCATTTTGTTTCTTTTCTAGATGTTATACTGTTACATAATTTTTTTAAGTGTTAGGGTTTCCATGATATTAAGGTATTATAATTATAAGAATTGACAGATGGAGGTTTAAAAAAAATTAAGACAAAATTTTAGGCCCCCCTGCTTTATGAAGAAGAGCCATAACTTTTTGTGTATATTTTGCATGTCAAAATCTATATAGTACCATTTATTTAAAGAATCAAATGTCCTGTCATCTGCTTAAATATTTAATTGCATAAAATAAAGCACATTGCTTCATCTGTTTCAAGTCTAAGTATCATGCTCTTAAAATTATACTTATTACAAAAGTTGTAGGTTTTAACTAGGGAAAATTTCAAAGATACACAAAAATAGGGTAATAAAATTATTTTAGTTAGCTTTTTGTCACAGTGACCAAAAAATCTGACAAGAACAATTAGAGTGGGAAAAGTTTATTTGGGGGCTTAGAGTTTCCTACGTCACAGTTCATAGATGACTGATGAAGTAAGACAGGAGGTGGAGGAAAGCAGATAAAGAGATTGCTCCCCTCACAATACTCCCAATGATCTACTTCTTTCTCTAGTCACACAATACCTGCCTGTAGTTGCCACCCAGTTAATCCCAATCAGGGCATTAATGTACTGATTAGGTTCTTAAAATCTGATCATTTCACCTCTATACTTTTTGCATTGTGTCTCAGACATGAGCTTTTGGAGGAATGCCACATATCTAAGCTACAACAAATTTTCCTTCCATGTACCTTTCAGCTTAATTTTTGACTCATAACTACTCTTGCTTCATTGCTAGCCATCCTCATTTCTCCTACTTCATATTCTTTTGAGGCAAATCAGAGAGGTACAGTAGTTTCATCCACTCATGTTTTTTCCGTGTTTCTCTTATAATTGATTAATAAACAAGTTCTAGTATTCCACTTGAAAGTTTAATAATAGTTTCTTTATTAGCATTGGATATGATGTTTAAATTTTTTTAATCTATTGTCCCAAACTTTGCTTTTTAAGTTTAATTCAATCAGGATTGAAATACATCCATTTATCTATAGGGCTCCCCCTTCTTTTTTTTTTTTCCCTAAAACTTATATGATAAGAAAAAGTTATTCTATAGAATTTTTCCAGTGTAGATTTTGTATAGTACTCTCCATAAAATAGTTTAAAATATCTTATTTTCTGTGTGTTGGGAGATAGCTCCTTGTTCAAAGTCAGGTGTTTTTTTGTTTGTTTGTTTGTTTTTTAGTTGTTTATGGACTTTTATTTTACTTCTTTATATAAGGTGCTAAGAATCGAACCAGTACCTCACATATGCCAGGCAAGCTCTGTACCACACTGAGCTACAACCCCAGCCCTAGGGTTGTAGAAGAGCCATAACTTTTCAGCCCTAGATTCAGATTTTTAATTTATGATGAGTATGTTTTGTAGTGCAAATGATAATATTCTAATTCTGGTATGGAGTTGTTTTTTAAGAATGTTTATGGAAAATTTGGAAATATAAGGAAAAGTAGACAGAAGATACAATTTCTTCTAATTCTCAGTGCTAGTCATATATCATTAAACTTGAACATTAGATTCTTCCAGGTACGTTTCATTAACTAAGATACTAAATTACTGCCATAAATGTATGTTAAAGGTTTTAGAAATTCTTTTTGGAAGAAAAAAAAAAGTCTTTTAGCCTTTATTACCTCTTCTAGCATTGAGCATTGTCCCTGGGTTTTATTTTGCTTTTTAGCCCGATGCAGGGAGATACTAAATAACTGGTGGTAAAGAAGGCTAGTAAAAAATATATAAACTAGATAGTTTGGGATTTTCACAGCTCTTTAAAGATGAATTTTATAAGAAAGGAAGAAAGTAAAAGATGGAATAAGAAAGTAAAAGATGGAAAAAAGAATCCATGTGCTAAATAAATGGTAAAAAGGAAATGTTTTATGTAGTTTGGACTAGTAGCACCAAAAGTTCTTCTGTAAGTTGCATATTTTTGTGTAAATGTAATTTAGAGAAGGCAATGTGGCTAACTGAGACCAGGTATTATGAGGTTTCTTTTAGGTGTGAGTAAAAGGTCTAATTTCAGAAGCTGTCTAAGGCAGTAAAACTGTAAGAAGGTTCAAGTAGATGATACAGTTGGCCATCTTTGTAGCAAATATTGGAGTGGGAGGATTAATACACTATCCCTATTATAATACACTATCCCATACAATGTTACATAAAGCCTTTTCTATGTACAGTTAATGATTAACATAACAAAGAGTCCCATGAGTCTTATGAATGAGATTCAGTCCGTGGTATATCCAGTTGTGAATTTCATAATAGTACAATTTTGCTTGTACTATGTTTCTTTTTTTAAGGTTTCAGAGTTCATCTTGTTATTGTTCTGTTAAACATCATTTTCATAATTTTTTTTTTTCAAGATGGATTTTAACTAGGAACTACAAAGCCCTCAGCAAAGGTTCCAAGGGCAGTACCTCAGGCTTTTTGAACATTATGATGGAGCTAAAGAAATGTTGTAACCATTGCTACCTCATTAAACCACCAGATAATAATGAATTCTATAATAAACAGGAGGCCTTACAAGTAAGAATTTTTGACTATTACTTTGTGGTAAAGCAAAATTCTAGGAATGTTAATTTAAATTTAACTGAAAATGGTGTAGTGCCTTACGTAATATATTGGTTAGAAATTCTCATTGGTTAATGTTTTACTTTAATAATAGTCTTGAGTACTTTTTAGTCATTATAAAAATACTTAAAATTTTAATATATCATTATTTTGATCAGTTTTATAAACATATTTCTCAAACTATGTATTATAGTAATTTACCCAGCAAAAAATCTATTAGTGCATTCATAATTATGAAAAAATGATTATGCTGAATTTGTGAATTTGCAAATAGTAATCCAAAGAATATCTTAACACCAGAGCCTCCCTTTTTCCATTATTTCTGGAAGATAAATTTAAAAATATGAGAGCATATCTGTAATCCAGTCAAAGTAGTACATTGGGGGACCAGGATCAGATACTAATGTATAATACATTTGCTTATTCATTTAAATGTTGGATTGCTCTTCATCTGTTTTTGGCTAAGATTTTGGAGAAATAGTATATGACAACTAGCAAATAGAGCGAAACAGTTCTTACTCCTTCCTAAAAATAAAAGAATCCATGTGCTAAATGGTAAGGGACAATTTTAATTAATGTAATATAGCAAAATGGTAAAGGTTCTAGAAAATTTTGAAAACTGAAATTGTTTTTAGACCATTATGAAAATACACAATCTCAATTGAAAATAATGAAAGTGGTTTTTTTTTTTTCCATTTGCTTCTTTTACTGTGTTGTAACAGTTTAAATTTATTGTATCCTTAGCACTTAATTCGTAGTAGCGGAAAATTGATTCTTCTTGACAAGCTGTTAATTCGCCTAAGAGAACGAGGCAATCGCGTTCTCATTTTTTCTCAAATGGTGCGGATGTTAGATATACTTGCAGAATATTTAAAATATCGCCAATTCCCCTTTCAAGTGAGTATTTCTTTATCATTTTTAAGTTTCATCTAATTCCTCAGTTTATTTTACAGAATTAACTTGGAAATTATTTTGTAAATGAAGTGGATTTTTACATAAAATGTATTAGCCTTTGAAGAAATATGTTTTTAAAAAAATACTTGTCATAATTCCCTTTTTCTTTTCCCTTATATTTACCAACAAAGCACTTTTTCTTTCTTTAATTTCCTTTTAATTCAGTCTCTTATGCTTGCTTTAGATTTTGAAAACTGTAATAGGTGGATATTAGAGTCAGGTGCTCTTCTCAATACTTAAATATATTTAATCCTTACAGCATTTTTATAAATAGTGCCAGAAACATAGTTAACATTCAGTATGTACAGTTAGTAAATAGTATGTATTTTGTGCTAATAGTAAAATAGGAGAAGTAAGAGACTCACTACACATAATCCCTTCTCTGTTGGAATTCATAATCTGATGTGGGAGACAGACATTAAAGTATAGGTAGTTACAAATGAACATAAACATTATCCCTATGGTAAATGCTGTGAAGGACAGGTTTTTGTTGATATGAACAAGATTGAAAAATATATAGTCATTTTTTAAGGGGAATAGTAGAAGAGTACCAGTATTTGAGGGTTTTTAAAACCACTTTGATATGTAATTTCCATATTCCACTTAAAATATACCATTCACTGCTTTTTTAGCATATTTTACAGATTTGTACAACCATTACCATGTCAGTTTTAGAGCATTTGTATCACCTCAGAAAGAAACTCTGTATCCTTTAGCTACTCCTTGCCTTTCCATTCCTCCTCTAGCCTTGCTCTGGTATATTTTTAAATAAATTATTTTGTGTACATGGTCAAATGGAAAAAATAGTACAGAATTGCTTGTAAGCAGTTCTTTACCATCAATTCCTTCTTGTTCTAAATCATTTCCTGGAGAGAATTACTTTTAACTTTTTTTGTTTGAGACCATGCCACAATAGATGATGTACCACTATCCTTATGGGCTTTCTAGTTGTAATTTTAAGTGTTTTTCTCAGATTTTTCCTTTCTTTTTTTTTTTTATAGCTTTATGTTATGTATTTTTATGTGGTGCTCAGGATTGAACCGAAGGCCCCATGCAAGCGCTTTACCACTGAGCCAAAATCTCAGTTCTTCAGGTTTTTCTTTTTAAAGTTAGAAATATGTATAGTGAAACTAAAAGTTCTTATAACCATTATCTTTTTAAAAGTAACATTTTCAGAAAGTATTTTTAAAATTATGTCAATTATGAACAATCACTTTGAGCTACATGTGAAATGAAAAACCTGAAAAAACTGTCAGTAGCAAGCAGTGTATATTAAACATCATTTGCAAAAAAAAAGAAATCTAAAAGGCATGTCATAAATAACTGCTGTCAGGCTGGGGATGTGGCTCAAGCGGTAGCGCGCTTGCCTGGCATGCATGCAGCCCGGGTTCAATCCTTAGCACCACATACAAAGAAAGATGTTGTGTCCTCCGAAAACTAAAAAAATAAATAAATATTGAAATTCATTCTCTCTCTCTCAAAAAAAAAAAAAAAAGAAAAAAAAGTTTTTTTAAATAAATAACTGCTGTCATACCTAGTTTATTTTTCCTTATAAACCATTGGCATTCTCCTTATGTTAGAGCTCGTAGGGCACCTTGGATTTTCTTCTGTACTCTCAAGAGGAAGGTCACATTTAATCAGGCCACAAAAAGCAGTCTTTTCATATTGCCTTGGTGCCCTTTGTCCTACTTGACTCTGACTCAGTCATTCTTTGATAATTCCCTTAACCCAGTTAAGTAAAGTTGTCTACATGCTAAGCCAGTTGATGTGATTGCTGTTCACTGGTTGTTGGAAAAAAAGCGGGGGGCATTGTCAGGTACCAAGTAAATACCAAGTGAATATCTGTTTTCCTTGGGAGATATACTCACAGAGTGAGCCTCTTGTAAAAATGGTGAATTGAACACACACACTTATTTCTTCGTTCTTCTAGAAAGTCACTCAAATAGCAGTATAGTGCTTGGGGGCTTGGTGGGTAGAAACTTTTCAGAACATACATGAGAAAGGAAGAAATGGTAGAATCTGAATGGTAGGTAAATTCATGGTAACTAACTTAGTAGGTCTAAATGAACTGAATAATAAATAAACGGTGCAAAAATTTTAGAAACACACTAATCTACATTGCAAAAATCTGCAAAGGTTCAGGAATTCTTAACACTAGTTATTCGGAAAATGGGATACAGGTGGGTTTTAAAAAAAAACAGATTATTGAAAATATTTTTGAAAGGGACGTATTTATACCTTTACTCCTTTCTGAAACTTCACTAAAATGGCAGCCTGGTTTAATGTTTGCTTTGTTATAAGAATTGCATTCAGTGACCCAAACCAGTATCAACCAGAAACATGTTTTTACATACATTTATTATAATCTCAGTTCCTGAGTTTTTGGTTTTACTATTGTAACTCTAGTACCTTTTAGGTTTATTATTATCTAGCTATTTTCTGCTGCCTTACAAAAATACCATTGATTTTGGTTATTAATCTTATAGCTGGGGCTGGGGATGTGGCTCAAGCGGTAGCACACTCGCCTGGCATGCGTGCGGCCCGGGTTTGATCCTCAGCACCACATGCAAACAAAGATGTCGTGTCTGCCGAAAACTAAAAAATAAATATTAAAAAAATTCTCTCTCTCAAAAAAAAAAAAAAAATCTTATAGCTGGTAACTTTGTTACATGATGCATTTTAATAATTTAGGCAGTAATCGTTCAGGCTTTCCATTTGATGGACAGTTATATTGTCTCTGTTAATTTTTAAATTTTTAATCCTTATAGGTTTTCTATAAAGACCTTTTTTTCTTACTGCATTGGCCATGACATTTAGTCCAATGTTGAATAGCAACACTGATAATAATTATAATGATTCATCATTAAGTATAATGTTTTCTATAAAATGTTTGTGCATATTTTATCAGGTTACAGACATTCATTTTTATAATTTGTCCACTGAGAATTTTTATAAATGATTATTAAATGTCATTCACTATTCAAAATACTTTATACAATAACAAAGCAGAGGTTGACATAGTTTCCCAACATACTAGTTTAACTCACCCACTGAATGCATGATCACAGTAAGCAAGTTATTTCTAATCTAAAACAAATTTATTAAAGGTCGATTATAATTAAAATGAAAATAATAGCATTGTTTTTATTTTGTTTTCTTTTTTTCCTTTTACTCAATCCAGGGCCTTGCTCGTGCTAAGCAAAGCTTTCCAATACTTGAGCCACACCCCCAGCCCAATAACAGCTAATATTTAGGAAGTACTCAGTGTATGTCAAGCACTGTGCTAAGTTCTGTAGTCTGTGAAGGAGGCACTTATTGTTATGTCCATTTTACTGAGAAAGAAGTTGACACTGAGAAAATTCAAATCTCTTGCTCAAGGCATTCAAGATAGTTATTCAGGCTTTTGGAATAAAGCCTTCAGTGCCTTTAAAGCTTTAACATGCATTAGAATTAGAAGGAGGGCTTTTGCTGAACCCTTCTGATTCAATAGATGTGGAGTGAGGATCAAGTTTTAAGTTGTTATGTTCTTAGTTGACACTAATGCTATTGGTTCAGTAACCACACTGGACTTTATCAATGTTTTTTGAAGTGTGGATTGTGACCAGTTAATGGATCCTGGGAATCAGTTTAATGAGTTTCAACAACATTTTAAGAGATAAAACAGCTTCTAAATTATGAAACTATAGTACATCTCATGAAACTTATTTCAGGTATATGTATTCATTAACATATCTCCTACAATGAGTCTTAAGCAGAACAGTGTGACTGCTGATACTATGTATTCTCTTGGAAACAATCATTGGTAAAGAACACAGATTAGAGAAAGATCTGGACATTGTTTTATTATAGTACTTCGTATTCATAAAGTTGTAGTAAAGGGCATATGCCTTTTTATACTTAATTTTATAATTTTAATTGTTTTTTAACATTTTGAATGTGGTATATGCTTTACTTTAATGTGTTTTATTCTAGAGATTAGATGGATCAATAAAAGGGGAGCTGAGGAAACAAGCTCTAGATCATTTTAATGCTGAGGGATCAGAGGTATGAATGCTTTAAAATTGTAAATTTTGTTTCAATCCTATATTTTCTGTAGTCATATTTATACTTTGATTAAAAAATTTATTGGTATTAGCTAGTTTTTATTAACAAATGGCTTTTTTAAAAAAGTCTATTTTCTGTTAAATCTGAAAAATTTTATACTCTTCTTAACAATACCATTTCATCATGTTAGTTAATTTGCTTTGAAGTGAATAACCCACTTTCATTTAGAATTCTTTGTTATGTACCTTATCCTTTATTTTTTAAAGTAATGAACATTACATATATAGTCAAAGCCTCATCACTCCCCTATTCCATTCCCTCTTTTTACCATAATTAAATACTAAAGTAATTTGTTTTTTATTATTAACAGGTTTATTTGTATTTTGGAGTATTGTTTATTGCTCTTTCTAAAGGTTTATATATTAATTTTCAATGTTGATTTTCAATTTTATTAGTAAAGTTCTTTTTAATTTACAAAATCAATTTTTTTGGTTTTATTATTCATTCACTTATTAGAATTTTAAATCTTGCTAATTTACATTTTCTTATAGGATTTCTGCTTTTTGCTTTCTACAAGAGCTGGTGGTTTAGGGATTAATTTAGCCTCTGCCGACACTGTGGTTATATTTGATTCTGACTGGAATCCACAAAATGATCTTCAGGCACAGGCAAGAGCTCATCGAATTGGGCAAAAAAAACAGGTATTTCTGATTTCTGTTATTTTACTAGATTAGAATATTTTTTATGATTAGTATTTAGAATTGTTTAAGATCGTCAGGAGATAGAGGAAACATAGTCATTTTGCTATTGTATTTAACCAGTTAGTTATTGAGGAAACCAGTTTACCATACCTGGAGAGTCAGACAGAATAGTTATCTTAACTATCTTCAAATAACTTGGTTGTTTTAAATGAGATTTTGAGCAGTAGCTGATATATTAGCCATATATTGTCCCTGTGCTTACAAGATAACACACACATAAAAGCTACTTTCATTTTATAGATTTTGTTCAACCAACTGGCACCACTGTAACAAAATATTTCATTACTGTTGTAACTATTCCAACCATATAGAACCTCTTTCTGACTTTAAAAAAATAGAGGAAGTCCTTTTCAATTTTGGGAAGCTTTGTTTTGTAGTTGAGGCTTCTTCATTGTCTTGTGGAGAGGTTCATAGAATTTTATATTTCATGAGTGATGAAACATCAGAATCACAGGAACTGCCATAAGATCATTAGAAATTTACCATTTTTTTTCTTTTTTCCCAGCTAAATCAACTTTAAATAACGAATTACTTTTCAAAAAAAATAGAGAAGAAAATCTGTTAGCTAAACTGTAAAATAGAAAGATATATTCTCAAAAATTTCTAAAATTGGAGAACTTTAACTATATTGTTATTTTTATTTGTTTTGCTTATAATAATGAAAACTTCATGTTGGATGTTCCAGATTATATACTAATGTTTGGGCACTTCAGGTTAGCACAACAAATCCTTTTACTGCAATTTTCCTTCCTCATGCCTGTTTTTACAGGTGAATATATATCGTCTAGTTACCAAGGGATCAGTTGAAGAAGATATTCTTGAAAGGGCCAAAAAGAAGATGGTTTTAGATCATCTTGTAATTCAAAGAATGGACACAACTGGCAAGACTGTACTTCACACAGGTTCTGCTCCATCAAGGTGGTTACTTTAGTATAAAAAAAATGCCATTTTAGTGTTACCTTAAACTCATTTTTCTAAAATTTTATATCACTGAGTGGATCACTGAAGTGCTATATTTTTGAAGACTAATTTCAGTCAGAGTGTGTACCTTCAGTACTTGGTTTTTCCACTACAGATTTATTCTCATGAACTTCTACACTTCAAAAGTTCCTTAGTTTAAAAATAACTATATTAAAACTTCCCCATTTAATTTTCTTATGTAACAATTATAAAGGTGACTATGTAAATGTAATAAAAGTGCCATGTAAATATGAACTATTAAAATTAAACATTTTTATTTGTTTTATTTGTTTTTAGTTCTACTCCTTTCAATAAAGAAGAATTATCAGCCATTTTAAAGTTTGGTGCTGAGGAACTTTTTAAGGAACCTGAAGGAGAAGAACAAGAGCCCCAGGTTAAAAAAAAAAAAAAAAAATGTATACTCAGAATGTGTACTTTATGATAGAAAGGAAAGATTCACATGTATTTAAAATAAAGTTTGTCCTTTAATTATAGGAAATGGATATAGATGAAATCTTGAAGAGGGCTGAAACTCATGAAAATGAACCAGGACCTTTAACCGTAGGAGATGAGTTGCTTTCCCAGTTCAAGGTAGATTTCTCTTTATATAATTGAGAGGGATTGAGTTACCTAGTATTTTGGTAATTTTTCTTTTATATAATAAGTAAGATAATTTTTCTCTTAAAATTTGTTTTTATAAAAATATTTTATTATTCAGAAAAACCAGTAGCAGCTGATGTGATTAAGAGACCAAATTGCTTATGAACAGATAAACTTAGTTGGGTGGGGGAAGCTGTTACTTTCTAATTGTCATCTAGAATAATTAATGCTCAGCAAATAGCATGCCCTCAAGTATTTGAGTAAATGAATGACGAATTTTAACTGATTTAAAAAAAAAAAATATATATATATATATATATATATATATATATATATTTATTAGTATATAATATATATATATATTAGTAGATATTCACAATACCTTTATTTTGTTTATTTAGTTTTTTTAATGTGGTGCTGGGGATCGAACCCAGTGCCTCACGTGTGCTGGGCAAGTTCTCTACCACTGAGTCACAACCCCAGCCCCTTTTAACTGATTTTTATTAGAGCAATTTTTTATATTATATCAATTTAAGCATTATCATTAATGCTTATGAAGACTAATAAGGAAACACAATCACTAATAAGAAAACTTAAATCTATCAGACAAAATAAGCAGTAAGTTAACCATTTATTAATACTTATAAATATACACGATTTGGTAGGGGTACAGAGCTATAAAAAGATCTAAAACAACATATATCAGCTGATGTTATATTAGTATTGGTAACCAGCTTTAATGAGTGCTTGCTATCTACCAGACTCTCGGTGCTTTAAATGTTATTTTCTCCTCACAAAAGTTACTTTGCTGTTTCTGTGTATTCCTTTAGAAACGAAAACACTAGGACTTAGGGAACCCAAGTCATTTATCTGAATTCTAACAGAGCTCCATGTCTCTATCTGGTTTTTTTTTTTTGATCCTAAAGACAAGACTGTTGTTCAACAGCACTTGGTAGTTCATGGACTGGTCTGAGAATTCTGTAGAATATTATTTAACGTGTTAATAGTATATACTACCTTTTTTCATTATTACTTGTTAACTGACTCTAGTTTGTTATCTGCCTCTAGTTCTGTTACACTAATAATTTTGTTGAGCAGCAGGGCAAAGAGAAGCTTTCCTGGAGGGAATGTTGTTAGAGTCATTTGGTTTGATTCTCTATGCCCTAATGAAGAAGTAAATGCAGATAGGTTAGTAGTCATATCTGGTTTAGCTTATAGTCTTAGTCGTATTCATTTTCCCAAGACATTTTTGTTTTGTATAGTTTTATTTATTTATTTATTTATTTGGTGGGAGGGTTGAACCGGGGATTGAACTCAGGCACCCAATCACTGAGACACATATCCCCAGCCTTATTTTGTGTTTTGTGTAGAAGAGACAGGGTCTCACTAAGGTGCGTAGTGCCTCGCTTTTTGCTGAGGCTGGCTTTGAACTAGCAATCCTCCAGCTTCAGCCTCTGGAGCCACTGGGATTACAGACATGCGCCACTGTACCTGGCTAGTTTTTGTTTTTGAGTGCAGCCTTGCTATATTTTGTTGCCCAGGCTGGCCTCAAACTCCTGGGCAAATGATCTTCCTGCTTCGTCCTCCTGGGTGGCTGAAATTATAGGCACAGGATGGTGTGTCCTACTGATATAATATGTTTTTTTCCCCAGGTTTTAACATGTTACCGTTTCTCTCTTTAAGAAATTTATAATTTACGAATACATTTTTCTATACTACATACTCTGTTAAAATTTCTGAAATTTATCAGGTTGCCAATTTTTCAAATATGGATGAAGATGACATTGAATTGGAACCTGAAAGAAATTCAAAAAACTGGGAAGAAATCATTCCAGAAGATCAAAGAAGACGGTTAGAAGAAGAAGAAAGGCAAAAGGAACTTGAAGAAATTTATATGCTCCCAAGAATGAGAAACTGTGCAAAACAGGTGACTTTGTAATTTAAACTTTCCTGTTAGGAGTATAGTAATCACCTTGGACTGGTCTTTTTGTTTGTTTTGTTTTTATGTGTATTTTTTTCTTACAGTATCTTTGATTTAATAATGTTTACCTTATAAAATGAGTTGAAAAGTGTTCCCTTCTTTTTTGGGGACTATTAGAGAGCTTGGAAATATTTCTTTATTGGTGGAAGTATTGTTTGGGAAACTATCTAGGCCTATAATTTTCTATGGTGTTTGTAGAATATTTAATGATGTTCTTTTTTCACTTACCTAATGTTAGTATTTTCTTTCTTGATCATTCTAGGTAGAATTTAACCTATTTTATTAATCTTTTCAAAGAATCAACATTTTGTTTCATTGATTTTTCTATTTTCACTTTCATGTGTTTCTATTCTGTATCATTTCTTCCTTGCTTTTGGTTTCACTTGCTCCTTTTTTTGTGAGCATAAATACTGAATTGTCTTTCTTTTCTAATATTAGCATTTAATTTTAAGGATTTTTTATGAATTTCACATTTTAATGTTTTTCATTTCAGAATAATTTATAATTCCCCATGCAATGACTTTTTTGATCCATAGTTTTCTTAGAAGTGTGTTTTTTAAATTTCCAAATATTTGGAAGATTTTTCAAGTATCTTTTTAAATGACTTCTAGGTTAACTCTATGCTGGTCAAACAGTTTCCTTTGTACAAATTGGATTTAAAGGATTTTTTTTTTTCTTATGACCTGAAGAAACAAAATACTTAATTTTAATATAATGGTAACCTTAGTGTTATAAGCTCTCTTGTATCCTTTGGCAATAGGAAAAACTCTAATACGAGGCTTCTTTTTGCATTAATCTTTATTTTTTAGAACATTAAATTATAAGATTATTTGCATTGGTGCAAATAATTTTTTGGTGCCTCAAAATTTTGAACCAGAGGTATGATTCCTGCTTTACATTGGTCCTTGCCCAGCTACCTCTTTCCTAATGAAAGAGTTTTTTTGTTTTCTTTCCTACAACCATAATAGGGGGTTCTCTCATGCCCTTAGGCCAGTACATGAGAAGGGTTTGGCAGAGCTTCCCACCTGTCCCCCAGAAGTTGACTGTATTACCTTTCTTTTGGCTTGCTCCTTGGATGTTCCCTCCAATTTCCCAGCATGCCTGTCCTTCTCATAAGTGCCTGGTGGAGGAGAAAGTACCTGAGAGTGGGTGCAAGTTTTCACCCTGTCTTTGCTTTCTAGATGTCCTATGCTATTATGTTTGCCTACTTTTAGCCTTTAGCAGGTGTTGTGACTTGCAGTTGCCCTGCCGGTGATATATTCAGGGATTCACATGTACTAGGCAAGCTCTCTACCACTGAGCTATACCCTAACCCTGCCTGTAGGAAATTATACTTGCTTTCTTTTACCTGTTTGTATGATACTCAGAGTCTGTCACCTTAGCTCTTCATAAGTGAGCCAGTATTCAATTAATTTTCATCTCTTCTTTTAAACTCCTATTTTTCTTTATATTTTACAGAAGTAGATTTCCCTGTTATTTCATCTCTGATGCATTTAAGAAAAATTATGATTTTATAGGTTAGATTTATTGTTAGGGTGGGATCCATGCCCTACCAGTTTTCTCTAGAACAAGCAGTAGTGGAACCAAATAATTTGGCCTGAAAGGGACTACATTTGTTGTTTCTTATTTATTTCTGTGAATTCTAAAATTATTTCCTTTTATAGTGCATGGGAAGTATAGCATTACATTAAGTCTTATGAAAGGGTTAGAGGAGGTTAAAATAATAATAGGGTTCAGAATATGTATAGAGGCTTTGGAAAAACTCTTAATACAGTGTATTTTTTTGCTGCATGTGTTAAAACTGTGGATATTAGGAATAGACATTTAGTGGATTACATGGCATTTTTTCTGTGAAATAGATATTTGACATATAGCCTAGTTAGAACAGCAATGGGTGAATATTTAGAAAGAAAGTAGAAAAGAGGGATAAGGAATCATTCTTCCCCACTCTGAGATACATGATTAATAGTATTATTACAGTATATAACATTGTAATTTTTTAAATGGATTTCATTTCTTAGGTTAAATAGTAGTCACATTGTTATAGAATTTTTTTGCTCTTTGACAGTATATCATGAGTGTTAATTATTCTACAATACAATGATAATATTGCTAAAATTGTCCTCTGCCCTCAATTAAATACCCACAGAGATAGATACATAAGTGTCTGTTTTTCTGTACCATTATCAGTATTGACTATTATTACTTATTTGGTATTTGTCAACAGTGATAGATTTTAAAAAGGAGTTGTTATTTGATTACTTGCTTATTAATAACTTTTCATATTTTTACAAAAGACTGATGATTATTATTGATTTATAAGCATGCTTAAATTATTAAGGCTATTAATAACCCTTTGTCATTAACATGTTATTTTTTGTTCTGTTTGCTTAATTACTTTTGCTTGTGGAATATTCTAAGTTTTTATAGAGTTTTTCTTTGCCCATTAGATAAAAGCTTAACTTTACCCTAAATTGGGTGAATTTTTTTTTTTTTCAAATTCCAGATTAGTTTCAATGGAAGTGAAGGGAGGCGCAGTAGAAGTAGGAGATACTCTGGATCTGATAGTGATTCAATCTCAGAAAGGAAAAGGCCAAAGAAACGTGGAAGACCACGCACTATCCCTCGGGAGAATATTAAAGGATTTAATGATGCAGAAATTAGGCGGTAAGATGATAATAGAACATTTTGTTTTAATTTGGTTTCATAGAAAGTAAAACTAAAATATGAAAATCTAATAATTTTCAAAAATTAAGATGATAGTTTTAGAGAAGGCAAATATATGATGTTTGAGTAGGAATTGAGCATTCCTTCCTGGCTTTTGGGTTCATTATAACTGTAAAAGCAAGTTCAACTTCTAATCTTTGCATGCTATTTATTGCTAGGCTAGACTACTAAAATTTTTTGGTTTTATTAATGTATTTCAGAATAATGGTTTTGTTTATTAAAAATTCACACTGCTTTGTTGATTCCCAGGAGTAGTAATTTTTTTGTGGGAGTAATTTAGTTCTGTATTTTTCTAATGTCTTAACATTGAAGTGATTGCTTTTTGAAAGTAACCATGTTTAAAACATTTCTGGGATTGGGGATGTAGCTCAGTGGTAGATTATGTATTTAGCATGCCCAAAGCATCTGATCACCAGCACCACAGAACAAACAACAGTAACAAACCATCTCTGATATGACCAAGTAGGAAATGGGTTAAGATTAGCCATGCAGGATAAATTGTAGTTTTTGCTCAAAATATACTATATTTCTTTAAGGGGAATGGAGTAGCAACTTATTTTGTTAATAGTTTTGCATGTGAAATTTGTAAAAAGATTGTTCATTACTCTAGAGTTTGTTGTTTTGTTTCTTTCAAGCCATTGTAACTTTTGTCATAGCCCTGACTGATAAGTTCTTCCTCATTCTTCCTAGCAGACAACTAAATACATTGTTAGCTTTCCTTAAGAGCATTTTTATGACATCTGATTTGCTGGTTCTGTTTTTACTTGGAGAAGCATTTCATCTTCTACTTTTCCTGGATATTTTTCCTCATCTATCAACCACCTACATAGCTTTTTTTCTGAAGTAAAATTTTTATTTTCCATTGTTTAGTGTAATACCACACATCTGTCTTATTTTTATCAGCACTTGGAATGTGAGGAGGTGTAGTATGATTGATAATTATTCTGGAGACACTTCCTGTGATAACTTTGAACCCTTTTCCAGTCTTGTGAAAATAATAAAGTAATTCTAAATGAAAATTTAGCTTCTATTGTTTTATTTACATTGGTATTTTAAGTTCATCCTGGGTGTAAAAGTACTTGTTTTACTTTGGTATATAGCTTCATGTTTTGACATTTGTGTATTTATAACATACCTTTTTCATTTTTTTGTTAGTAAATGTGCTCTGAATTTATTTTTGCACTAATAAGTATGTTATTTCTGCATATGTTGTAAATATATGTATATTTTTAAATAGATAATGAAGATCACATTTCAACCAAGTGTTTATTTTCTGCTAGGTTTATCAAGAGCTATAAGAAATTTGGTGGCCCTTTAGAAAGGTAAATGCATTTGTCATCCTCATAGAATTCTAAAATTTTATATAACTGTCAGCTTGCTTTAGTTGTATTAATATTTAGTTTGCTACCTTGTTTAATTTGCTTTTAAGAGGCATTTAACAATCTAGGAAACAAATTTTAGATTTTTTGAAAAAGATTTATTTTTTATTGTGGTCTGTAAATTTTTCTTATCTATAAATGAAGTTGTCTAAAACAAATTTAAATTTTATTTTTATAACTAATGTATTTTTTATTGTTTGTTTGATTTTTCATTATTCAACTTATGAACCACAAATTTATTCATAGAGGTGCTGAGTTGCTAATTTAACTTACCACTGTTTTTTCTAATTAGAAAAATTTTTAGTTTTTTAAATTACATCCTCTTAGTACATAAACAACTAAAATTTTTTAAGCTATGTGTTAATCCCAATAATTGTTGGTCATATAAATATTCTTTGTCTTTTGTTGTAGCCAACCCTTTCTGAATGTAGAGCAGCAAAGACTCAAATTAATTGACTTTTTCCTCTTAAAAACTTTAAAAATAGAGATTATTATATTTTCTTTTGAGGCAACTAAAAATGCAATGAAATACATGCATAATTATTTTAGATGGTGGAAAAATGTCTAAGTTAATTTTTCTTTATGTTATCTGTTGCATAGTTTACTCTCACTTATAATTGTCATAAAACTTTTGTATTATTTAAAATTTGATCAATTTGTAAAAAAGATTTTATAGAATTGGCATATGATTTTCAAATCTGTATACCTATTATACAGTTTTCCAATTAATTTTCCAATTGCTCTGTAATGAGTTTTCAGAATTTATTGTCTTGGAATATGTAAACAATTTGTATTTCTACTAAATTATTCTAGGTTTTTTTCATGTTTTAAACTAGAATTTATAAGACATTTATTAGAGTGACATTTTAATCTTAAAATAGAAAACTTGGTTTATCACAAACAGTGCTACATCATTTAACACATATGCCTGAAATTTGTCTTATTTTGATACAGATTAGATGCAATTGCTCGAGATGCTGAATTAGTTGATAAGTCAGAAACAGACCTCAGACGATTAGGAGAATTGGTGCATAATGGCTGCATCAAAGCTTTAAAGGATAGTTCTTCAGGAACAGAACGAACAGGTAACATTAAAATGAGTGATTTAAAAGAGAAAAATGAAAGTTTCAAGATATACTTTTTGAGTTAGGTGTTATGTCTTAACTTACCTGTTTATTAGTTTTAGAAGATGCTTTACAAGACAAAGGAAGGACCTGAGTTAGAGGAAATGGAGAACAGAATTCCAGTTTTGAAGGCAATAGAATCTATCCTTTAGCGTCCCTGATGTATTCTGACTGGGACACAATGTCAGAAATTAATTACATGAAATACAATTTGAATCTACATCTGCCAGATTGTAATGATTGGTTTATTATATATAGTGAAAGTAAGGTTTTTGTCAGTAATCCCTTTCTTAATGGTATAAATAATACTTAAGTAATAGCACATATTGTTTTGTATTTTGTAGAATTATGCTTTATATGTTTTTCTATACTCTTGTCTAAAAAATTAAGGTGGGAGACTTGGAAAAGTGAAGGGGCCAACATTCCGAATATCGGGAGTACAAGTGAATGCCAAGCTGGTCATCTCCCATGAAGAAGAATTAATACCTTTGCACAAATCTATTCCTTCAGATCCAGAAGAAAGAAAGCAGTGAGTTACTTTATAAAATTTTTGTTGTTAAGTAGCTTTGATATGAAGGTATGTTAAGTTTTTGTGGCATTGTTGGCTACTTTTGGACCAGGATTTTTAATGACTGAAATATGTTTTTCAGAATTAATTTTTTAATGTCAGTTATAAACATGGAAGTAATTATTAACTTTAATAATAGGTATACAATCCCATGCCACACGAAGGCAGCTCATTTTGATATAGACTGGGGTAAAGAAGATGATTCCAATTTGTTAATTGGTATTTATGAATATGGATATGGAAGTTGGGAAATGATTAAAATGGATCCTGACCTCAGTCTAACACATAAGGTACTGTATATCTCTTGACTTTGTTGGCTTTAATTTATTCTAATCTTTTAAATTATTATGGAAATAAACTAGGAATAAAGCAGTCAAGGCCCTGGTTAGTTGTGTGCTCATGGCTTCTTTAGAACTTTGTTTTCATGAAAGGATTAAGTTTAAACAAGTGATTTCTGAGTCTTTTGCCATACTTCTGGAATTATATTTTTGTTTTTAAGACAGGTATAGACAGGTATATTTTCCTTTAGATTATTGGGTTAAAAAATCTTCTGTTACATCATTAACTTATTTGAAGACAAAAAACAATCCTTAAGCTGTCAAGGTTTTTAAAAATATGTATTTTTAAGTTTTTAGGTTATTTGATTCTACTGTGTTAGGTAAACGAATATCTTTGCATAAAATGGAAAACACTGGAAGTATTTTTTTTTTTTTTTGGTACCTCTTTAGATAACTACTTAACTTTTAGATATCAATGCTTTATCATTTGTTCCTATTAAGGAAAACTTAAATGTCAAGATTTCCACTGTGAAAATTTCCTCAGGAGGTCACCTTCTAAATAGGTGGTACTCTGTATCCCAGGAATTGTTATATATATATATATGGTGTTATTGAGAGGAAGGGATTCTAAGGATAATGTAACATTTAATAACAGCAAATGTTAAATGCACTTTTTTGTATATTTGAAAGAATTTGTAATCAAACTTTTCTGTTTTTATTTTGAAAGGTAATAACAAGGGACTTTTTTTGAGGCATATTTATTTAGGATTCATTTCTTAGAAAATTAAATTTTTCCTGTGGTGTAGATATTTTTTAAAATGTATATTGAATGAGTCATTCCTATAAATACTAAAATTTGTAACTTTAGTGAGTTATTATATTTCTTAAAATGGTTAAATATTTTTTACCAGTAAACTTTTTTCACATTTTTTATTGTTGCATGTAGTTGTATACATTGATGGTATTTATTGTTACATGTTCACACCTGCACACAGTATAATTTGGCCTATCACCAATAAGCTTTTTATGTTATTTAACCTGAAATTGAATTGCTTTTTCAGATTCTTCCAGATGATCCTGATAAAAAACCACAAGCAAAACAGTTGCAGACACGCGCGGACTACCTCATCAAATTACTTAGTAGAGACCTTGCGAAAAAAGAAGCTCTGAGACTTTCTGGTGCAGTAAGTTAAAATTGAGATGCTTAAGAGTGGTTTACTTTTCTTTTGTATAAGGTAAACCTAGTTTATTGACCATCCTAGACATGCATAGTTTTTCTTTAAAGTTTTATTTGAATATGGTAATGTTTTCCTTTAAATTATTTCACCATATATATTAAAACTGATGAGTTCTATTTTTTCTAGTATTTGGATAGGGATTAAAGAAAATTTGTTAGAGTGTTGAGTACTCTTTGAGAGGTTGAGCCAGGGAGCTGTTTTATTGGAATGCATTAGACTTTAAGTAGTAGTACCAGAGGTCTCTGACCTTATTTATGTGGAAGCTCCAAAAAAAGACACTAAGAAGGGGATGATTGGAAACTTAAAGCAGCCATTAAAAGTTTACTTATGACTACAATAACTACCTGGGTACTACTAAAACTGATTTTTAATGGTATCTCTGGTACCATTGAATTTAATCAAGGTTGATAATAACCTAATTGTGAAAATCCACTTATATTACTCATTCCTGTTTTGTTTTGTTTGTTGTTGTTGTTGTTTTGTTTGAGTACTGGGGATTGAACTCAAGGGCTCTAGACCACTAAGCCACATCCCACTCAAATTACTTGTTTTTTAATTTAGAGACAGGTTCTCACTCAGTTGCTTAGGGCCCCACTAAATTACTGAGGCTGGCTATGGACTAAAGATCCTCCTTTCTCAGCCTCCCAAGCTGCTGGAATTACAGGCGTGTACCACCACGCCCGCCTTACTCATTTCTTGGCTAGTATTTATTAAAGTATGGGTGGGGTATATATTCTAACCTTTATATTTAGTATTTTTGAAGTTTTTAAATAATGAAATCTCTGGGCCAGGATGTAATAACATGTACCTAGCATGGTCAAGGTCCTGGGTTCAATTCCCAATGCTGTAAATGATAAAAATGAAAAATTTTTAAAAATTTGTGGGTTTGGTTAAAATAAAAAATAATGTTTTTAGGGAGGTTTAAAGAGAAGAAAAATAAGAGCTAAGAAGAATAAAGCAATGAAGTCTATGAAACTGAAAGAGGAAATAAAGAGCGATTCCTCTCCCCTGCCTTCAGAGAAGTCTGATGAAGAAGATGATAAGGTAAAAATGCATTTTTAGAACAGTAACATTTTCTATGGAGATGGGAACGTGGCATGTTTTCAAGTGTGTTACATTTAAAAATTAAGCTAAGGTCTGAAATCTTACTTTTTAAAAATATTTTTCCCCTCGTGGTGCATAATGTAGTCTCTTATAGAACAGAATTCTACCTATGCAGTGGATACATTAGATGCATAAAGCAAAGGTCCTTCCTTTTCAAACATTTGCCAATTAAATGAACTTCTCTCTCCTTTAAGGTTATTATTTGAATGGGACTGGCTTACTTTAGTTTATAGGAAGATAAACATTGCATGTATCTTTAAGGGGATTCTGGGTTATCTCCTTCAGAATCCACATACATGCAATACATAGTCATGCCAAAAAAAAAAAAAAAATTAGTCTTTGTCAAAATTCAGTTAGTAATACATTGGCCATACTTGCACTTTCTAGGATGAGATCACTTCTGTGAAACATCCAAATAAAAAAATTAAAACAGAAAGAGACAGTGAAGAAAAACCTGAGCCAGATGTTTGTATAAAGAAGGAATCAGAAGAGAAGAGGGAAGCAAAAGAAAAGGAGAATAAAAAAGAACTTAAAAGGGAGATAAAAGAAAAAGAGGATAAGAAAGATATAAAGGAAAAAGATTTTAAAGAAAAAAGAGAACACAAAGTAAAAGAAGCTATGCAGAAAGAAAAAGACATAAAGGAAGAAAAGGTATGCAATTCATAATGTAAAATTTAGAAAATAAACAATCAGCATATTTACATTTTAGGATACTAAATTGCATATCAGCCCATATAAGTCTATATAACTGAGTTTTTTAGAAGTATGTGTGGGAATATAGTAAAGGAGAAAAACAGGTTTGAACACATTTTAATGCCTTACATATATGGTAAACAATATAGGGTAGCTTTTTTTAAAAAAAGAAAATAGATAAAAATATTCAATGAGAATAAGCATGTGTAGGATAAATTGAGACAGTAATTGTTTTCTGAAAGTTTTAATCATTTTGCCTTTGCTGTTGGGTTTTTGTTTTTATTTTCTCTTTTCAGCTGGGTGAATCCAAGTCTGAAAGTAAAGAAAGATCCAAAAAATCTTCAGTGTCTGATGCTCCAGTTCATATCACTGCAAGTGGTGAACCAGTTCCCATATCTGAAGAATCTGAAGAACTTGATCAGAAGACATTCAGCATTGTAAGCAGTAGACTTTCTGGTTATTAGCATTAATTCATGTAACATTTTACTAAGTTGCAATTTCACCTATGAAATTGAGCTATGAATTAGAAATGTATTTGAATGTGAGTTCAGATTGATATAAATAATAGATTTAAATTTTAGATAGTGTGCTAAAATTAGAATCAGTTTTGAAAAGCCTTTAATAAGGATCGAAGGAGAAGGTTTTAGAGGGAACCATTTTCCTTTAGCTTTGGAATTTTAAGGTAAAGAATTGTAAATTCTTAAACCAGTAGGTTTAGTATTCTAGTGTTTCTTCTCTATGGTAAAACATTATTTTTATGTCAGTTTATTAGAAACCAGTATTTTTAGAATAGATAATAAAAATGGAAATGTTTTATTAACAAAATAAAAGAAGAAAAAATTATATATAAAATATAAACCACAATTTTTTATTACTAGATTGAGTAGACCTAAAATTGTACTGTTAAATTATTGTGAATGTTTCTGAACACACTCACTTTCTGTACTTATTTTGTTTCAGACTGACACAGGTTCCCATACTTTATTTTTGAACAACAACAGATTTAAACTATACTAGTTCTACTTGCTAGCATGCTTTTATGTTACTCAAAGTAATTGGTACTTGTAAAGTTTTCAAACAGTGCTCTCCTCCAAAAAGCTCCAGAAACATGAAAATTGATAGTGATTTCAGTAGAGGTTATGACTGAATTCAGGTATGAGAGTAGAATGATAGAAACTAAAAAGTCTAAGTATAGAGCAAAATTAGAAAGAAGTAATAATTATAGAGAAAAGGACTGAGTAAGACAAGATAGGTATCGAATTTTCAGAGCTTGAACCAGGATTATGATATGCACATTATTCTAGACTCTTAAGGATTTATACTAGTTGAGCAATTAACATACATCACTGGTTAGACTGGGTTATTATCTTTTAGTTTTATCATTGTTGTTAATCAAATACTTTACTTGAAAGATATACATTTTCCCTTCTAACACTAAATTTGTGATTGACCACTATGTTATTCTTCTTGCCCTCTTTTCACGCTTTTTCTCTCCTTTGGATGCTGACTGGAAAGTACTGATAAATTCTCATTCTCTGTAGATTTTATGACATCCCCTACAATAGCTTTCCATGCTTTCCATGCTCTTTTAAACATAGTAGTTCCTACCACATTTTCACAGTTTTCTTGTTCTGTTAACAGTTGGTATCATTCCAATCACTGAGAATTTGGAACACTCAAAGTAAGCTGCTCCTATCTACCATTTATTTATTTGAGCCATATGTGCTATTTTTGGCCTTTCCTCTTTTTTTTTAACAGAATTTTTAAAAAATTTGTTCTTTTTAGTTACACATGGCAGTAGAATGTATTTTGAAATACATACATGGAGTATAACTTGTCACTTTTGTAGTTGTACATGATATGGTTACACTGGTCCTTTGTTCATATATGAACAGAGAGACAAGTTATGTCCAATTCATTCTACTGTCTTGCCCATTCCCATCTCTGCCTTCTTCCTCCCACTATGACCTGTCCCATCTGATGAACCTCCCCACCTCCCTTTTCCTACATGTTGTAAGTCAGATCCACATATAGAGAACATTCAACCTTTGGTTTTTGGGGATTGGCTTATTTCACTCACTTAGCATTATAGACTCCAGTTCCATCCATTTACTGGCAAATGCCATCATTTCATTCTTTTTTATGGCCGAGTAATATTCCATTGTATATATGTACCACATTTTCCTTATCCATTCATCTATTGAAGGGTACTTAAGTTGGTTCCGAGTTTAGCTATTGTAGATTGAGCTTCTGTAACCATTGATGTGGCTGCTTTGCTGTAATATGTTGATTTTAAGTCCTCTGAGTATAGTACGAGGAGAGGGATAGTTAGGTCAAATGATGGTTCCATTCCAAGTTTTCTGAAAAATCCATACTGCTTTCCAGAGTGGTTGCACCAATTTGCAGTTGAACCAGCAACTTATGAGTGTGTACCTTTTCCTTAACATCCTACAGTGACCTTTCATTTTAATCTCTTCTGTAGCCTCATGCACTGGGATTCCTTTTCTCATTTTTAAGGATAACCTTTTTATTTGTGACTTTAATCAAGCCTCCCTATTTTCTATTGACTTTTTTTTTTTTTTTTTAATTCTCTCTATTTGGTGGGAGTGAAGAAGATAAAACTCCTCACTTGAATCAGCTCTCCCTACTCTATATACTTAATTACTGTGTAAGGTAAGATTGTTCCTCTAGCTTCTTTTCTTTACCTACATTTCCTCTTGAGCTTTGTAACTTTCAGGACACTGCTCAAATGAAAAGTTTTCTTCTGTGCACAATGTATGAATTTTCTCTTCATTAATTTTCAAATGATCTTTTGTATATCTTGGAAATGAAGAATGGAATAGTTTTAAACATGAACTCTGGAGCCAGACTTTCTAGGCTTACACTGGATTATATTATATTATACTTCTTTTTAAGGAATTCTGTTTTATTGGGAACTAGCTCTTAATAAGAAATTAAACACTCTTTTCTTGTTCTTTGTTCTGTTAGATATTTGCCGTATTGGCACTTCTTGATCTTCCTTATATTTCATTGATTTGTTTCAGAAATGATAGTGTAACTTAGTGCTAAGTTAAGAAATAGAGGATTTGAGTCAGTTGACCTGGGTTTGACTGTTGTCACCTTGTTCTATAAAATAGATAGAAAAGGACTATTGTCAGGGTTGGATGCGATACATTTGAAGCAAAACATAGCCTTTAGTACCTAAAAAGGACTTAATGTTAAGTATTATAATTTCTCCATTTCCTATCTTTAGACTTTAGCCTTGGCACACATTTTAGTCATCTATCCCTTTCTTCTCTGTTCACTTTCAAATTAGCAAATTCTTTTGGCTGTATACACAGAGACATCTCTAAATGTTCTTACTGCTTCTACCCTTCCACATCTACCTCAGTTTTTATTTCATACAGTAACCAGAGAGGTTTTTGATGGTTATCGGAAGAATAGAGTCATACCATGTTAATTCTGCATTTCAGATTCTCAAATGGTGTTTCCATCTTTTTCAAGATAAAAACAAAAGTAGAGCATCTGGTTAGCTTCCACCATCCTGCTATCTTTCTCTCACTTGGTTCCAGCCACGTTGGTATTCATTTTCTTCTAAACATATCAAACAGATTTTAGGACATTTGTACTTACTCTCCCCTCTACTTGGAATGTCATAACATTTTAAGGTGTCTTCTCAAATATCATCCTTTCCTAAAATCTTAATAAGTTAGGAAGCTCCTTGCTCTGATTTTTTTTTTTTTTTAAATCAAAGCTGTTACCATCTAACTCCCAATGTTTTGCTTTTTTTTTTTGTCTCTCTTAAGAAAAGTCCAGGTTTCAACATCACTGTCGGACTTACTGCTCTATTTCCTAAAAATAGATAATGACAGGAGTATAGCTTGTACTTAATATATATCGAACAAATTATTTTCTAGCAGGGTATAAACTATCATACCAAAAATTGGAAACAGAGCAACTATGGATAATGCTAAAATTATGTAGGAAATCAAGAATTTTCGCTTTTTTTAAAAAAGGCATTGGATGTAACTGAATTCTAGTTTGAACCAAAAGAATACATAATTCTAATGATACTTAACCTATTCTTGACAAAGAATGAAAAACTTCCCAACTGATTCACCAGTAAAACAGAATACAATACTCCTAAGCAAATCCATACCAATACAGTGGCCCTTTAGAGTGGTGGAGTAAGGATTTCTTTTTTTAATAAATGGCATCAACTAAATATGTTGTCTAACGTTAGCCTGTCTTCTTAGAATCAAACTAAATTGCTCCTCATGTATAAATTTGTATGGATATTTGTTTTTATATTTATACTCATAAATTTTATCTACAGCTTATCCTTTTAGTAGCATTTTTATTCTGATTTTGGTATACAGCCATAGTTTCTGTTAGTGTAATAAAACTGAATTATACAATTTTTGATGTCTCATCATTTTACCATGTAAGTAGTTATCAAGGAAAAGCTTAATCTCCATCACCCATCCGCTATTCTCCAACACTCAAAATATAAAAGTAACAAAAATTATCATTAGTTGGGTGTAGTAGTACACATCTGTGATCCCAGCTACTTGGGAGACTGAAATAGGAGGATTATGAGTTCAAGGCCAGGCTGAGCAACTTAGCCAGAACTTATCTCAGAAAGTTAAAAGGGTTGGGAATACAGCTCAGTTTTAGAGTGTTTTCCTAGCATGTGTCAAGCACTGGGATCAATCCCCTGTACCACCAAAAAAAAAAAAATTGTTGCTTTGTCTCAAAGATTTGGATTAGACAGCTTATACAACCTGTATTATATAAAGATCCATTTTTTTTTTTTTGCATTTTACTTATAATTATTATAGGTAAGTTTTACTCTGAAATGTATTACTCTTGCCATCTCTTAGTATTTTCTGTTTAAGTCTACTCAGAATGGGGCACTGTAGTATAAAGAACAATTATTTTTCAGCTGAGTAAATTACAAAGCTTTTGCTTCCTTAAAGATTGATTTTTAAATAATGAAAATCTTTGTATATTAGTTGTGTGATTTAACTGCATATTTTGCCACAAACATTGCTATATTTACTCACATAAATATCAATGAAATAGATCTTATTGAATTCATGTTTTTAATAAATTTATATCTTTCCCATTTTTAAGTGTAAAGAAAGAATGAGGCCTGTCAAAGCAGCTTTGAAACAACTTGATAGGCCTGAGAAAGGCCTTTCTGAAAGAGAACAACTGGAGCATACTAGACAGTGTTTAATAAAAATTGGAGATCATATTACAGAATGTCTGAAAGAGTATACAAATCCTGAACAAATAAAGCAGTGGAGAAAGTAAGTGACATAACTTTTCAGGAACTGGGCAATTTATAAATTTGTAACTATTTTGTGTTTTTATTTTTCTACCTCTGAAGATTAAGTGACAAAATAGCATCTAAAGAAGTAATGTGAGAGAATGTTTTAATTTTCTCCCTTTAATTTCAAAGCATTTTATTCATGAATGGTTATTTATCTATCATGATAAGCTACAGGTGGCATCTCTGCTTTTAAATAGGAAAAAGAGGTATTCATTTTAAAATAAAAGTCATTGTATTTTATTTTAAAATTTCTTTGCAATTCAGCAAATTATTCTCAATAACATCTTTAGAAATCAGTGTGCCTAAAGAATTTATTTTACATAAATTTAGCAGTTTATCTTCTGCATATGTATATAAAGTCATAAAAATTAAAATATTCCAACCAATGTAAAATGTAAACTTCTATTTTTTCCCTTTACTTAAAAAAAAAGATGGAACACAGTTTATCTTAATGTTGTAAGTCTGAGCTGTGATACTATTTTTATTTTACAAATCACATCTAAATGATTATCAGATCCAGATCAGAGTTAAAATTAAACCCAACTTCTAGACTTAATTAGGAAAGAAGACTGGCACATAACTGTCAGTGATGTCAGTTTGTTGACTTATTTGCTATATGCATTGTAGCTATATATCAAAAACAAAAAGTGTAAATAACTTACTGGAGGAGCTTTAAGGATTAAAATTTTATATATGTATATGTGTATGTCCATTCCTTGTTTCATTTCCTTTCTCGTAAGTTCAACTAGAACCCATTTATAAAAAGAAGCTAGGAAGTTGATTATAATAACCATTAGGCTTTGTACACAAGTACAAACTGAAATATAATGTTTAGAAAAACCAAATCCATGCATGGACAATAATAATAGTAGCCTAAATTTTTGCATGTATGAGATCTTGGAATGATTGCTAAAGTTGGCATCAGAAAATGTGCTTAGTGTCCCCATTTTTTACTTTGTAACCTTAAACAGTTATCAGTATCTTTGAGCTCCACTGTTATCTCCAGAATGATATCTGTATTCAAGCCCTTTTTAAACTGTGAGGCACTGTATGTTTTTTCAGTTATTTCATGGTAAATTTGATTGTATCATGATGAATGAGAGACCATGATCCTAAAGTACACAGTGTCTGACATAATCTTTTATTTATAAGTGGAATATAGACACATAGCAGTTTGCCTTTATCTGCAGGGTATATGTTTCAGGACCCCTAATGAGTGCCAGACACCAGGGATTGTACTGAACCATATGTATTCTAGGTTTTTGCCTGTATATAGATAACTACATTAATGTTTAATTTATAAATTAGGCACAGCAAGATATTAATGCCTTTTCCATCTTAGCTCAGTACTTGTACTGTATCTATAACCAACAAAAGGAGCATGTTTTTTTTTGTTTTTTGTTTTTAATCCCCTGCACAGTTTCACAGATACAAGATTGGTTCTTACTCTTGATCTTGGCAACCTAGTGTATGATTTTTTTTTTTCTTTATCTGTTGAGAACTTTAACCTTTCACATAAAAGAAACACTTTATGGCTTCTTTTTCTAAATTGGCAGCATTCACTTTGGGGGCCATAAAAAGGTTACTGGAACATAAGCACTACTTTAGCTCTGCAGTAGATCTGAAAACCAAATTAGTTACTAAATGACTAACAGGCGAGTAGCACGGCATGGGTATGCTAGACAAAGGGATAATTCACATCCCACGTGAGATGGAGTAGGACTGGGACCAAGTAGGATGGCATGAAATTTCATCCTGCTACTCAGATTGGCTCAAAATTTAAAACATTATTTATTTTTTAAGATTTTTTCCATTTAATATATTCAGACCATGGTTGGTTGTGGGTGACAAACCTGTGAAGGGGGTGGAGGGGGGCTGTTGTGCCATAAACAGAATTATTCCATTCTTCTCAAACCTTATTAATTCATAATGTTCTCCAAAGCCTGGAACCCTAGAAGAAGAGAAATGCAAGGAAGTTCAGTTATGTATATTAGACTTAAAGAATTTGACCATATTCCCCTTTATCTATTAACGTTCAAGATCTAAAGTTTAATTTGTTCTGTTAAATGGTTCCCAAACATAATCTTGACTATAGTTTGCTTACCTTTCATGAACCTGAAAAATAAAAGACAATGCAGTCATTATTCCTGATGCCAAATTTAGCTAATTTAATAGTGATTAATACAAGTAGATGTTATTTCAGATTTAGTTAGTTATTAGGAAGTGAGGAGAGAGTCTTTGGAAGAAGAGAGACCGGTAGTCAGGAGCTCTCTCCCCGCCCCCCCCATCCCCAGTCATTTGTCATTTTACCTCTAAAGGCCATGCTCCAGTCTGTTTTCTTTTCCAGATTGGGCAAATAATATTTTTTATTTTTCTCCCATTTCATTCTTAACTACATTGTTTCCATGTTCCTTGCTGTTAATTTCTCCTGCCACTTCCTGTCTCTGGTTATGTCCATTTCCCTTAAAGGGAAAAGGGGAACAGAAAGACCCCAACTGATAAATACTTCAGAGATTAAATTAGTTTTTTTTTTAATTATTTTTATTTTTGGCCTTGTCTGGTCATAACACCTCTAGTGCTTTTGGCCTAACAACAGTAATGTAGGTGATGTAATCAGAATCTAATTCCTGACTAGATTTTTCTAGAATAAAACATTTTTAAAAAGAAGTTAATTATGAATAAAAAAGTAGTTTAATAATTTTCTACCACCTGCTCTTGTGAATTAATTGTCGAATACAAGTATGTTAGAGATAGTCTGTAAATTCATTTGTTTTCTTAGCCAAGATTGCTTTTAAAAAACTTTAAATTATTTATGATTATAATAAACTGAAGAAAATTTTAAAACTTTAGTGCAGCTATACTTACAGAGAATATTCGTGCTTTCTGATGGAACCTAATATTGCATTTTTTTTGCTGTATCTGAAAATATAAAAAATATGTATTTAAGGCATACAATTTGATTATCTAATATACATATTTTTTAGGAAATCATCTCTAAAATTTTTCATTAATTACTGATGCTGCCTTTGGATGGGAAGAGAGGTCAAGATATATACCATCCAGTACCTTAGAGTGTCTGATCCTGTTACTTTTGTGACCATAATATCACTAAAAATGATAATTTCTGGACTGTGGTTGTAGCTCAGTGGTAGAGCACTTGCCTCACACATACGAGGCCCTGGGTTCGATCCTCAGCATACATAAAAATAAGTAAAGGTGTCCATCTCCAACTAAAAATATTCAAAAATGATTCTTTAAAAAATAACAATTTCTGCCAGGTGCAGTGGCTCACACCTGTAATCCCAGCAGTTCAGGAGGCTGAGGCAGGAGGATTGAGAGTTCAGAGCAGCTTCAGATAAAGCGAGATGCAAAGTAACTCAATGAGAACCTGTCTCTAAATAAAATACAAACTAGGGCTGGGGATGTCGCTCAGTGGTTGAGTGCTCCTGAGTTCAATCCCCACTACTCCCCCACATCTCCCCCACAAAAACAACTTTTTTGTGCGTGTGTGTGATGCTAAGGATCAAAACCAAGGCCTTGTGCATGCAAGGCAAGCACTCTACCAACTGAGCTGTATCCCCAGCCCCCAAAATAACAATTTCTAATTCATTAAGACCATTTTGTTGAGAAGCTTAATTCATATCATCTGCTGATGTTTCTACACAGGCTATTAACGTAACCCGATCTCATACAAAGTCTGTATAATAACACAAATCTCGAGAGTTCGTCCTTGGTTTGTTTACATATTTTGGGTCCATTTCAAATCAGGATTATTACTACTCTTCATTCCAAAATGAAGGGGTTTGAAAGAGAAATTAGAGCTGTATCATTAGAGTCTTCCAAAAATTAATCTTTTTAGACTTTGTCTCATTAATGGCTAATTTTACATGTATATGTGTTTTTGTCAGGGACTGGTGTTCTATGAAAAAGCTAAATATTTTCCACCAGAGTAATTTTATCTTTTTTTCTTCTAGAAACCTATGGATTTTCGTATCTAAATTTACTGAGTTTGATGCAAGAAAATTGCATAAATTATATAAGCATGCTATTAAAAAACGCCAAGAATCTCAGGTAAAATAGTGCATCATATTTTATTCTTTAATTTATGTCATTAAAGTCATGATTCATTCTTCAATACAGAATAATTCAACTAATAAATGTAGAAGAAATGAATGATACAGAAAAATCAACATTAGAAAATAACATCACTGGGTGTGGAGGTGCATGCCTGTAATTGCAGCTGCTCAGGAGGCTGAGGCAGAAGGAGCACAACTTCAAAGCTAGCATGAACAATTTAGGAAGATCCTGTGTCTGATATATAATTTTTTTTTTCAGTATTAGGGATCGAACCCAAGGACACATTACCACTGAGCTGTGTCCCCAGACTTTTTTATTTTTTATTTTGAAAACAGGATATTCCTAATTTGGTTAGGACCCTGAGTTGCCAAGTCTAGCCTCAAACTTGGAACCCTCCTGCCTCAGCCTCTGGAGTCAACTGGGATTTCAGGTGTATGCCATTGCGCCTTGCTAATCCTATCTCAAAAATAAAAAGGGCTGTGGGATATAGCTTAGTGGTAGAATACTCCTGGGTCCAATTCTTAGTACCACAAAAAAAAAATATATATATATATATTGTAGGTAAGATCCACAGAAGGAAGTTGAAATTAATGGAATCACAGAAAATGACGGTACGCTTCAAAAATGTCAAAGTTGTGCCAATAAGACTAAGGAATTATCACAAAATACACAATAACTAAATGTAACATGGAGTTCTAGATTGGATCCTGGAGCAGAAAAGAGACATTAGAGAAAATGTCAAATCAGAATAAAGTATATTTCAGTTAATAGTATTGAGTCAATCATTGTTAATTACTTGGTTTTGATCATTATTCTATATAAGATGTTAACTTTAGGAGAAGCTAGGTGAAGGACATAAGGGAATTTTCATTACTGTTTTTACAACTGTTGTGTTAAATATAAAATCTCAAAGTTGGTTTTAAAAAACAATCATGGGATAGATTAGAGAAAAAAGAAGATTTGTTAATGTTACATATTCATTTTTATGTCTTATGTGAAACTTTGTTATCAGAATTTCCGTTTTAAAGAATTCCACCTATTCCTCTGTTTTATAGGGGTATTTGAAGGCATTTAAAAGATTCTTTTTTTATTTTAGCAAAACAATGACCAGAACAGTAACTCCAGTGCTCATATAATTAGAAATCCAGGTAAGTAAGCTTTACTAACTGTTCTGGAAGATTAAAAAAAATTGTCTTTTGGGGGGCTTTAATCAAATTATAAAAAGGATTGAGTTGTTCCAATTTAAAAGTACCTTTATATTGAAAATACTATAATTTTCACATATTTCTACATTATTAGATAAAAATCTATTCTCTTAAACAGTAATGTTTTAGCTTATTATCTTTTCCATAAACCAGCCAACTTGTCAGTTTGTACAAGTTGTAAAATAATTTTTTAAGGTGAATATTTATTCTTTGTAATGTAACTTTGAATAATGTATTCTTTCTGTATAAGGGCACAAATATCTGAGAAATGGTGTGGGCCCTGTATTTATCAATTGTGAGTGGTTTTTTTTTTTTTTTTACATTTCAGAATCCAGTGACCTTTAGTTATGCTGCTTTTATAGACCATTTTAAAATGGTTTAACTGCCTATATTTGGGAAATGATTTTGTTTTGGCAGGAGTCATTATCTAGAAGTTGCTTTTACCACATATTTTAAAGTCATTAACAAAAGTTGGACTTTTATCCAACAGATGTGGAAAGATTAAAAGAAAATACAAATCATGATGATAGCAGCAGGGATAGTTATTCTTCTGATAGACATTTATCTCAGTATCACGATCATCATAAAGACCGTCATCAGGGAGATTCTTACAAAAAGAGAGATTCCAGGAAAAGACCATATTCATCATTTAGTAATGGTAAAGATCATCGTGAGTGGGATCACTACAAGCAAGACAGCAGGTAAATTTGACAATTTACTTTTGAAATTTTGCTTATTCATATCCTTCTCCTTTTAATTAAACCATACTTGCTGTATTTGACCTATCAACCAGTTAATTTTCACACAGTCAGTCTAGGTCTTGTTCTGTAAATGAGAAAAATTGACATACAGCACTTTTTTGTTGTTAATAAGAACTGATTTTCTGTATAAAGTGGGTTTTGGATTATAAAACTGAATCAAAATATGCAATGAGAGATGAAAGTTATTGTAAGGAGTTCTGTTCATGTGGCATTCATTATTGTTTAAAAGTACCTTTAAATTAAGAGGATATTTTATTTCTAATATATATCTACAATATTGGCTTTGGAGACTGTTGCCTCAAATATGTTTCAAAATATAGTAGGGTAAAATAGAACATGATGAAATAACGGTTCAAATTTGGTGAAGGGAATTCTGCATTTCATATTTTTAAAAAATCATGAGAAGAAAAAAATAATTCATATGAATACAATGTAACGTTAAACTTAATCTCAGCACTCTGGTATAGTCCTGAAAGCAGGAAGTTTAAAATATGTATTATTTTTATTATTTGAAACCTTTGAAGAATAAGCAGCCTGAATATATAATAATAGCACAATAGCATTTACTCCTTTATTGGTAAAGCAGTGTTTTTAATCATTACTAAAAGTAAACTGGGCTGGAGTTCTGGCTCAGTGGTAGAGCGCTCACCTAGCATGTGTGAGGCCCTGGGTTGGATCCTCAGCACCACATAAAAATAAATAAGTAAAATAAAGGTATTGTGTCCATCTACAATTGAAAAATAAATATTAAAAAAAAAAGTAAACTCAGAAACTTTAAGAATGAAAGTAAAGATCAGCAAGAAATTAGAAGGGCTGTGGATATAGCTTAGTGATAGAGTACTTGCTTAGCAGGCACGAAGAAGCCCTGAGTTTGATCCCCAGCACTAAAATGAGAAAAAAAAATTAGAAGACATTGTATTTAGTTATGCTCACAGCAGCAATTTCTTCTCTGAGAACCTCTGTCATACTAAACATAACCATTATAGAATGACTTAATATTAGAAAGGGGAATATAATAAAAAGAAAAAGGCATATTTGTAGTAATATATACTTATATATAATTTCACAGGCAATTTTGTATTGTTTTTAATAAGAACTTTTATTCAACCAAAAAACATACATTCAGTGTATTTTTTTAAACAAACATAGAAATTATTTCTCTTTAAATTACCACATTTATTTTTTAGCAAATTGCCACACGAATGGAGTAAAATCACATAATGATTTATGTGTTAAAACATTATAGACCAAGTTACCTTGAGGAAGGTTTTAATAGACTTCACCAACTAATGAAAATTATCCTTTATACATTATTTTAGACTGCATTCTAACATTTATATATTTTTTTTTTATCTTCAACATTCAAAAAAGGGTTGAATTTTAAGGTTTTTTTTTTTTTATATACTTGTTATCACTTTCCAACTTTCAGACAAGATGGATTATTACAAGTGCTTCATAGTATAAAAAGTAGCAGTTTTCTTAAGATGGGCATGGGAAATTATCTACTGACTGAGGTACTCAGTATGGATCACTTTAGTTTTATGCATTAAATAATTTTCTCAAAGAGATATTTCCAGTAACTTTAAAGCTCATTCTTATAGTTTAATGAAATACTGAGATTGTATACAATTAAAAGCATGTTTTAAAATATTATTTTTGTTTTTTAATAAAATTATTTTTGAAACATTTAAATTTAAATTATTAGTTTGACTAAAAAACCTAATTTCTTTCTTATTAGATATTACAGTGACAGAGAAAAACACAGAAAACTGGATGATCACAGGAGTAGAGATCACAGGTCAAATTTGGAAGGAAGTTTAAAAGATCGATCTCATTCTGATCATCGATCTCATTCAGATCATCGGTTACATTCAGATCACCGGTCAAGTTCTGAATATATACACCATAAATCTTCCAGGGATTATAGGTATCACTCAGATTGGCAAATGGACCACAGAGCTTCCAGTAGTGGCCCTAGATCACCACTAGATCAGAGGTCTCCTTATGGCTCCAGATCTCCATTTGAACATTCAGTTGAACACAAAAGTACACCTGAGCATACCTGGAGCAGTCGGAAAACATAACAAAAACTGATGTTTTGTCTTTCTGGACTTTTCTTTTAGCCATATATCATAAACCAACACAGTAATTGCCTTACATGACTTGAAAGATATAAACAGATCTTCTATCAGTAGCAGTATTGTTACTTCTTTCCAGGATGCAAGGTCTATTATCCCAACAGAAGAGAAAATATTTTTATATTTAAGGATTATGCTGCACTGTGCTACAGATATTGTAGTACTTTTTTTTTTATTTTTTAAAGAAATGGAAAATGTTTACTATAACAGGGACCTCAACACTGCCCTCGAATATAGGCTGGATAAAACTGTTTTTAAGTCAGTGATTTTAGACTGACCTTCATTTAAATTATGTTTGTATATGAACTTTACTCTGACCTGTGATCATGTTTCAGGAAGGAATGAAAGAGAGTTCTTTTCTTAATAAAGAAAAAACACTCAAGGACTTTGTTCACTTTCCAAAGCTACTTGTTTACATTGTACACTGCGACCACCTTGCCGCTTTTCATCACAAGCTTGAATATTTAAATTCTGTACTTATATCTGTAATATAGCCAGAAATTTCCTGTTTGTGATCTATTATTATGCCTTTTTACAAGAAAAAAATGGCTGTAAATTATTGTAAATGTATTAAATGAGCTTTCCTTACTTTCCTTCCCCTTCTCAGGCTTTTTTTTTTTTTTTTTCACTGTTCCTTTCCCTACCAACTCAGGCCTTCTTATTAAAAAAACAAACAAACAAAAAAAAAAAACAGTGTTAATAACACTTTTTAATGATTTGTCTTGATGGAATCATTGTTTAGAATGTAAAAAAATGGGGAAAGGCGCCACTTATTTCCATTAGTTCTCTTTTTTATATTGAATATTTTATTAGATACATGTGATGCCCCCCACCTTTTTTTCTTTTTTAGCCAATATTGTGTTTGTAGTTTTAAAAAAAATGGTGAAATAATATGAAAAATCTAAACTGCATGCTCTGGAAACATTTTTTTCAGATGCATTTGGTTTAAAAGAGTAGGTGTATGAACACTCTAAGAATCCAAAACAGCCAAAAGTTATTGTAAATCCATTTGTTTTCCCTTTTCATGTGGGCAATAATGTCAAATGTGCTATGCAGCCAGGTTAACATTTTAGACAAACTTGATTGACTTTTAATATAAACTGTTACAATGCACACTGATTGTATATAAAAACCTTATATATGACAAATTAAATTTAAGAAAAAGGATATGTGGGCTCCTGTACTTTTCTCCTGCATTCTTATTCCCTAAAGCACTTAATCATTTTTTCTCCCCCTTAAGTAATATTTAGCTACCAGAGAAAGGATATTTTGGTAAGCAGTTGAAAATTGGTAATGTGTAGTACTACAAATAATCAATTTTGAAGACTATGTACATCTTTCTATGAAATAAAACTTAGATCACAGAAATTTTTGTTGGACCATTTGGCTTTCTGCAGATAATATTTTAGGATGCCTTATTTATTCATAGATTTTTTATTTCTTGTATTCAGTGGGAAATTTTGAATCATGGCATACATTCATTCTTGGATGTTTGCTGTGATGTAACAAATTTGAACCTTACTTTTGACAAATGTAAGTATATGGACATATTTCTATAATATTCCTATACATGTCCAAATTGAATTGTTGTAGAAGCTTCAATCTACTAAAGTTTGTATATATATTTTTTTAATATTTTCCTTTTATCCAGTCAGTTTTAAAATTTATATGATGTGAATGAAATAACACCCTCCCTTTAAACACAGATTATTCTTTTAGATATAGTTGCCCTGAAGAATGATGATGTGTTTGTTCCTGATATCTGAAACATCATATGAAGGAATAACTCCATAGTTTCTAATTAAATATGAAAATGAAGAAAGAACTCAGTGCTGACATGTTTTTTTAAGTTTTCCACTTTTCTCCACATTTAATATAAATAATTTTATTGCACAAGAGCATTAGATTAAAAAAATATGCTGCTCAATATATTAACACAGCTAAGGGGCTGGGGTTGACCTTTCTTAATACATTATTTTTTAGTAAGCTGTGACATTTGCATTATATCCTTTTGTGCAAATTTCATAGAACAGTATTGTATTTTTGGAAATAGAATGAGCTCTAGTTTTCTAATATTTCAGTCAACTAGCTGAGTTGAATGAAGAATCTAATACTAACATTTATTGATAGTAAACATGTAATTATTTGTAAAATGTAATTATTTAGGAAAGGAACAAGCCATAAATATGTTAAGAAACAATAGAGAAGAACATGAGTACCTAAACAGGGATCATTTTCTATAAAAATGCTTACTTTTTTGTCTCTTTCATGCTCATTGTGCTTTACTATTTTTATCCATTTGTTTAAGCCTGAGAGATTTTGCATAACATTGTATCAGTCAACTCTCCACTTTAATAATATGCAATAAATGATTCTTATTAAAAGCAATGACCTCTCTGCTTATAAAGAAAATATTCCTTATTTAGGGTATATAGTTTTAAGACTATGAAAGCAGGAGTTTGAATGATTTCCTTCATTAGTTTCAGGGTGTGAGTGGCTTAATAAACAACTGTCAGAATTTTATATACTCTAGATTACATGTGATTTTTATTAAAAATCTGGTTTTGTAGTTTTTGTAATAAAAGATTGGGTAGATTGTGTGCTAACAGATTTATACAGATTATCATTTTCATGTGATTTGTCAAGAACATTACACGAGTTATTTGACATGTCTTTTTTCTCTGCATGTTTGTTTCTGACTAGAAAATTAACTTTGGATCATAATTAATTGCTGTAGCTTTATAAATACAAAGACTGAAAAGGGATGGAGGTTTAGAAAAGCAACTAATTTTTAAATATGGGATTTTTGTTTTAGGCTTACCCAGTTAATATCTGAAATATGACCATATATTGGTAAATGGGAGATAGTTTTAAATTTTTTAGTTTATTAGCAAATAATATAATTTTTTCTGAATAGATCTGTACAAACATCTTTATACAGAAATCTTTTTAAGCAGATTAAGTTCAAAACTCAAAAATATAAAATATTTACATATTTTTGTAGCACTGTATACAAGATTTTCAAAGAAGGAAAGTTGTTAAAAGGGAGACAACTGGAGAACAGTGCAGCAGTAAAAATATCTGGAGACATAACGTCAAAACTTCTGTATTAAAAATTCATAGGCCATTCAGTTGTAGATACTTGAAAGAAAATAATTCAATCAAAATTACATTTTTTTTTCCTGGAAATGGCTAATAAGTGATCTTATAGTACAATTTATGTGTAGTTTTTCATTTTTAAATTTTTTAAAAATTTAGGACCTAATGGGTTGATTTCCTTATAGAATATCTTGGGAGTCCTTGTAAAGGAAGAGTGAAGGATAGGAAATCTTAGCTATGTATAAAGATGAAAGATGTGATTACTTAGGAAAGAGGACTTAAAAAAATGTTTAAGATTCTTTTTCTAAGTGTCTATAGAAATTCTCCAGTGGACCTTCATGTGCTAATTTTTCTACCCTAACAGAATTCTAGCTACTTTGTCCTTTAGTTAAAAACAAAACAAAACAAAAACAAAAACACAAGTTGTAATATGAAGAAATATTAGTGGTTTAAACTCACAAATGAATGAGATATTCTTAATTTCATGGTCCACTCTACATTTGAGTCTTGATTTAAATATTAAACTGAAGGAATAAACAGTCTGAAACAATAATTCTACTAAAAGGGCTAAGATACTGATTGCATTGGTGATAAGCATAGTTTGGAAGAAAATGTCGCTTTTATTGTAATTGCAGTGTTATATACTTTTAGGCTTTCTTCTATAGAATGAACTGTGGAACTGAGCCGCCCACTGTTTATATTTTTTCATCTGTTTACTTCTCAAATCTTAAAGCTTTGTCTATGGTGTCCTAGAGTTTGATGGACTAGGTGGAGGTGGTTTTGTTTTTTGATTTTCTTAGCTTGGATGTTGTCTCAATTCTGTTTACTTTCCGGAGGCTGTATTGCTATCATATGACTTTTGATTTCTGTCCTTGTTTCAACAGCTTTTTTTTTTCTTTTTTGTGCTGAGTATCTTTGCTTTTAAGCACACCCCTGATCTCATCTCCACTTAAGTAATAGCTGGTGGATATCTAATCTTAAAATATGTAAAACCAAACACCCCTTTTGCACCAATAACATTAAAATGCCTTCCCCTTTTTTTATTACGTCTGACCTAACTAAGGTACTTTTCTCTCAGCTGTTTCCAGTCTTTTTGAATCACTACTACCATTGCAGCTCTTAGAACATGGAAGAATCCTTCTGGGTCAGCATTGTTCCATTAAAGTGTTTGTCTGATTTTTACCAAGCTGTCACCTCCTTTAGTTCACAGCTCAATTGTCATCTCAAATTAGTATCCTGGGTCCATCATTTTTAAACCCCTTACCTTGCTTTTTTTCCCCTAGCATTTCACCACTCTTACGTATTCTACTAGACCTTATGTATTTTGATCATTTGCCATTGACTACCTCCCCAGTAGAATGTAAGTTCCATTAGAGCAGGGGCTTTATTTTGTTAACTCACTGCTTTATCCCCAATACCTAAAATTGGATTTTTTTTTTCATTATTGTGGTGTTTTTCTCAGAAATGCCTATGTCCTATAAATGCCAATGTTGCCTGTCTTTTATCTTGCTATTGTTAACTTGATCCATTGGTATTATTAGTAAGTTGCATGCCTTATCAGTATCTTCTGAATACTTAAGTCTTTTTACTGCCTTCCAGTTTTTAAATTTTGCTGATAAAAATCACCTGGGGCGCTTGAAACATATAGAAATGCTTAAGTCATTTCTAGAAATTAAAATTGGCAGCAGGCAGGGAGAGACTCCAATTATTTTTTTTTTTTTTTCATTTTGCAAAACAGGGAATTGAACCCACAAATTTCTTCCATTGAGTTACATCCCCAGCTCTTTCCCTTTTTTATTTTGAGACAGGAACTCACCAAGTTGCCCAGGCTGACATTGAACTTGGGATCAACCTGCCTTAATTCTGGAGTAGCCTGGGTTACAGGCATAAGCCACTGAGTCTTACCAATAGTGTATTTATTTTGCTGACTTAAATAATCAATACAGAAATTAACTTCATTGTTACAAAGAATATACTTACATATAAACGAAGGATTGGTTTCAATAACTTATGGCTATTTAGGAAATAATGGTGATGTTATAGACATAATAGGAAAATATAAAACAATTTGATTTGTCTATCCCTTTACCCTTTGAAAAGAAATTTATTTTTAAATGGCTTGATACATTATCTTTTCCTACTCACACCTAAAGAACCCATCTTGTAAAGACCCTAATACAATAGAAACATGTTGCATTTCCAATGTTTTTAAAAGTAAAATTTAAAAATTACCATCTAGCCAGGCATAGTGGTGCCCACCTGTAATACTTTGAAGGCTAAAGCATGAAGATCACAAGTTAAAAGACTAGCCTCAGCAATATGGCATGACCCTCAGTAACTTAGGGAGACCCTGTCTCAAAAATAAATATTACTGGGGATGTAGCTCAGTCAGTGATAGAGTGCCCCTGGGTTCAATCTCAAGTAGCAAAAATAACCAAAATAAATCCTCTTGCTTGCTGTATTTTTCACATTAAAAAAAATCAGATCAAGTTTACATAAGTTAAATTCATCCTTTCTAAGCATATAGTGTGATTGGCTTTCACAGATTATACAGTTGTGTAACATTGTATTTATGGTACAAAATGTTTCCATCACTACTAATGAATTCTGTTTCTTTCTCCTCTAACCAGCCCCTGAAAACACTGATATTTTCATATAGATACTACTTTATCCATAATGTCATTTAATATATTGTCTTTTGAGTCTGCTTTTTACTTAACATAATGCTCTTGTTCATCCACGTTTTTGCATTTAACAGTAGTTCATTCTCTTACTGCTGAAAATATACCTTGTATTGGGTATGTTACAATTTGTTTATCCACTCAGCAGCTGGATGAAAAAGTTGGATTTTCAGTCTTGGCTATTATGAAAATGGTAGAAACATTCATGTACAATTCTCTAGGTAAACATGTATTCTGATTTTTCTTGGGTAAATTTCTTGAAATAGTATTTTCAGGTTATGTGTTTTACTTTATTAAAAAAAGAAAAAACTGCTGACTTTCCCAAGTTGAACGTACCATTTTACATTCCTCCCTCTTATATATGAGAGTTCTTAATTACTCTATGTGTGAGATTTTCTGTTGTCAGTTTTTAAAAAACCTTTAAAACCTTAGCCATTCTAATAGTAACTCACTGTGGTTTTAATTTTCCCTAATAACTAATGATGTTGAACATCTTTTAATGTGTTTATTTGCCATCCTTTTCACTGGTATGTTCAAATTTTTTCCAATTTTATGAAATATAATTATTGATACAACTCATTAGTAAACTTTGCAAATATTTTCTTCTAGTTTGTGGTTTGTCTTTATTTTCTAAACATTGCTTTTAAATGTAGAAGTTTTAATTATTAAATTCTGTTTATCATTTTTTCCTCTTTTCTTTGTATAAATATTTACCTAAACTAAGGTCACACACGACACTATAAGGATTATACTTTTGGGGGGTGGAGTGGGATTGAACTCAGGATACTTAACCACTGAACCATCTCTTCATCCCTTTTTTTTGCTTTTTATTTTAAAACAAGAGTCTCACTAAGTTGCTTAGGGCCTTGCAAAGTTACTTGATATCTGGTTTTAAATGCCTCAGTCATTTAAGTCTTTGATTAATTTTGAGTTTGCCTTTCATGTATAGTGTGCAGTCTGGATCAGTTATAGTTTTGTTTGGATATGTATATCCAGTTTTTTCAGCACCATTTGTTGAAAAGACTTCCATTGAATCTCAATTTCACTTTTATTGAAAATCAATTATATATATGGGTCTGTTTCTTAGCTCTCTATTCTGTCCTATTACTTTGCATTTGTCTTTATACCAACACCACACTATCTTAATTATTAATGCTTATAGTAAACCATAATCAAAATTATTTTAGCCTTTCTAATTTCTTTATGTTTCCACATTTTATAATCAAATTTGTCAGTGTCTACCCAAAAGCATACTAGGGTTTTGATTGTGATTGTACTGGAAAACACTGATAATTTAACAGTACTGAGATTTTTCTTTCTTTTTTTTTTATTATTTATTTTTTAGTTGTAGTTGAACACAATACAATGCCTTTATTTCACTTATTTATTTTTATGTGTTGCTGAGGATCAAACCCAGGGTCCTGCACGTGCCAGGCGAGTACTCTACCACTGAGCCACAATCCCAGCCCCTTAATACTAAGATTTTCATCGCATGAACATAGAACATTATTTTCATTATTTAGAATTTTAAATTTCTCTTGGTGTGTTGTGGTATTTCAGTGTACTAATCTTGCTTCTGTTCGTATTTTAGATGTATACCTAAGTATAAATTCATATTTTTATGCTATTGTAAATAATTTTATGTGATTTTTGAGAAATCATTTTTTGGATGTAACATTTTTTCTTGACCTTATTATAATCACTAATTAGCTCTAATAGGTTCATTCTAGATTCTTAGAGGTTATATTTTATTTGGTTTGGCTTTTTTTGGGGGAGGGGGGGTACAGTACTGAGCATAAATCCTAAGGCCTTCCATGCTAGGCAAGTTATCTACCACTGAGCTACATCCCTGCTCCTTTTTATTTTGAGAGGATCTTGCTAATTTGCCCAGGCTGGCCTCAAACTTGGAAAAGAATGGACAATTTGCTGTGTGGGATAGAGGAAGTTTTTAACCATTGTGTTTGGTGTTAACTGAAGGAGTTTATTTTTTGTAATGCTCTTTATCTTAAGGACATTTTCTTCTAATTCTAGTTTGCTGAGAATTAAAAGGAAAATAGTATTTGCATTTTATCCTTAAAATAATCCTAAGTGATTGTTTATGGGATATGTTTATCTGTTGCACAACTTTTCAAACTATAGATTCAGATTATAGGAGTGCCATACTCTTTTCCTGTTACATATTGGTTTCTCACAGTGCTTGCTTTTTATCCAAGAAATGACCAAATAAGAGCTTTATAATGTGGGATCTAATGTTGAAACTGAACTGTCTTAAATTGACACAGGGATGTTTTCACTGCATTTGTGACCACAAGCTGTAGTCCACATTCAGCCTTTAAGAATTATTAAAATTTACCTGGTTTATACTTACCTATTTTAAGCACTCTTTCTGTCATGCTGTGCCTCCTTACTGTAGTTTATGTAGTTCTGTAGTACTGTAATTCAGAATCTTTCCACTCTTTGCAATTCAGCTGACTTGGTTACCTGGTAGCCTCTGCTCAAATTGGTTTTAAAAATAACTAAGATTTTATAGATTATCCATGTTTTTTCTTGTTAGGTTGAGAGGAGTGTTCTTTGATAGTTATCTACATCCTAAAAAGGGAAACTCAAGTTTTTCTTTTAGTCATCTATATTGAGAATACTATACATATAATAAAATGCATACAGGTACATTTGGGCAAAAGAATATACTAACATAAACACAATACAATATTTCCATCACCCCAAAAGTTTTCGTTGTGCCCCTTCTATGTCAAATCCAATTCTGAAACTGGCCCAGACATCTACACACTAATCTGCTTTAAATTCTGTAGTTTAAATTTATCTTTACATTAGAGTTTAAAACCACTGGGATCATACAGTGTACATTCTTTTATTAATCTAACTTGCTCGGCATAGTTTGGGTTTTTTTTTTTTTTTTTTGGTTTTTTTGTTTGCTTAGTTTTGTTTTTAGATTAGTATATGTTGCATCTATCAGTAGTTCATTCCTTTTTCTTTTTTTTTATGGTGGGTTTGGGGTGGGTACTGGGAACTGAATCTAAAGGTGCTTTACCACTGAGCTACCTCCCTAGTTCCTTTCTTTTTTATTTTGAGACAAGGTCTTGCTAAATTGCTGAGGCTTACCTAGAGCTTCCAATCCTTCTGCCTCAGCTTCCTGAGTTGTTGGGATTACAGGTGTGGGCTACCACATCCGGTTTCATTCCTTCCTGTAATTGCTCACCTAACAAAGGGGTTTCCAGTTTTAGGTTAATATCAATAAAACTTCCATAAACATTTCTTTGCAAGTTGCTTTGTGTATATGTTTTCTTTCTCAGGAAAATACCTTGAAAAGGAATAATGACAAGTACACGACTGAACTTTTTAAGAAGGTACCAGACTCTTCAAATTGGCTCTACCATGCTGCAGTACATGAAAACTCCAGTTGTTTTGTATCTTTGACAGCACTAACTATTGTTAATATATTTTAGGAATTACAATAATTGTGCAGTGGAATCACATTATGGTTTGAATTTCCATTTTATTAATGACTGATGAACTGGGCTTTTTTTCACATGCTTTTTGGTCATTTGTATTTCTTAGGTTAAGTATAATTTTCTGGTCATTTTGTATTTGGTTTGTCTTCTTTAAAGCATTTTTTAAGTATATCATGAGTACAAATTCTTTATTTGATATCTATATTATAAATATTATCTTCTAACACCTTGTTTTTAACAGTAATTTCAAAGTACAAATGTGTTTAAATTACATTTACTAATTTTTTTCTTAATATTTAGTATATTTTGTATCCCACTCAAGAAACCTTTTCCTAAAGTCACAGAGATTTCCTGTGCTTGCTTTCTTAATTTTTTAATTGATACATAAAAACATAATTGTACATGTTTATGGTGTACCATATGATGTTTTGATACATGTATACACTGCATAAGGTGTAACTTTTTAATATCCTTTTTATATGGGGTGTGTTGAAAAGTGTATTCCTCTATTTTATGGAAGAGTTTTGTATAGGAGTATAATTTCTTAATTAAATGTTTGACAGACTTCTTTTGACCAGGAAGAACATTTGAAATTGGTGTAAGTAGATATGAGATTATTCATATTTTCTATTTCTTCCGTCAGTTTTTATAGTTTCTTCTATCTTTTAAGGAATTTGTACATTTCCTTTAGGTTGTCAAATTTTAGGAGGGGTATATAGTTATTCATATTTCCTGTAAATGTAAAATGCAATCTGTAATGATATTTCTTTTTTGTTTCTAAAGCTTGTCAATTTTATTCATTCGTTCATTCATTTAATGTACTGGGGATTGAACCCAGGGATGCTTTATCACTGAGCTACATCCAGCCCTTTTTATTTTTTGAGACAGGTTCTCATAAATTTGCTGAGGCTGACATAAAACTTGAAATCCTTGTGAGTCACAGGGATTATAGGAATGCACCCAGTTTATTGATATTTTTAGAACCGGTTTTTTGTTTTATTAAATTTTTCTTTTTTCCTTCTTATTTGTTACTTTCAAAAATAGGTTTAGAGCATTTTTAGGTTCACAGCAAAATTGGGAAATACAGACATATCCTACGTTCGCTCTGCCCCCACTCATGCGAAGTATCGCTGTTGTCAACCTCCCCTACCAGTAATTCATTGCTACATTGATGAATCTGCAGTGACACATCATTATCACCCAATGTCAATAGTTTACATTAGGGCTCACCCCTAGCATATATTCCATGGCTTTGGAGAAATATATAATGACATGTACCCATATTTTTAGTATCATACAGAGTATTTTCAGTGCCCTAAAATTTTTCTGTTTATTCATCCTTCCCTCTGCCCTAATTCCTGGCAACCACTGATCCTTTTAATTTTGCCTTTCCCAGAATTGTAAAACATAGATAGCCTTTTCACATTGCCCTCTTTCATTTATGCACTTCTTGTTTTTTCATGACTTGGGTAGTGCATTTCTTTTTAGCATTACGTAATATTCTCTTGTCTGGATGTACCACAGTTGTCCATTCATGTTATAAAGGACATTTTGATGGCTTCTGAATTTTGGTAATTATGAATAATGCTGCTCTGAGCTTTGGTGTGAAAATTTCTTATGGGCATAAAATTTCAACTTCTTTGGATAAATACCAAAGAGCACTACTGCTAGATAGTGTGGAAGAGTGTGTGTAGTTTTGTAAGAAGCTGCTAAACTGCTTTCCAAAGTGGCTATATCAATTTGCCCTCAGACTAGCATTGAATAACAATTCTTGTTGTTCCATATTCTATTCTTGTCAGCATTTTGTGGTGTCAGTGTTCTGGATTTGGACCATTCCAATAGGTAGGTAGTGATATCCCTTTATTGCTTTAATTTGCATTCCCCTACTGACATGTGATATGGATGACATGGAATATCTTTTCTTATGCTTATTTGCCATCAGTATGTCTTCTTTCAGGAGGTTTCTCTTTAAGTCTTTGCCCCGTTTTGAGTTGTTTTCTTTTTGTTGAGTTTTAAACACTCTCAAATATATTTTGATAGCAGACCTTTATCTGATGTGTCTTTTCCACATATTTTCTTCGAGTCTTCAGCTTGTCTTTTATTCGCCTTCTTTCACAAACCTGAAAATTTTAATTTTAATAAGTCAAGCTTGTTATATTTTTCACAGCTTGTGCCTTTGTTTCCTACCTAAAAGGTCATTGCCAAGCTTAAAGCCATCCGGGTTTCCTCTGTTGCTTGTCTCTTTATTTGATTGATTTCTGTTCTCATATATTTTCTTCTACTTACATTAGGTTTAGAATTTTTTGTTTTGTTTTGCTTTTGCTTATTTTGTAATGTGATGGTTAAGGTCATTGATTTTTGAACCTTGTTTTTATTCTAACACAATCACTAAAAGCAATAAATTTCCTTCTAAGCACTGGCTAAGGGGCATCCCCCAAGTTTTGCTATATTGAGTTTTATTTTCAATTCAAAATGTTTTTTTTTAATAAAAATGAGACCTTTATTTGCTTGTTAATGTATCAAAACATTAAAACTGGAAAATTCAGCCAAGTTCTTCACAGTTTTGATTGAAAATATCTTTTAAACTCTGCAAATTTGATTCCCTTTCTTAAGAATCTCAAAAGAATATGGGTCAATCTCAACTTCACAAACAGTTTGGTGCCAGGATCATTCATCTATTCATCCTTTCACTTGTTCATTCCATTGGTTATTCTTTTGTCAGTTCCTTTCTTTGTTTCTTCTTTTATTTTTATAACACTCAGGTGTGCATAACTGGGTTCACTCACTGGGAGCACTCTACTCTGCTCATTAGTACCTCGTCTTCTCAGGTAGTGACGAATCATTAATGGGAGCATTCTGGGGACTACACTTAAAATCAAGGTGCTGGGAGGGCCGTGTTCCCACTGAACACTTTATGGAGGTATCTTGTCTCTTTCACCTTCCAGTGGCCCCAGCCATTCCTTGGCTTATGGACACACACCTTCCGTTTTTGCTTTATTCTCTCAAAATGTTTTCTAATTTCTTTTTAAACTATGTTATTTAAAAGCTTATGGTTTTATTTTTAAATATTTTTGACAGTATCTCAATTGTTCATTATAGACTATTTGGGGATTAAAAAAAATGGGCTAGAAATTTTTCTCCACTATGATATGAAAGACAGGCCTTCACTATTAAATCACCTTTTAAAGTGTATGCAACTGATTTTTCAAGGAGACTTTTGGAGAAAGCTAGAGGAACAGTGAATATGGCAGATAAATGAGCAGTTAGAAAATTTCTCTTTCCCTGATGAAATATTTGGCAATGCTATCACACTGATATAAAAGAAAGTGTATCTAATAAAATTAGATTTGGCTAAGGAGATTTTTAAGTACAACATGGAAAGTGTCCATTTCTTCTTTTATTAGTATGATAAGGTATTGCAAGAGAGAGATTAGCTGAAGAAAGAACTGTTTTGTTTTTCAAGAATTAGAAAAAAATAGGATTCAAAACATGTCCATCCTTCAAAATATTTTTAATATAATAAATGGCCTCAGGACAGAGATCAAATCTAGGATGTAGACCCTGTTGAATTATTCCAGTCAACTCTCAATGGACCAGAGATAAGTCATCCTCAATGAGCTCTGCCCGGCAATACTATTGTTTTAAGCCACTGAGTTTTGAGGTAGTTTGTTTCACAAAAATATATAACTGAAACATGTATATACACATATGAACATAGTATGCCCATGTAAATATTCTATTTATTTAAAAACATCTGTAGCCAGGCACACAGCTGTAACCTCATTGACTCAGGAAGGTGAGGCAGGAAGATTGAGAGTTCAAAGCCAGCCTCCGCAAAAGCGAGGTGCTGAGCAACTCAGTGAGACCCTGTCCCTAAATAAAATACAAAAAATAGGGTTGGAGATGTGGTTCAGTAGTCAAGTGCCCCTGAGTTCAATCCCTGTACAAAAAAAAAAAAAAAAATCTATTATTTTCACCCTGTTCTATTCCATCTTCATTATTAATGACTTAGTCATTAATAAGATCTTTAATTCATTGCTTTGTTCATTTCCTAGATCCATTTATTCAAAAGTTTTTTTTCCTGGCCATAAAAGGATATTCCACACTCATTTTTATAGTTTCTAACACCACATAATGGAATCACATACACTCTGAGAGTCCTGATTCTTTTTATAAGGTTAATATAGATAAAAAGATTAGTTGAGGCTTAGGAGTACATAGTGTTCATAAGATGCCAAAAATGCAATTGCTATAAGATTTTTTTTGTCTGTTTTCCACTAGTTTTAGCTTTTAGCCAAAGCTGTATTTTCAAAAATTCTTTCTATCCTTTTCTTCTCCCTCCTTCCCTCTCTTCTTCTTTCCCTCCCTCCCTCCCTTCTTTCCTTTCTTTCCATTTATTTTAAGATGGGATCTCACTGTGTTGCCCAGGCTGGCCATGAACTCTTCATTGTATCTTTGGTAGGCCTTTCATTCCAGATAACCATTGGGGATGATTTAAGTAATGATTTTGCAAATATCTACCTCAGACAATAGTGTCCTATCAATTCCTATTAGCTTTTTACTGCCCTGGCACTCTCAAATATCCAAACCTGGGTTTTAGTCTCTATGAGATATGATACCAATTGGGTACCAATTGGGTTTTGGTACCCAAAACTGGCACCATTTGCAGTATTGATCAAAATTCTTAGTTAGATCTGATCTGTTGTACTACATATAGTAATTTTTTTGCTAAAGAGTTTTGGAACAATTAATTATTTGCTTATATTGTTTACAGAAAATTTTCTTGTTCTTTAGGAAAGACTGGCCTATAAATTTGCTCTCTTGACTAATGTTATGGCCATCTGGATAATTTTATTTCTTATATTTATTTTTTACATATATTTTTTTATATTCACTATTTCTCTATAAGAGAATTAGTGAATAATTCTACATGTGTTTGCTCATTGTTAATAAAAGTTTGCTTAGGTAAATTCATTTATAAAGGACATTTTCTTCTGCTGAAGACAATTTTCAGAAATCAAAGTAATGACCATATACTCTATGCCCCCAATTGTCGTATTAAAAAAATCAATTACCAAAATAGGGCATATGATTTAAAAAGTAAATTAATCTTTTTCAGTTTTCTTTAATTAGTATAGTTGGTGTCACTGAAGAATTACAAATGTGAGTTATTGTAGGAATAAGATAACTCCACATTGTTTCAAGGCTTATCCAAAACATACAATTCAAGCACTAGAAATTTTAGGAGCATCTACATTTTTTAATTACATTTTTTGGTTTCATAATGAAACAATTAGTATCACTCTTAGTTTAAAATTTCAGGACCCAAATTCTGTATTGCATAATGTAAGCCAAAGTACAAACTTTAATACTGGCATCTTGGTGGAGAAAAAAAATATTGGGTTCTCATTTTAAATCAAAGGGCTAATTAAAGTTTAAAACCTTTAATAAACTACAATAAATAATATTATATAAAATTCTGATTCATGCATTATATTTTGATGTTTTTATTAACATGCATTAATTGTACATATTAATGGAGTTCAGTGTGATATCTCCATACATGGATGAAGCACTAATCTACTCCAGCCTTCAAGAGGTAATTATTAACAAAATAATTGTTCTATTTTCCTTTATAAATTTTTCAATTTAAACTTATATTATTGATGTTTGCATTTAGTTACATACTTATGCTACAGTTCTTGCATTTCCCTTAATTCAACCTATTCTTGTCACTGGCATCATACTGAATTCTTTTTAAGAAATATCATATAATATTAAAGAGTTCCATTTTCATGGTGTACCTTCTTGAGTTTGTTTGTTTCCTGGTTAACCTTCCTATTCAACAAAGAATTGGGTTTTGGTTTTTGAACCAGTTACAAATTCAAACAAAACAAACCATGTATTTATCTCACTTATGTTTATTTATTTATTTTTATTTATTTATTTATTGTTTTAGTTTTCGGCGGACACAAAATCTTTGTTTTTGTATGTGGTGCTGAGGATCGAACCCGGGCCGCACGCATGCCAGGCGAGCGTGCTACCGCTTGAGCCACATCCCCAGCCCTCACTTATGTTTTTTGATAGTACAGTTATGTTTAGTCTTTTTAAATTTTAAATATTTTTTTTTAGTTGTAGATGGACACAATATCTTTATTTTATTTGTTTATTTTTATGTGGTGCTAAGGATCAAACCCGTGCCTCATGTGTATGAGGCAAGTGCTCTACCACTGAGCCACAACCCCAGCCCCATATTTAGTCTTCTTTTTGTATTATTTTTCTATTCATATTACTTTATTTTCTCTTTTAACTCAATATTGTATTTGATTTGCCCCCACATTCACTTTTTCTCTGTTTTTTTCTGATAACTTGAAAGGCCTACTTTTAATTCTTCTACTGGTTACTTTTATAAATTTACATATTGTACTCAACTATTTTTCTTGATTTAGAAAATGTATATAATATCTAATGACTTCTCAGTAGAAAATACAAAACTCTTGGCACATTTTTCCCACCCTCTTCCTCTATTTCTTCTCCTGATTTTTAATGACATGTTAATTTGTCAAATTTTGCACATATTGTTTTCTATAACAAAATATCTGCATTGGTTAATTTATTTCTATACTTAAATTTATTCAATGTTCACTCCCAATTTATCCATATTTCTATTTTATCTCTAAATTGAGTAGATTCTGTTGCTTAATACATGTTTTTTTTTTCCTATCATTTCACATAGTTATTTTGTGTGTGTGTGTAGGGACTAAAATTTATTTAACAGAAATCTCTAATACACCACAGTTTTACTCACTTTAGGCCTCATGTCATACATTAGATTCCCTAGACTTGTTCAGTCCACCAATCTGCTACTTTGTATCCTTTGACCTACATTTCTCCCTCCCTGGCCTGCCCCTCCCTCCCTCTCTCTTGGACACTTGTTGGTCTGGAGCTTGGGATCTTCCTGTCTCAGCCTTCTGAGTCACTGGGATTATAGGCCTGTACCATTTTGCCTGGCAAAAAAAAAACAAAAAAAAACCCAGATTTTCCATAGAGGGACAGTAAGTGGATGGCAGAAGTTCAGGAATAAGAAGGCCCTTGGTAATCATGGTTTCATTCTTTGTGTATTTGATTTTTTTTTTTTTTTTTTAGTAAGATTTATGTGACATCATGTTTTTGTTTTTGTTTTTCTTTCTACTCTGATTATTTCACTTAGTATCTTATTTCACTTGCAGATTCCATGTCCATCTATGCTAGGGCAAATGGTAGATCTTTTCCTTTTTAAAGGCTGAATAATATCTCATTGTGTGTATATCACATTTTCTTTATCCACTTGTCCAGTTTTGCTCTGTATTTTCTGAGTTCACGCAGGTCCAAAGATGCCTGCCTTTCACCTGTCTTTTCACTTGAGTAAGAATCATGCCCAGAGGCCTCACTTTCTTTCCCTGAAGCTTTTGTAGCTATTACTGCACTGTCTTCCAGGAGAAGAGTTCTGCTGACAGCTTGGCTTTGTCCTTATATAGTTTGTAATTATTCTGCATGTATATGTAAGCAATATTTTGTTCTTTTTTAAAATATTACTTTTAGTTGTAGATGGACACAATACTTATTTATTTTTATGTGATGCTGAGGATCAAACCCAGTGTTAGGCATGTGCTCTACTACTGAGCTACAACTCCAGCCCCAATATTTTGTTCTTAAATGCAGTATGTTGGTAATTGGTACTCTTTTTAATATTGCAAATTGTATTCTTCCATTGTTCCTGAAAATTGGTTTAAAGAATCATACCTATGAATACATTTTCTGTTTCATTGTCTTTTGTGTTTATAGTGTTCCATATCATTTCTTTTTTTTTTTTTTTTTTGGTATTGGGGATTGAACCCAGAGGTGCTTAACCACTGAGTCACATCACCAGCCCTTTTTTATTTTTCATTTTGAGACAGGGTCTCTCTAAGTTCCTTAGGGTCTTGCTAAGTTGCTAAGGCTATTTGCTCATCTCCTGCTTCAGCCTCCCAGGGCCACTGAGATTTACAGGTGTGCATCACTACGCTCGGCCCCCTTTTATATTCTGACATGGATATTTATGCCCCCTTTGAAAAACTACATTTTTGCTTGTGTATTATCTATTCTTTTGTGGTCTTAGAATTTTCTAATTAATTTGCACAAATTCAAAGGGATGAAAATATATATATATATATATATATATATATATATATATATATATATATATATA
>NW_026000026.1:56848309-56853489 GCF_001458135.2 Marmota marmota marmota | reverse complement strand
TATATATATATATATATTCACTCATACACTATATAGTATATGTGTGATATATTTGATGTAAAAATTCTCTGGCTGTATTTCTATTTTTGGTCTATGCAAATAATTATATAAAACAGTTAATGCCTTTGTTACAGTGATATATTTGCATATATCTGGCATAATTGTGCCTAAGCCAGGGCAGTTTAACAAATATTTCAGTATTTTAATTGTTTTACTTCATGTTCTTGGAAATAAATATATGAATACTTTTACAAGATTTTTTTTAATGTGGCACCAGTCAGAAATTAATCTTAGAATTTGTTTCATTTAGTAAATAAGAAAATAGAGACAAAAAGAGTTGAGCTGACTTGCTCAGGAAGAGACAGGTTAATTGTTGAAGTCAGAAGTAAACACATATTTCTTAGCCTTTATTATATAGTTCTAATCTTGTTTATGGTTTGTTTACTGCTGAGACGCTCATTTAGCTGTAAAAAAAAAAAAACACATTTGTCAAAATAGACTTCTCAGGTGTTAATTCTTTTTCACTTTACCTTGATCCTGTGTGACCCTCATTATGGATCTTCTGAGACTAGGACAATAATATTATTGATACGTTTGGTAAAATTGACTCTAGAGTATGGCACTTTGGCAGAAGTCTCTTGCCATTATAGCCAGATGTATATGTCAGTAAAATCAACTGTTTTTTAAGATGTGCATTCTCTCTATCTGCATATTCAAGAAGGTTCAGGGTGTGGTACAGAAGTGATACATACTCATTTTATACCTTCTAGTTGAAATAATAGGATGCCTGAGCAGGTGCAAGTAATTTGCAAAATGCATGCTACTTACTAAATTGCTCTCTAAGGATGCATATAAATATTTAAATGTTCTTTCCAAAGTCCATCCTATTAGATCAAGGAAAAATAACTCCATAATAACTAGACTCTGTTTATTTCATAGGATACTGGCAGTTGGTGAATTTTATTGAATGGTGAATTTTATCATATCAACTTAGCTAGGATACTTTACATTTTCCAGAATTCCCTTTCTTCTGTGTTGCCTGTTAGGCCACAAGGAAGTTTGCTGGGAGATTTGGAGGGCCTTGCATATCTTGTTGCTTATCATTTTGTGACCTTCATATCTTATTGCTTATCTGCTGGTTCACTTTCTGTGTGAGTGGTGACCAGCATTGCACTTGTGCCACCTCCCCTGGAATCAGTGTCTATGTTTCCTGGCCAGCTTTATAGGGTTGCATATGGATGAAAGGTCCTTATTCCCACAGGACACTCAATCCATTAAGGTGAGAAGAAACAGGAAACGACACATTTATCAGTCTTTTCTCATGGGCACCAGCTTGTGCTTGTCAGCTTGGGACTGTTCTCACTCTTTCCCACTTTACATTCATCTTCCCTTCCCGACTCTCTGCCATGTGGACCTCAATCTCCAGTATTAGAAAGGGTCTGTTCACCGCGACTGTTTAACCAGCTCCTCAAATTGGTAAGATCAAAACCTGTAACTAATTCCCATACTTCCTGTCATCTGTCTCCTCATAGTTCTTTTTCCTGATTAAACCTTGATCAATATAATATTTTTCATTTATTTATAGAAGTATTCCTTGAAAGTATGCATTAAATAAAATTGAAGGTTTCAAAAAAATTTTTTTCACTTTCAACTTGGACCTAGATCAATGACTTTTTTTCTACTTATTCTTGAACTATCAGGAAAAAATTGCTATTATTTACTTTTCTTGATATAAAGACTCTGGCTGCATTTTATGTATTTTGTACTTTGGGCTGCAAATAAGTAACAGAAAGCATATAGTGAACTAATTTAAACACTGCAAAGAATTTGTCTCCCATGATTTTTAAGTACTTTCTTTCTAGAGTAGTTAACTAACACAGTGATCTGATTGAGAACCCAGATTCCTTCCACTTTCTACTCTGTCATCCTTGAGCTAATGTTCTTCATCATCTGTTATGGTTTGGATGTGAGGTGTCCCCTGTAAATCTCATGTGTGAGACCATGCAAGAAGGCTCAGAGAAGAAATGATTGGATTAGGAGAACCTTAACACAATCTGAACTAATCACCTGATGGGATTAATTGAGTGGGCAGGTGGGGTGTGGCTGGAGGAAGTCTGGTGTTGTGGGTGTGGCTTTGGGGTATATATTCGTAAATGGCAAGTGGAGATCCTCTCTCTCTCTCTCTCTCTCTCTCTCTCTCTCTCTCTCTCTCTGTCTCTCTCTCCCCTCCCTCCCTCTCCCTCTCCCTCTCTCCTTCCTTCCTTCCTTCCTTCCCTCTCTCTTTCCCTTTCCTTCTCCCCCTCCCCTCTCTCCACCCCTACCCCCTCTCCCTCTCCTTCCTGATCATCATGTGAGCTGCTTCCTTCTGCCACATTCTTCCACCATGTTATTCCTGCCTCCCCTGGAGCCCTGAGGAATGACGCTAGCTGTTATGAACTGAGACCTGAAACTGTGAGCCCACAGATAAACTTTACCTCTTGTACAACTGTTCTGGTCAGTATTTTAGTCACAGCAGCAAAAAAGTTGACTAAAGCATCATCACAAAATGGCTGCTGCAGCTCCAAGAGGAACAGCAGCCAGCAGAAGGAGAACTCCATTTCTCATGTGCCTTTCAGCATCAAAGATTTTCTCAGAAGTCCTACTGCAGGTTTCCCTGCATAATATATTGGCCAGTTGTTGTTGTTGTTGTTGTGTGTGTGTTTAAAAACACCTATAGTTATGTATACTATATACAGATATGTATTATACATACACATATATAGTTGTCCTTCAGAATCCATGGGGGATTGATTCCAGGGTCTCTGCAGATATCAAAATCTTTCTCAAGACCCTTAGATAAAATAGTATAGTATTTGCATATAACCCATGTGTATCCTCCTATATATTTTAAATCATCTCTAGATTACTTATGACACCTAATACTATGTAAATGTTATGTAAATAATAGTGAAATAATGACAAGAAAAATATTTGTACTTGTTCACTATAGACACAAATTTTTTTCATATATTTTTGATCTATGTTTGGTCATATATGAGGATATGGAATTCACAGATACAGAGAACTATCTTATCTTATATGAATGGAGCACAAATATCAGCTTATATCATTTAAAAGATACCCCTGGAGTTGACAGTATCCAATCCTTCCCGGAGTGAAGTGGGCAAAATGGAATAAACTGGGACAAGCAAGAATAAAAAGGAAACACATTCCTGAGACACAATAACATCTGCTGCATCACAATGAATTTTTTATCTCCTCATATCAGACCTCTTTGTTTGAAATCCTTAAAAATGTACTTGTTCTCTCTTTCTGCTTTCCCTTCTTCACTCATTGTCCCTTTGCAATCCCATCTGCTACTTTCATGGCTTTATTTTTATTTTGTTTCAGTATTTGATTTTTCACATCATCGTCAATGGTAACCACTCCCACACTCTAAGGCACCATATTTAGAAGCCTCTGGGCATTTTTGTCTGGTTGTCTTTAAGCACCTTGAGCTCTGTTTAATTTTTAGCAAACCATCTTCTGTCCTCAAACCTTTATTCCTCAACTCAGTTTCTGTGTAAGTTATTTTCTGATCAGTAGAATTCCAGTTTATTATGATTTGCTCTAAGTGCTAATGATGTGAAAACAGACCCCATGAACACAAAATGAAAACTCTGCATCTCACCTATCAATAATTTTAGCATTTGAGTCAATAAATACCTTATGCTGGTATGGCCTTCAAGAATGTCTTTTGCTGTTCTAGAAAGAAAAGTGTTCTAGTGAAGGTTCATTAGTGGATCACTGAAGCCACTGTGGTCAGATTCCCTTCTACTCTTTTCCTTGACCCTCACTTCTCTGCACCATTCCAATGAATTTCCCTCCCTTCCTACCTCCCTTCTTCCCCACCTGATAATATTGTTGAATCTGGGGCTTTACCTATGCTAGGCAAGTACTCTACCACTAAGTTACATCCTGAGCCCATTCATTTTTTTTTTTTAATTTGGAGACAAGTTCTCTCTGTAAGTTACCCAGGCTGACCTCAAGCTTATGAATCCTCTTGCCTCAACCTCCCGAGTGGCTGGAATTATAGACATAATTCCATCATGCCCAGCTCCAGTGAACTTTTCTTATGTATAGGAAGTCTTTTGAAACTGTCACCTCTTCTAGCACTTCCAGAATGCAGAGGTTCCAGAATCTTTCATAATTTACTTCTAGCTACTGAAGCTACAAAATGTCAGTATAAATAAGTTATATATAGAAGTGATTGAAATTTTAGTTACATTAATGATAAGATGCTAATCTTAGTATTGCTGACAAATCTCTACTGGAGCATGTACAACTAGTGGTAAGATTGAGATTCTCTGGTAATATGCATAATACTGTGTGGGTCACTATACCCTTAGCCCATCTCTTACACCTGCTTTCCGACCATAGAGGAGACACTTAGGGCCATGTTTGTCCCTGTGACTATATTAGTGTTCTCCAGAGGAACAAACCAATAGGAGATATATATGTGATCAGTATGTGATCAGTCTCTCTCTCTCTCTCTCTCTCTCTCTCCACACACACACACACACACACACACACACACTCACATACTTATATATCTAGATACATATATATAAAATACATATACTTTTATACACTTATATAATTATAGAGTAATTTATTTCAAGAAATTGGCTGATGTGATTGGGAGGCTAGCAAATCCAAAACTCCTATGGCAAGTCAGCTGAAAACGTCAAGCTGGAAATTTAGGCAACAATTGATATTTGTCTCAGAGAATAGGAAAATTATCTCTTAGGAAGATACATGAAATAGCGTTGCCATGTGTGGATGAATATAAATTGCTGAGAGCCACGGCCGAGTCTGTATGGCCCCTGGCATTTTGCCAACAGTATTGATTGACAGGCGAGGCATTACTATCCGCCTCTGCCGCAACTTTTGAGTTCTCGCACTATTTTGGAGTTCTCGTGGGGATTTCCGGGGATTCCTCGAGAGTTCCCATTGGTTGGGGAAGTGCAGGAGGAGGGATTTCCGAGAGAGATATTTCCGGCTGGGGGTTTCTGGAGAAGCCTCCTGGCGTTTGGGAGGATTCCCCGGGAGCTGTGTGAAGTGTTTTCCTGCAGTTTAAAAATAAAGTTTGTTCCTGCTTCAGTGGCTCGTGATTTGTGCCCAGCCAGACTGCGGCATTT
>NW_026000026.1:56808439-56848078 GCF_001458135.2 Marmota marmota marmota | reverse complement strand
ACTGTAGCCTGGGTACTATAACCCTGTCTCATTCACAGACTCTTTACACAAATTCCATATATCTTAGCCTCAGTAGCATAGAGAAAATCTTGGTCTGCTTGAAGAAGTAAGACAGTTTTAATAAATCACAGTCTTACAATAATAAACACAGGAAATCTCTGGAAAATTGAACATCCAGGTTTTTTTTTTTTTTTTTTTTTCTTTTCCCTTCAGATTTCACCATTCTCTACTTATTCCACTAAGCCCGATTTCTCCACAAAGTACATTGTAGTTGCTGACAGCATTTGGCCATGTGGTCCCTGCGGACAGAGTTTGGCAAGACAAGAAGACACTGTAAAAAGAACATGGAGCCTAAGAGCCAACTTTGTCTTCCTTGGATGGGCTGTCTGTGTGCATCCTGTCTTTGAATGTCTGGATGTCTCTGGAAAGCAAAAATCTTGCTAGGTCCACCCCATATGACAATTATTAAAAGCACACAGTTGTTTTTATGGTCTACTGAGTTGGCAAATCCTAATTTTCAAAATATTTTCACTATATTCAGAGTTTATAAAACTTGCAATTTATTTAGTGCAACTAAAGGAAATGAAAGTTCCGTCCTTCAAAAAGACCACAGGATCCCGTTTTCACGTCATGTGTCTCTGACCATATTAACCACCAGGGGGCAGTAGGAGTCCATTTGTTAATTAGCCACAGACACGTTTTGCAAACTATTTGTTTCAGACTTCCTAAAAATCTCAAAAATCACAAATCCGCTCAAATAGTTTAAGTTTTAATCTAAAACTATTCAAGTTAAGGACATAATTAAGACATGTTGTAAAAAAAAAGATACAATGTCTGGTATATTTTAAATATTGACTTTTAAAAAGAAAATCGATTAGAACTTTCCCCCATATCCTAGAGAATCTAAATATCATAGCAACCTGATACCCACTATCATGGATTTCAAAGTTATATGATGAGGTGTGAGTGATGTCCTCAGCTCTCTGCCCTACCAGTCTTCATCCTTGTATTTAATTAATGGAACACATCTGATTTTTATCTAAATTAGCACATTATTTTAAGGATCAAGGAAGAAATTTCTGCAAATCAATGTATTTATTAGTCCATATCTTCTAATTCTTGTTCACATCTTCATAGGTAGGATGCAGTATTCTGCATTTTAATAATTTAAAACATACTATTTAGTTTTTATTGAAATTAATCATATACTTAATATAAATTAATCATATACTTAATCATATCCTTAATATAAGGACAGAGATACCTGCAAAAAGCAGCACTTTTATGAAAAAGAATAGTCCACACCTCCCTCACCTAAGCCAAACCTACTTTCCTTTTTAACTCCTGATCCTTATAGTCATAACATCATACTTCTATATAAAATATGCATATTGCTACTTCTCAAATTTATAGCCATTCACTATTAACTCTCCATTATGAAAGGTGAAGATAGTTCAATTTTATCTTCATCTGTCCCTGACACAGACTTCCCATGCCCCATTTATCTTTTAATAAAACAATGTTCAGGTTTTACATTATGATAACTAGGTAAACATTGTTTGCTGCTAAGCTGTGTAGTATGCTGTAATTTCTTCCTCTTCTCTTCCCTTTCCTCTTCCTTTCACTTCCTCTCCTTCTCCCTCTCCCTCTCCCTTTCTACGTTTTGCCTGAAAATATCTTCTTGTCCTTGGAATTTGTGAGTGACTTGTTTTTCACTTAATTTGGTCCCATACTCTCCTCTAATTGTGTAAATCTCCAGCTAATATTTTCAAATACATTACATTGTGTTCCAACTTCATCTTCTTTATGAAGTTGCTTCCAGAGTTGCCTGGCTTTTCCTGCTGGGGATTGTTATGCCTGCAGCCTGCTTCTCAAAATGCCTGGTCTTCAGATCTTTCTTTACTTTGTATTAGTGATTCCTTCAGTCTCCCTCCTGTGTTGGATGCTTTGACACCTGGATTCCATATTTTCCTTCTTTTTTTTTTCTGTTATTTTTTTTTTGGGGGGGGGAGGGTTATATCCTCCAATAACATTTTGAGAAAGGATGAATAGATATTAAGTTTGGGGTTTTTTTGAGAGTGCATTTCTAAAAATATTTTTTTCCAACTTCCAACTTAGTTGGTAATTGAGGAGTCTTTAAAATTTTAGGATGGAACTGACATATCCTTTTTAAAGTTTTGTCAGTATGCTTGTGAAAACTTGTTACTTTCTGCTCTTTGTTCATATTTATAGGACCTTTTCATTTATAACAAACCACTGTTCTCACTGGCACTCACATTTCTGATTTGGAAATTCTTTTAGATAATTCTTTGGTAGACATATGAAATTGAAAAAAAAAAGCTCAAAGCTTCAAAGATGAAGTAAATAGAATTTAACAAATCATCATTGTAGGAAACAAAAGAATTGCCTTTTCAGTTACTTTTGCAATCTTTTTCCATCTCTTTATACTAATTTTTCACTTCCAGGAGCTAACCTGCTCCCCATTTCCAAACTTACCTTGATTATCACACTTTTATGCCTCTGCTTGTATGATTTTCTGAGCTCAAATTATATCTGTATCAAAGTCCTACCTGTTCTTCAGGTTCCACTTGATTTCCAATATTCTTCATGACATTTACACCATTTACTTCTAACAAAAAAGGCATTTATTCTTTTTTGGAACATTTTATCCAAGTTTATCCCAGTGGCTGTGGGCTACTTTTATGAAAAGTTCAGCCAAAAATTTTTAGGCAGATAAAAAAGAATGGATTCAAAACAGGAAGCAGATTCTTAGAATGTTAATGATCTATTTTTCAAACCATGGAAGGAACAACTGACTGTGCAGTCTTCATGAAGGTAGCACAGTGAGGTCACCTATCTAGGCAGTTTTTAAGATCTTGACCTTTATTTCAAATGAATTAGAAAATAATATTTATGCTTCACTGAGAATGGGAGCAACTGTTTGGTAACAGTTTTCCTTGTTGGCATTAAACATGGACCTGGAAGTTAGAGATTGCTCACTGAAAGTGACTTTTGTCACCTTATTGGGCTTGTGTAGGTGAATTGTCACAGTAAAACAATAGCAACAATATAAGGTTGAACTTGTGGGTTTCATTTCGCTCTGAAATACTTCTGGAAATTCTCTTTCAACATTTGGTAGTAAGGGGGCTTTAAGTTTTCACAATAGTATATCACTGATTTCATTCTCTGAAAAATGACAAAATATCAAAGACTTGAAAAATAAAGCTCAAGAATGTGGTCAATTTAGCCACTATTTTATCTTCTCAGGAAAATTTATATCTTGTTTTCAGCATATAAACTTGTGAGATTTTGGTCTTAAGGTGATAAATTCTTACTATTCACTAGAGTAACACAATATGAAAATAAGAATATGATCTTTACTGGCAATTTCAATGTTATGTGCCGCAGTCCGGCTGCAGCAAAATAACCGAGGGGTGACGAACAACTTGTGTACATTGATACAGCAGGAGTGGGAGCCGTTTATTGTAGGACCGGAGGGGTATATATACATTACACACAGCTTATCTTAATTAACATAAACTAAATACAGCAGTCAACCAATAAGGAATCTCCACACTTAATGGCTCGCCGGCGTTACTTCACAAACCACTCCCTCTGCAAAATGCCAGGCGCCATCCTGACTTGTTTACAGACTCTAACAGTTATGATATAGTGTTTTAATTTCATCTCCCTTATCATGCAAACAGTTTTCCCTTCAGAAGCCAGACTACGGTGGTATGAACAAGCCCCATAACTTACAGGTCCATGATTTCTTCATATGATATAAATAAAAGAGTTAAAGTCATTGTCAATAATTTTCACAATTTCATAGAGTGTTAGGCCAAGGTGTATATTTTCTACACAGCTCCTCTGTGAATCAAGCCGCATGTGAATTGACACTAATATATAAAATATTGTACTTTCAATTTATCTCTCTTCCTCCTTGTATATCCAGCTGGGACATTTGAGTTATGTATTTGGAGTTTGTGTCTGGGATTAGTAAACTTTTTCTGGAAATCATTAGAGTTAATATTTAAGGCTTTGCAAGCTGTACATTTTCTATGCAACTGCTTGGCCCCTATACTATGCCTGTTTTTTTAAAATCTATATTTATGGGCACTAAAATGACATTTTCATGCATCAGAAAATATTGCTCTTTATTTTATTATTATAGCTATTAAAAATATAAATGTTATCATAGCTGGTGGATTGAGCATTAGTGAAGCAGCTTTGACATGTGGCCATAATTTGTCAATCCTTGACCTATTAATGTGGCTCAGAAAGAAAAACAATTAACCAAGTAAAAATTGCTCTTATGTAGTCTGAGTTTTCAATAATAAAACAAAACAAACAGAAATCATCAAATTCTTCTACTTTAGATATACTGTGTATATGTTCAAATCCACATCAAAACTTGATCATCAGTGATAAACAGTGAGATGAGTTATCTGCTGGCCTACAGAAAATTACTGCCCTTCCACGTTGTTTACCATTTAGATTACATTACATCTAACAGTGTCACTTGGAGAAGAATTTTCATCAGTAGGTTAATTTTTATTTGTTCATTAGAAGACTGATAAAAATGTTAAATTGTTGAAATTCAAGTTTCATAACAAAGTTGTTCCATTTCAGCTCAGATACTTTTATTCTTTGGGGAAAAGTTATAATAAAAACTTCCCAGCTTAAGCTCAATTGCTCTTTAAGAAAAATATGTAGTCATGGGGGTGTATGTATGTGCAGTTTTTAAAATGTATCTTTCATAAGTTTTGTTCAGCAATTCTCTCTTTTAATATACCATTTTCCTATTTGCCTTAATATTTCCTTCTATAAATATTATTGCAGAATAATATTGACCTGGCATTCTGTCTTCCATGCCTCCTAAACATTCTTAAATGTCTTTTATTATTAACTACTTGAAGCATTATAAATAAATTCTAGAAAATAATATAACTCTCACCCAGAAGTTATCTTTGTCAAAATAGCATTTTTCTAGAATGTTTGTTATACTTATTCTATTTTCAATATAATTACATATAGATATGCATATACAGATATATTAATATAACTGAAATCTCTGGGACACCATCTCTGCATCTATTTCCCTTCCTGCCACTCCCAAATTAAGAGTGATTCATTCATATTTTCATGTTTTTAGTACATAATATGTCCTAAAATCTCATATCAAATTTAAACATTTTGACATAATCGGGTATCTCAATCTTTTATCCAGAGAATTCATTTACTCTTTGTGGTTTTAACTATTGTTCAAGAAATACTCACTTAATTTGAGGTCATAAAAATAAATAAATCTATATTTTATTCTAACATTTATAAAGTCCTTCTTTTGATACACGCACACACAATCTAGAACTTACTTATTTTCATGCAGCAGGAAGTAAAGATACAATGCTAATTTGTGCATATGAATAAGCATCAGTTCAGGCACAATTTATTAAATTTGATATTCTTTTCCCACTGATATCTATAGTCATTTCCATCATATGTAAAAACTACATTTGTGTGTGTGTCTGTGTGAGCTTCCAGCCTGTTCCACTGACTTAGTTATTCTAAATATGAGGTGATACAGCATTGTTACAATTGTTCTGTTAGATAACTTATTAATACTTCATAGGACATGTTGTTTGATCATGTTTCCAAGATTATTCTGCTCTCTCTGCTGTAGGACATTGACCTTTTGCTTGTTTGTTTTAAGCCTGCATGGTAATAAAGTGTGGCAGGTGTATAAATTAGAATAAATATCAGTCTGTAGTTTGGCCACTTATCTGCTTTCAGAAAAATAATTAAATTATTGTGTATTGATAACATGATTTTTTTGTAGTTTTATAAAACTAATTGATCTTACAAGAGTCACCATGCATGCAATCCTCTGGGGCTGCATGTCACTATAGACAAGTGTTTTAACAGATAATATACTGGGACTGGTGGCAATGGATCAATTTTCCAATAAAATTCATTTGTCTTATATTTATAATAATATTAGTCACACTTTTCATTTTTGGCTGTTTGTGCAAAATCATTGCATATTTAAATTCATTTGCTTCAGCTCAAACAGCATTACAATGTATTCACACTGGAGTGCTGCTCTTTATTTATTCTTCCAATTTTATTTTGAGTCACAGTATTTACATTACCATTTCATCACTCCTTTTAATCTTTAATGAGCGATTGTGGAGCTATGGAAATGTTTTCTTTGAGCTGGATTGATAGCAATAAAATATGCAAATATGACAGATACAAGTGACGACTTTTAATTAATTTGAAAGCACCAGGAACCAAGAGAAAAAAATTTCAATTTAGATGAATGTTAGGTAAGAGCTTCTGATCAATGCAATTCAACCTCTAAAAGCTTAAACATTCTTATATCATAATGAGATTTTAGCAAAAATTATAATCTTAAATTTCAAATTTATGAAATATATGCAAACTACTATAAGTTTTTTTTTTTTTTTTTAAATTTAATTGCCAAACACACCGAGGATCTGTTGTAGAACATGAGGCACCAAGCATCCAGGGTGTGAGAAAACACTTTAAAAAACACTGTCCTGAGGTATTTACTTAAAAGTTTCAGAGTTTAGGATACACTGTATTTCAGAGAAGGAGAGCTTTTCAATCTGAAGACATACAAGCTGACAGAAGAGCAACATTAACCTCAACTGTAGCCAGATCTGGACCCTGACATACATCACCTTAAATGTCACTCTGTTGCCTAGAAAATCCCGTATGATATTTTGTCACACCACCACGTGTTTCCAGGGAACTACAGCCACTGACCAAAGAATAGTCATTTTTATGATTTGAGAAGTCATCATGTTTATAATTTTTTCAAAATTATTATGCTCCTAGTTTTAAAAAGTTTAAAGTACAAAAAGAGTTATGAAGGAACACACACAGCAGTTCCTGACACTTTAATGTCTGAATTCTACTCTCCAGAAGCAACCACTTTAAACTTTTAGCTTTTGTTCCCCTGGTATTTATTTACTCACATATGTCTATATATGTATCACTTTCTCTTATAAATTTTAAGTTTTTAAATTAATTTTCATGATAGAAGATAATTTTTAACCTCTTACATCTTTCCTCCAACTCTCTTTTCCAATACGGCACTAATTCAATTTTTAGTTACTTTCATAAGGTGTTTCCATTTGTACTATGTATAAACATTTTTGTTCAATAAGCCAAGCTGTATACTACAACTTTTCTTTTTTCTTTTATTTTGATATGGAGGATTGAATCCAGCAGCACTTAACCACTGAGCCTTAAAAAGGACACTTAACCCTGCCCTTTTTATTTTGAGACAGGGTCTTGCTAAGTTGCTTAGGCCTTCACTAAATTGCTGAAGCTGGCTTTGAACTTGCAATGCTCCTGACCCAGCCTCTCAAGCCGTGGGGATTACAGACATGTGCCACGGTACCTGGCTCCAATTAGTTGTTTATAGATTGCTACATATATTTTGCTTTATGGAACAGATTTACGTAGATTAAAAGAGATATATGTGGGATGGTTTATCCTGCAAAATTTATGCGTTAGAGACCTGTTCCTCATTGTAATCATGTTGAAATGTGGTGAGACTTTTAAGAGGTAATTGGGTCATAGAGGTTCCACCCTCACCAAAGGATTAATGTGGTTCGTGAGAGAGGAGATAGTTATTGCAAGAGCAGGTTGTTGTAAATGAGTCTGACACTTGACTCTTTTGCAGTGAGTGACTGTAGGTTGTGCTCATCTTTCCACACGCAATTGCTTATCCATCTGTTTTCCCACCATATCCAGAACAGCATGAGAAGTCAAGCTCATGTGGCCCCCACAATCTTGAATTTTCAGTCTTCAGAACTGTGATTTTTTTCTTTATAAATTACTCAGCCTCAGGCATTTTGTAATAGCAAAATAAAACAGACTAAGAATTGAATCATTAACCTCTCACTGCCTCAGTTTTGATTATCTATAGATTGAATAGTACTTGCTGCATTGATTTCATGAAAACTAAAATGAATTAATACTTGTAAAATGCTTAGAACAGTTTCTAGTACATGGTAAATTCCATATGCATACACATGTTCAAAACTAAAACAAAACAGTAAAAGGAGATGGATTCAAAATAAGTGAGAATAATAAAGCAAATTTAAAAAGTGTTTTAACAAAACGTAGTGCACAAAATAGGTTCCATGATTTCCTTTACACTAATCATAAGTGAGTCACTGTCTTGGCTTTGAGTTTTCTGATATATGGGCAAAGTAGGAAAGGTGATCAGTTGTTTATTTTTCCAATTTTCAGAATTCTTTCCAATTCATAGTGTCAACAACTTAAAAACAGAGATAGTATTATTCCTTGTATCAAGAAGAAAGAGAAATGCATCCCAGGTCCACAAATTTTACTTCCACTAAAATTTCTCATAGTGAACACAGCAATGGATTTTTTTTTTTTAGTATTTATTTTTTAGGTATAGATGGACACAACACAATGCCTGTATTTTTATGTGGTGCTAAGGATCAAACCCGGGTCCCACCCATGCCAGGAGGGTGCTCTACCACTGAGCCACAATCCCAGCCCACAGCAATGGATTTTATTTGTCTGTATCTCATCATCTCCTTCTGTCACATCATGAACAGCTCACGAGGGAGATTTGGGGCTGCAGTGGACCAGCAGAAGGCCAGCCATTCTGGTTCAGTTATCGACTATCTTTATGGCCTGGCTTATGTTAAAATAGATCATTAGGAACCAATACATATCTTATCTTCAAGGCCTCAGTTATCTAAAAATTAAAGAACAAATTAAAAGGTGGGGGTAGAGGGAGTGCAGTTTAATACATGGTAAACATTCAATATCTATTTAATAAGCAAAATTATTTCAGCCATATATATTTAAAGGTTATAGAATGGCAAATATATCTTCTGCCTTCTTATTTGGTGAATTTGAAACATAATTTAACTTTTCCTTGATGACTCAGTTCCATTATAATAAACCTCTTTGAAGGTCGTGGGCATGTTGAGAAGCACAAGTCTGTCTGTTTCCTCATTCCAGTTTTAGAATGACATCCCTTTTATCCTTAGTGTGTTTTGAAGTTCTCTCTTCTGCATCCAAAGCCATCATCAGGTTTATTTTTGGTTATTTCCAGTGCTCCCGCTTCTGCCGGCCATGTTTCTTCTATCTGGATGTTCACTGCTTCTCTTTTTGTAGAATAGGATGCTGGATGAATAAAAAGTTGGTAGATTAAGCATGTAAGAATTGTATCTAAATAGAGGCAAGCAAGTTCTGAACAATGGCTAATGGGTATTCTGGAGTATTCTGTAAGATTTTTTTGATGGCTCACATATCATTTTATCTTCCTGTTTACTTTTGGATGTGTTTTGGATAGATGAATTTTCCAGAATACTTCAGAAAATACAATTTTGATCTACATGTTATATAATATTATGCTGAGATATATGTCAAAGGCAGAGCATTCTTGCAAAATATCTATCGAGAAAGAGATTGCAGAGGTTCAGCTGGTAAATCCATCTTGTTTTCCATAACAAAGTTCCAGGCAAGAATGGACGAGCTAAACCAGATGGCAAAAATGAGACATCGAGAAGTTAGGGGTATTGAAGACCCAGAGCTTGACTGTTCCAGACATCAATCTGAAACATCACTTGCCTACCCTTAGCAAGAGTTTGAGGGTTGGTCAATGCTTCTATTTATCATTTTTATATTCCAGGGTTGAAGTGGAAAGAAAATTTCCTCCTTTATTCTCTAAAATTTCAGCATATTACCTCAAATTTTCATTTGGTAATTTCATTGTTTATCCTAAACATTTTTAAGTACTTGAAGATATTTGAGAATTGCATGACAGAAGGCAAGAATAAGGATAACTGAGGTCATTTTAGTTTTTTTTAAGTTTTGTCAGCAATCTTGAGAAATAGAGGAAGATTCTCAAGAGAAGAAGGAATACATAGTCTTTTAAAAAAATCAAATCCTTAAGATTTTATTTTTCTGACCAAAAAAAAGTGTTTCTCAACATACTATTAATACCGTCCAAAAAGAATGCATTAAATGTATGTTTACATCTTGAAAGTTTTGATTCATACTACACTTTTTAATGGACATTCTTCCCATCTTAATCAGATAACCCATTGATGGCAATTGAGCATGTTGATGCTGTTAATGAAATGGGATATTTGGAACACTGACCTACTTATTTCTCTGGGAAACAAACCATTTATTTTGCCATCTGGTATTTCTTCCCACATTTCTATCATCTTGGTCTTTAGTGAGTTTTTCCCCAAAATCTAAATGCATCACTTTTCTTGGTCCAGGGAGGCTTCCAAGTGGGTAATTCTTATGTTGTCCATTGATGTGTTCAACTCACTTTAATGTCATGGAAAACCCACAGAATCCCAACTGTAAATAAATTGTTTAAATTGAGGTCAGAGAGAGCCCAAGGAAGTAACCTTCTTCACTGGGCCACCTGTGCCCACCCCCTGAATTCATTGAGCCACATCTTTGACATATGTCCACAATCAATTCAAACTGCCCTCTGGTGAACAAGCCTTCTCCTACTTTCTTTGTAATTTCATCACTCAGAAGCTTGGGAATCATCAGTCTTGTCAGTGCTGATAAATGGCAGCATGGCTTATACTGGGGGTGGGAGCTAGAAAGGGGACTGAAATTTTGGAGGTCCTGGGTGCATGTTTATCTATTATACCAAAACATAATGGAGGAGGAAATTCTTTCCAGAAGAAAGTGCAACTAAGAATTCCTAATATACTATCCTCTCTTCCTGCTATACCAGAACCTGTTATTTACTATTTGGGATTTTCTAGGTCCCTGATTAAGCAAATTATCTTAAAGAAGATTAAAATACGTGGAAGGTGTGACATTTTTCAACATTAGGAGAATATTTTGAGGTTTTCTAAGTATACCTAGTGGCCCTTCCCAAAAATAAAGAATTGCAAGCAGTTCACCAAAGTTAGCTGGTGTTAGTTATTATAAAAATTACTTATAGTTCTCTTTATGTGGAGCACTGGATAACATGTTGAGACTTTAAAGTGATTTTGTTTCCATTGATGGGCAAGCAAGAGATGCTTGAAACTGTTTCTAAATTAATGCAGGTCAAAAGGCAGCCTACTCAAAGCTAATTCTGTATCTTGGGCAACTTAATCTGGCAGGCTTTTTGTGGGGAGAAACCACTCAATAATGAGAGATGTCAACTGTTACCAAGTCTAATCCTGAAGAAGAGATGTTTTTCTGCCCTTTGGCAGAAATAAATTGTTTAATTTCCAGGAGAGATGAGATCCAGCTTCAATGCTTTTATGCAGCCTAAAAATTTAACAATATCATATAATTTTGATAGATTAATTTTTGTTGAATTAATGAAGATCTGAAAGGAAATAACTCTCTGAGGTAAGCATTAGACTTATTATTACTAAAGACTGTGCTTGAATTTTTAATTTTGTCCTTGATATTAGAGACTAGTCTCTGTACTATAAGGGGTATGGGTGTGTGTCATGTGATATCTGATCTAGTACTTGCTTACCATTGGAGGGAATTCCTTCTCCAGCTGAGATACTTTTTTTCTTTCCCATAGGAAAGAGTAGATGGGATAACCTGGTTTGCTAGACAGATGGTGGTTTAATGCTTCCAAGAGTTTTGTACTAGTTTTTAAAATAATTTTGAAATGAAATATTACTCAGAACAATGACTTTTCTAGTTGTGGCAGATGGTGTTTTCTAGATAGCTCAAGATCGCTAATCCCACATTACCGAAAGTAATGTGATCTTAATACTACTCCCCCTCAAGAGGTGGAGTTTATTCTCTGTCTTGGTACTTTGATCAGTAGAAGATAGTGGAAGAGACACTATGCTAGTTCTTTGTGTATCCCTTAACCACATTTTATTTATATCTTTCCTGGTAATTAAGAAACTACTCTGCTCTATGTTTACTCTTGATACACTACCTCTCAGAGCCACTGTGCTATGAGAAGCTCACACTAAAGTCACACAGAAAAAGCCATATGTGGCTACTTTGGTATATATCCCCATTGACCTCCCAGTAGACAGTCATCATTGACTGCCACTATTTAAGTGAGCCATCGTGGATGGTGGATGTCCCATCCAAAGGAGGCTTCAGGTCACTGCCACCTCAAGTGACTTCTAACAATCAGTGCATGAGAGATCTCAAGAAAGAGATCTCCAGTGGAGCCCAGCCAATGCACATACCATGAGACAAATAACCTAATAGGAATTTTGGATAGGCAATATAGAGATAAATTACCCTTGATAGATGAAAACTATATCAGCCTATTTAAAAACATTTCAAAGTTGAGCACTGAAGGTTGAACATCATATTCTTCTTTCTGCCTCACTGTAAGTTCTTCTAGGTAAGGAAATATGGCTATGCAATACTAATTACCGAGTTCTCAATTGTTTGGACTTAGTAAGTACTCAATAAAAGTTTGTTAAATGAATGACTCTTCCCTTTAGTGCTATACTCAGTCCAGTCTTCCTACTCACTGAAATTCCTACTCAGTTGCAGTGAGTTATTATTATTATTGAATTCATAATCCTATCCCATGATTGCCAAAGAATGTGGTTCTTATGAGTGGACAAGTTTCGGCATATCTTTATCAAGTGATTACAAATACTGAAACTTACCTAAGGCTTTATCAACATTATACGTGTGTGTGTGTGTGTGTGTGTGTATACAAAGGGCTATACAAAAAACAGACTAAATGTTCTTTAGTTTCAGACCCCACTGATTCAGACCAATGTGGTGGAATTCATTTCTGTAATGATAAACAAGTGTTGGATAAGTAAAATTACAGGATGAATATTTACCTTCTTATGACAATATTCTCCAATACTACAAGTGAAAACAGGGAGATGCCTGCTGCCTGATGCTATGCAGATTTAACTGGCCCAAACTGAGCCAGAGAGATTTTCCCCTGGAACTGCAAACTCTCTGAAGATAGATGGAACCATACTCCTTGAGCCGTTCATGTTCTGCCAAAAGTACCCGTGGAGCAGAGAAATCAGCCTGCAGCGTGAGTGAGAGGAAAGTGCTTATAGAATCAGCAGCAGAGATGAGATTCTTGATGCTTCCCAGCCTTGGTGTCCAGCCTGTGAGCTCACTCTGCTTTCCTGCCCTTTGGTTCCCCCAAATGCCTCAGTAACCTTGTAATAAGTCCCTCCTTTTTGTCTGTGTGCTGGAGATAGTTCAAGTTGAATTTGTTGATGAAACCAGGGAATCTTGGTCAATTATTAAGCTCTTCAATGTCTGAGGGATGTATAATAAATTTTAAAACATATAAAAAGAGGATATCTGATTCCTCCATGTCTCTGCTCTTCTCCATCAATACCCCATGCATCACCTGCAGTTTTGTTCAGGTCTTCATTAATTGTATATCTTAACAGTCTTTCCCCCTTCAAGCTTTGTCACTTTCTGTCCCTTTCTCTTTCCCATTTCTATTATTTTATAATCTTTCCCAATATCTTTTCTTTGCATAAGATTTTCCGTGTGTGGTCTGTATGTTGAGCGTGTAAGTGCAATTTCTCTTAACTCCTCTCCTTTCACCTCTCATGTTGGAGAAAGAAATATTAAAATCAGAGGGGAAGGACTTTGCTTGATTGGCCAGTCTAAACCAGTCAGTCCCCTCCAGGAAGCCTTTTCTTTTTCTCCATTTCTTTTTCAAGCACGTTTGAGAGGATGAGAATTCTGCCACTGGCCTAGCTGAACAATTGTAAGGGGTCTGTTGGAGTAGAGTTATGGCTTTGCTATGAGCACTGGATGCCCTCTTCTCACACCTTCCATTTGCAGGTTAGACTATGAAGATATTTTGGAATGTTTTTATCCAAATTAGATGTTCTCTCTACTGGTACTCCAATTTGAACAGGTATGCAATACATGGTTAGCCACCAACCTTTAGTAGGAATTTCACTAATAGAAGCTTTCCCTCAGAGCTCTTCCTATCTGCAGGTCACTCTTAATCCCTGTAGTTTGGTCCAAGCAAATGGTTGGGGGTGGGGGCAGCTGCAGTGAGGAGGTAAGCAGGTGGCACCTTACCTTGACTGCTCTTGGACCTCACCGGACAGTCGTGAGAGAGTTTTTCTTCTTCATTCATGTATCTAAACTCTGCAGAACTTTTGCCAGTCCTAAATTCTTGAATGTTCATATTTTAAAGTATTATATGTTGAACACTAGGTCTGATTCTGGTACTATGCTAAGAAATTAAGATAAAAGAATAAATTTAATCCTCACAATGAATGTTTGAGGTGTTCTCTTCAGGTTTTCATGAACAGGAGGAAACTGAAGGCTAAATGTGTTATGGCTTTGCATGTCCAAGGAGGCAGAATGAGGAAATCGAGTGAATTTATACTCAGAATGGTGTGATCCTATAACTTATGATCTTACCATGATGGTATAATGTTTCCCCTAAGGTAGAATATAGAAAAAAAATCTACACAAAGTGAACCTTTTATCAAGGTCCTGTGGCTCAAAATGTAATCAGGATGCATTTCCACATTTCTCACTTGGATTTCTAAGCTCTTTCTGCCTGTTGCTACCCTTAATCACAGATAAACTTTTCACCCCTTTCTTGACTTCCCAATACCACCCAAATTTCCAGTTTGATAGGATGCTGAGGATCTTACTTTGTGTTGTCACAAGCTATTTCACTCTTTTCTTTTCCTTCCGAAAGAGGAAGATGAAGTGACTCAGGTCCGGAATCCCTTCCCTGACACTTAGAGGAAGCCAATCAATAACTTTCCCCTCTGTCCTCCTGGCACCAATGCCCCACGGTGCATTAATAGCATTGCTACTTAGCAGCTCAAGACAAGATCTCACAGGGAAATAAATTTATTGTTCCCATTTTTCTTCCCCTTCAATAAATCCTACCTTACTGCTTCCTGTTACAGGGCTCTGGAGGCCTTCCAGGCTATCAAATAGCACCATTCCCTTGGCAGTGGTATATGACTGATTGAAATAATCCTATTTAAAAAAATGTTATCTATCTACTTGGTTAATTTACCCATGGTTTGGTCTTGTATATTCAATCTGGTAGCAAAATGCTTACTTTTTTTCCTTCTAGAGTTGGAGTTTTCATTATTGAAGTAAAACATGAATCATTGAAATATCACCTATGAATCCTGTTAGAAAACATTGCCCATTGCTGCTTTCTACATGTGGAGTTTGATGCACCTATTTTAGTACATTCTATTTGACAGATTGGCTTTCTCAATTGGTTTTAACATCATTCTGATAAGGCTGAGGTCATATATCCTAGCTCTGCACAGTGTTAGGGTTTCATTCTGGGCCTGGGTGACCCAGTCTCTTGGTCAGTCTGCACACTCTTCAGAGAGAGAGATGAGAAAGGCATTCCTACTCCAAGCACATTTTTTTTGCACAACATTTTGGGTATAAAGGCAATACATTATTTTATTATTTAGTTGATAGTTTCAAGTATCTTGCTTACTAGTGATACTTGGGATGGTGTTGGGAAGAACAGAACACTCAAAGGAAAACACCACCAAAATAATAATGTTGTGAATATGACTTGTCCCTTTGGAAGACATACAGATGAGGTAGAAGTGGGAACAATATGAAATAATAGAGATTTGCAAGCTGCTTCCTTTTGAATGTCTCAATTACATTCTCTGTGAGAGGTTAATGTTCCTTGGTCCACATATAGACATTTGTTTGTGGGAAGAAGAGGGATGTCTTTGCTCAGAAAAAAACAATCTAAGACTCTGTTATCTTTACTAATTCCTGACAATAGAACACAGAATACTGCCAACACTGTGACTACAATTATTTTAAAAGGATGTTAGATAACTTAGAAGATGCTTGGAATTTATATCATCATTTGTAATTTAAGAAAAATTAAAATTTACCCTTTAGGTTTTTGGTATTGTTCAAGTTTCAGTCTCTAAAAAGTTGGAGATAAATATGTTGAGTTAGTTTTAAGCATAGATTTCATTTTGATGCAGACTGTGTTGATTCAGTACAGACACACACAGTAGGTGTTCAGTGACCACATCACTGTCTCCTGCTTCATGTGTTTCAGCTGAAATAATTTTCCCTATTTGCTCTGAACTGCTAGATGTAAACACTAAATGCAATGGATAAGCTTTCTATTTAAGAACATGTACTTCCCTCCACTGAGATTTCCTTCATTTATCTTTCTACCTAGAACAGATAGTGCATTTCTGAACCCCTACTTTAGGTTTCTTTTCCAAACTTTTCTACCTTTTGGTATGTTTCTTGAACAAAGACCAACTTTTGATATTGTGGTGAATCTTTTTAGAGTCATCATAATTGAATCTCAACAAGTGAGGATTTATTAAAGTTTTCAAAGCTAGAAAACCCTTTGCCCAAGATCCTCCCCAACAGGAGCAAATTGTTGCAGTCCATACTACCTTAAAAAGAACCCAGGTGCAGGCAGGTTACTTGTCTTCAAGGGAGCAAAGTTATTACAAAACACAGAACTTTGTGACAATATCATTGTAAGTCTCACAGATAATGGTTTATTTGTAATTGCTTAACATTTATAAGGAAAACTACAGTAGTAGTAAGTGAGTTGGTGGGCAGGTGGCACAACTTGTTATGACTAATAGGGATTTTGTAATCGCCCCTTCTCTCTTCTGCAGCTGTTTCTCAGCTCTTCCAGCAGGTGTCACTATAATCACAGAACAAACATTCCACAGCATGGTATGTCACTTTATTTTTCTAGCATAATAATTTAAGTATTTACACACTGCACACTGTTTTACACAGATACTTATTCATATACCTATGAACCACATCTAAAGGTTTCTTTGCAAAGATTCAAAACACTGGTGGGGGGTGTTCCAAGCATAGCAAAGAGGACAAAAAAAAAAAAAAAAAAAAAAAAAANAAGAATAAGGATAACTGAGGTCATTTTAGTTTTTTTTAAGTTTTGTCAGCAATCTTGAGAAATAGAGGAAGATTCTCAAGAGAAGAAGGAATACATAGTCTTTTAAAGACAGCCATGTAGAGCATCTGTGAAAACCAGTGTTTTCCCCCAAGTGTTAAGCTTCCCCAGGAGACTTGTGAATAGCTACAGTATATCCACCTGTTGGTATGACCTGAAGCTCTTCTAAGGACTTCATGAACCAACATGTGCAAGCAGCATTTTCTCTGGGAACTCTAAAGAAAAATCAACCTGGTTCTTCTCTAGAAAAACACATCTACTTCTGAAAGTTATCTGTGGGGACTATAAAGGTTTTACAGGGACATCGCTTAAAAAGTGAAAATAAGTAAATACATTGATCCTAATACTAGTGATGCAAGATGCTTTTAAGCATCGTTTCAGCTAAATGACATGGCAAAACCCAAATTTTTTCCCCCAACTACTGGTAGAAGTGTTTATTTTCCCTGAAAAGGACAAAGGTGTATTAATTAATCAAATACATTCTAAACCCAGACACTGTAGAAATCTCTACTATTGCTTTTACTTCACTTTCATACTATTTGCACAAAAATAGTGGTTAAAAGTATCCTTGATATTTTTCCTCCTTTATTCTAATCGATTAGAAAATAACATTACTAGCTTACAATAGCTTCTGAACTGGGCACATGGCACCACAGGTGAATAAAAGCAGCCAAGTATCAGAGCTGATGGCAGGTAGGTCCCTAGTCCAACTTCTGTAACAGGGTTAGGTTCCAACTTTCCAGAGTTGAATCTTTTAAGGTGCCTTATTTTCCCAGGCTGCCCAAGATTACTCTCTCATACACCAGAAAGCAGAGGTTTGCCACCTCCAGATGAACTCACAATACCATCCTGAGACTGGAAGTTACATCAGTCCACTAAGAAATAGAACTTTACAAAATGAGATCTTGCTGCCACTCTGGGCCTCCAGCAGTGCCACTGGTCAACAGGATATGGCAAAAACCATGACCTGGTCAACCAAAACTCAGCATACTCTTGGCCTCAATCATGATGGTATTTGAAATTCTTTTGTTCGCATTTATGTAAACTTGAATTACTAAAGTACAACGGTGCCAGTTTTTCTTGGAACCAAACATTTACAACTGGATATCACAATATAAACCTACCTATCCTGGAGTTAACTTTCTCATTTACTGTTCTTGTTTTTGTTGTTGTTCTTTCCCTTTTGCAAGGGGCACCAACAACAGAATGGAAGAGGTGAGACGAGGAATCATTTTACTCTATAGGGATTTCACCAAGTTACAAGAGCAACTAATGTTCAACTACAGGTGTTAAGAGTATCCGATTTAAAAAGAGAGACTTGGGGAGCATGAAGTTAGGTAACGAGAAATCTGGACTGACCAGCACCACAGGTAAGTGCATGCTGGGTTAGGCCTAGGGGGCTTTTCTGTCCTTAACACCCTACTCCATTTCATCATGCACGAAGACGTCAAAGACTCTCACGAAGACCAGGGAGTAGCGGGCAAGGAAGCACAGAGAACTCTGTGATGGGCTCTGGGTCTCAACATCAAAGGAAGATGAACAAACCCTACCCTCAAATTCTTAAGTTGAGGCAGAGGAGGGGTAATGGGGTGAAGAGAAGGAGAATGTTTCTGGGCCCAAACAGTTAAAGAAGAGAAAACTAAGAACGTGGGCTCCCACAAATTATGAAGAAAGAGCAAGTCATGATTATTACTAAACTTATGGTTTCATATTTTGTTTAAAGGGAATAGAGTTAAAAGAGGGGAAAACCACAATTTAAATTGAGTATGGGATGAGAAAAAATGTGAGAGCTACTGAGATTCAGCAAGATATTTATCTATAAACTGTCTGATATTTATCTATAAACTGCCATCACGAAGGACCTTTCTACCTATGGAAATGGCAGTTTCATAGGTTCAACTTAACAACACATGTGCTTGAAAGAAAATAATTATAGCAACACTCTCTCCGCCTTCCAAAAAAAAAAAAGTGACAGCTGTTAAGAAAGGGCTCCTTATTAAGATCAGCATTTACAAGAGTCAAAAGCACCTATAAGGGAAGAGTTAACTGTCCTTTCCAACTGAGTGAGGGCAGAAGAAAGGGTAGGGTCACACTCCAAAGGAAAGGAGGCAGCTCCATCAGGAGGTGGCCAGTGAAAACTACACATTGTGGCAAATCAGTAGCAATGGGAAAGGGCAAGGGGAAAAGCCAAGAATAGCTACAGACAACTGGTCACCTTCCAAGGGAATGCTGGGTATGGTGTCTGTGTATATGTACTATACATATTAACCAGGTACACACATAAATATTTAATATATAAAAAATAAAGTGCTTTCTAACAGGTTCCCGGGTAGGGACAATTATAAAACATTTCACAAAACTGCAAAAACAAAATTGATACAATCAAAGAACACTGCATCCAACATATGTGAAAACAACCAAACAGAATATGTACAATCTGGTGGTGTCCCAGGATAAACATCCTGTCATATACATGGTATATACATATATACTCTTTTACTCAATATATTATGACAATATATATTTTAAATTTTTGTTATAGACAAAAAATAAAAACAAAACAAAAGACAACCCCTACAAAAACACAATAAGGATCAAGCACATGAGTCCTAGACTGACAGACAAATTGCTGCCACCACGGGGAGTCCCATTGCCACTGCTGGGAAAGATGTGCCAGCGTTCCTTCCTGGGGTGCAGTGCCTCCACATCCTCTAAGGCACTGTGGGCTGCAGCGGTAAAGTTGGCATCACCAGTGGTGAGCAGATCGAAGACACAGGACTGGAAATAGATGTCCTTCACTGGCATCTTCTCATGGCATTGAGTGTTGGCAGTCTCCAGTGTGTAGCCAGGCCAAGCCTGCACCAAGGAGGTGTGAGGCAGGCTGTGCCCCAGAATGGCAGACACCTGGCCCTGCCCATCATCAATTCGTTCGCTCAGGGGGCAGCCATTCACACACAGCTGCAGGTCCTGGCTTTCCTCAAAGGACATGGCTAGGTCCTCGGGCATTCGGATGGCAAGGGTCAGGTAGCGACCCAGCTGTCGCACAAACACTGTGGTGCCTATGTAGCGGGCATGCATCTCCACGTAGCGACCACTCTCCCTCTCCACGATAAGCAGGCTTTTGGCTTCTCCATCCCCACCGCTGGTGGTGCCATCCACAAAGGCAGCTGGTAGGTCATCTGTCACAGCTTGGTATACTTTCTGATCTGTACACTCACGGTGAGCTTTGAAGATGATCGTGATCTGTGGGAACACATACAAAGGTCAACACAATGGGTGGGAGCAGAATGCCCTCCCCCGATAGCAAGCATGCCCCTCCACCTGGAGTAAAACGATTTAAAACAGAATCTCCAATCTTAATGCAAAAACTCCTGTCTCAGAAATGTTGAAAAATAAAGAGTATCTCATGTATTTAGAATTAAAATTTAATATAAACTCAGGGGACCCAAGGAGCGTGCATAAAGAAAAAGGCTTTTTTTTTTCTTTTGGTACTGGGGATTGAACCCAGGAATCCTGAGATATATCCCAAGCCTGTCCTTTATAAAAGTTTTTTTTTTTTATTTTATTTTTTTGAGACTATCTTGCTAAGTTACCCAGCCTGGCCTCAAGCTTGTGATCCTCTTGCCTCAGTCTCCTGAATTGTGGGGATTACAGGCAGGGACACCACACCTGGATGAAAAAAGTTTTTTTACTTTTATAAGACAGAGAACAGTGTTGCTGTTGGGAAACAGGCAATTTTTATTGATAATTTGTATCTGTCTCTTTCCAAAAATGACTGAGACTAGCATAGCTCTGACAGGGGGAAAGAGTTGCCTAAATTATATAGAAAGTTTTAAGGGGCTTAATTAACAATGTATTTACCAGAACTTTGCTTTTTAAAAAGATTCTTCATTGGGCTATCAGTATACCAGTCCTGACTTATCACTGCAAACTTAATGTAAATTCTAAGAGATGAGGCAGAGTATGGAGGTGCACCTCAGAAACAGCTACTAGCCATCTGCCTCAGGGACAATTTCTTTAAGTCTCTCAATCTGATGCTTTGTATCCCCATGACAGGGAAATCATTTGGCAAATATAGCTCCCAACTGCTGGAAAAGACTACACACCCCAGACTTAGTTACAGCAAATGTTTCCCCAGCAGTGCCAGGACCCTCTGACTCTTCAGAGCTCTTCCTAGCCAACTCTCAAGTCTTCAAATCACATACACAATGCAGGGAGAGAAAAAACCCATCTACTGAAAATGTAAATGCTTCCCTTCAGTAAGCCCATTTTCTTCCCTGCAGAATCCTTTAATTAGAACAGTTATAAAAACACAACTAAACTGAACCTTTAACACACCTTTGCCTCCAACATGCAGTAAGGGTAGCGGAAGGGAGGTACCTATGAAGAGACAGGGGTTTGTGTGTCACATAGATGGGAAAACTGCTCCAAAGAAAAAAAGACTACATTTGGAGATTTGTGTTATTGTTAGTAACTGAGGTAACAGCTCATTTCTTTCTTCCCTCTTGAACAAAAAATAAAAGGATCAGGTGACTTCAGTCAAGAAGAGGCAGACAAGCCAAACACTCTGTGAGTGGCTCTGGATGTAGGGAACCTTCCAGCTCCTGCAAGGGAACTAATCAAAACAATAGGCCCTTGTTAAAAAGGCCTGAAAATGCCCCCCTCCAAGTCCTCACCACCACCCTCAGGTTTATGTCTGAAGTTTTTCCCCAACTCAGCCAGAATTTGCTCACACTATTTAATTCCACATGTTCCCACTGGTGTTACTTGACTGGAATTTTCCAGCCATTTCATTTTACTTCAGCCAGTTATAAAGCCAGATCTGAACCAGCTGCACTGCAGCAACTGGTTAAATTCATATCCGTTGTTTGCAGCTGCAACTAAAAGCCAGACAATGTGCTATGAAAATGCTGGGCTTTCTCCCTTCCTAATTACCCTGAGCCACAATTTGATTTCACTACCAGCCTTCTCACATTTCAACACCTCCTTAACAGCCTGAAGGAGGTGTACCAGAGATGATTTCAGGAAATTTGCTGTGCATCCAAGCATAGGACCTTCCAGAGTGAATGGGGGTTTTGAGTTAGATATCTAATGGGACTATAAAATAGATTTATTTGGTGGCTCTAAAGTCAGTTTGACAAGTGCTGTTTAAAGCACACTGGGATCCCTTGGAGGTGAAAAGATAAATTCAAGTAAATTCTGCACCTGAAGGTTAATAATACAAATGGCTAAAATAAGACTAGTAATAGACTTTATATAATCACTATCTTCATTTTCAACTATAACATACTCAGATTAAACAAACTCTTCTATAACATCTAATTTGTCTTTCTAGTTTGACAAACAAAATTATTTGCAAGAACTTTTTTGTTCACATTAGGAAAAACAAAGAGGAATTACTTTTGTTGGGACAACAAGGAAGAGATATCCAATTCCAAACAGGTTTCTGAACAGACAAGCAATGCTCCATACTAAGATGAGTGGAATAGTTCCAAACATCTTAAGAAGCCTGTTTTTTCATTAAGCACACCAATTTCACCTCAGGAACTCAGAAGTCTGATTTCAAACATCTCACGCTCTCAATCCCTGCAATGCCTGTAACACAAATGACAACTCCACATACCTAGAAGGGTCACAGGAAAACCTGACTCCTCTAACATACATACCTACAAAATATTTCAGTTTTCCTCACAGATTCCTGTTTGTCTTTCCAATTTTCTAGGAGTGATTTTCTCTTTTGGGTGAGATGATTTTCACAGAATCCGTATAGAATTACTCACTGAATCAACATGCTGAGGTGATGAATTGATCCCACAGCATGAGTGAGGCCTCCTGAGAGCTCCTCTGTAGTTTAAGTATGTACTGACTAGGTATGTAGATATATAATCAGTGCAAATGTAGAAATTTCTGGGTAATAGAGTCACATGACTTGAGTTTTGTAATGTAATTTCATTCCTCAGAACAATTACAACATGAGCTCTTAAAAAGCAAGCACTCAGCTGTGAAGGGCAACAAATTTATTTTCAGGTTGTCTTCCTCTTCAGAAAAGCAAACTTCATTCATTATTCTTCTTTCTTGTGATACTAAAGATTGAACGCAGGGGTGCTCTACCAGTAAGCTCCACTTCTGCTGCCCACCCCAGACTCTGTCTTTTTTGTATTTTGAGAAAGGGTCTTGCTAAGTTGCCCAGGCAACCCTTGAACTTATAATCCTCCTGCCTTGGTCTCCTGAGTCATTCTTGATAGTTATAGCATCAAAAACATTAAAATTCAGTGGGAGTTTTTGCAACTTCCAAATAGCAGTTATCAGAACATAAAAACAGAATAGTCAAAATCGTATTTAAAAGCTTTCACACAGTATTCAAAACACCAGCTATTCTGTTAACTTTCCCCCTCCCCCATGCACTGATCCATATGCCGTAATAACTCAATTTGGCACATCTGTTCTATGCCACACCATTTATTATTGATGCATGGCATTTCTGTACATTTAAAACATCAATGTCTTTTGTTAAACCTCCCCCACCCAGTCTCTCTCAACCCTACCTTAGACAAACTACTCTAGTTCTCCTCATTTATTTTTAATGTTTCACTCCCTGAGATCTTTACTACCCACAACTGTCTATTAGGAAGAGGAAGATACAGCTACACAACCAACCTCTCCACACATGAAAGGCAACAAAAGAGCCTCTCCTTTCCATCAGGAAAACAAAATAACGAAAGAAAATATATTAAATGAAAATGAACTAGCCCACAACAAGGAAAACAGGACTGCCTCTCTAAGAAATCCAGATATTTTCCCCAGGGACAACAGCCTTGCAAAATGCTGTACATAGGTTTTAAAACAGCAGAATTCCCCAAAGGCTGTGCACTTAACTATTTGTTCATATTGTATTTTGGAAGAAACATTTATTGGCGTTCAATCAGGCCACTTGGCACTGCAAGTACAGGACCTTTCTGGGATCCCCAAATACCAGAACTGGACTTTCAGATGGAGGAATTCATCTCTCTTGGCTTAAGGTGGATCTGGAAGCTAAATTTAAGTTGTCACAGAAATTAGTTTGAAACTTATGGAAACACAATTCTGATAGGTACCTGTTAAAATTCTGCTTATGTCAAAGGAAGTTAAAATGAATTTTATTTCATATAATTAGCTCATATGTCTACTTTGCCACTCTCTGGGTATAATTACAGGCTGAAAAAACAGCAGACTGTGAGAGAGAATGAGACTATACCCTTTCACTCTTACATATGGGAGGGGCAAGAGCTGACAACAAGACCTCTAGAGAGAACAACAAAACCATTCTAGCAAGAGCACACGCTTCAAAGAGAAAAACAGGCTTCAGCTCCATTCCCAACACACTCAAATTCTATTTCTGAGGGTCAATTTCTCCAAAAGTTGAGAAGTGAAAACCCAGGAAGCTCTGAAGCTTCAAAGGCAGCAGAGGGCTTTGAGGCACCTTCCTTGCCAATCCTCCCTAGCTCCACCTGCCCATCTTTTAGGGTAAGTAGAAGTCTGGATCTCAGCTGAAGCAGAGCTACTTCTACTCCCTTCAGGAAGAGAGGCAACTGTCCTGTGGTTACACAAAATTGCAGGAAGATTTTTAAAAAATAAAAATAAAAAGCACATTTATTTAAAAAAACAAAAAACCTTTCTGTCTGAACAATTTCATGCAAAACCCACGAAGGTTTTATATGCACCATATTTCAGAAAAAATGTTGGGCTGGGAAATATGTGATGTCACTGACAATTTTCCTAAAAAAATAAGGAAGACAATCTGTTAGGAAGTTGTGAACTCAGTGAACTGGAATGTAATTTTACAATCACAATTCAGCCTATATATCAAATATCTTACACAGAGAAAAAGACACATAAAAATACAAGTTGTTCAAAAATTTTATTGGACTAGGATTAGATACTAACAGTAAGACAGTACATGTGTTTACAAGCTGAATGGCTGATTTAAAATATTATCATCATAGACGCCTTTTAAGTCTTAACTGAGACAAAAAAAAATCCTACTACCTTTAAAACATATACCAAAATATGTAGGTTTCTCTACTCTCAAGTCTCCTTCCATGGAGCTCTATTCTTGGAGCACTTACAGGAAGGATCCAGAGAAATGGAATGGATCACACTTATTCTTCAGTGTTGCCCTAGGTAATAAATACATGCAGGAACAGGGGCTACCTTGGCTGCTCGAGGGGTACTTGGCAGCAGATGGAGAAAGAAAAAGCCAAACCAGAAGGGAAGGACACCCACAGCTGAAGGCTGCTAGGGTGGTCCGGAGAAGCATCAAGCTCACTGGCTGGAAAGAACATTCAAGAATGAAAGGGAAGCTGGCCCAGGGATGACACATAAAAGGGACAGGCACAAAAATGCTGACTTTCAAAGAGTATTTTCTATACACTTAAAACAAGGAAAGCTGAAGCACAAATAGGCACAGAGACAGGGAACCTGGCCAGCTTCCTTCTATACAACAGAGTAACGTGACACTGAGCAGGAGGAGGAGAGGCCTCTAGGCCTGTAAGTCTCAGTTATTCCAAAGACTCCAAAGAGGTTTTTTCCCTCAGCTTGTCTGCTGTGCTCAGACTGCACTGTGAAGAAGCCAGCCCCCAAAGGAACTCCCTATGCTTACAGATGTGAAGGTAAGCATGTGAGGCCTGCCTTACAAGCCTGGGCTGCCACTCCTTTTTAGACTAGAGGCTAAAAATATTTTGAAAGGTGAGAGCCTGGGCTAACTAACACTTAGTTGCTCAGAATCTGCCCCAGAAGGTCTTGCCTTCAGGCATCCTCCGGATGGGAGCTGGGGGGGCAGGGCATTGGCAAATGCTCTGTGCCTGGGTTCAGTGTGGTTTTTCCCAAAATGGGTGGCAAAGAAGAAACCACAGCCCTTTTGATCACTTCTGGGTTTTGGGAAGCGAGAAAAAAAAGATAAAGTGTCTTCACTAAACACGCCTTGTCATTTCTAAGATTAAGGTCTTTTTCTCCTCTTCTTTTTGTAGTACTGGGGATTGAACCAGGGGCACTCACAACCACTGACCTATATCCCCAACACATTTATTTATTTATTAGATACTGGGATTTGAACCCAGGGCCTCACACATGCTTAGGCAAGCACTCTACCAACGAGCTACATCCCAGCCCTCTTTATTTTTTGTAGTAGTTTTTCTGTTGGCTTCAGTTAAGGTGGAAAAACAGTTCGCCTTAACTGAAGGCCAGGGCCTTGTGCATGTGAAGCAAGCACTATACTTAGTGAGCTATATCCTCAGGCCTATTTTTTAAGTTTTGAAACAAAGACTATGTTCCCCCAGGACAGCCTCCAACTTGTGATCCTCCTGAGTGAGGATTATAGGTGTGTATGCCCATATCAGGCTCTAAGTTCAATTTCAAATCCCCATGGTTACAACAAACAAACAAACCCCTTGAAAATTTAGGAATGAGGTGATAAGAAGTAGTGACCATGTATTTCAAGAAGCCACTTAAAGGAATGCTACCCTATAATATCCCTCTATCTTCATTTTCCCTGGACAGAGATAGAGAATGACATCAATACCTCATAGGTACACATGGGTATGTGTGTGCTTGTGCACACGCGACTTAAATGGAAAGATAAACCCCCACCCCAGTTTCAGGAGCACATGTAGAGCAGATGAAAACTTTTGAGTTTAAATGCTGTCATATCAATTCTATCCACAGCACAGACACCATATTCCAACATGAAAGAGACCCACCAGAATTAGCCAAATGTTCTTTCAGCTCCAACTCTCAAAATAACCAGCCTAGTGGAGCATAAAGAACTCCCTTCTCCACAGAAACAATTCACCTAAAGTTCTATCTAGACCCCAAAGGACCATGTTTTTAATGCAAGGCTGTTCGGTTAAAGTCTGTATCTTAGATGCATGTTAGCTGTTCTTGTTACTTATCACTTACGGACAAGTTCTTAAGTTACCCCACCTCCTAGAACACAAAATTCAAAACAGTGGAAGAGCAAGTTCTTCCGCAGTCAAAACAAATAAAGAAAAAATGGTTAAGTAGCATTTTTCATTGTTCAACACTGTAGGTAACTTTTTACATGCCACATTCCACATGGGCAGAAACTGTTTTGTTCGCCTTAACTGAAGCCAACAGAAAAACTACCAACGATCCAATGTTTCCTTCTCGCCCCTTCCCCTGAAAATGTTGATGCAAAGAAAATTCAACAGGGCAGAGAGAGACATTTGGAAATGTGACAGAAAAACAAGTTCTAACTCTCAGACTTGGCCTGGTGCCTCTGGTTTAAACTACAGAGGGGTGAAGGTTTGTTTTAAAGCAGCAGAGACCTATAGGACCCTCATGGATTCCTGCCTGGTTTGAGAGTCCTTGGGTTAATTTCACTTACAAATGGGGAATTTTGAAGGTCTCCTCCTTCCAAACTATATCAGGGACAGAGGAAGACACGAGGGATTAGAAAGCCTGTAAAGACTGTTACTCAGAGTTATGTTAATGCATACAGAGAATATAAAAGTGTGCCCTTTTGGAAAAGTGTAGCATAATGAATAACCAAGGTTTGCCCATTCACCTTACAAAATGACTTTTCAAACTTCTAGGTTCATTATATGGCTAACAATTTCTCCTTCTTTCTCCGCTTTCTTTCACCACATGTACTCTGAATTTTTTTTTTTTTTTTACCTCCAGGCACTCTACTGAAACTATATGAAGCAAAGTTAAGTAGTTCCTGGGTCTAAGACCTTATAATCCAGTACAAACAAGAGCTATGCAGGAAATAGAGAAGGACAAATAAGAATACTGCCACCTGGAATTGGAGCTGATTTCTGCCCTTCTAAAACCTGTCCTTTAATGTTAAAAGAACTGTTTCTATAATAAATAAAGTCAGGAAAGATAAGAATGTGTAACATATGGTTTCAGGAACATTTTAAAGATGAAATGGGATCCTAAAAAATGACTAAGAACTGCTAACTGTGGAAACCCCGATGCAAGTGAGGGACCACCTTGACTGTGGGAGGTGGAAAGAAGGTGTGCCAAATCCCAGGAGTAAAAATTTGACTTGTGAAAGCAACCAAGGCAGGGGTGTGCCCTGGTGATGGTTTGGGGCAGGTTTTTACAGCAGCTGATCTCTCTGGCCTGCTCTCCCTACCCTTTGTGACACTCTGTCAGCCTACAGAGTAATGTCGCTGGGAACAAACTTATGAATGCAGCTCATCAATGTGCTACAAAGAAACTCTGAAAACAGATGTGCTTATATACAAACCCCATACTTCTCCACTGAAAACTATAAATTTCAGTTATGTGCTTACATTCAGGCAGAGGCTATTATTCACCCCTAAATCTCTTAAACACAGTGGTTCTTTTAATACCTAGTATTGCGAATGTAGCACCGAATTAATGACACATTTTATCAGACAGATTATTATACTTAGGATGGGTTATAACTACAAACTCCTTTCCCATATGTTCCAATGTGTCTCAATGAGTCTTATAACTTTTTAGTATCTCTATAAAGCAAAGTGGATCACCATAAGGGATTAATTTCTATGAGACAGCAATAATTACCTGAATAATACATGGGATAATAACAAAACTAAAAAACAATCTCAAATTTAAAGAATTACAATTATTTGCAAGACAGTTTGTTCTGTGAAAGTGCTCTATATTCCCTAAATTTTGTGTCCTCCCTGCATATCAACACCACATGCATGAATGTCACCCATACATTTGAATCACAATTCTGCCAGTGAGATGGAGGAGCATCTTTCTCAGCCTATAAATATGAAAGGATGGCTACTGTGTAGCTTACATGGTCTTGGAAGAGATGCTAAAAACATAATGGGCCGCAAAAATAAATAAACGAATAAATAAATAAATAAATAAATAGGTGTGGGGTCAAGAGAGGACAAATTTCTAAACACTGATCCAGAGATATACTTAAAATGACAGTTGAAAGCCTTTGCAATGCAGATAAGTCTGGATGATTGTGTAACCAATACAGAATGATCCAGAACACTGGTTTGCCTGTCCATATGATACTGTGGGAAAATACCAACATACTAAGAGGCATCAGAAAGGAAAAGCAGACTTACCTCATGTCTAGGAGCCTACATGAGAATGGAGATTCATTACCATGGAAAGCCTTGCATTATACAGTTTGAGAAAGACATTAAATGAAAATAAACAAAACTAAGTTTTTCTACATCTTTAGCATTTGTAGTAAAGTTCCAGAAACTTCTAAGAAAGTAGCTACAGAATTTGAAATTTCTGGATAATTATGGAATTAAACACCACACACACACATCCCTGATGGGTAGGGCTTCCTAATGTGTTTTGGACAGGTACTGGGTGCTGCCATGGGATTACCAGGAGCTGGTAGCTCATTGCAGGAGCAAGGGTTTACAAGGCACCTCAGAGAATCCACACTCCAGGTCAGCATGAATTTGGTTTGGTCAAGCACAAAAAGCAGACCCTTTCCCAAATGCCAGCTACTTTAGGATAAACCCTTCTTCCACCCAAGGATAAAATTCAGTAAAACAGGTAACAGATCACAACAATTTGTTATTTTGCTTTACTAAGACTGAAGAATAGTACAAGAAAGCCAGAGTGGCAGAAAGGATATGACTACATTAAAACTAAAGGAAAGATAAAGCAAAAGCATTCAAATTGATTGCAAATACCAATTACTAAAAATACCACCATTGTTTGGATTATAATTTAGTAACAAATTCCTGAAATTTTATTGAAAAGGAATCATTTAAAATGCACTTCAAAGACTAGTGTATTTTGTTTTGGGTTTGTTGTTGTTGTTGTTGTGCTTTCCTGCAATGTTAAAGATCAAACCCAGTACCCTGAACACAACAGGTAAGAATTCTACTATTGACATACGCCTCTAGTTTTGGTAAGGGATAATATATGCTACTAGAAATACACTGGTAAAGTGCAGAATCCTTCCATAAAATAATTTACCCCCTCATCATTTCCTATGCTCATGGTGTACACAGATCCTTACTGAATACCTTTGTTTGAAACAGAGACACACAGATACACTGAATGAACTAGGGTTGAGACTAAGGGGGTGGCAAAGAATGTGGAAGAGAAGGAACAGAACCCAACCACCTTCACCAAAAGATGATCTGGCTCTCTTGCGAGTATAAGGCCCAGGTGAGCTAATGACATAGGTCCTCTCTGGAGCCTACAAAATGTGGGTTACCTCCTCCCTCCAAACAAAAGCTGCTTTTCTTGCCAGTGTAGCTAACTATGAGTTCTATGCCCGCCTCTCTCATCTCAGTCTCCCCCAGTACCTACATGCCTACAGCTGCCTCTCATGACTAAAGGTGGGGAAGATGGCCCAAAGCTGATGTGGATCTTAGCCGAGTTGTGTAGGTGTGCCAGAAACCCCTGAAGCTCTGGGGTGGAGAGATGAAAAACCAGCTCTGGCTTTCTCTTCAGTAACACATCTACCTGGCAAGCTGGCCAACTGGTACAGACTGCTCCAGAGAGCCGAAGCATAGCAGGCTGGCAGAGAGCATAAACAAAAACACAGAGTCCCCTAGAAAGCATACCTGCGCACACCATGACCACCTGGAAAACAAGCCTTGCTTTTCCCAGAGAAGGTGAGGAGAGGGCCATGGAGCAGAGAGAACAGTGGAGAAGAGGCAACATCACATACCACAGGCCTATCTGCCTTAAAACTGTCACTTGTTAGGGAGGAAAAAAAAATGCCAAAAATGACCCCTTGAGGACAAATGACTTCTTCCTCTTTCATTCTGCTATTGGTCTTTTTTCCCATTTTGTCTTTTTGTGATGAGAGAAAGGAGGTTATTCATAGGCAGGTAGTGCTCACTAAGTTTGCTGGAACATGGCTTCCAGAAGAAGCTGGGCTTTCAGAACTGAGTTGTCTTAGTGACCTCACTGAGCAGCATACCCAGGGTTTAGTGCTCCAGTTTGGTGCTGAAGGCAGGAAAATGAGTGAGTGTTAAACAACAATTTCACTATCACAGCTGGCAAACCAGGATCCATGATATCACCAGTCATTTTTCAAACCAGTGACACTGGGCATATGGGTTATTAAAAATGCTTGACCACACAAGGATGCAGTATCTGCCACATGTGGTGCCTAGTTATCCAATAACTGGTCTACACATGTGTGCGAGTTCTCAGTAGGGGGTGGGACTCAAATGAAAAAATCTTGCAAAAGACTCTTTTTTAGAAAGAACAACAGTACACAACAAGGAAAAAAAATCAAATCTTGTTTGAAATTCATTTTGTATTTTTTGCCTCAAAGTACTTTTATTACCATCATTTTTTTTTAAATGCTTACAGTCTATAAAGGTTTTATTTTGGCACTTGATGGGTGAAAAGACATCGTACTGCAATATTTTAGGCCTCTGCGTGGTTTCATCAGCATATGTCACATCAGCCTTGAGACAGGCCATCATGAGTAACCTTCCAGATAATTATGTGGGCTCTGGAGAGAGTTGCAAAGAGGAGGAGGGGGGAAAAGCCCCCTCCCCAAACCCCAAATCAACAACTAGAGGTTGTGAAGCCATAGAGTAATTTGCTGCTAAACAGCATGGTCACCAGATGTGGCAAAATACTTTCCAACAGTGCAATTAAAAAAACCACATACTCTCATCGACCCCTTGAATTTATGTAAGAGGACCACTTTTCTCCCCTCCTTTTTGGAATGGGTAAAATCTCTGATACTTACCAAGCAGGGGGAGAAAATAAAGCCATAATTTTATTTATTTATTTGCTAAAAATTATGATAAATTTTCTAACTGAAATGGAATTATCTTAAGTGCTTCACTGTACATTGTTCCATTTATATAATATTAATACTTGTAAGGTTTCTGGTTATCCCCTAAATATTTTCACCATAATCATAAAATATGTAAACTTTAAAGTTAAATGATAGACGTGACATATGACTGGATGAAAGGCATGGAAAATAAAACTTTGGACTTGTGAAAAATAAAAAACTACTATTTTTGTATTCACACAGCTTTTATTAATCTCTATAGTCTTATCTGAAGTTGATTTTTCCAGTCCATGATTATTTGAATAACTGATTATGACTTCCTCCATTTCCAGTTCCATTCTTGAAATTTCAGTTATCCACTGACTCTGACTATTCCCACTTTAGGTGTCCTATAATTCTGCAGGAATGATGGAATTTTGGTTATGGTCTTTTTTTTTTTTTTAAGAATTTCTTTTTTTAGTTGTAGAATTTCTCTTTTTAATTTTGTTTATTTATTTGTTTTTTAATGTGGTGTTGAGGATCAAACTCAGTGCCTCACACATGCTAGGGAGAACTCTCTACCACTGAGCCACAACCCCAGCCCCTGACTATGGTTTATCTTGTAACTGAAAAATTTTTATCTTTATGACATAACTTAAAATAAATACATATTTTGAGATCCACATAGGAAAAAATCTTTGCATACTTATGAAAATCAGAGAAAAAGTTTCTTTTGAGATGTAGTATTTGGTAAAGCAAAAGGCAAGCTAGAGCTTTTACAGAGAGTTGAAGTATAAACATTTAGGAGATCCCCTTAGATGTCTGGACTAGGGTTAACAGTCCTCTTTTCTCAGAGAAATGACTTTTAATCTTAGATTTGTGGCACCCCTGGGTGTCTGCAGATATCTCCTGAGGTGTTATAAAATTACCTCCATAAAATGCCAAGTCAAATAATTAAAATTCATTTTAAAAATATACCGCATGTGTTTGGAGGCAAGGGAGGGTATCCTGGAATCAAAAGAACAGTCATAAGTATTTCAAAAGCTTGATCCCCATCAATTATATTTTAATCTAAAGCAACTTATGAGTAGATGTAATAAATAAAGGAAATTAAAGCAAGTGAGATGGTCTGAAGCCATATGTAGGGTTTTGTGGTTAGGATAACAGGGAAGGAGGTGGTTTTATTTGGGACTCTCTTTTAGTAGAATGAGTTTTTTACTTTCTTTGCTAATGATTAAATTAGCATTGAATGGCAATCGGAAACTCCTCTCTACCTATCTGAAGGAAAACACTGGTGCCTGGAAGCTGGTGTCGAAGACCTCTGAACAGTGTTAGTGCTTTTTAAAATAAATAAACATGAGCTATAGACAATGGACAGAAGGCAGTGTAAACTTAATTTTGCCAGCTTTTCCCTTAGCTTCTGATTTACACTGTTAACACAAGGCCGGAGATTACATGGGAATTATATATCACTGTTCTGGAATATCCAATTTGTAACTTCATTGGTCACCAAGAGGTTAGTAACTAAAACACCATTATGGGTTTGCCATTGGGAAGCTTAGCTTATAGCTATTATGTTTTACTATAGCTTTCAAATCACCAATAAAATATGTTTCCTTATGGGTCACTGCCCCAGGTTTCACAGTTTTCTTTATTCAAATGCCCACTTCATTCATCTGATAAGTCTGAACATGGATTTCTTCAAGAAGAATCACACATATGCACTCAAAAGACATCATGGAAAAAAAAAACCCACATTTTTTTCATTAAATAGGCCTGCATTTTCTTCCAGGAGAAGTCCATTTCACTGTTTTCTTTTATTTTTCATGTCACTGTCTATTTAAATTTAGACCCATACTTTATATTCCAAAGCAAGTTCCTTACTGAATTCTTTATCAACTCTGTTAATTGCATTCCAAGAAGACATTAAAATAATAATAATAAAGATTCCTCTAAACTAAGCCTTTTATACCACATTTTGAAAGTTGTCTGAATCAAACATCTGGAAGTTATGAGTAGAAAGAAGGAAAATAAGAAAGCACACTTGCCTTATTTGTAGCAGTGGCACTGGATCCAGGGACCACGGGCACATTCGTGACTTGAACTGAAAGGTAATTATTATCTATGAGTGGCCAGGCCCCTTCCACTTTGCACGTTTGGAAGTGATCCTTGAAAGTTCTAAGGTGAGGATCTCCAAACAAGCCACAAAAAAGGTAATTGGGAGGGTTCTGGTCCCCTCCCTTATGTTCTCTGGCTCCTGTGTGGCTGTGATAGTTGCAAGGGTCATGGGTCACTTCAGGGTTGGTAGAGGATGTGGGTCCATCCTTGGAACAGTTCCTCTGGCTCATGAGGTCACTGATACCTAACACAGCAGAATGGTATACCAGGTTGCCACGGCAGGCTTTTGAAGTTCGCTGGGTGCAGCCAGCATAGGCACGCAGCGCCTTGCAAAACTCAGAGTCAAAGCCGTCAATGGCAGAGTTCAGGTGTGAAGTCAGGGACACAAAGTCCGTGGTACATTTCTGGATTCGACATTGGGCCGGCTGTTGGCAGTCACCTATGGGAAAGAAGATAAGACGGACCGTGTAAATGCTTCATAACTTCCTGAAGTACATAGAAAAAGACATTCTCTTCTGGGAACTGTTTGTTCTATCTCATATACTCCTATTTTAAGAAACCTTCAGAAACAGGGTTGTATTGTGCTCCCATGTCTCTTTCAAACTAAGCCCAGGAGAAAAGCTGTATACAGTTATTTAACTTAAAACTTCAACACATGAGCCACTGTGAGTGAACATTAGTCTAGTTTAGTGCTCCTGGGTTAAAATGATAAGGGAATAGTAACCGAAATACTTTATCAGGTTATAGATTTTGAGAAAGATTCTCTGGCTTTAAAGTAAAGCCAAAGACACAAACTTTGGATTTTGAAAAGTACTTGAATAATTTGCTTTGGAAAGTATTATAAGAGCAGCACTATGTACAAAATCATGATTAAAGCCTCCACATGCAAGGAAGGAGAAAAATCCTAAATTATAGTATGAGTAGTTAAAACACCTTTACATGATTCTATATACAAGGTACAGGTTGAAAATACCGAGAAAAAATCCAGGTACTGAGTTATTCTAACTTTCCTGCAACAAACTGGATATAGTCACTGTTTCCTAGTTTCTACAAAACATAGGTGCTCTGTTAAAAAATACAGTGATTCATTTGACCAAGCTATCTATTTATATCTCCCTTAACATCGCTGACACTCTAAGATTCCAGCTCTCAAGCAGATCACAAGTAAAAGCGCACTAAATAGAAAAGTACATGCTGAAATTATGCTGCGCAGATGATCCAACCATGTTTTTTTTTTCAGAAAGAGATTCAGAGAACTATAAAGCACAGAATTCCCTCAGAATATATAGACCTTACTTTTTTTCCCCCTTAAACCAACATCCATATAAACCTAATAATTTAAACAAAGCTAAAATGAAGGAATAAAAACCCAAGTATTACTGTCCTGTAGTTTTTAGAAAAATCGATTTCCAAATTATCTTTTTTGCCACCAGCCTCTCAAACAATTTATAAAACCTCTCCAAAACATACAGAGAATCCACAAAAGCTGAGCACAGTGGCACACACCTGTAATTCCAGTAACTCAGGAGGCTGAGGCAGGAGGATTGCAAGTTTGAGAGAGCCTCAGCAACTTAGGCTCAAAGCAATTTAGCGAGACTATGTCTCAAAATAAACATAAATAAATAAATAAAAAGTGTTGCTCAGTGGCAAAGTACCCTTGTACCATTAAAAATAACAAGAACAAAAAGAGAACTGACAAGAATGACAATCAGTGTTGTGTGCCAATCGATTTAATATTCTGTTTCATAAAGTGGGAACAACAGACTTACTGAAAAGAGAAATTCTGGTCTTTATCATCAGTCTCAAATTATATAGAAATGAACTGTAATATATATTTATGTTACTTAAGAAATTTTATGTCTTTAAGAAATAGAGGAAGCCTCTTCATCTCTTCAAGTTTTGGGTTCCTCATCTGAGAATTGAGGACGCTATTCTAAGATGAACTTTGGGAAAGGGGAGAGTCACCACCAGTGGAACTATTCATAAATATTTATTTAAATATATAAATATTTCAAATATTTTATTTTAGCAGTTTTTTTTTTTTTTTTGTACCAGGGATTGAACCCAGGGGCACTTAAATACTGAGCCACATCCTCAGTCTATTTTTATTTTGACACAGGGTCTTGCTAAGTTATTGAGACTGACTTTAAACTTGCAATCCTCCTGCCTCAGCATCCCAAGCTGCTGGGATCACAGGTGTGCGCCATCGCACCTGGCCCAATTCTTTCTTTCTTCCTTTCTTTTTTTAAATTCTGAGACAAGGTTTTGCTAAATTACTGAGATTACAAGTATGCATCACTGCACCCACAGTAAACTGCTTTTAATTGGAATAACATAGCCTGCAATCTCTGTTTCTAGCTTTAATAGTAAGAAAAGGATGGGCAGGAACAACCACTGATGACAACTTTGTCAACATTTTAAAATTTCAAAGACCAAGGAAGGAAAAATATTGTACTCTAGACTTTGTATTCAGTTTAATCTGAATAAAATAGAAGATCCGGATTATTTTAATATTGTGGAGCTGTGTACTTAGAGCAATCACTAAATCACTTTTTTTTTTTTTTTAATCACAAAATCACCTTCATATGTTTGGCCTATTTTAAGCTTTCTCAGTCCAAAGCTGACCCAAGCAGCTCCAATATTGATGTAATTAATTCCTCTCTCCAAAGCAGATCAAGTCTATTGGAGCTAAAAACAAAATCAAAAACAAAACAAAAAACTTCCCAAAGGCTTTAAAGCCATTTTACAGATAGGAAAACCAAGGCAAAGGGCTATTAAAGGCCTCTTTCTAGATGGATCACAAGCCAGGGTGTAATTAATGTTCTTCAAATCTCCTTTTCCTTCCACCACAGCTCATGCCTCCCTTAATTTCCCAACTCTTAACAACAGTAGTAAATGACAGCTGAAGAAAAAAAAAAAGTCCGATGTAACTGTTACACTGTTACATTACTTTTAAAATCAGATTCATAGCAAATAGAAAGCAAAAACTAAAAACAGGGCCATGATCTCTCGGTAATCAACGGTTCTTATACTACAAATAAATGAGAGCACAAAAAAGTTTCCACTAAACTTGCAGTGCCTATTTGTTCTTTTTATGGTCTATAAAATCTATCCGAGCATACATTTACTTATGATTATCATAAAATATCAAAAGTAAGAATGCCTTGGAAATATAGATGCAACTGTTCAGAAGGGAAAAGAAGCAGACTTTAGACTCCTGGCTCCCTTTCCTTTCTTCATCCCCAACCTCACTCTCAAACTTTCCATTTTTCATAGCATATAGGTGCTGATTGCTATGAGAAATCACAAGCAAAATAGAACTGCTTCTTCAGAGAAGGTTTCTAACAGCCTTTTGTTATAAAGATTATTGGATGGAGAAGGGCTACCTAGAGAGAAAAGTGCTTTTAGGTCAGCATTTTCAGCTCCATCTCAGGCTTCTGTATAATGACTAATTTGTAGCATACACCCAGAAATATCCAGGCTTCATGAATTTATAATGACAATGCACACTTTGCCTGTTACAGGCGGTAAAGTAAACCTCCTGTCAAAATGCCAAGACAATGCAGAGTAGAAACAATCTCAAGGATGTAGCCACGAAGGCCCTGAAGTGTATGAGTAAGCAAGTAACTTCCATATTGGATCTCCATTTAGGAACTGCAGAGGTTTGCTAAAAATAAATACACACGTTATGTATATATAAGTAAATAAATGAAAGCTATTTCTCAAGGGCAGAATTTTTAATTTGCAGTTACAGATTTCTTCATTTTGGGGTCAAATCATCTACAATCAGTGTGACAGTATTTTCATGCCAGTTACTGAAAGTGCTAAAGGACTTATAGGTCTAGTGCTTTCATTTTATTATTTTTTAATGAATCAGACATAAAGGCCTCTCACCATTCAAGACAGTTTCCTTAATGTCAGAACTGCATGTGCGAATCTGCAGCACAATCACCAGTTTATAATAAAAGAAAGGAGATATGCTGAAGCTGAATTGAGTGAACCATATGGGGTGCTGAGGCAAATGATATGGATCCAGACATAAAACATATGGTAGTCCATCTGCATAGAGCACTGCTAGGCTTCCTACTATGGGAAACAACCCCTGCATTTCAATAACATTCTCTTCAAAGAGATCTCTCAAAAGGAGCCCTCTTTTCTATAACCAGATTAATTGTTTAATTCCAATAAATTGTCCATAGAAATTAAGCACCATAGCACTTGGAGTTGAATCTAATGGTGACTTTAGCAAGGGCACACTGAGATAATGATAGGAGCTTTATGTTCCAAATTCTTGAATTTCCCAAACCAATTTCATATGCCTTTCATAAGCCAGCATGGAAATCTTCAAGAACCACATTTGGATCCTGTCATAGGACCCTATGGCAACTATTGGAAACAATGTTCAAGAAGCCACAGGTTGGTGGGGGAGGGGTCCACCCTCCACTTCAGTTTCCATATAAAGAATGTATACTTTTGGCACTATGGGCACATACACCCCACCCATACACTTGCTTCCGAATATATCTTTTGGCACATTAAGAATTTTTCACAAAATTGCAATGCACATTAGTATTATTTCCTAAGGTGCTAAAGCTACTAATGAAAACAATCATTCCAAAATTCTCTACTACATTCTTTATTAAGACTTAAGTTTCCCCAAGTGACAGTATTAAAATGCAGCTACTACACCACAAAGGCAAAGTTAGGCAAACTAAATTAAGTCGTTTCCTTAAACCATTGTTTTCCATTACTTAAAAATACCTCCCAGATTTTTAGAACCTCTGATTGTGCCTCAATAAATAAGTAAAAATTTCTGCGCGCAGTTGGGTGGCGTTAAGGTTCATGATTCTTCAATCAGCGCGTTGTGACTGCTGTTAACATAAACATAGGACAAAACGTCCTAGGAGAAAAAGAAACTTATCAAATGTCCTGTTGTTCTCAAACTAAAATCTGCGTTTAAAATTTGAAATTAATATATAAAAATTCTTTGTAAATTCCTCATTTGTAAACAGCGTCTTGGATTTCAATGAAAACTCCCCCCACACACACACAAAGAAAAATGGGCATCACACGTTAGCAGGGTCCCTTGCAGGCTTACTTCCCTAAGAACTCATTCCTTAGGGCAGCCTCGACAGGGCAAACGCCAACCTCCAGAAGGCAGCATGCTATCTGTCAACCTCTCCTGGAACCCGAAAACACGCGGCTAGCCAGGAAGCACGAGTTTTGCAAGAGAGGCAAAACGCTGAATTAAAAGCAGCTTTGCTAAAACCGAAAGAAATCCCTGTTCAAATAAGTTTAAGTTTCTTCAAGATTAACCCCCAGGTTTTTAAACTCTGAAAATCTTTCCATCTGGTGGGCTTCCTTCGCCTCGCCGCCACCCCCAGCTCCAGAGAAGCAGTACAAGGCTCCTTGTCTCCACTTCGAGGCGGCGGAAACCTGATCCGAGCCTGACTTTCAGTAAACACCAATGCAGAGAGCAATAAAGCATCCGGAACATTTGTCTCGGGCGCACAGTCCCCGCCCGCTAAATCTTTGATAAGCTGCTCTAGGACGGGAGATTTATCAATGGTCCGAGACGGTGGCAGGGAGGGCAACGTAGAGAGGGCTTTCTCCGCGCCTGGGCGCGCCGCGAGCCGGGCCAAGGTGCGTGTACCGGGCTCGAGAGGCCTTTCCCGGCGCTCCACGCAGCCCTTCTGCCCCGGAGAGCGCTTTCAAGACTCAGGCTGTTGGAGAACAAAGCCCTCGGCCCGGGCCTGGTTCTCCCCCGCGCGCGTCGTACCTGCGTGGAGCAGCCCGAGGAGCAGCAGCAGTAGCAGCAGCGCCAGCGGCGGCGGGCAGAGCCGGGGGCGGC
>NW_026000026.1:56794310-56808414 GCF_001458135.2 Marmota marmota marmota | reverse complement strand
AGCGGCGGAGGCGGTGGCGGCGGCGCAGGAAGGTGCTGCTCTCAAGCCCATGCCCGTCCATGCAGGTCTCCTGGGCTCCGGCGAGGGCGGCGGTGCGGGCGCCGTGGCGGGTCCGGGCCCGTGGCTGCGGCATGGGCCGGGGAACACGCCTCGCTTCCTCTTCTTCCTCCTTCAGGCCAGCGTAGAAGATGGGCCGCCGCCACCGCCGCAGCAAGCGGCGCGCCGCAGGCGGAGCGAGTCGGCGGCGGCGGCAACGCGGAGCAAAAGCATCACGGTGGTCGGAGACAGCGGGCGAGAAGAGAGAGGCAGGAGAGAAGATACAAAGACCGTGAGCGAGTGCCGAGACCAGCCTGGAGAGCGCGAGCGCCCGGGCCGCGGCCAGCGTGGGCTCAGCGGGCGTGGAGTGCGGGCGTGGACCTACAGGAGGGGCACCAGCCCTTGCGAGCAGCAGCGGGCCGCCCGGATATCTGCACGGTGGCCCTAGCGGTCAATCAATCTCAGCTCCGCACTGCCGCCCCGCCCCACTCTGCACCCGCCAATCCGCGCTGCTCCATGCCCCCAGGCAGCACCCCTTTCTTCCTTTCCCATTGGCTGCGAGCGCGCGTCTGCCGGGCCCAGCCCGCCACTCTCAGGGCTCAAAGCGTCCGCCCCCGTTCTACCTCCCGCCTCTCGCCTCCCGCCCGCTGTGTGTAATTCGAGTTCCGCGTCCGCAGGCTGCGGGTCGTTTTTTCGGCTCCCTGGTCGGCCTCCCTCTTGCTCGGTTTTCCTTTCTCTCCTCTACCCACTTCCTCTATTTACTGTTTCCCTGCTCCCAAGTAGAACTGCTGACAGCCACTCTCCCTCTTGCTGGAGTTACAAGGGAACAGCCCTTAACCTCCCTTCGAATTAATGTGATCGGGTTCAGCTTCCTCCACGTTTTTGGTGGTTTGTTTTTAATCCCTCCCCACCCGATTCTTCCACGTCCTACCCCAGCCAATTCCAGCGTCAGATCCTGGGCGGAAGCCGGTTCTTTAATCTCGTGCTGTGCAGCAGGTCCCCTCTCAGTCAATAACACCTGCGGAACCTCTTAAGCTTGTTGCGGACGCTTGGTAAATCAAGCACCGAACCGAACCGCGTTGGAAATCTGCTCTGCGGTCAGAAGCAGATCAGATAGGCCAGGAAGGTACCGGCGAACTCCCGGGAATTAGCAGGCGACTGAGTGAAAAGCTTACAATGTTCTGGTTTCTTTGACATTTCCCTGCCTCGAAGCGGCGAGGAGGGTCTGAGAGTGGATGGACTTCAATGTGTGCAGTTACAGTGTAGTTAGATTAATGAGAATGGTGAGTTTTTATGCAGCATAATTATGCCACGTTTTGCTGTTGCTCAGTGGCTTTTTTCACACATTTTCAGTCTATTAGATTTAATTCAACGAATGGTCAGTTTCTACTTTTTAGTTTGGATGGGTCCAAAAATTAAGGAAATAAAAAAGGCCAATGGTCTGCAAGGAAAGGGGGCTACCAAATGGAGACAGGAAAGCAGTTGTGAGACTGATGATGGGATCCAATCTGTTATCAGTAGGTGTGAACTGCTATCTACTCTCAAGAATGACCTCAAGACTGGAGGCCACTTCATACTCTCTGACCTCTGCCTTTCCCTAAACCACGCAGGGCTGCCTTTTTAAATCCACCTACTGTACATCAAAATTGCAGTTTGCAACTCTACCCACTACATTACTCAGAATCTCTAATTAGGAATTTCATATCAACCACAGATATGCTAATATTCCACATATTACAGTGTGCTAATCAATGGACTAGGATAATTGGGGGGCAAACCTTAGGTCTCACCAGCTTACTCATTAGACACATTATGAGTTGCTCAAACCACTAGGTTCCTAATGAAGGATACCCATCTTTTTACTGTAACTTTTCATTACTTATTACATACTAAGATGACTCAAGTAGTAAACACACCTTTCACTACCCACAGTATAATCCAAACCTTGTATCTATCTTTAATATTTTAATGATAGCTTCAGAGCTGCCTGGAGAGATGGCTTTTAGTGGGACTTGGAGTTTCTAACATTTTTAGATAATATCATGGACTAAGTACTATTAGAGCAAAAATTAGTTTCTTGCAATTACTACATAAAATCCATGAAACACAGTTCACAAGATACTAGTAAATGTCTTTTTAAAAGTAATCATATATGGCACTTTGTTTTTGAAAGTGTTTCACTAAAAAGACACAATAAAATGTAGCCCCCCCCCCCCTTAACTCAAGATATTCCACTTTATTCACATGTCAAAACATATAACCAGCTTGGCTAATTCCAGCTACTGGGAGGCTGAGGCAGGAGTATCTCAAGTTGGAGGTTAGCCTCAGAAATATAGCTAGTCCATCAGCACCTTATTGAAACTGTCTCAAAATTAAAAAAAAAAAAAATTTGATTTTTTTTAAAGGACTAGGTAAGTAACTCAGCGCTCCTGGGTTAATACCCCCCTCACCAAGTATAACCCAAAGTTAAGTATCAATAAATTCAATTTGATTTGGGTCTTGGGTCTTTCTGCTGGTGACTATGTTTGTCGTCCCCTGCCCCCTTTCTTCTTTTTTCCTTCCTGGCCCATCCTGTTTCTTAAATAACGGGGTGATCAAGATTTTCTTATCAATAGAGGGCGTCCTGGAGTCACTGCAAATCCTGATACCGCGAAACAACTGTTCTTCAGAGGAAAAACTTCATCTCCTCTAAGGTGCTTTATTGGTCCTCTGCTGTAAAATTTGACAAGCTCAAGATTTATAAGCCTAACAATTCACTTTTTATTGCTACATAAGTGTTCAGCCGCTAGAGGAAAATGCTAATTTTCACAATTAAACCACAAGGTGGTTCCTATTTTCAAGACATTAGGTCAGTTGACAAACTAGCGGGTAAATTTGGGCTGTTAGCAATACTTGGAATAGGTTTGCTGAAATAGTCGTTTATAGTGCAGCTACTCAAGCTCGTGTGCTTCAGGTTAAGGCTTTTTGTACTCTACAATGAAAAATCTGGGAAAGGAGCTGGAATACAAACATTTAATTGATGATTTGTAATAGTTTTATATTTTAATTAGGAAAAAATTATGAGGTGATTGACAATTTGAACATCTGACACATCCACGCTGTTCTTGCCACTCATACTTTCTCCCTTCGTCATTGTTTTCAGGAAGGAAAGATGAGACCAGAACATACTTTCAGGGGACCTAGCAAAGCATACCACGCATGAACGTGCAAATGGATAGAATTAAAACACACGAGAGAAACATTAAAGGACTCTAAACAAGATGCGGTTTCATTTCCTGAACTTAAACGTGACGTCTTAACTGTTCCCCAGTTACTACATCTCCATTTCCAGAAATCTAACAGGAGTATCTCGGTTTTCTTAACGGATCGCCTAGGGCAGAGGAACCAGGAATCAGACCCACAGTTGCGATTTGTGCAACCTATTGTAGGGTAAGGGCTCCTCGGCTGCCTCCCGGTCCACTGTGTGCGAAAAGCAGTGGCTGAAATAGCCAAGTCCAAGAGCCCAGCGGCAAGCAGTTCGTGGTTTGTACTTACATCATTCTTAACCCTTCCGCTCCTGGAGAGGGCTCAGCGGGATCGGGGGGTCCCAGAGCTCCGGAACACGCAGGACCTGGGTGTGAGAGAAGAGTCCCAGAGCTCGAGGCGAGCGCTGAGACCCCGGTGGCAGAGAGCCCCGGGTGTGCAAGGGGTTCATCACCCGCGCGTACACAACCGGCCCTCTGCGATCCCTGTGGGCTCCGCCGCGGCTTGCACTGCTCAAAGCGGCAGGTGCAAAAAGCATTTGGAAGCCGCTTGCCAGCGCGCAGAGGTAATGCGCTTCCTGTCCATTTATCTCAGGAAACCAGCTCAGCCTTCCCTTCGAAACAAAATTAACCTCTCATTAGCCAGCCACGCACTCCCAAGAAAGCCTTAAAAGCTTTACCAGCTCACTAATGTATTTAGTCTTTTCTTCCAGGCAAACGCAGCCGCGGCCATGACTAACATCAGCCCCGGGGGTTCCTCTGGGCTGCCCCAGGAGCCTAGTGCCTACTTCTGTTTAGCCTGAAGTCTGGGAAACTCTGGCCAACCCGCATCCTAGTTTGTAGTAACAGGCAGACCCGACACCCCTGAACGTACTTCACGCCAGAAGCCTTCAGAGCAAGTTCTCACTAATTTCATGGGCGCCCTTCACCAAACCCTTAGTTTCACTGTCCTGAAGGAAACAGAAAGGGCACTTGGGAAGAACTTCAACGGCCTGTTGTCCTCGGTTAGTGGGCGCTGACTGTCCATTGGAACGCCAGTCCTATCCGCAGTGGGTGCGGGAAACGTTGATGGAGGGCAAAGGGGCCGTGTAAGCTAGGGGAATCAAATGTGGTCCTAGGTCTGCAAGTGTCGAAAAGCGGCCTTTGGGAGAGCAGGGTTTTCTCACCGTGGCCCCCCGCCGCCCTGGGGCTGGCAGATTTATACCACACAGGTGGATGGAGACCTAAACAAAACAGTCCCGGTCGGTCGCTGCCTGCCACTCGCCCTCCACGTCCCCCTGGCCCACCGCAAACTTCAACAAAATAAACAACTCACCACAGGCATTCCCTTGTCTGCAGCGCGACGCTTGCCAGCTGGGAAAATAAGCCGCAAGCCACGCGGCTGAGGCGCAGAAGGAAGGCTGTGCGGCGCCCGCCCCTCTCCCCCCAGGTGGGGGGGTGGGCACCAGTACTGCCCGGCAGGAGGGAGGCCCCGCCCCAGGGCCGGCTCTCCCAGCTCCCCGACTCCAGAGTGAGAGATCCGCGAGGGGTCGCGCCCTTGCAGCCAGTGTGATCTCTCGGCCACCTAGGGGAGAGGGCGGGGAGCCAAATCCCTCCCCGTGCCCCAACTTCCCAAACTGCTTTCTTCCCAGTCCTGCCTCAAAGAGAGCCTGACAGAGCCCCCAGCTCTGGGCAACCTCTCGCGCCACTCCGCCCCCTGCTGGAGCTACCCTGATTGTTCTAATGGGATTGTCGGGTGGGAGTGTAGGGACAACCCAGACACCCTCCTCTAGCTCCCACCTCAGCTCTCTCCTCTCCCCTCGCCCCTTGCGGGGTCTTGCACAAAGACGCCTTTCACACCGCCAGCGCCACCCTCTGGGCCGCCCTCCATGCCGGCTGCGCTGTCTTTGCCCACCCGCAGCACCAACCGGATTCCGGGTGGGTAATTGTGCCAGTCGTCGCCGCAGCAGGGCAGTAGCGGGTGCGAGCGGGCTGTTCCCACTAGGCGCCTCCCCATAGGCAGCAGATAGGGTTCCCCTGCCTACAGCCTCCCCGCGCTTTCTCTAGCCGTTCTCCAGGGCCACAGAAAGCACCCCTTCCTCTCCAAAACGATCCTTGAAGGTCTCCCTAGTGTGTCTAAATATGGGGGTGGTTGGGTGGCAGGAATGGTTCTCTGGACTTTTGTCAAAATAAGGAATCCAGCGATCTGTCCTGTTCACCTGCGGAGCCAAGGCGACTTCAGTTTACAATTAAAGAAGAACCTAGGATAAAGAAGTGGAAATAACCAGAGGAGAAAGGTCCGAAAGAACCCCCTAAGAACAAGGCGAAGAGGATGTTACAAAGAAGAAGCCCACGAAATCTTTGAGGGACGACAGCCTCTTTGATCAGCGCGGAAGGCGTGGAGGGCGTATAGAAAGCGATTTACTTTCCTCCGAAGGCTGATCTTTCAAAGTTGAAAATCAAGCCTCTGAGATATTCAGCGGCAGCTATTCAGCTCGTTCAATGCCTAGAACTAGCGTGCTGCTTCTCTCAAGTCAAGGCAAATGTTCAAGCATCTTAGACGCTTAACTGATCCTCTCCAGCCTTTCTTGCCTAAAGTTTCTCCATTTAACTCTAGAGGCAGCATAGGGCAGTGTAAAGAGGGCAGGAGTGGGGATCCCAAAGAAGAGTCTAGTTCTTGTTTTCTGGGTCTGGGTCTTAGGCAACTGATATAACTAACGTCGTTGAACCTTGAGGTCAAAGAGTGTAAAGGCGCGGGAGTATGGGGGCTAGGGTTGTGGCTCGGTGGTAGAGCGCTTGCGAGGCGCTGGGTTCAATTCTCAGCACCACATATCAATAAAAATAAAAATAAAGGTCCAGCAACAACTAAAAGACATTTAAAAGTGAAAAAGAATGTAAAGGGGCAATGGGGGAAATTCCATGAAAGGAGACTGGTCTTCCTACCCTCCACAGGTTCACTTTTGCGTTTTCCTACCTTGCTTTATCTCCTCCAAGTGCCAATCAACTGAAAAACAAATGCAGAAAATGTTTCAAGGTAAATGTAAGATGTATTGAAATATGCTTTAAAAAAAAAAACTAAGAAATAATTCAGCTCCTGGTCCACAGAAACAAGGAATTTTAATGTCCCCACTTGCTTTGCCTTTGAAAAGCCACTCCAGCAATCAGCCAAGCAGAGCTTTGATTTAGAAACTAAAGGCTAGTCTCCTGTGTTTTTCCTTTCCCTTCTACCAACACAAAGACAAGATGCGGCATAAAATAATGATGAAAAAGAGTTCAAAGCGAGCCCAGAGAACCAGCACAGAAAATGATTTCTAATGCAGTCCCAGTCCTTCACTGCTCCCCTAAACTTTGCAGAGTACGTGAATAACAAGCACAAGTTGTCAGAATCTCTTTCCTGCCCACCCATTTCCTAAACATTGTTCACCGGAACCTGGAACCTGGATGCTAACTTGTCAGTCGTCATCTAAATGCATTCATGAAATCACATGTTTAAGTTTTCCTTAGTTTTATAATACCTTTCAGGACTTTCAATTCATTATCCACTTTGGAACCTTGAGTCTTTGTTCTCTGGTCAAACGTGACTTATTTTGTAGAATCTTCTCTAAAACCAAGGCAAAAAAGGGTGAAATTTCATAATGAAGTATTATTTTTTAAGCTATAAATTTTTTGCTCCTTTAATTTCAACAACAAAATTTCAGAATTGCTTACCTCTCATTAGCAATGTGCAAGTTTATTCATCAAAGATAATTGTTTTTAACTGTAGAATTTTATAAGGTAGAATGTGATAATTTGACACATGTACACAGTATTAGTGATCAAATCATGGTAGCTAACATGTCCATCTCCTTATACATTTAAAAAATTCTTTGATTAATGCTAATAATTGTACATTCTTATGGGGTACAGTGTGATATTTCAACACATGTATTTAGTATGTACTGATCAAATCAATGTAATTAACATTTTCATTTCCTTTTCATTACTTTGTTTTTCTGTACCTTTTCAGTGGGGAAAAAAGTTTCTTTTAATAATAGTGGCTAAAAAATTGGAGCTTGGTATATTCTGTTGCTTTTATTTAAAAATGTTTTAAAACAGCAAATAAAAACTGTATATATTTATAGTGATATGATACTTTGAAATATTCATATATTTAGAATAGTTAAGTTGGGCTAAATTAACGGATGCATTACCCGATACATTTATCATTTTTTTTTCATGTGAGAATACTTAATATGCACTCTCTTGATTATTTTCAAGAATATAATACATTGTTGTTAACTATAGTTACCATTTTGTACCATAGTCCATTGTTTTCATTTGTGTCAATCTCAACATTCCCAATGCTCTATTCAAATATGTTGAATCATTCATATGTCTAAATAGACCTTGGATGTCCCTTTAGTAAAAGGACATAGCTTGTTTTTTTTTTCTCCCCAATTTTTTATCTTGCTCAATCCTTTACAATATACCCTCCCCAATCTTCCTTGGTTTTTCTTTCTTTTTCTACACCAACCTAAATAAAGCAAATCTCACTCTTTAGTTAAATTTACAAAATTTTTGTATAGACTATAAAGAAACTTTCTGCTGATACAGTTTATATGCACTGTGTTTTGAATGTCTAAGTAAAGGTGATAGCACTTGAGCTTTGAACAAATTCAAGTAATGTACACTTTCAGCTCTACAGTTGTCAAGGTCATGGCTTGCTTACTTTTCATATTTCGGAGTTTTTTCTTCTGCAAATTGTGGGGGTCATCTCAATTATCAAGAAACATACAGAGGGCCAGGTGTGATAGCACACATCTGGAATCCCAGCAGCTTGGGAGGCTGAAGCATGAGGATCACAAGTTCAAAGTCAGCCTCAGCAACTTAGTGAGGCCCTAACTAACTTATAGAAACCCTGACTCAAAATAAAATATATACAAACAAAGGGCTGGGATGTTGCTCAGTGGTTAAGCACCCTAGGTTTAATCCCTGGTGCCAAAAACAAACAAAAAAATTAAAATTAAAAACTGGATCCATTTTCTAGTCTTTTTGTTTTGCCTTTCTTGCATATTGTGTTAAAATTCTTCTCTAAATCAATTTCAGATTGATACTCAACTTAATAATTTATTTATTTACTCATAGTGATTAAGAATCATTCTTGCTAGTCAGTTACACTTTCTAAATTTTAATAGTTCTAATAATATGGTTGGTAAGAAACAGAATATTCATAAAATAATACTAGAATAAAATGACACTTTAAATATGATTTAATAAATATATTTTATTTAGTTAAATCTTATTTAAATTTATCAAATTATTTTTTGTTTTGTAGGGTTAATGTTTAAACTGAATGAAAATATTAAGGATATAAGACTTCTACTTTTTAAGGGTGAGATTATGCTTTACTTTTCTCCCTGCTCTACAAGGACACAGATGACTGTCTTAAATCATCACCTAATATGGTTAAGGCAAGGAGTTCTGGTACTGTGAATGTTAAAAATGAAATCTCTGGACAAGTAAGTCAATGAACAAAAACAATTAAAAAGAGTAACTGGGAGTATAGCTCGGAGTTATGGTACATGCCTAGCACACCTGGGTCTGATACCTAGCAAGACAGGGGTGGTGGTGGAGAGAATGAATGAGAATATACCCTTTAGAACTGTGTACTATCAGCAATAAAAAGCCTGATTTTCAAGAGAAATCCTGCATTTCTAAAGAACCTTGACATGAATATTTTATACATAGGCACATGATAAAATATATAAATGAATGCATATAATGTTAGTAAGGTCAATCTCAACGTATTCATAAAGCAATACATGAGTAAAAAAGAATCTTGACAACAATCTCCTTGAAGCACTGGGAAAGCTTTTTTTTTTTTTTTTTCCCCTACTCACTATTCTCACTATTAGAAAGTCTTTTTTCATGTGTCTTTTAGTCATTCAGTGTAAAACATTATAACATGAAACAGCAGAGACTGACCTTTTCTCTATTGTATTTGTGGATTACAGTTGCAGTCATTACATATACACATGCCCATTCTTATTTTAGATCTTATAATGTAAGTCTTAACAGGCAAAATGTATATTTTTAAGATATTTGTACTTTTACATTATATTTTATTTACAAAAATGGACTTTAAGAAGTTGATAAAGAAGCTTCTTAGAGGTAAATAATAGTGAAGATCCCATATATGAACCAATTTAGACCTATAGTCATGATACAGGGTTTCTTTGAGAGAAAAAAAAATCACTATCCCCACATTCATCTGCATCCACAATGGCAATAACATTATGAAAACATGAAAAAAATAGTATACTACAACACCTAAAGTGTGGTGAAATCTAAGACAATGGTAAATTGAATATCCTCTGACAGCCAATACTACTAATTAAGAGTTTAAATTGAGAAAAAGAAAACTTGATATATTTTAATATGTAGATGAAATACATTTGTACCTTCTCAAATTTCTAAGGAGACACATTTTAACTCAACTTAGTAAGTTAAAACAATAATAAGGCCAAAGAAATCAGTATTCAAATTATTACCCATACAAAAATATTCAATATTCTTTGTCTTCTTCTATATTTCTTCATCCCATCGTTTCAAATTGTTCAAGTCACATAAGGAGACTTGGCTAACATTTGTGCAAGAAGTAAGGTTAGACTGAAGCCTGAGAATCAACCTTAGATGAATACAATGCATGTTCATCAGAAGTTTACATGAAACAAATCTGTCTGAATTCAGAAGTGGGGCTTATTTCCAAAGCAGCTAGTTTTGGAGTAGGAAAGGATTCTCAGAGGCCTGGGATCTTGCTATTGAGTAGTTAATATGCTCTTCAGCTGTCCCAGTTGGGACTGTCCATCAGTGAAGAATGTGAGGAATGCATGACTAGTGTAGGCATCTATGGTGAAATACATGAATTTTCCGTTTCCCTGTCTCTTGAGGGTGGGAGGCAGGAGGCTGGCACAGGACATGGGGATGCATACTCCCACATCTCCTGGTAAGCAATCAACATCCTTTATTCTTGTTTCCTATGAAAGAGAGAATCTGATACACATTCATGCTCAAATAGAAATCCTTTACTTCTTTCATTAAACGATATTTTTTGAGTGACCATTAATGAGCCCAACAGTCTTCTAAGTATGCTGCTGTAAACAATTGAAATACAATTTTTGTGAATGTGCGTTCTGGTTGTGGGGAAATAAACAGGTTAATAAGTCAATAAGCAAAAGTAACTTCAGTAATGCTATGGAGTTTATGGAACAAAGAGTCATGACAGAGAGTAACCAGAGGTGAGAAGGAGCCATTATTTACATAAAGGACCACATTAAGATTTGAATACATTATACTTATGGAATAAAACACAGGAAGGGATTCCAGAAAGAGGTTAAAGTCTTGGTGTGGGAACAACTTTGGAGTATTCAAGGAACAGACAAAAACTGTGGCAGAAAGTTCTTCCATACCAGAAGAATTTTTAGCAATCTAAGACAGGTAGTTCTGTGATTTCCAATTGAGTTTTGAATGCAGAAGATTCTTTGGTTGTTCCCAAACCTCAGGGAAATAAGGAATGGAAGTATCATTTACTTAGTTACTATTAGGAGTTCCGTCTAGAGTCTATCCTCTGGAGGAACTAAAAGCATGATCCCCCACAAACCTGTCTCTGAAACACAGATGATTGTTCTCATTTATAGACAAGAAAATTTAGTTTGAAAGATTTAGAAACTTGCTCAATATATTACAATAAGTAAATATAAATAAATATATAATATATGATATAATGGATATATAGAAAATTTATTACAAAGATAGAATATTCGAAACAGTATGGTACTGGATTAAAGACAGACGTTACGGAATAGATGATGTAATAGCTGTCTTAAAGACAGACATAATGGAATGGATTAGAGAGTCTAGAAATAAATTCAGAAATACAGGATCCACTAATCTTTGACAAGAGGTTCAAGAATGCATATTGGGGAAAGGAAAATCTCTTTTAACAAAAGGTGTTCAGAAAATGGGATATCCTTATGCAAAGAATGAATTTGTATTCCTATCTCATACTGTGCACAAAAACCAATTCAAAATGAATTAAAGACTTAAATATACAATCTGAAACTACAAGAATCACTAAAAGAAAATATTGGAGAAAGTCTCATGACATTGGGGCTTTCTTAGCAATAATTTCATAGCTATGACATCAAAAGCAAAAATAAACAACTGAGACTATGTCAAAGTAAAAAAGCTTCTGGACAACAAAGGAAACAATCATCAGAATTGTAGAATGTATTTGATTGTGTACAATTCTGTAGCAACCTACAGAATTGTAGAATATATTTGCAAACCCTATACCTGTCAAGGGGTTAATTTTCAAAATATATAAAGAACTTCTATGACTGAATAGCAAACAAAACCTAAATAGGCTTATTTTAAAAATGATCAAAACACATAAATATAAATTTCTCCAGAGAAGACACACAAATGGGTAACATGTATATGAAAATAGGCTTAATGTCCTTAATAAGCAGGGAAATGCTAATCAAAATCACAATAAGATAGCTCTATGCCTGTCAGAATGGCTGTTGACCAAAAGAAAAAAGAAAAGCAGCAAATGTTGGCTAGGATGTGGAAAAATTGGTACCCTGTTCCCTGTTGGTGGACAATTGGTATGGAAAATAGTATGGAGATTCCTAAATAAATTAAAAACTGAAGTACCATATGATCCAGGAATACTAGATTTTTATTCCAAAGAATTGAAGTTGGAATCTTGAAGAGATATTATACTCCCATGTTTCATTGCAACACTATTCACAATAGCCAAATGATGAAACAACATAAATGTCCATGGAAGGGTGAACGGATAAAGATAACTAACATTATTTATTCTTAAAAAGAAGAAAATTTTGCAATATGTAACAATATGGATGAGCCTTAAGGACATTATTTTAAAATTAAATAAGCCCATCACAGAAGGACAAATACAGTATGATTCCTCTTAAATGAAGTGTCTAATAAAACAGTGAAATTCATAGAATCTATGAATGGAGTGTGAATTCCAGAGCCCAGGGAAAAAGACAAAGAGAGTTGCTAATCAATAGGAATGATATTTTATTTGAGTAAGATGAATTAATCTGAGAAATATTCAATACAACATTGTACCTATAGCTAATAAAACAGTCCTGTATGCTTAAAAACTTGTTTAGAAGGTAGGTATCACTTTAAATGATTTAGTCACAAAAATTCTTATAAAAAAATTAAAAAGCTCAAAAACATACAATAAATAGTTGGTGCAGGATTTGAACCTAGTTTTTCCGATTGTAAGTCCAATTATTTCCATTAGACTTGATTTCTTCAAACTATATCCTGGATTGTTCTGATGTTAGAATGCACAGAGATTAATCACAAATGGTTGTGCAATGGCAAATAAAATAAATGCAATGAATAGGAGAATTAAAAATGAGCTTTATGAGAGAAACCTGTTAAGAATTGTTTTTAGAAAATTTTAAATTAAACCTGGTATTCTTTTAACCCAATTTAGAATTTTTCCTTTATAATTTGGAGAGCTAGAGTCTCCTAAATCCTCATTTCACATTCTATATAGCACTTGCCAAGACTTGAATGAACATTCTTGGCCTGAGTCAATGCCTACTCTTTGATATTGGGTTTGGTACTACTGTTATAAACCTCTAGTTTCTGATGAGTTCATAATTAGAATCATCATAGCAATGATGATTGGTACTATACAATACTAGTGGTTTCCTATCACATTCAAACCTTGGAAAGACAACTGGGAGTAATGGTATGGAAAAGTTCAATAGAATCCATAATGGAAAATAATCCAGGTCATTAGTGCACAGCTTTAGTGCTTAATACTTTAAATGATAGCTAGTTTGTTATATCCATTTATTCATTCATTCTATTAGCCAGATAGATAGTTATTCGGGTAATCAGTCCTATGAGCCAGAAACTTCTAGGAACTAGGGATACATAAAAGAGAAAAGAGGAACTAAGATTAGTAACAATGAATAAGATGTAAAACTCCTTCTCCCTCATACAGGGAAGATATACAATAATCACGGATCTAAGGAAGTTATATAATAAAGGATGTAAAGTACTCTGTTAAAAATAAATAGAGAAGATGGCGGCGAGGGGAGTGCATTGCCCCCGTGTGCCGTGTCACTGTGTGGGAGTATGACGAGTCAGGACGGCTAAAGGCTATCTTGTTAGGAATTTCCAGCAATAGTGGGGTGCTCCGGAACCTGGAGGAAGGATTTCCATCGCACGAGGATCGGCTACAGGGACTCAAACGCAAGAGATTTGTCACACGGAGGGTAACACTGCTTATTCAGCAAATCGCCCCGCAGCTAGAGTCTGCAGCTCGCGCTGGGAAACGAGGAGATAGTGACCCAGGGATACAGTGCTGCAGTTTCTGCCAGCCGTGCAAGCAGTGCTGAATTCTGGGTTCGAGACGGGGGAAGGAAGCGGTCCAATTCGGTTCTCCACGCCGGTCAGACCACAGAGGAGGCCAGCGGCCACCATCTTGGAGAGCTGACGTCACCATCCCTGTTTTCGACTGACCGCAGCTCATTCAGCCATAGAACAGGTAATTTCAGGCTGCCATTCACCTGCGGTTTGCAGACAGATTACTCAGGCTCAGTACTAAATAACCCGCGGAAACTGCTTCTTGGAGCCTGCCCTTATCAGAGCATACACCGAGCACAGAGCGGCCGAGTTCCGGCTCCCGGAACTGCTCTGGCCCAGGGCTAAGGAGCCCGCGGAAACTGCTTCTCGGTCCGGGTCCTGCTGAGTACTGTGGAGGTAAATACCAACCGAGCCTTCGTGGGCAGTGGCAACAGGACGGAGAC
>NW_026000026.1:56641310-56789036 GCF_001458135.2 Marmota marmota marmota | reverse complement strand
ACATACAAGAGGAAATGAGGGGAAAGGGAAAAATAATACAAGGGGGAGAAATGAAGGTCAGTAGAGGAGGTAGAGAGAGAAGAGGGGAGGGGAGGGGAGGGGAGGGGGGAAAGTAGAGGATAGGAAAGGTAGCAGAACACGACAGTCACTAGTATGGCAATATGTAAATCAATGGATGTGTAATTGATGTGATTCTGCAATCTGTATATGGGCTAAAAATGGGAGTTCATAACCCACTTGAAGCAAAGTGTGAAAGATGATATATCAAGAACTATGTAATGTTTTGAACAACCAACAATAAAAAAAAAAAGAGTAGAGTGAGGTGCTTTATTCCTCCCTATGAGACTCTATTAGACTGTGAGTTGGTTTCTACATGCTTTTGGTAGGACTAACTTCAGTTAGGTTACCTTCTCCTACTAGTTTTTTCATAATGGCTCTTTCTTCTTTCACCTCCTACCTCTCCAAATTTATGGAAGAAAGGTGCTTCACAAAATTTGTTGGTGTCCCTCAAATCTAGTGCCTCACACATGCTACCACTGAGCTACAACCCCAGCCCCTAGTATTTCTTTTAGTCCAGTTCTGCTGACAATGTTTTATTTTGCCTAAAAATGTCCTCATTTTGCTTTTGTACTTGAAGAATATTTTCACTGGATATTAAATAACAATGTGTTGATAGTCTTATTGTTTTAGCCTGTAAAGATATTATTCCATATCTTTGAGTCTTCAGAATTTTTAATGAGAAGTTAATGGTGATCCCAATTATTATAGCCCTGTACATAATGTGTCACTTTCCTCTGGCTGCTTTCTAAGTTTACTTGTCATCTTTGGTTTACAGCAGTTCAACTATTACATACCTAGACATTGTTTTCTTCATGGTTACTTGGAATCTCCAAAATTTCTGAATCTGTAAAATTTTATTTTTTAACACACTTGAGAAATTTTTAGCCAGTTTTACTTATAATATTTTTTTCTGCTATCTTCTTTTATCTGTTCTGTGACTCTGCTTATATATTTTAGACATTTTTATATTGTCCAACAAATCTCTAAAGATGTTTATTTTTTCAACATTTTCTTTTTCTGTTCTTTAGATTGATAAAATTGTGTTTTAGCCAATTGTGTAGCTCTAAATTCTGCCTTTCAGGCAAAATTTTGTGCTTGCCTATCTAGAAAGAAGGCAAGGAGATGAGAATGGCATTGTTTACTTAGAATCCGATATGGCCTTTCTTTCCTGAACATGCTCACATCTGACTCCTAATTTCAATGAACTACAAGGAGATGAAGAGCAAGGAAAGGGAAGAGGAGACCAACATGCTGCATTATTGAGTACTAATACTTGACAGGTCATGTACTAGAATTTTCTAAACATATTGTCACATTTGATTTGCCAAATAACCTGTGGAAGTAGACACTATTCATATGCTACAGTGAAAGGTTGGAACTCAAAAGGTTTACATCATTTGCCAAAAATGACATGGCTAATAAGTGGAGATGGCCTCTGAATCTGGACTTAAAACTGAAACACAAGCATGGCATCAAGAAGGAAGGAGAGGGCACGTCCTTGGAGAGTTTCAGTTACTGTTTCTGCAGAATCAGATGTGGAGCACAAGTATTTGTGTCCTTGTTCTTTCTGCTAAATGATTCTCTTCTCACAACAGGGAAAGTTTTTGTTCATTTAAAATTCATGCTTTTAAAGCTGTTGACCTAGAGTTGTCATCACATTTTTCTTACTTCAAATATTCTGAGTAATAAGATAAATATATTCTCCATCATGTTACTGTTAATCATTCTGACTCTTTAAACAAAGAAAAAGAGCTAATTCATGAAAAATAATATATAATACACTGTGGTATATTTACTTCCTAAAATAGACATGTGTTGGAGTAGCTCCACTCTGGAACAGAAGTAGACCATGGGAGAAGGCAGGAACGCAAAAGCAAAGACAGCAAATAAGAACTAAGGAGTAATGAAGAATATTGAATATGAATCAGTAGGATACACATAAGGCAGCTGGATTCGGGAGAGTTTCCTCTGGACATTTCCAAGGCACTTTAGAGGAAAAGGAGCCCAGCATACAGAGCCTCTCTGTACAGAGCCACTTCTTTAACCAAAGTTGGAGTGGCCATGAAGAGAGCAAATTTGCATCAAATGGGAGAAAATATGTAGATTTCAAATAGATAGAACTCCAAATATGTAATACTTCTCCCCACAGGCCAAAAAAATGTTGTTTAAAAACAAAAATTTTCTCAAGCAGAGGACAAGGGATCAAAGCAATGCATTAGAAAAGTCAAGATTTAGGTAATTAGAAAAGTCAGATTGCTGTGTGTAACTATGGTAAGTTGAAGTGAGTAACTTGAGACTGTGTACATAACTACTGTGAGATTGTTAGCACAGGAATAAGCAGTGGTGTCCTTCAAAAGACTGTACAAGTTCTATTTTAAAGTGGACATTTTGAGGGGAGGGATGTGAAGAAGAAAAGCCATGAAACAAAGGCAGGAGAGCCACCATGTTCTTTGGAATGATGGTGTAGAAATTTCACAGAGTCATAAAAAATAAATAATTAGAAAACAGACCTTAGAATAAGGATGATAATAACAATAGCTACTGACCACTTTCTACTACTTATCAGTAGCTATACTAAGTGTTTTTCATGTATTACCTCATTTAATTTTCATCACAACTCTATATGAGACTTTTCCTCCCCCACTTTGGTGGTGTTGGGGATTGAACCCAGTGTCTTATGCAAGCTAGGCAAGCTCTCTACCACTGATCTACATTCACAGTTGCATAACAATCATTAATCTTCATTTTATAGCCGAACCACCTATGCCACAAAAGTTAGGTAATCTTCTAAGGTCACACTGCAAATAAGTGAGGAGTTTAGATGTGAATTGCAGTAGTGTGTTTTTTACCACAAGGCCGGTCCTTACTTAGATATAGTGTCTTTTATGGTATCAGTAATTGCTGTAGCTATTATTTAGTAGTTTTTCAAAAATATAGGATGGCTTATACAGAATATAACTTGTATTTGATCGTCCTCCAACACTGTGTGAGTGAATATGACTATAGTCAGACTGGCTCTCAGAGGTCTGAGATGAGGCAAGGAAAGCCAAGAGTGATGGGATAACTCAGGGCATTACTATACTGGATGTGATATCACACCAGGAGACACAGTGGTGTGTGCTGAAAGTATGTGACTTCTCTGGAGGACTTCAGTGAGAGACCACACCCAGGAGCTATCCCTGTCAGGGAGAAAGTGGTAAAGAATTACCTTCCTCGGTTTCTATTTCATATTTCTCACTGATCCAGTTTCATCCCACAGAGCTTGAACTCTTCAGCACTTCCAGGCTGTTTGGTCTGCCCTGCAATAATCATTCATATGGCCAGACACTACAGATACAGTGTGAAATTTCATGCAAATGTGAAAGCAGAGTGTGTTGCAGAGACAAAAGTGGCATTTGGGGACCATGCAGACCTGAGGATTTACCTGGAGATCCAGCCAGCTTAGGGAGCTTATCAAGGGCACCAACAAGGGCAGAAGCAAAGTGGTCTAGGCAGTGTTTGATGTCTTTGGAATGAATAAAGACACTGAGACATTCCAGGAAGGTACTTGGCTTTTATCTAGTCAGCAGGGCTGTGTAAGTCTCCTTGAGGCTCATCTGCATTCTAGCTAGCCAGAAGAATACACAAAGAGAGTACAGCAAGAAGAGGTACCTAGAGGTTTTTGTGGGATGGTGTCCAAGGAACACATAACTTTTACTTATATTCCATTGACTAGAACTCAGCCACATGGCCACATCTAATTCCAAGAGACCCTGGGAAATTTAGTCTAGCTGTATTTCTAGAAAGAAGAGGGAGAAATGGATTTTGAAGGACATCTGTCATATCTATTGTATATTTAAGAAAATGTGGTCTGTAGAAATTGAGTGCTTTGCTTTAAGTCACACAACTTAGGTCACAAATTTTCTGTAAAATGATGTTCTTATTTTTGACTTCAAATTTATCTGTAAGTCTGTGCATATAGGCATCTATAGTCTGTTCAGCATAAGAGTTTTGTTTAATTTTGAAGGAAAAGCAAGACATTTAAAAGATAATCTAGTAGAGCATATTTATATGGAGATATATATGTGTGTGTATATATATATATATATTTAAGAAAATTTGGAATCATAGGAGAAGATTCAATTTATGTGACATCAAAAATCAGTGAAGTTAGCAAGAATGAATTTATGTGACATCAAAAATAAGTGAAGTAAGCAAGAATTGTCTGTTTTAACTAATAAAAAGGAGGGAATTTCTTGTTTGATGTTTAAGTAAACGATTAAACCAAAAGACTGAAATCTATGGCCTGTCTGTGAGAAAATAGTGTAGTTATATCCTATGCTATTCCTAATATTTGAAAAAAAGCAATGCATTCTATTTTAACAAATATGAGTTTGATCAATCCAAATTATGTAGCCACAAACAAAGGTTCTAAACAAAGTATTTCAAACATTACATAACAGAAGGTAAATAGAATTTCCGCCTTATACTTCAGAAAATTGGCTAAGCCCTAAAGTTTATTGAGATCAATGGGTAAAGACTTCATGATTTAAAAAAATGTGCTGGACATATCTCTGCCACAGGCATTTAACAGGTGTTTCTGTAGATCTGTTACCATCACTCAATTGTAGTCTATATGAGAGGGGACCAGAGATTCATCAATGGATCTTTGAGAGGGATTTTTAGGCATAGAAGTTAATACTTAGGTATTATCCTCTGACTCACAGAAACGGGAGCATGGTTTATTCCTTTTTACTTAAGCCAGGTAAGCAGGCTGGAAGAGGGAACTCAAAATAACCCTCCATAAAGTGGAAGCCGTTTTGCAAAATGAGGAAGTCTGTGCTCACCTTGTGTCTGAAAAACTCCAAAGGCAGGAATAGGGCAGATATTTCCACGGATGATAAGGCAAGAATTTAGGAGAAGACTTCTTAACTGGGTGGGAGTGAAATGTTTCAGAGTGTTTCTGGGGTCCAGGTGGATAGACACCTGGAGAAGATAGCTAGGCTTGAGTTTTCTTAAGACCCAGGCCAACAGAGCTGTATTGACGCAAGAGAAACCCAGCAGAAGGTCTTGAACCAGGGGACAGCACTGGGCTGTGGGAGATGTCTGAGAGCTTCCTCTGTGTACCCCATGGAGACATCCATATGGGATCCCTATCCCAACCCCTTGGGAGATGCTCCTGAGTTCCAGGTTGTTGCCCTGGGTCAAGGCAAGTCCACCATTTCAATTCTACTACACATTCATTTCTAGAAGCCCCTCACCTCCTTCTCCACGTATTTCTCTGCCTTTCTTCCTTTGTCTGTAGAGGTCAAAATTTAAGATAATTTCCAGATGATTCTGGTGCCATTTAATTGCAACAAAGCAAATGATCTTCATGTAGAGTTTTCAAATTCTCCCTAGCCTTTAAATGAGGTTTTCACCCCTTTTTTCTTTTGTTATTCAATCCATCAAGAATTTGTGGTGGAATTTTTTTTTTTTTTCAGAGTTGTAACAGAGCTTTTCTACCTCCCTTTGAAGAAAAAGCAAAGTGTGGTGATTTGAGGGTTCTTTTGGCTTTTGCCATGTTGACTCTCCATTGTGGAGAAAGGGGTTTAACACCCAGAAGGACATTCCATATGCTCTGTCATGGCTAAATTCCTCCTAACTAGATGACTTCCCTCAGATTGGGGCCATCAGTGAGACTTCTGGTACTTGTGACTTCCTTCTTGTTAGTGGTTATGCTTGGGGACTATGAGACGGAGACAGATCATCTTCTGGGTCCTTTACTTTCTTAATAATATTAGGGGATTATTGTTTAGGTAGATATTATGCTCAGATTTACAACAGCACCTCTGAATAATTGACCCATATTAAATTTGGGAATGAGTAAAGAAAATCCAAAAAAAATATTTTTAAGATTAGTATATGTGAATAGAACCACTTAGACTCTGGAATTATTTAACTAGATGAATTAAAATTGCCACTCAGCCTAATAATGAAGAATATTCAAAAAAGTGAAATACTCTTCTACAAAATGCAATTTGTATACTTGCATATTAAAAATAAGAACTCTTGTTGATCTCTGGTAGTATACCAGCTGAAAAACAAAACAAACAAAATAAGATAACTCAATACCTTTCCTCATTTTTGAAATATTACCTTTGGCAAGAGAAATTAGATACTTAAGTTTTTCTTCTTCTTTAGTTCTTTTAATAATGTATGGGGAAAGAGGAAAGAGGTTGTATTCCACAGATTTTTTTTTTTTTGGATGACTTGAAAATACAAGAGTGATTTGCACTCTTATTTAAAAGAAGAAAACTGGAAGATGTTTGGGAAGAGACAAGCAGTTTCATGTGTTTCTTAAACTCTTTGTACTTCTGTCGACACAGAGATCAGAGCCACTGCCTCTCAGTGCTCCTGGGGAGAGCCTTCACTTCATAGTCCCTGTGGATGTCACTCCAGGGAGTTGTGTGTGGAGTGCATTATGTCCTCCATGGCTGTGCTGCCATATGAGGCCCTCCTGTATGTTGCCTTTATAATAATAATAATAATAATAATAATAATAATAATAATAAAATAATTCTCATGTCCACTAAATTTTAGCTATTCTCATGAAGCATAAGCAAGCTAGGTAGGAACTCTTAGGAGGACTATACCTCAGAGACAGCAGGAAGAGCTGAAGGGAGGACTGGTTGGGTTGTAAAAATAACTGGGAAAGGCAAAGGAAGTGTGTGGGCTTGGCAGGAGAAGAAGCAATACCATCTGTGCCAAAACAATGACAGCTGGGCTTCTGGGGGTTTTGCTGTGGGTGAAAGAACTCAAAATTGAGCAATTTCGGTATTTTCAATTATAGGTGGAAGCTTTAATGGTCAGTCACTGGTCATTCTTGACCAGATCTTCAAATGACATACATTGCTCATTCTAATGTTCTAATTCTCTTCTTAATCCCCCAATCCCCTATTACAATCCTTACATTTCATATTCAGACATAGATAAAAATAAATTATCAATTGATGGCCAGTTTGGTTTTTCCTACTCAACTTTCCTATTGTGCTTTGATGTTTATGATGATGGTATACATTCAAAATGTGAAAAAAAAAACATCTTAAATAAATGACTAAAGATTTAATGTAATGCAATAGTTCCCATATGAAAAAATGTCCAAGGCAAGTAGACTTTAGTTTATGAAAACTTCATTTGTCTTGTTTTCCTTCTGTGGCTCAGACTAGATTTCTCTATTTATGGCTTTAAAAAAGACATTTGACTGAAATCAATTGTGTCAATTCTAATGGTTTCTGTTCCTTCATGCACTGTCTTCTCAGGGCTCCCAAAGAAAACAATTGGTAAATATGAGTATAGGTTCACCTTTTATATATAAATAGGCTTAAAAAACTACCAGTCTTGGGGCTGGGGTTGTGGTTCAGTGGGAGAGCACTTGCCTAGCATGCGTGAGGCACTGGGTTTGATCCCTGGCACCACATACAAATAAATAAAATAAAGGCATTGTGGAAAAATAAAAAGCTACCAGTCTTAGCTCCATTTCTTCACATGAAAATTGTATTATACAAAACCTGTTTATTCTGTTGATCATTCTTATGATATAGGACTTGTGATTCAATAGTATACAGGAAAAGTATGAATCTTTTATTTCTTCCTGGGGCAGAAGATACATTTTATAAGATAACATTTATCTTTAGTTTCGCTTCTTGGCTACCCAGTTGATATATTTCAGAGATGGCTAGTCCACGAGACTAGAATTCCTGGCACTATCCTCAGTGTCATTTCTCTTACAGGTGACATTTAGTTCTTCTGGCTTTATTGCTATCTGGATTTTGGAATTCTAATAATTGCCATTCTATCTCAGTGTCCCCCACCTGGAATTTAAAAACCCTGTGATACTAGGCTGTTTGGATTCTTAGTTGAACCACCTATCCTCATGTGTCTTGTGTGTTTACATTGTACTGTGTTATTTATTTATTTTTTATTTCTACTCCCAGCCATACACTGTGTCTGGATTTCTTTATGGGAGTAAAAGACTTTTACATGTTAAAAAAAATGGGGCTGGGGTTGTAGCTCTATGGTAGGGTGCTTGCTTAGCACATGTGAAGCACTGGGTTCAATCTTCAGCACCACATAAAAATAAATAAATAAAATAAAGGCATAAAAAAGCAATATACCTTTAAAAATTTGTTCAGAATTTAACATCAGTGGGGGCATGGAACTTCTAGTGGAGATCAAAGAATGAGACCATTTATTTCCCATCTCTGTCCCTGAAAAAAGAAGTAACATGCCCTCCTTCCTTAACTGGAATATTCCTATTTCTTGGCATAAACATTAGAATGATGCAGAAAGAACTTTCCACCCCCAGCTTCTGTTTGTTAATTTTCTAAACAGGAAATGGCATAAAATATCCTATGAGAGATGGCCATAAAATCAGTAGAAATGATCATTTAAGAAATAAATCAGACAGGAACAGTTGGGTAACAATGACTCAAAGAATCAGGAAGAATGTAGAAGGAGAACCATATTTTGGTCTCAAAATAAACTAAATAATGGTCATTATAGATGATTTCTCTTTTTTGATATTTTTACTAAGAGTAACTCAAAATAATTGATAGGCATACATTAGTAATTAGTTTTTGGCACAGTCCCATTTTTTGAATTAATTGAGGCAGAAGAATGCTGATTGACTTGTTCCAGGCCCTCCACATGTCAGGGCTGAATTTTGTTGAGATTTTTCATTTACTACAGACTACACTGCTTCTAATTATCTATGTATAATTCATCTCTGCTTCATCCAAATTGGGAACTGACATTTTTTGGTAACACAAATCACAGCTTCTTGTCAGTAAAAGAACCCCAGTGTGGGAAAGGCAGACAGCTAGGAGGCCCAGCATGCCACTAATTTTGTTGTTTTTGTAGAGATTTGAAAGAATCTAAGAGTTTGCCACCTTTGTGTTGGCACATACATACATATGTTTATTGATGAAGTTGATTTTTCTCCAACCCAGGTATTTCCTCAACAAGCAGGAGAGGAGATCAGCCTGAGCATTTTCTCCAGGGTGGTTCAACATGAATTAGCAATAAAAGTCCATTAAAATGCTTTGCGTCCAATAATGATTTAGAATATTGACTGTGAGCCTAAAAAATGGAATCAGGTATTCCAGTTCATGTTTTTCAACATATTTTTTGGAATTTTAGAAATCTTTTTTTTTTTTTTTCTGACTGCTGTGAAATCTTTCTGCCCTTTTAGTTTCTCCCTGTTGTGAGATTGAATGCCTATGACCAAAGCTCCAATTTACTTCCTTACTGTGCAGAACTGTCACTGACTTCAAGACAATTTGAAGTCAAGCTGAGCTACGCACATGGGAGGAAAGAGGAGAGTTTGATTAGGAGCAGGACAAAGTGATGTTGGAAGATGTGTTTGAACTTTGATTTCAAATGTTAACCAGAGCCTTTTCTAACATAAGAAACAAATTTATCAATTATATCTTACATGGGAAAAAGAATTCTGGCTAGAAATGGTCTACATGACACGTATACTTCGTTGCAAAAGATATTTTCTATTACATATCTTTCTTTGAAAAAGTTGGCAGGTTCAGTAGTAACAGTTTTTCATAGAATAATTATTATTTATAGCCTTATAAATATCTACCTTAAATTCTATATAATTTTCAGGATCTTTTAAATGCTGCCTAATTAATTACCCTAGTTTTAACTTTTTCCCAATTTCTTTTTCACTAAAATAAAATGAAACTAAAATATTACATGTTTAATCATGTTTAGAATATTCTATAATAAAACTTTGGCTTTTCTTAGCCAGAATCCTTAATGAACAGAAGTCTAAAAATGTGTCCTTTTCTGAGAAAGAACCAAACCAACAAGGCTGCTATTGGGGAATTAGCTTAAAAATCACCTTAGAATGTCTGTCTTAGTGTGTATCCATTATTTATCTCCATGTCTTCCGTATCTGTCTTCCTTTCTAAAATTCACTAATGTTGACAGAGATAACCCCAATGGCCTAGAACATACAAACTCAAGAGATATTTAAAAATTCATGTGTGTTCTGTTGACTAAAGGAGTATGAATATTAAGAGATTGTAAATAAAAAGACTTGAGATACAAAAAGTACATGTTAAGACTAAGATATTTGGGGAACTCACACTGCAATAATTGTCCATGACCTACATATTACAAAAAACTGGGATTCAGTGTTCATCAGGACTCTTCAAAATTTTTGGCTCACTAACATAATATCCATGTGGTTTGTGACAAATTAATAAAACAGGCTTGTCTGTTTCCCATGGTGTCTTACAACAGGTCCAAAATGATCATAGCCAAAAGCAAGAAAGAAAAAAAATTAGTCCATTCAATCAGGGGCATCTGGTACATTATTAGTGGAGTGAAAATTAACATTCAAAATTCATCTTACTCATTAGAAATTTTTCCAAGAAATCCATTGGGAATTCTCCAATTTAATGTCTACATATATATTAAAAACAGGGAATATTTAGGAGTCAAAATAAAATCTTAGCATAATAAGTGCCAAAAAGTTATGAACATTATTTATTATATAAAATTTTACTACTACTTGGAATAAAAAAATAGAGTTTAAAAATGTTTGCAAATGATGCAGAAATTATTGCTCAACTCAAAACTAATTCAATATCTAATTTCTCACACACAGTAGTTAAGGAGCTCATATTTTTTCAAAGGTAACTGATACATATAATCCATCCTTCCATCATTCATCTATCCAGTGATGAAAGTTTACACTCTAATAGTTTTACATGTATCAATGTATCTGCAAATTGGTACAACCACTATGGAAAGCAGTATGGAGAGTCCTCAGAAAACTAGGAAGGGAACCACCCTTTGACCCAGCTATCCCATCCTTGTTTTAAACCCAAAGGATTTAAAATCAACATACTATAGTAATGCAGCCACATCCATGTTTATAGCAGCTCAATTCACAATAGCTAGACTATGGAATCAACCTAGGTGTCCCTCAATAGATGAATGGATAAAGAAAATGTGGTATATATACTCAATGGAATATTACTAAGCTTTAAAGAAGAGTGAAATTATGGCATTTGCCAGTAAATGATTGGAGTTGGAAAATATCATGCTAAGTGAAATAAGCCAATCCCACAAAACCAAAGGCTGACTATTTTCTCTAATATGCAGATGCTAATTCACGATAAGGCAGGGGCACTAGGGAAGAATAGCGTTACCTTAGATTAAGTAGAGGGAAGTGATAGGAGGGGAGGGAAGAGGATGGGGGGATAAGAAAGATAGGAGAATGAAACAGACATTATTACTGTATGTATATATGTGACTACATGACCAATATGATTCTGCAACATGTACACTCAATAAAATGAAATTATATCCCATCTATGTATGATATATCAAAGTGCAGAAATGCATTCTGCTCTCATGTATAACAAATTAAAACAAATAAAAAATTAAAATAAAAAAGAGTATAATTAATACTGGGATAAACATTCAACATTCTTTGGTTATTTTTTTTTCTTCTTTTTTTGGTAGCAGAGATTGCACTCAGGGGCCCTTAACCATTGAGTCACATCCCCACCCCTTTTCATATTTTATTTAGAGACAAGGTCTCACTAAGTTGCTTAGGGCCTCACTAAGTCACTGAGGCTGGCTTTGAATTCGGATCCTCTTGTCTTGGCCTCCTCAGCTGCTGGGATTACAGATGTGAGTTACCACTCCCAGCTTTGGTTAACTTTATTTTGTGCTTTGGGTGAGTGACTGAGTATAAAATAGGGGCACACATTAAGAATATCCAACCAATTTTCCATTAAGGAGAAGCACACAAAAGTAGATATCTGAAAGGCAAAAAGCTTCAATTTCATTTTTGAGAATATAGTAACAGGAACGGGTGCAAGAGAAGACGCTGATGTCAATGTCATAAATAATTAATCCAATAATCTGCATAACTTTTTCCCATTAGTAAGATAAAAGGTTAAATTCTAGTTTAGGGATTTTGAAAGAAGTCTTTGGAACAACCTTTGATTTAAATATTATTTGTGGTCTTAACTAAGCTGAATAATTCTGCTAATTGAATAGATACATAGGCACTTCTACATAAACTGGCTTATATAGAAATAATTTTATTTAAGTCCATGGGGAAAAAGAGATGAAGGTGTGTAAGTAGAGAAGACAGTATCAATTACATCTCAAGACAGAACTTTTCCAAGAAAATAGTTGATGACTGTCTTTTCCCAGATATTTTACTTAGTTATTAACATTGATTTTAAGTTACACAAGGAAATACTTAATGCAGGATGCATTGATATCAATAGGAACATGCCAGCAATTATTTTTGTAGATCTTATAGCTATAATTGAAGATTTGTGATTCAGAAGTAAAATAAAATATAAAATTGTTTGCTGGTAGTTCAATTTATCATTGCCTTTTATATTTCACTACAAAAGTGTATTGATCATTTCACTAAATATTTAAAAGTTGAAAACTTCAAATCATTTTTATTTTGTCAGCATGAATGAACATGATAACAGCCTAGAACATGTAATGATAGCTTCAAATTAAATAGTCAAATCAAATTGATGCCTATTTGCTGGAGACCTTCTACAGAGAAAATAATCTATAATCCTTGGGAACTCTTAGACCTGACTTTTTATGTTGATAAAGGGGTTTCACGTGACCATAGATCTAAGATCAATCCCTAAATGAATTCTGGTGTATGTGATGTCTTATCACTTCACTAATTTTCCATGAGTGTAATTATCATCATATTGAGGTTAAGTGATTTCTCATATGTGGAATATAAAAACAGCATACCCATGTCCAATATGAAACCAAATATATGATGGGATGGAAAGGACCTCTGGCTCATTTTAACTTGGTACTAAATTTTTAGTGGTGATGAAACATCTCCAATTTCATTTTTTACATCTATAAAAAAAGTAGTTTATCATATGCAAAAACCTTTGATAAATATAATTCCATAAACAGTGTAAGGCCAGAAAATGTAACTGTAATAGCATAGAATCTTGATCTTAACCCATCCAGGGTGCATATTATACTTCTTTCCCAGGACTGGAGATGTAACTCAATGTTAGAGTGTGTGCTTAGCATGCATGAGGCCCTGGGTTCATGCATGAAGCCCTCTAGCAACAGCAGCAGCACCAACACCACAATTAAACAAAAAATAAAACACTTTGTGTCCAATATTTTATACATACACTGTTTTGACACTTAAGATGACAGGTATTGTTTTATTAGACTTTACTCAGATGTACCAATATTTTATAAAAGTAATTGTATGATGCCAAAGTGGTGATGCTTCCTTGTAATCCCAGCTGCTTGCTGTTGGGGAGGCTAAGGCAGGAAGATGGCCACTTCAAGGTCATTCTGGGCAATTTACAAGATCCCGTTTCCACACAAAATGAAGCTGGGCACGGTGGCACATACCTGTAATCCCAGCAACTTGGGAGGCTGAGGCAGGAGGATCACTAGTTCAAACCAGCCTCAGCAAATTATTGAAGTACATAGCAACTCAGTGATATCCTGTCTCTAAATAAAATGTAAAAAAGGGCTGGGGATGTGGTTCAGTGGTTAAGCACCCCTGTGTTCAATCCTTGGTACCCTAAATAAATAAATAAATTTAATAAAAATAAATAAAATAAAATAAAGGGCTGGGGATGTAGCTCAGTGATAAAGTGTCCCGGGGTCACTGTCCAAAACAAAATGTTGCCTAAGTTGCTTCAGGGATGTGAGTTCAATCCCCAGGACAGAAAGACAAAACAAAAACGAATGACTGGTGTCCATAACGCAACTGTACTCACTTTTGGTATTCAGTAAGTAAAAATTATGTTTAACATTCCATAATTTTGTCTAAAATGCTTTGTGTTCATCATATTGAATAAAATCATGATCAAATAGTAATACCATTAAGCAGCAAGTAAAAAGGATAATTATTCTACTAATTCTTAATTGTTTTTCCAAATGAAGAGTTACCCGTACTTGTGTGTGTCTAAGACTTCAAGTATTTTAGGAATTCTCAAAGGTTTTTCTTTTTTCATTTTTTTTTTTTAATGTTTTGAGATGTGCTCTATTTTTTTTTTCCATAAAGACTTGAATTCTCTTTCAGGGGACTGAGAAGGGAAATGCTAAATCGTTGGGCATTTGGGAAAGCAGATAGTGAAATCTTGAATAGAACTGAATAGAACATTCCACTGTAGGCTTCCTCCATCCACTGGTCAATGAGGTAAAGGAGAATATTAGAATGCCACTCGCTGGAGATCAACAGGTAAGCCTTGTAAGTAAATCCACCAGCAGAGCCAGATTTACTTGTTGGAAATTCTAGTCCCAGGCTATAGTTATGTCATATTTTGGGCAATAATACTGATTTCTATTGTGATTTCCTATGTAGGAAGGATTTTATGTTAAATATTTTAAACACGTAAATCTGGAGAACCCTTCCTTTCTTTCTTCCTCTATCATTAATTGACAACCCGCATTGTCCATGAGACACTGAGCTCTAAATCATTCAGAAAGACCTAAAAGATCTAGAACATGTCCATGTTTTGGTGGGGGAAATGGGGTCACAGTACAAAGCAAGCCATCGATATTTCCATTAAATTAGCATAAAATGTCATGAAGATTCAGAAATTAGAGGGAATGTTACCATCTGTGATGAGTAAAAGTTTGTCATTTCTTGTGGGGGCAAGTGCATGGGGTATTGCATACATGGCATATGTAACAGTGTCTGAGTGGCAGGCCACTCCCTTGTTCTAGGTGTTTGAGTGGCAGGCCGCTTACCCCATAGACACAGCCCTGGGCATGAAGCCATGTGTTGTGGTCCCTGTGCTTCCTCCACAGCCCATACCTCGATTGGTAGCTGCAAGGACAGTTAGCAGACATTGCATTGGTGGCTGCCTGTAATCTGCTTAGCTACCACCTGAGTATATATACATGGTTACTGTGCAATAAAATCGGACCTGCTTCCTGCTTGGTCTCTGGATGTCTTGATTAGCGACTCTTCAGCCACACTCTCCTCTACCCTGTTCTGTGGACCTCCTCGCTGGATGAGAGAGAGCCCACGATTTCTCCAAGGAGTCTTCATTATTTTTAGTGGACCATGATATTTAGAAACTAAGATCTGCTGTGGGGTGTCACTGCTTGCTCCCTGACAAGTACATTCTCTGGAGATCAACAGGTAAGCATATATATAATATGTTCATATTTATAGGTATACATGCATCCCTTGTCTACTGACTTAAAGTATTTTAGGAGACCTCAAAGTAGACAAGCGATGCGTGTATACCTATAAATATAAATATATTATATTTATGCTTTTTATATACATGTTATATAAATGTGCACATAAACACATTTTTATATGTATTTTAAAATATATGCTTGTAAAATCATGAGCTTATACTGATATCTCAAATTCCAATTAAGAAATGGATTCCTTCTAGATTTCTGCACTAATACTGAGAACCCTGGCTCCCATTATCATTAACATTATTAGATTAGTACCCCTTGGGTAGAACAGATCTCCCTTTGCAATTCCCAGTCCTTCCATATGAAGAAGCTTTCTCTCATCAATTCACCCATGTTCTGACGTTTTATAACTAGCCACATACCCTGTGATGTTGTACAAATCTCGGTCATGCTACACTCAAGTCAAGTGACATGTGGGATGCTTCATAGAGATTTAATTGATTAACATAATTCAATAACACAATGCTTTGGATTTTCACAAAGCAGTATATTGTCAAAAGAATAGCACCTTCGTATAATGTCAATTTTAGACTTTATTTTTAGGTTAAAAATAAATTATATTAGTGTCACAATCAAGTCCATTTATTTCATTCCAGGCAACAGAAATGAAGCATGCAAATACATTTTGGATAAGGTTTTTTTTTTAAATATTTATTTTTCAGTTTTCGGTGGACACAACATCTTTATTTTATTTTTATGTGGTGCTGAGGATCGAACCCAGTGCCCCGCACATTCCAGGCGAGTGTGCTACTGCTTGAGCCACATCCCCAGCCCCTTGGATAAGGTTTGAAAAGGCCCAGAATCAATGAAGAAGAAAGAAAGGATTTTCTGTTGACATTTTACACTGACTCGTGTAATAATTTTTTTGGGGGTGGGGTGGTACCAGGGATTGAAGTTAGTGGCACTTGATCACTGAGCCACACCCCTAGCCCTATTTTGTATTTTATTTAGAGACAGTGTATCACTTAGTTGATTAGTGCCTTGCTTTTTGCTGAGACTGGCTTTGAATTTGTGATCCTCCTGTTTCAGCCTCCAGAGCCGCTGGGATTACGGCATGCGCCACCCTGCTGGGCATAATAATTTACTTCTGTGTGTCTTGTAAAGAAAAACAGATGAAATGTTTGAAGATGCAACATAAAAGAAGGCAAAGGGCACAGAGAAAAGAGCAAGGGTATTTAAAAGAGAAAAGCTTTCTTTGGTTATTTCATGGTATTTCCTAGCCATAGCTTATTATACACAGAGAAAAGAAAAAAAAAAGTGAGAAGCTACTTATTCTTAATCAATATTGGGTTTAAATATGGGCAAAACTTCTTTGCAACAGAAAAATAGTAGAAAATTATAATGCATAAAAATGTTCTATATTATATATTAATGGGGTTCAGAACATACTACCCCTAAATGTGGCACCTTGGCATTTGAGAAACACCAAAAGCAGGAAGGTCACTGGGTCCTTTCCCTCACCCTTCTCCTCTGAATTAAGTCATAAAAGAATTCTTTGACCTTTCAACAAGTCATAAGACTCTAATGTGAGAGGTTCCCACCGTATACCCAGAGAAAAGAAATGTTCCTATCTTTGAACACACAGAGACATAGAGAAAAATCCAAACAAAGAAGCTTTGCTTGTTTTCTCCCATTTTTTTAATTGTTAGATCATATACCTTATGTCCAATTGTATGTCTGTACAACTGTCCACTCTTTATCATACCTAGGCATAAGGCTCCCACATCAGATAAGTCTTACATTAAATAAATATGCATATTTTCTTATTAATCTGTCTTTTGCTATAGGTGCCTCAGTCATGAACCTAGCTATCAATGAGAAAAAAAAATATTTTGTTCTCTCACATGATATTTAACTAAATAACGACTTGGAAATAAGGTCTAAAATAGGTTGCAATCATATATCCGATAACAACTAATCAGCATCTGCAAACCAGAGCAACATTGATATGTGTATGTTAATAACAAAATGTCAGTGACATGGAAAGGTAAGTAGATTGATGCCAAATTTTTGTGGGCAAGGGTTTCAGGAATGATAGGTTTTTCATGATGATACCCCCATTTGCCTTGTTCCTTACCTGCACAGACTCAATTTACTTGAGGTAGAATAGTTAGTAGCATCTTTCTTATTGCTGAAAGTGTTCCAGCTTTACATAGACTTTGGAGCCAGAAAGCTGAAAGATCTTAGTTCTTTTATTTGGCACTTTGACCCAGAGGAAATAGACCAATTTTAAGCAAGTCATTCAAAAGCACATAAGTCTAGTCCCTCCCTGTACCACATATGAATGCAAATTGGACCAATCAGCTGCATTTTACACCAGATGTAACTTCTGGGTGGTCTTTAAAGAGAACCCCATTTAAAGTGCATTTCAATGATGCAAGGGAAATTTCACAGACTGCTAAAATGAGAGTGGGAGGTCTGCAGTTGAGAGAGTTTCAATCACCATATTATGGACGACAGAAGAAAAGCTTTCCTTGCACAGCTGTCACCTGAAACTTGAGTCACTAGTTACTCACCAGCATACTTTGTACGTAACGTTCTACTATTTCCTCACAATATCTAGATAAATTTTGAACACCGTGTTTTTCAAGGTGGTGTCATGGATTAAGAAATGTGATTTAGCACTCTTTGTTCACAGTATTCAATGTTGACAAAATATGCTGTCAATGCTGCCTTTTGTGTAATGAAGGGAAAACAAGCTTTAATAGGATTTCCTACTTTGGTTGTGATTCAATACTAATACAGTATGCTCTGGTGCAAAATTATTAGTAATATAATACTTTCACATTGAGTATTAAGATAGGAATGGGATTTCTGTCTGTCAAGATTAACTGAAAATTCAAGACTGGATTGTAAAATATAAGGTTTTGAAAACCACTTTGAGAGAAAGTGTTTAAGTATAAAAACAAGCAATATTTGATGCAACAACAATTGGTCATAAAAAACCTTGTAAAGTCTTTAATCCACCTTAGAAGAAGGCAGGTAAAATATTTGTTGAGGTAGTGGGGAGATGGAGAATGAGAACTGTTCAAAAGATGAGAGAAAGAGAAAGATAGAAAAGCTAGTAAGCAACACAATATAGTAGTCAAGAGTCTCCAAAGATGAAATCAGAAAGAAAACTAGCTAGAAATCTGAAGGCCACTCCTCAAATACAGTAGTTTTATAAATAACAATTTATATTTTCTCGCTTGCAAGGAGTGGATTTTTGATGAGGGAATTTCAGAATGAGCTGTAGGCATTTTTTTTTTTGTGAAATTAAGTAAAAGATCACATAATTATAATAATACAAATATTAAAATGCTGATTTTTTCTTTGTTTGGATCAATGATTTCAGTTGAAAAGCAGACATTGAGATTCAGGGTTATTTAGGACACATCTATCCCACATTGCCTGGTCTTTTTCTAGCAACTGAACCTTGCCATCTCACCAGGCATCAGGAGATTTGGAGTTTTGGAGACAAATAGGATGACTGCATTGGATGTCTCTTGATTCTATTCCATCAGCTAAATAATGTCTTTTTGTGTAGCTGTTGAAAATAAAAAAACTTGAAATGTACACTCATCATGTCTTGGCAAACCAAGAATAAAAGCTAATAATATGCTCACTGGACCACATAATGTCACTGTTTCATGGATTTGGACTCTAATGGTGAATTACTCTCAAGGTTATATTCAAAAAGTGGAGTTTCTTTTGTTATATCCATTATTCATGGAGATTTAGGACTACAGGAATTTGGAGGAGAAAGAAACTTAGATATCTCTTATGCTAAAAGGATTTACCTACATAGTATTTTTTTTTTTATAATACCATACAGGGACAATCTCCCAAACCATGAGGACACATGGAATAACTGCTACTTAGCTTATGATACCCACCAGTATTTGCTTTTCCATATATAACACAATATTGACAAAAAGCTTATAGTTTATTCTTCTCCAAAAAAAAAAGATATATTTTGTTTGCAGCCTAACTGAGCTCTTTGCCACAATGATTCTGGCTGTCTTTGGAGATTATGGGATTAAGAAGTAGTACAGGTAAGAGATGATATACAAAAATGATCACATAATTAAAAAAATTAATTCCCCCCAAACATTGATATGCTTAGATATACTGTATTTTGAATATTTAAAATGTATATTTGTAACCCAAACTGGTATTTTGTAGAAAATATAGACAAAGTAAACCACTTTAACATATATTTTCTTTGCTTAAATTTATGAAGCTACTTAATATTTACATGCACATTGAGTTCAAGTTTATGTATTTACTCTTTTTAATGCTTCAGACTCAATAAAGACTATCAGTGACCGAGAATTACATGCAAACAAAACAGAAAAATTGTGCACCAATGTCTTCCTTCTTTTGTTTCTCTTCTTTTAACCATTTTTTTTCTTAAAATGCTATCTACCTAAGAATCCATCTTCATTTGAATAGTTAAAATTCAGTGTCTTGGGGCCCATTAAAACTATTCAAGCATAGTTGGGATTGTTCCTTTTTTTTTTTTTTTTTTTTTTTTTTTTTTTAGAGAGAGAGAGAGAGAGAGAGAGAAAGAGAGAGAGAGAGAATTTTAATGTTTATTTTTTAGTTTTCGGCAGACACAACATCTTTGTTTGTATGTGCTGCTGAGGATCGAACCCAGGCTGCACGCATGCCAGGCAAGCGCGCTACCACTTGAGCCGGGATTGTGACTTTTATTTTCATGCCACATACATGATTCTTATTCCTTAATAATCGTCAATATTCCTTTCAATGGAATTTGAAAGGAATTTGCTACCTTCTCCCAGCAGCAAATCTACTTTAATCTTAACTGCTTCCTTCAAATGCTTAAAAAATTTTTTTTCTTGATGTGCTGGTATAGGATCACAGACTCCACTTCTCCTAGGCAGCCAACCTGCAACTTGCTGATAAAAAGGAAATGAGCAATGGACTGTGAAAGATTTTGCACCTCACTCTCCACTTCCAAAAAATAATTCAAAGGGAATGTCCAGTCTTAGGTCAGTGGCATCATCTTTACAGATAAAAGGACAGTTTATTAATAATTAATTTTGGTGCAGATGTGAATGGAGTGGAATGGTGTCTAAGCACACACTGTTCTCTCTGCCTGATCACTGGCCACATTATCCTTGCTGTAGAAGGTGCTTAGACCTCATTTCTGGGCATCAATTAGATCAGCTATATCAGTATTCAGGACTGAAAATGTGGAGTGCAAAATAGGAGGAAAACAGGCACCAAGTTTCAAGAAACAGGATGTGGTATTGCCTTTCCTGCTGATGTTTCTTAAAAATATTAACCATACAAAGGGAATCATGAGGGGAAAGAAGTCTTGTCTCAAAAATACTCATTCTGAGTCCTATTCTGAAAAAGAATTTGAAGCTTCTTAATTTGCTTTACAATATTGACAGTGGTGATTGGGATGGAAGTTTCTGAGAGCAGAAGTGCTCTGAAATTTTTAAAAGTCATTGTGTGATAGAATAAGGTGAGTGAATTAGCACAGGGGACAGGGGTAGAGGGGGAGAAAAAGAATGTATAGGAAGTAGCAGAAGGCAGAGGCAGTCGTCTATCTTCTAATGGTAGAACTCAAGAATTCTTATTTTTAAATCAATAAGCACAGATTATTTAAGATGTTCATCATGATGTTTTGATATGTACATAATATGTGATGGCTAAACATATCTATCACCTTAGAATTATATTTTTGTGTGAGTGAGAATATTTGAAATCTATTCTCAGTAAATTGCAAGTATGCAATATATTGTTGCTGACTGTGGTCACCATGATGTGAGTTATTTCTCCTAATTGAATTTTTAAAATTTTATTTTAGATTCTTATTTTTTATTTTATTGGTTCATTTTAGTTATACATGACAGTACAGTCCATTTTGACATAATTATACAAGCAGGGGATATATCTTATTCTAATAAGGACCTCAGTACCTCTCCCTCCCCTTTCCTTTCCTCACCCCTGCTCCCTTCCTTCTATTGCTATTTCTGCCATTTACCTATAATTATTTTTATTTTTTAAAATTAATTTCTTATGGATATATATGATGGTGAGATTCAGTGGGGTGAATTCATATATGTACATCTTTTTTTTTTTAACAGCATCTTCACAAATCTCCCTACTTCTGAGCATCTAGTAATCACTTTATTTTCTGTTTCTATGAGTTGACTTTTTACATTCCACATATGAATGAGATTATATAGTATTTGTCTTTTTGTGCCTAGGCTGTTCAGCTTAACATAATGTCCTCCAGATTCATCCATGTTGTCACAAATAACAGGATTTCCTTCTTTTTTTATATCTTCATTTATTATTTTACTTATTTAGATTTTTATTTATTTTTGATTGACACAGCAATTGTGCATTTTTATGGGGTACAGTGTGACATTTCAATACATGCATACAATGTGTAATGATCAAATCAGGGTAATCAGCAAATATATCACTTCAGATATGTTGCTTGTGTTGGAAGCATTTGTCATGTAACATGAGGTTGTAATTTCATTCTTTTGCACTTGGATATCTAGCTTACAGAGCATCATTTATTGAAAAGAGTTCTCTCCCATTATGAGTACTTGTCATCTTTGTAAAAAATATCAATTGATCATAAATGAATGGACACTTGGAATTTCCAAATTCTCCATTTTGTTCCATTCATCTATATCTGTTTATATGCCAGTACTTTGATATTTTGATAATTGCAGGTTTGAAGTGTATTGTGAAGTCAGATAATGTAGTGCCATCTGCTTTATCCTTTTTGTACAGATTGCTTTGGCTATTCAGGGTCTTTGGAGGTTCCAAATGAATTTTAGGAACTTTTTTCCCTTTCCATGAGAAATATCATTGATATTTTGGTGGGTATTCTTCTAAAACTCTAGATCACTTTGAGTAGAATGGACATTTTAATAACTTTATTTCTTTCTGTGAACATGAGATAATCTTTCTCTTTGTGTCTTCTTTAATTTCTTTAATCAATGTTTTATAGTTTTCAGTGAAAAAGGTCTTGTCAACTTGGCTAAATTTATTCCTAAATATTTTGTTTTGTTTTTAAAGTTATTTTAAATGAAATAATTTTCTTGTTTAATATTTTGGATCATTCATTGTTAATGTATAAAAACACTACTGATTTTTGCATGTTGACTTTGTACCTTGTATATATTTTTAAAGATCATTCTACTTTCAAACAGAGACAATTTAACTTCTTCTTTTGTGATTTAGATGACTTTTATTTCTTTCTCTTTCCCTTATTCTAACTAAGGTTTCCAGAAGTGGAAGCATGGGCATTCTCAAATTGTTCATAATCTTAGAAGAAAAGCTTAGAAATTTTTACCATTTAGTATGATGTGGTCTTGTGATACATGGCCTGTATTATGCTGAAGTATATTTCATCTATTCCTAATTTGTTGAGAGTATTTTTTTTAATCAAGAAAGATGTTGAATTTTATCAATACCTTTTCTGCTTCCATTGAGATGGTCATATGGTCTTTGTTCTTAATTCTGTTAATGTGGTATATCACATTTACTAATTTGCTTAAATTGAATCATTCTTGCATTTCAGCACTAAATCCCATTTTATCATAGAAAATGATCATTTTAATCTTTGTTGAACTCTGTTAGCTAAGATTTTGTTAAGATTTTTTTGCATCTATGTGCATTAGGGATATTGGCCTTTAATTTTCTTTTTCATGTAGTGTTCTCATCTGGTTTTGGTATCAGGGTAATGCTGAACTTATAAAATAAGTTTGGAAGTTTTCCTCCCTCTTTGATTTTTTTAAAAGAATTTGAGAAAAATTAGTATTAATTTTTTAAATGTTTGGTAGAATTCAACAGTGAAGCCACCTTGTCTTGGGTTTTCTTTGATGGAAGACTTATTATTATTACTAGTTCAATTTACTTTTCTCCATATTGGACTGTTCATACTTTCTATTTCTTCATGATATATTCTTGTAGCTTGTATATATCTAGGAATTTATTTCTCCTAAATTATCTAATTTGTTGTCATATAATTTTCTATAGCAGTCTTCTATGATTTTGGCCTCCTAGGCATATTAAATTCTATTTACTCTTATACAGTTTCATCATTAATGAAATAATTTTGTTTGATCTTATAATAAAATCTAAATCATCAAATAAAGAGAGTTTAGATAATATATAGACCATCGTGTTTCATATCAATATATTATCTAGAAATTAAGCAAAAAATTTAAAATTAGCTAAGTTATAATACCTTCCAAGTGGAAAGCAAAAATACTTTTTCCTCTCTCATTTCTAGGTCCATGACTGAGGCTCCTATAACAAAAGAAAAATTAACAAAAGAAAAAGCATACAAATTTATTTAACAAGTTTTACATCATCTAGGAGCCTTCATAAACAAAATTAGTAAACCTGTGTATTTTTAAAATTTATTTTTTAAGTGCTGGGGATTGAATTTAGGGCCTTATGTATGCCAGGCAAGTTACCCACTGAGCTACATCCCCAGCCCCCAAACTTGTGTGCTTTTCCTGCAAATTTTAATGAATAGTAGATAGTCATGAAGACTAATTGGATAAAAATATAATTGGATAAAAAATAAGATTAAAATGGCAATAAATTGAAGGGAATTTAGCAGAGCCTGTTCGTTCAAGTTCATCTCTATGACCTATGTCTTCAGAGATAAAATTGTTTTCCCTAGGCTTGCATTGATCTCTCGCATGAGGGTCTTATGATTTGCTTCTGGGAGGGTAAAAAAAATCCTTCCTTAGTCTTGTCACCACCTTCTGGTGGAGGAGGAGGTGATAGTGACCTGCTTCTGCTGTTTTATCATAGCCAAGGTGCTGTATTTTGGAGCAGACTGTCCTAAATGCCATCATTGTTAGGTAAGTGTGCCATCGTCACTGCCTTTTCTCTTTATAAGACACAGACCCACTGCTGTCTCTCAACCATTCGTCAAGTCTGGAGGTGTACATTGTTAAACAGCGGTGCCAGGAGGAATTACAAGTGTTTTGATGAAATCAGTTTGAATCATTCTCTGACTCAGAGTAGATGTTGAATTAATATTAATTAACTGAAATGATGAATTTTCAAGATTTTTTTTTGTCTAATCCCCACCCCCCCCAACACCTATCTGCCTTTCTCATGAGCCAAGAAAGTACAAATAGATATACTGCATTATATTCTATCTGTTTCAGCCCATGAACTAGATAAGTCATAAAATATTGAATTTTTTTTTTCTAAATATGGAGGGAACTTTGTACTCTTCCAAGATCAGTTTTACTTTAAAACTAATCAGACTTGTCAATCAATATTGATGGACTTACTTACACAGTATTTTCCATTGATGTAGTAGCCATGAGCTACTTTTAGCCATGAGCATTCTTTTATACTCCTGTCAAGCTTGTTCATACTCTTTAAGTTTCTATTACAATATTAATTCCTCAGAGAAGATTCTGTCATTATCCAGGTATAAAAGCCCTCTTACTTCCACTGATCCACTCTAGTTCATCATTAAGATTTTTCTTCATAAGAATTTGTAAAGAACTGACCTAAGGCTGGGGCTGGGGCTCAGTGGCAGAGCACTTGCCTATCACGTGTGAGGCACTGGGTTAAGTCCTTAAAACCGCATAAAAATAAATAAAATAAAGGCATCTGTCCATCTACAATTACAAAAAGAAATTAAGAAATGTTAGGGTCTGTAAACAAGTCAAGACGGGCGCCTGGCATTTTGCCAGAGGGAGTGGTTTGTGAAGTAGCACCATCGAGCCATAAGTGTGGAGATTCCTTATTGGTTGACTGCTGTATCTAGCTTATGTTAATTAATATAAGCTCTGTATAATGTATATATACCCCTCCTGTCCTACAATAAACGGCTCCCACTCCTGCTGTATCAATGTACACAAGTTGCTCGTCACCCCCTGGTTATTTTGCTGCAGCCGGACTGCGGCAAAGAAAAAAGAACTGATTTAATATAGGTATAAAGATTTTTTGTTTGTGTGGTTTTTATCTGTTGTCTGCTTATCTGAACAAAATATAAGCTCTGGTAAGGCAAGGAGATTTTCCCTTCCTTTATCTCTAATATTTAGATAAATAGCTGATGCAGAGTAAGTGCTCATAAAGTTGGGAGAGTTAATATTATATAATTTTAAATGTATTCTTCAAAAATATTATCTAGAAACAGATTTAAAATACCCTTTGGGTATCTGATCAAACCTGGTTTTCCTATGGTGGGAATTAATTGAATAAATTTTAAAGACTTTAAATATTTTGATTAGAATTACATATTGTTCTTTAAACTGCTTGAACTTAAGGAGGTGCAAACATACAAACTATGATATTTTCCCCAATCATTTCCTTTCATCATGTTGACCTGCATGTTGGGTAGATCTCACAGCCTTCTAGTTACATTCAATAATTGAACACCTCAGTGTAGTCAGGATAGGACAGTGACTTTCATCATGAGGTGGTGGCTTTCATATTCTCCTTTTGTTTCACATCACAGGAGGAGAAATGCCTTATTATTGTTATTATTATTATTATTATTATTAATTTTTATTTTTTTTATTATTGGAAGTTCTCTCCTCTCTCCTCTACTCATATTCTACTGGGCTTGGATTTAACAGAACAGTTGGCAAGGTTAACTCCCATACAAACAGACCTTCTTTCCTTGATTGACACCAACCCTCTAGGGTTGTGATTGGCCAGTGATGATTGGCCAGTGTTACACTCCAGGGAGCTGGCAATGGAAATGCTGGCTTTTGCTCAGAGCATATGAATGAGATATCAGGAATGTCTGTTTTCCTCAAATACTTGCAGGAGACTGGCTATAAAACTTTAGTGGCAATAAATATTTGCAGAATATAGCACCAGTGGTTGTTCTCCCTTACGTTTAAATAATTTTTATCTATCAACTAGAAGAATATAAGTACTTAAATAAAAACTTTAAATGGGTAGGCTATGAACAAGAATTTAGAAAGAAAGAAACACAAATGGCTAAAAAAATTTGGAAGCATTTAAGTAGATAATATTAACAATACCCTCGCCCCAGCCTCCTTTTGGCCTATCAGATTGAAAAGGTTTAAAAGACTCAATTTATGTTTGATGTTTTTGAAAAGAATATTCTCATTCTTTGCTTGGTGGGCAAAAGTAGTTCAGCATTTCTGAGGGTAAATAGATTTGGTCTCATTTCTCTCATTTTCTGATTTTTGGCAATCAGCTTCAAAAGAATCATGAATGTGTACAGCCTTTGACTGAGAATTCCACTTTCATAAATTTATTGGCAATAGGCTTCAAGGGACACATGAATATGCATGGCATCTGACAGAAATTCTTCCTCTGTGAATTTAATCCCTCCCAAATGGTCCAAAATATATGAAAAGGTATATGTGCATGGATATTAATCACAAACTTTTAAATAGTAAAAAATGTAAATCACTGACAATAGAAGATTTGACAAATAAATTTTAGAGAATTATGGTATGAAATATTATACAACTTTAAAAGTGATAATTTACATGTATTGAACACTTACTATGTTCCAGGTATTCTTGTAGCTTCTCTGTACATATTGACTCATCTCATCCTTTTATTAACCTATAAAATAGGTACTTTTATGAACGATATTCTATGAAGGAGCAAATGGAGGTGAAGGTGTTTATTTAACTTTGCATAAAATCACACAACTGGTCAGTAAGATTGAGATTCAGAAGTTATTAGTCTGATTTAACTGCTGTGTTCAACTACAGTGAAATATAATATGTTCAGTATCAGTAATAAGATAATTATGTATTTATTTGTTAACATATACATATTTAAGATATAAAGTTGAGTTACAAAAGTGTAACAGTATGGTATGTGTCCAGTATAGAAAGTTTTGAAAAAATACTCATTATATACATACATTTATAAAAACATTCTTGACTATTGGGATCACATAACTCTAGTGTTAATCAGTGATTATCTCTGGAAAACAGATAATAGAGTTAGTCTCATTTCTCTCCATGCCCTAGCTGTACTTGGATTCATCTTTATGAACATGTAATACTTGAGCAATAAAACAGTACAACATAAACCAATAAAACCTTTGGTCATTTCTGTGTGACCCACGGAAAGTGTTTTCTGTCTCTTGTTGGTAAAGTATGGTGCTGGTGGCTCCTGATGGGGTTGTAGTTATGAATCTATGGTAGACAAACAAGGATTTGAAGGAAAATATCCAGGTCAATAGGGAGCCTGGGGTTCCTATACATGCACAGTATGAATAATATGTTAAAAACTTACTTGCCCTAAATACTTACGGTTTCTGCTTTTTCTAAAAATAAACTTATAATAAACTGTAGAATCCATGTTCCCCCAACTCCCTTTTTGCTGGATATAAATTGAACCTTATTGTGCTCAATGGTAAGTTGCTTTAGTTACAGAGATAAAAAGTAACAAACACACATTACTTTTTAGAAAATAAAAAAACCCATATTTCCCAGTAATATACATATAAACTGGCTCAAGTTGCCGCAGTCCAGCTGGGCTAAATAACTGAGAGGTGACAAGCAACTTGAAGGTTGAAGCGGGAACTATTTTATTGCGAGTGAACTCAGCAGGAACTGAGCGAGAACTCAAAGTAGTGGGCACCCGAGGTAGCAGGAGCCGCTTCTCAGCCAGACAGCAGAGGTATATATACTTAACTAATTACACACAGCTTGACTCAATTAACATCATCTAGATACAGCAGTCAGCCAATAAGGAATCCTCATCATCTTAATGGCTCGCTGGCATTGCTTCACAAACCACTCCTCCTGGCAAAGTGCCAGGCGCCATCTTGATTTGCATCCCCAACATCAAATAAACTTTCATATATCCTTGAGATTCTTTATTGGGGATAGAAAATCATAATCTGGTTACAATGTTTAAATAATTTGATATATAGATTTAAATATTAAAATGCAAAAATCTGTGGTGTGGCATGCCTGTAATCCCAGTGACTTGGGAGGCTGAAGTCGGAGAATCACAAATTTGAGGCCAGCTTGGGTAACTTAGAGGTACATTGTCTTAAAATAAAAAAAAAAATATGAAAATGGATTAGTTATGTAGTTTAGTAGTAAAGCACCCCTGGGTTCAATACATAATCCTGCCCCCCCAAGCCCCTGCCAAAAAAGCAAACATCTATATTCAAGAGTTCTCTCAATTTCATAGCAATTTTAAGAGTTTATTGTTCCATGTCATCTTACAAGGACAAACTTTCCATGAAGCATACTGAGAATTCTCTTAAGAATCACCTCAGGGACTACTTTGCATCCACAATGATGACTAATTTAAGAATAGAATTTAAAAAGCCAGCATTGCTATTAGTTAGAGATTTCAGGTGGTACTTTCCTATCATTAATGATAGTCAGATTGGGCCATTACAGATTTCAGAGTTCTGACCTCCCTTCAGTTGTCTTTTCAATGGCCCGCTTCTCATATAATCAAGAGGGATTACAAATCTTATCCAACCACAGCTGTGCTTGTCCAGTAAAGGTTCCCTAATTTCAAGGCATGAAGGCTTTTTATTTGAAGAGGTCACAATTGTAAAGTTATTTTGAATTTTTCGGCACTTTGGTGGGTCATATTGCAGTTTGCCCTTTGATTTTCCCATTTTCAAAATAATATAAATACAGCACACCTTAAGGAGAGTTCAAGCCATGGAAGTGAAAGAAAAAAAAATCTGCATTCAGTTCACCAAAGACCTCTTTTTTAAGGAAAGTGGGAAATCTTCTAGCCTGGGGTGCCAGTAATTGATGCCTGCAGGGGGCTACAAAACAAGAGAAGGGAAAGTGTATTCAATGGGAACTGACTAAAAGGTCTTTTTCATCCAGGGTGAGCAACCACCATTCTTTCCTTAGGAAGTGCCTTTTGGCATGCTTCCAGAAAGTGCTTGGAGCCTTCTCTCAGGCGATCTTCTAACATCCTGCTATTTTTGTGCTTCTTTTACAGCTTTCCCACACAGAAACCTGTACAAGACCTCCAATGAACAATTGCCTGGTTTTATCAGCCTTGTGAGTCTCTCCAGGATGTGAGCAAACAGCACTAAGGAAAGAAATTTCACACCTTCTAGTTTCCAAGCCTCTATCTTTATACAAAGCCAACATATTGTGTACTCCATAAGCTTATTGCATGAACAATGAAAGTACCCTGGCACCACCATATCAGCATTTTCCAAAATCCTTGTCTAGGGAAACAGTTATCCATTATCACAGGAACAAGAGTAAATTTATTTTTGCTGTTTAAAAGAAAAAATATCATTCAATTTAAGGGATTAACAGATATTAAAATAATATTTGTGTAAGGTTAAGCCCGCAGACTGGCAAACAGTGAGCTCTCTTGTACATTAATAATCTGGAGATAATACCCGCTATACTTCAAAGACTTTAAAGAGAGCCTCTCAGTAGCATGTGAATTAATATGTATGATCAAAAATTCAATTCAATTTTTAGTTGAATGATCAGAGACCAATGTTCTAATCGATAGGTATTTCATAGCAATTTGAAAACCTGAAATCCAAAACATTATTTAAAGGAAAACTTCTACTTAAGTTGTTCAGTTTGAATGAAGAACACTTCATATTAAATTTCATAAAATTGGTCATCCAAAATGAAGAACTGTTTGTGTCATATCTGATGATCTACTGGATGGACTGAGGGTCAAGTGCATTATGTAATCATTACTGATCACACACTACATTATGCTACATTTCAAGTACCTGCCAAGAAGTATTCTGGATAGTAATGCATAGAACTGGCAAAAATAATCTACAAAAAAGGAGGTGTGTGTGTGTGTGAGAAAATTAGAAGATAATAGCTTAAGTTATCAGAAAGTAGAGCAGGAGAGAAGGGCTTATTTGTAGGTAGTTTATTTAAGGAGGTGGTCTAGTAATCATACACGTGTAACCTGTATGTTAGGAAATTTACATCCTATAGGACAATTTTTTTCCTGAAGTGCAAGAGAGTTTGTCATTAATACCTGTCATTCTATGTCCCTGGTGTAGGCAGAGGCAGAAGAACAAGAGTGAAATTATGATATAACTCTTTGGGACAAGCCCAGAAGATCAAGCCTAATATACTGTGGCATTGATCTTCTGAGGAGCACACAATGTCAAATTGTTTTTTTTTCTCTTCCTTTGTTTTATTGTCCCCTAATCTACACTCCTGTTTCCCTAGGTCACAAATTGGGTTCTTATTCTGTGAATTCAAGTAATGAAATCCACAGACCAAGATGAGTGAGTGTAAGAATAAGATTTATTCATGTGTGCATAGAAACAGAACTCTGGCAGGGTGAGAGGGGGATGCTAGTCTAGGGGTTTATATAGCACTTGGGTCAACACTTCTGGTCCAAACTTATGCTAATCAGGTTTTGATTGGTCCAAAATTATGCTAATTAGGGTTTGGAAAAGTACTAACCCTATTGGTTTACTCTTGAGTCGGATCTTCCACTCACATCTGCCCCATTTCAATTTTCTACCATTCATCTGCAATCTCAGCTTCCCAACTGGTTGCAGTAAGCAGATGTGCATGCTCAGGTTCTGGAGCTGCAGTGCTGTGTGGAGGGGCTTCTGCAGCAGGTATCCACACCATGTCTGGGCCTGGCAATATGGCACCACAGGTCAGCTTGCTCTGACTGATGGCCCTGGGAGCCTCAGGCCCTAACTGGCATGGCAGGTTCCTGTGGGCTGGCAGTGCTCCAACCCACCCAGGCTGACACTCCAATGCTACTTTCAGCAGGTATCAGTGGACCAGCTGTGCGACTCTTCGGCCAGGGAGGCTTGTGAAAAATATCAGACAATTTAGCCAAAGTAAGATGTTAACTTCCAAAAAGAGTTCAAAATGAAAACAAAAAATCATAAAGCAAAGTATGCATACCTTTTCCTTTTCCTCTTCAAAAACATTTCTTAGTGTCTGAAGAAAGATGTAACAACCATGGAGTCCAGAGTATAAATTTTATTACTGAAGAGAATGATTTGATTTTGAAATGCAACAAATTATGGTGGTGAGGATGACTTTCTCTGTATACAATTAAGTCAAATGCTACAGCAGACATTTATTGATGTGTTCATGCTGTGTAAGTTCTATCACAGTTTTCCCACAAAACTGACCCAAATTAGGCAAGTGAAAAATTTGATAAGTAAAATTGAGATAAAAAAGAGATAAAATTAGTTGTGTTTAGATTTTTAGTTTCAAGTGATTAAATTTATTAAAGAGATCTACGTCTTAGAGAATTACTGATTTAAGAAATTTTATAATTTTTTTTTCACAAACATTATCTAAAATCCTACCAATGACACATTTGAGCTCTTCACAGAAGGAGCATCTCAAAATCTTTCATTAAAGAGGAGTGTTCAAAATAATTTTTCTCACTATTCCCTCTGTTTAATGTTAGCGAATCTTCAGCATGCATTTTAGAGCATGTCACTGTATGTGTGTGCATAGGTGACATGTTGAGGGAGAGGGAATATTTCTCCAAAGATGGGAATAAGATCTTCCTTGATTTTGACCAATATGATCCTGTAATTTAAGTAGCTTCCTCTTGAACTTATTTTTTCCCCTAGGTCTCTAATTACTTAGCCACCACACAATAGCCATCAGTTCTGTGGAAATTTTTTATAATTTCTTTATACCTACAGTTGTAGGCTTTTTTTTTTTAATCTAGGCACAATGTCTAGTTTTATTTGTCATTCCCTTCCTAAGTCCCAAGCGAATTCTGATGTGCCCAAGATTTTTAAACATTCTCTTACATTGCTTTTTTTATATTTTGAAAATGCAACATCTCCCCAGGCGCAGTGGTGCACACCTGTAATCCCAGCAGCTCATGAGGCTGAAGAAGGAGCATCGCAAATTCAAAATCAGCCTCAGTAAAAGCGAGGCACTAAGCAACTCAGTGAGACCCTGTCTCTAAATAAAATACAAAAATAACCCCCCAAAACAAAAAGCAAAAATAGGCCTGAGGATGTGGCTCAGTGGTTCAGTGCCCCTGAGTTCAATCCTTAGTACCCCACTACCTCCCCGAAAAAAGATATTGCACCATCTCAAAGCTCCACTATTCTGAGTTGACCATTGGCTTCCATTCTTTTCCTTTTATCTTTCAAATAGCTTTAAAATATGATCATATTATTTTCTCAGAGCTCCAACTTTTTTCAGATTATCATTCTTTAGGATATGTTGAGGTGAACCCTTGTCTTTTTCTGGAACTATTTCTACAAACCTCCCCTTCTCCCTCACTTGCCAATCTCTCAACCCTCATTCCCTTAGAGCTCATGAACCAGTCCTATTTAGTAGCCTTTATTAGCATCTCTACAACTTTACTTATTTTTCAATTTCTCAGTTCCAGTGGAGACTAGAGAATGCCATTGTGTCTCTGATTGTATTTACTACACAAGAATAAAACCTACTAATGTTTTTTTTTTTTTTGTAATTGTAGATTGACAACATTCCTTTATTTTATTTATTTATTTTTGTATGCGGTGCTAAGGATCACAAACCCAGTTCCTCACACATTCTAGGTGAGCGCTCTATGGCTGAGCCATAACTTCATCCTCCTACTGATGTTCTTTAACATTGGAAATATGAACCAGTAATTGACAATTTTATAAAATAAAAAAAATATTTGGAATTTGTAAGTATTCATTTTATATTATGAAAAACAGTAGCTTATCATTTACTCTGTAAAATTAACCTATATCTTTCATGCAGAAAACTTAGAATAGGAAATGCTTTTATTTTTCCTTGGGAATATGTTTCCAGAGTTAATGGGAAGATTAGACCAGCATGCTGAAGAGATCCCTCATTTTATTGGCTGCTTCATTGGCTTCTAGGACCAGAGAGCTTCTTCATTCAGCAGAGGGTATGTGTATTTCATCACCTGTGATTCCCTGTTTAATTAGATGAGCTTTTAAAGAACATTCTTCCTAAATAGAATTATCTTTGTGTTTTCATACCACAGATCAGAGCAACTGTGATATTAGTCCTTCCTTCTGTTAAAGGGGATGGTTGCAAGTTTTCCTCAGTGTCTAGTTAGGACAGACAAAATCATAAACTTGGATCTGTCTTGACCCACACAAGGTCCTGAAAATTATGTCACAAATTAACTTTTTAAATTTATAATAAAGATAAAAATAAATTCAACAAACATGAAATTAATAGTTACTTTGAAGTTTACATGGTATTTTTGTTGGTATGTGTGGGATTGTTATGGAAAGTTAACTTTTAAGGACATTTCCCTGTTTTGGAAAGGGAGTATGATTCAAGCTGAATTTAATTAGGAGTAATTTCATGAAAGTATTGTATTTTCCTTTTTTGTATTCTTGGAATAGGAAGGTACCACTAAAATAGGAATATTGCCTCTAGTAATTAGTATTTATTAGGTGCTCATAGTATATGAGGCTTATTTTCCTTCTTGTATTTAGTAACAAGCGCTATTAAGAATAATGTTCAGTAAGATTAGCAGGTCTAAGCTGTTAGCTATGATGCAGAACAGATTATCTTTCTTATTATTTTAGGCCACAGACAATTTGTTTTACAATTATTTGGTTTCCAAATCCAAAGGCCTTCCTTGTCACCAATAAAGTAAATAAAATGCATCCTTTCCCATATAAATTTTCTCTTTATGACCTCCAGTGCTCATTGGCATTCAAATTTCACATGAATTTTTTCTTCCAGATTTTCTTGGTAAATTTAAGCAACCAGTTGAGGTAATGCAGCATAATGCTTGCCACAGATAATAGCCATGTATTTTTTTTTGTCCATAGCGTTGACTTTTCATAGCTAATTTACAACTCGTTTACTGAGAGCCAGGTAAAGGACATGGAGAGCTGGAACAATGATTTTCATAGAAAAACTTACCATGCAAGGAAAATATGGGCCTACGCTGTTCCATGTTGGTGACCCTTTGGTTTGGAAGAGATGAATAGTGATGAGCTCAGCACACCTTCATCTAGTCGGGCAAAACTGGGTACCTTAGGCTCTAACTCCTAAGAAAGGATTTATTTCATGAATTTCTCTCTATAATAACTTGTTTATTTGGGTGGATCTTAATGTTCAAAAGGAGTTGCTTGAAAATATTTCTCTTGTGATTGAAAATAAAACAATTTGATTTCATGAATCAAAGGGATAGCTCTTTGGAATCCACAGATTGATAGCTTCAAGTTTGGGTTTTGGAGTTACTTCATAAATGGAAGTCTCTAGCAACCTCTCTTAAGATAGTCCAGGGGCGAGGAGGTGTTAATTTCATCAGACAAAGCCACTGGACCAGGCTGACTTGGCAGGTAGGTTCCTGCGGCAGCTTCTGCAAGCCACCTACAAAAGCACCAGGAGAGGCAGATTTTCAGCTTTTAAGTCAATCCGTATTTCCTGAGCTTTTTTTGTTCTAGGAGTGTTCTGTTTATCTTCACTACTACCTACCATTATCATATTGTTTTCAGAACAGGAAAAGATGTTGGAGATCATGATTCTGATCATGTTTTATAAATGAAGGAATTGAGACTTTGGAAGCCTAAACAAGTCTCTGGTCTGGGCCACGCAGTCACTGGTGACATTGCTGAGACTAGTCATCTATGTTCTAGCTCCTGGTCCTTGCACTGTGTCATGCTGTTGTCCTGTGCAGCTTTCCCTCTTCTGTCTTTCTGCTCCATTGCGATCACAAGATTTTCACAGATTCTCTGGGTTTGAAATACCTTTTTCATATTAATTCAGAAAATCTGACTTCAGGCTCTATTCTGGTTCTTATTCGTGGTTTATGATCCTGATTCCTTGAGCCTTTGCTGTGTAAGACCTCTTCTCAAAATGTCCATCCTGGCTCTGCATTCCCCATAAATTTTACTGTTCATTAGAAATTCTGAAGAAAGAAATGTGCAGTTTGTCTGTCCAGATCAGACACAACACAATCTTCAGTGTCTTCAGACACTTCTCAACCCTATTTTTTCTGACCCTCTGTGCCATCTCTTTGACATTTAAAAATATTTATTTATTTATTTAAATTAGGTATACATGATAGCAGAATGCATTTTGATTCATTGTACACAATTATAGCACAATTTACATTTCTCTGGTTGTACACAATGTAGCATCACACCATATGTGCAGTCATACATATACCTAGGGTAATAATGTCCATCTCATTCCACCATCTTTCCTGTCCCCATAACCCCCTCCCCTCCCTCCTCTTTGCCCAATCAAAGTTCCTCCATTTTTCCCATGCCCACTCCCCACCATTATTGATTAGCATCTGCTTATCAGAGAGAACATTCAGCCTTTGGTTTTTTTGGGATTGTATTACTTCACTTAGCATGATATTTTCCAACTCCATCCATTTACCTGCAAATGCCATAATTTTATTCTCTTTTAATGCTGCAACTCTTTGACATTTTTTCTCTTCTAAAATGCTTTAGAGATTTGTACCTTTCTGGTGAAATAATCATTGCTGGGCACTCTTTTTATACCCACCATTTAAATGTGATTTATTTATTTAAATATTTATTTTTTTAGTTGTAGTTGGACACAATACCTTTGTTTTTATTTATTTATTTTTATGTGGTGCTGAGGATTGAACCCAGGGCCTTGCACATGCTAGGTGTGTGCTCTACCTCTGAGCCACAACCCCAGACCTAAATGTGATTTATTTGAGAACAATAAGAATATATACGGCCTTCAGATTTAAAATAAAAGCTCATTATGAGTCATTATAGATGCTATGATATTCAATGTGCTATTTTACTGGTGAATGTATGTTGCACGTGTGAATCTAGATTGTTTCAAAGGACTATGTCATTCAGGCCACTTATTCCTGTTAGCACATTGCCTCTTCCCTGCCTACTTGAATAGTGAGATTTCTGTATTCAGTTATGCCAGGTTGTTCCCAAAATAAAAACAAATTGAGAGATCCCATAGTTTTACTTTGTCTAAATACTCACTTCCCCAGGTTTTAGTCTCCTTGGGTTCCTGCCTCTGCTTGGCTCCTGAGATGTCTCCCCACTAACCAAGGGGCTTATTTGCAAATGAATCCTTTAGCCTTCCTCTCTTATCCTTTGGGTTCTGAGCATTGCATAATGTCTCTCACCACCAGTTGCAGATTCTTCACTAACAGTGATGCTTGAATTCCTAACAAGTTGTCTGGTGGTGATGCTGGTCTGAACACCACACAGGGAATCACTCATCTAGAAAAAAAAAATTATTCCTTTTAAAAACAAGTACTCCCCCCCCACACACACAATCAAATGAAACTACTTCTATTTTAAAAAGTGTTTATTTTGAAATAATTGCAAAGTTACATAAGAGTTGTAGTAAAATACACAGAGTTCCAGTATGCTCTTTAGTCAATCTCCAATTGTTTACATTTCTGAGTCATTTGAGAATAAGTTTAGGCATGATGCCTCATTCTTCTTTAGCTTTTTAGCATTTATTTCTTAATTACAAGGATAGTCTCATCCTATATAAGCACAGATCAAAATCAAGATATTAGTGAGATCACCATCAAATCCATAGACTATCCACATTTTTCTAATTACTCCAATAATGTCCTTTAAAGGCTCAGGGTCTAATTCAGGACAATATGTTATATTTATTTGTCATTTCCTTGGCCTCCTTCTATGAGAAATAGTTCCCCAGTCTTTTATGTACTTTCAAAATCTTCACATTTTTGGAGAGCAGAGTTATTTGTAGACTGTTTCTTAATTTAGGTTTGTTTGACGTTTCCTCATGATTTATGAATTTTTGTTAGGAATGGCATAGAAGGGATGTCATGCTCTTCTCAGTGAATCACATATAATGTCCCTTTGATTGATTTTTTTGTTATGTTGACTCTGAAAAATTTGGTTAAGATGCAGTTTGCCTTTGTCTTACAATGTAAATTTAATCAGCAAGTGTTTTGCACTTAAGATGTTAAAAAGTGTTTGTGAGACTATGTAAAATATCCTGTTCCCATCACAATTTTCAGAGACCAGTTTTAATTGCAATGATAGGTTAGCCTAGCTCTATTACCAACATTATTCTTCCTGAATTGTGATTTTGTAAACTCATTATTTCCTCTAGTTATTAGTTGGTAATTTATTATAGAGTGTAACTTCCTTTTCTTGCCAATTATTCATTTTTATCTTTATAAAAATCATGGGTTTTAGGAAAGAGATGCAGTACATTAATATCAATTATTTTTATTTATTTTGGTACTGGGCATTGAGCCTGGGGGCACTTTACCACTGAGCTGTACCCCCAACTCCTTTATTTATTTATTTATTTATTTATTTATTTATTTATTTATTTTTGTGACAAGTTCTCACTAAGTTTCTTAGGGCCTTGCTAAGTTGTTGAGACTGGCTTTGAACTCACAATCTTCCTGTCTCAGCCTTCCAAGTTATTAGGATTATAGGCGTGTGCCATTGCATTTGTCAGAAATATATATGGATCTTGGATTTGTTGCTGAACCCAAATATTGAATTTCACAGGAAGTGTTCTGAAATAGGATGGCTCTCCCATGTTGAGATAGACTCACTTTCCTATCTTGAATCCAAGGAGAATCTCTAGGTATTGATTTTACAGATGAATTTTACCAAAAATATTTAAGAAGCTTCACTTATCTTTAACACTTTGTGTAGTCTTTTCTTACTAGTATCAGGCTTTGATTTCAGTATCAGAGATTTTGAAAAGTCTATTACAGTTGCCAAGGGCAGTAGTTTCAATTATTATGAAACAACTTCTCTTCCTGGGACACGACTTATTTTAGGCATGGTTTAATTTGTTCCAAGCCTTAGGCCCAAGTGTCTGTGATAATTTGCAAAATTCGGTGAGATAACCTTGAGTTTTCCACATGTCAATTCAGGATTAGTGCTTCTGATTTTGAAGAAAATGGAGACATAAAAAATTATGGAGACTAAAAATCTGCAGACTAGCTAAATTGGATTTCATTCACTTAACTCAATATCAAGTTGAAAAATCTTTTCCTTTTTCTTTTTTAGTCTGATTTTCACCCTAAAGCATTGGTCTCTTCATCTAGTCTCCACACACAGCTTCATTGACTTCAAAGGTGCTTACACACAGGGGAGAAAGCTTGAGTGGTTGACCTGCTTGGTGCTCTGCCTTGAAATTCTGAAGGATATTTGTTAAAGACTAATACTGTGAACAGGGCTAGTCATGTGGAATCCATAATGAAAACTCAATCTTTGACCTATTGTTTCAAATTATATCACTATATAATATCCCTTTGATATTCAAAAATATTAGCCATGAGGGTTCATTTAACAGCTTTTAAAGACAAACTGTTATGGATGGGAACTTATCCACTACTGACAGAGACTCTGTTGTAGGGTGTACTCCACCTAATTTTAACAGCTCCTCTTCCCCCCAGCACTCTCCTACTCCACCTAATATGCAGGTCAATTTGTGAGAATTCAGAGTAAAAACTGATTTTACTATTGATTCTGGTGAAATAGTATCCAAAAAGTAAGATAGTCATCCCTCCCCACTTTCTCCTCAAAGAATTCTAAATAAATATTTAAAGTGAAAAAAAATGACATTTATTTCTGTTTTTGGAAAATTATTCTACCTCTGTTGATCACCCCAAACTAGAGGTTAATTCTGAAGTTCTTGGTATTTGTGTTGCCTTTCTCCTCTAGTGTCTTCTAGTAACTTACAACAATCTAATACCAACCTCTTCCCCAAATTCCTTAGTGACTTGTTTAGTAATCATGTATCAATAATGAAATTGTCTGATACCAAGATTTGTTCACATGTTCACAAGGACAAAGATTGAAGAAGTGGATGCAGAATCACGTAATGGACTTATGCTCAGGAGCTCAGGTTAACTACTTCCCTTATGGGAAAGAGACAGGACAACTTGAATACCACTTTAAAAATGGAGCTATGAGGTAATTAAATATTCCCACTGAAAAAAAGCACATTTCAACTTCTACAGAGTAAGGAGATGTCTATTTGGAGTGCCCTACTATCCTCCCTTTTATCTTTCAGCATTGCAAATAAATGCAGATATGCAATAATGCTGTGGTCCATGAGATGCACAAAAATGTTTGAGTGTTTGTGGCTTGCCCAATAAAATCCAGTTTTTATGCTCAGTTGAAGGGAGGCCTGTAGAATAAAATGGCAACTTACTAGTTTTAGGACCACCATGCTGATTCTATATGGGTTTTTGCTGATTTGACTGCTGCCGCCTGCTGTGTTCCTGCTCTAGGCTGTGCAGAGAAAGAGCTGTAGAGGAAATCATAAACATTGGATTTAATTAAAACAATTACCAACAACATTTCTTGTCTCATTTCTCCAAGTGCCAAGGTGTAGATTACATTTGAACAATGGCAACACCATAAATACATAGCAAGCAAATGCAATTCTTCTTTTATGGTTAGTAAAAAAAAATAAAAAAGAGGGGCAGTGATAAGATACCCCATCACAATTACACAATTAAACATATCCTGGGGAGCAGTTTTCTTTGCCATGGAGGTTTCCAGGGATAAAGACCAAGGGAATTCATGCAACCTTTTCACTCCTGTTAAACAATGAAAGAAAGAAAGGAAGTAAGTAAGGAAGAAAAAAGTCCTAACTCAGCCATTTGATCCCATACTGAGGTATCCAGTGCTGTTATTTAAAAGCCACAAGCCACAGGCACTGTGCTATTTTCTGCTCCAGTTGGACAACTTTGTCTTTCATGCAGATGTCCACATTAATTCCAAGAAGAAGCATGTTAATCCTGTTCATCCACTGACCCTTATATTTAGTTTGAAGAATTCATAATGTTTAGCCAGATGGTGTTACTAATACTGGTAATCATTGCATAGAGTGAATAAATCTTTTTCACTCCTGAGTGTTTCTTATGGTTAAATACATTGCTTCCTTTTTATGGGAAATTAACTTATTCTAGTTTGCCTGGGATTTTTTTTTTTCTTCTAGCTTTCAAACTGAAATTTCTACATTCTGAGAGGCTTTCAATCCAGGGAAATTCAGATTTTTTAGTAATCCTAATTATGAATGAGTTTCAAATTCTACTATTTGATTCTTCCCTTTGGGAAATTGCTATTTGTAAAATAATTTTATTATAGCTAACATTTATTGAATGCTTTAATCTATTGTCTAAGTCCTTTAAATGAATTTGCTTTTTATATTCCCTCAAATTCCAGTAAGGAGGGGTGATCTATATAGTGCACAGCATATGCTTTATTGTACACTACAGGGGCCTTACTGGAAAAGGTAGGTCGCTTAGTATCTCCATTTTGTAGATGAACAAAGCAAAAACCCAGATAGATCAAATATCTTGCCCATGATCAAACATGCAGAAAGTGGTAAACAAATTTTACTCTGATTGCCTTGTTTGAGAACCCTCAGAACGGGGCTATATTAATAACAATTGCAATAGCAAACTTTATTTATACTTGAAGTGCATATTTACATTATGTTGTCATTACTTTCTCAAAGTGACTGAGTTTGTAGAATTTATGGTGCCTAATGTGTCAGATTTTATCCAACTAATTGCTCAGCCTTGTCTTTTTTTTTTCCTCCTCTTTCTTTTCCTAGAACAGTTGTCAAATAGAGTGGTACCTAAAAAGGATGTATTTCCTTCCATGTTCAGTATGAAAATATAATGAGTATGATATAATGTACTTACACACACACACACACACACACACACAGAGATAGTGGTTACCATAAAGGATAGTACAGTTCTTGAAACTATTTGCCTATTAATACTATTTTAATATTTGTTATGAAAGTTATACTAATTGCTTCATATGTTAGAATTGCACTTGCTAAACAGTTTCTATGTGACTAGATATAGAGGGAGATGAGAGATATAGATGTAATGAGAAACCATATCAAGGGAGAGAACATGCCCAACATCTTCTACCCTTCTTACCTAAGAATGTTTCTGACAGTGCAAAGAGGATCACAAAGTAGATTGCCTTGGGGATCATAAAGCCCTTGGTTAGGAATTTTCATGGGCATTGGGCACAGGAAGGCTTAGGGTTATCACATTGAAGATAAACACAAGAATCAAGTATTTTAGGAAAATGTTACAAAAATTATCTCCAGAATTATCAGTTAACCTCAGTTAAAAATTATCTCCAGGGCCTGGGGTTGTGGCTCAGTGTGGTAGAGCATTTGCCTAGTGTCTGTGAGGCACTGGCTTCCATCCACAGCACTACATAAAAAACCAAAACAAACAAACAAACACAAACAAATAAACAAAAACCTCAGGTAAACAAAATAAAGCTATTGTGTCCATCTACAACTAAAAAAAAGATTTAAAAAATTGTCTCTAAAAAATATCAGTTAGCCTTAGTTATACCTACCACCTTCCACCATCTTCTATATTTATCCTCAGTTTTACCTATTGTATGTGGGATATAAATCCGATTTATTTTCTACTATTTTAAGGCATTTTTGGACAAAAGATATAAATAACATTTTTGCTAAAATTCTCTTGGGAAATATTTCTCAAAATCTTCTCCAGTAATAAATATTTGAAGTCTGGCCTTTAACTCCTTTGAATGAATGAGTGAACTAGTCAGAGATACCTAAAGAGGGGTAATTACTAGGACAAGCTACATCACTAATTTCTCCAGGAAAGACCTTTTGCTGGCCTTTTCTGACTATTTTCGTCACTCATCATTAGTCTCAAAAGAACACTCACAGGAAGCCACCTTGTGGTGGCAACCCTTTGGGAGCAGGTGTGTATCCTTTATGGAGTAGCCCACGGACACTGTTGGGGCTTTTGTTGCTGAACACTGCTCTCCCTGGGGCTCAGCCTCTCCAGAGCCAGCTGCATTTCCATTGCCAGCCAAATTTCCCTTGGCTTGCAGGCTCCTGTGCTGATTAGCACCTGACTTTCACCCTGCAATTGATTTACCTGTGGCCAAGGACCCCTTCTTCTCTGTCTTATCCACTAGATACTATCAGGTAGGATAGCTAGATAAAATACAGGTTTCCCATTTAAGTTTAAATTTTAGATTAACAAACAATGAGTCATTTCTTTTTGTACAAGTATATCCCATTTTTTTCTGTATGATATAGTCATACTAAAACAAAGTATTTATTGTTTAATCTAAAATCCATATTTAATTGGCATTTTGTGTTTTGACTTGCTATATGTTATATCCTTACATCAGGGACCCTCTTTCTGGATCTTAAAAGTGAAGAAAAAAATTGATGCGCTAACTTTGTGGGAAGACATCACAAGTCATGGAACAATAAGGCTTATCATTCAGAATTGCCAAGTATGCCTTTTTTTTTCTTCTTTTTGGAATGATTGACTTTGATTATGAGGATAATTACAGAATTTGGGTCCTCACTATGATGAAACAGTGTGGATGGGCCTGATAACTTGTGGACTGGCACTGGCTGCACATGGGACTTCATTGAATCACCACTGAACAGCATTTAAATCGTAGAAGCTCAACTACTAACTTAGCATTGGAACTTTTAAACTTTTCCTTCTACAAAGATGTGAGGAGCAGAAATAAAATTAAGTAGCTTTAGTTCTGGAAGTTGCTCATGTCCAAGGAAAAGGCATACTGCTGCTGGTAATTTTCATTAGATTTGTTTACCTTGAGGAGTCTATAGAATTTGTGGCCATAGATTAAAAATTTAAAAGGAAAAGCATATGATGATGATTCATAATGAACAACATAGAATTGAAAAAGAGAACTGAATGCATGCTTTGGGGTAATTTGATTCTTACTAAACGAAACCGTTAAAAGGGACACCAGTTTTTGACAGAGGGGACAGATCAGGAAGGCAACATGACCTTGGAGTACACCTAGCAACTCTGACTGTACCAGAGGTAACTCTAGACTGCAGACAAAGCCACAATGCTCAGTCCCAAACATAGCTCTTTTATAGCTGTCTGAGTTTGCTTCATCTCCTCTTTATTCTTGGATTAGCAGCTTTAAAATGGAAATGTTGGATTCATTTCAGATATTAGGCTGAAGCAAGCATTGTAATTCTCTTTTTTGAATTCTTAAATGTGTTGATTATACTCTGGGAATTTTATAGTTCTTTTAAAAATACTGAAAGTACTGGTTTCATTTTTTTGATGTAATTGCTTATATTATTTAATTCCCAACCCTATTATATTTGAACTTTTGTAGAGGAATCAGAGACACAAAAGACATTCTAAATGATAACTTCTATTTTTTCTTTCAAAATACAAATAAAACTAGTTTGGAAGAAATTGGAGGGAAACATTGCTTTAATATGGCACTTATTCTGGCTCTAGAAGTCTTGTATTTTTAAAAGAAATACTCTGGTGACCAAAACAAATGGTGGTGAGTTGGTGACACAGCAATAATTGGCAGTCTAAAGCCATTTGCTTGAATTATTTATGTCTCAAAACGGATAGGAATTTCATAAGAGCAAATAAGGCAACTCCAGCGGGTGTCATTTATATGATGCAATCACACATCTGATTGACTGCAGGCCTCATCTGCCACAGCTGATGCTTTAAAAACCCAGGGGAGGAGTTTATGTCAAGACCATCCCACACCCATCCAGGTTTGATTAGTCCTTCAATAGCCTGATTCCATTCATTGTCAAAAGCAAGACATACAAAGAGGAGCAATTTCTCTAAGGTTGTTTGCTTTAAAGTAATTCAGTAGCAGATATTGCTGTTGGACCACCTCTTTACTCTTAGAAGTGACCTTTGAACCCCCATTCCTTGAAAAGAATTTTTTAAAATTATCAGGTACCAACTGAATTATAATTTGTTATTTTGTAGTGGTTTCAGATGGGCTGTGATAATCTGGCAATCTTCTACCCTGTATTTTCAGCTTTGTCTCTGGGACTCAGATGGTCCTTAATGTCTTCTCCCACCCCTCATTAACTGTTTTCTCCCTTTGTGGTACCCTTCTGGCAAGGTTGGTGGGTATGGGGATATGGTTCCATTGTATAGGCCTTTGGAACTGGAACAGCAAATGAGCAAAAGGAAATTGCTTCCAGACAATTTACATAGTCTTCATTATACACAGATGTGGCTCTTTCTACCCATTTTTAAGTGAACTTTGGAGAAATGTTCATGGAGTTTATGATCATTAATATTTAAGTTGACATTATAAATTTAAGGAAAAACTTTTATATTGCTTAAGAGATCAACATATTTTTGGAATTTTCATTGATGTCTGTATTTATTCATTTTTATCTTGGGCTTTATAGCAAACTTTGAGCTAATACTTTTCATATTTTTTATATTTTATAGACTATTTTATATTCTATTTGTTGTAAGTAAACACTTTCAAATTTTATCTCATTGGCAGGGACTTGGAAAAATGGACAACTTGTCAAAGAAATATTAGTTCATCAAAAATCCAATTATAAGAGGAAATAGGAAAATGTACCTGGAAGAGAAACTTAGTTTCAAAAATAGTCTAGGAGGAAAAAAAGATGCATTTTTCATCCTAACTCATTTTTCTATTCTTTCTAATTATTTTTTTTCCAAGTCTATAGAGTGTAATTTTCTGTGTCATACTGAACACAAATATAAAATTTCTCAGTATTATAAACCAGCTACTAAAGGCAATTTCATGAACAGGCAAAAATTTTCTTCCAAAAGGAGGCTTTTATCCTTTTTTAAGTGAGGCATCTTTTTTTCATGCTTCCTAGAGTATGCATTCTTGCCTATCACCTTGGACTACATCTACCTTAAATGCTTGTGGTGTTAGTGTAGAAGGCGAAGCTTCTTCACAAATCACGTTGGGATTTGCTAAGACTTTTTAGAGTTTCTCTGGTCTAGGCACATGTGAAAAGATTTAAGTTGTGCAAATATCACGAATAAGTGAGTTGTATTCATCTCTATCTCCTGTGTTTACAAAGATGTCCTGGGCAGCTGGAAAAGCAGTCAAACCTCACTCAACACTTGACATTAAGTTTAACCTCTGCCTAAGGAAATAAGCACTTAAAATCTGCTGAATCACTGAATTCTCACATGTCTTTCCCTGGGAACTTCAGTCTCCAGTTTTTTAGATATACTCTTTGACAGGATGTGCTTTACAGTTGAAAAACCTCTATTCTTTCACTGCGCCAGTCTGAGCTTTTGGAACACAGCTTGTGTTCCAAACATACTAAGCTTCTTGAAATTTTAAACTTTCTTTTCTTAAACCCTCTCCTCTTCCTATCTTCTACTCATAGTACTCTGAGAAGCTCAGTTATCTTTTTTGTTCATACCAACTAAAAATTTTAAAATGATTTGCACGTTCAAATAAACTAAGCTTATCTACATGTAATGAAGCAGCATATTTCAAAAGTACGGCTTAAGGAAAGGAAGCAGTTTCCTATATAGATATGTTTTTAGTTGGTATGGTATAGATTGTACTACAAAAATTAATCACAACAATAAAATCTCCAAAATTATTTTCAGGAGTAAACATAGTTCATACACTAATTTTTGATGACATGTAAGTAGAACCAGTCCTATGGATGAACAATAAAGATTTCTAAAACCTACTGGTTTACCTAAAAATACTGAGTTCTTAGTTGCATTTTGTAAAGTGATAAACCATTTCCTTATTTATTACATCATATTTGTTGAATACTGATTATATTAAGACAGTATATGACTAGAGAGTATGTATTTTCAATGCGTTCAAGAAAGATTTTTCCCCAATTTACAGGTTAAAAAAAAATGCATACCTATGTTACAAGTTCATTATAAAGTTAATTGCAATACAAGCTAGTTTTATGGAATAGCTAGATGTATAAATTCTTATTCTTCTCAAAAGCAAAGATCAGGGGTAACTAATGCTTTGCTGGAAATTAAGAAATAATTGTTCAGCAATAATTACATCTGTTTTTCTTATTCTATCCCCAAAACCTGAAGAGTTAGGTGCTTTAGAGTGAGTAGTGCTCCCTAACTCTTCTTTGTGGTCTTAGTTCTGAGGAAGATAAGAACATTTTGATCTTGAAGAAGGTGGCTGCATTGTTTGAATAGAATGGAAACTTCAATTTGTATATATTTTGTTGTATCATTTCTAGCATTTCCATGTCTCCACCCTAGCTCCTGGTAACTGTTATTCTACTCTTTTCTTCTATGTGATCAACTTTGTCTTAGATTCCACATATAAATGAGATCAGGCAGTATCTTTCTGTGTCTAACTTATTTCACTTAACACAATATCCTCTAGGTTCATCCACATTTTATAAAGAAAATTTAAATGCTCCTATATTATAATTCCTCTACCCATATTAATTTCCTGTAATTGGTTTGGAAGTAGCAATCATGATTGTATTAGCATATTAGCATAGGATTCTCAGAAATTGTTGAGACTATTTATTGGTAGAAACAACTCTTCCAGACTGTGAGAGAAAAAAAAAAATATTCAGAAACTTTATATATAGAGGAAGAAATACTGGGCTAATGTTGAAACCATAATTGTAATTCCTATATCTCTGTGAGTTTAGTAGTACATTAGCAAAGAATAAATAGTCCTTACATCCAGGCTGAGTAGTGACAGTTGCCCAAGCTCTCAACATAATCTGAATTGCTATTAACACTCTAATGGTGGAGGTGAAGATTCAGTAAGTCTTTTGTTTGTTTAAAGCTACCAAAACAAGTGCAGGGACTGGGAATACCATGTGGCTGATCAGATGTAGTTCCTGCCATTGTGGAGCTGCTAGTCTGGTAGTGGAAATGAAGAACAAAAAAACCCAACCAAGCAAAAAGTACACAGAGTGATAAGTGCTATGAAAAAATGTCAGAAATAGTAACTACAGAGGTGACTGTAACCCAGAAGATATAAAAAGCAGAGACAATGAATTTTAAAGAATGAACTGTGGAAGAAAAGAATGGTAGAGGGTGCAGGGTGTGCTCTCCAGCTAAGCTTCAGATGGGTATGTGGGACTATGTTCGTGGGAAGGGAACAGTGTTACAAACAGGAGAGGAGCATATGGTAGTAAAGTAAGCTTTGGCTTCTTGCTAGTCTGATGAATGAGTGGAAGAGCCTTGGTGAAGGAGTTCTTTATTCTACCCAAACATTTTAAAATGTAAAAGCAGCTTCTCTTTTTTAAAACTCTCCAAAAATGATTTTCTTGCCACTAGAGTTTGTTCCACATTCCTTATCATTCCATGCACTAAATGTTCAGGGTCCTGACTATTTTCTGAATTATCTTTGGTTCTCTCTCTCACTTCCTATTTTTCAGGAACTGTAGATGTTGAATACTTCACCAATGATGCTGAGCTCTTTCCCTCTGTAGTCTCTTTAAACATACTGTGTCTGTACTCTGAAATCTCTTCTTCCTTTCTTCACAAGGCTGTCTTCTTATGGCCCTTTTGGTCTCAGTTAAATGTCACATGCTCTGGGAGGCCTTTCCTAATTATACTATGCCAAGTAGGGACTCCCTTGTTTCTTGCAGCTTTATTTTCTATTTCAGCCTATTGTTAATTTATTCCACATAACTTTTCTAACTTGTAATCATTTTCTTTATTTTATGCACATGATTGTTGTTGTTGTTCATTAACCTATTCCCGTAGAACATGAGGTTGGTGTGTTCAGAGTCCATCTGTTCAACAGGTAGTATGTGTCACATAGGGTGTGTCAGGGGGCAGCAGTAAGTGAATGAAAGCAGCCAGATGGCAACTCAGTCATGGTTTTTGTAACTAAAACTGAAACACTGTGGCACTATCATTTGGAGAAAATATTATATACATAAAGAGTTTAGATTATCAAAATTGAGCACAGCATTTAAATTTAGAGTAAAAAGAACTTTACAAGTCACAATTGACAAGTTTCAGAACTTTTTTCATCTGCACAAGGATTTATCTGTTGCATTTGTTAGACTGATTTTAGAAAACTTTCAAAGATCTATGTATTCTCTTGGGAACTTTTGATTTAGTCAGAAGAAGTGAATTTGATAACAAGAAAACAAAGTAGCCATCATCAGTAAGTCTAAGAATTGTTCAGAGAGAGAAGTAGGCATGTTCCAAGAAACATATTTAGGTAACTGAATTCACATGATGACAGGACCATCACAGTCAAATCTTATTTATTTTCAACATTTCAACAATGAAATCTAATTAACACACATTGCTTGTGTCCAGATAGTTTTTTTTTTCTTTTATGCAATGTCATTGAAAGTTTCAGGGTATATATTTTTCTTTACAAATACATGTAATCCTTGATAAGATCATTTCATATAAAATTACTTCATGTAAATAATTTTGCTGTTAACTTTGCTGACCCTTTGAATTGCATCTGAAATAAAGCTTCTAGAAATATATTGATACCCTGGTTGGATTCTGAAGGAAACACAGAAGAGTCTCTGTGGAGAGGAAATAAATTTTAAATTTTATGGTCAGTATAAAGAGAACCAATATTCAAAAATTTTGTTTTTTCTTCAAATTTTCACTCTATTGTTTTATATAATTACAAATAATTATACATATTTAACTGTATAATTTAGTTTCCCTACAAAATAATTTTATTTATTTATTTATTTATGGTACCAGAAATTGAACTCAGGGGCACTCAACCACTGAGCCACATCCCAAGCCTATTTTGTATTTTTTTATTTAGAGACAGGGTCTCACTGAGTTGCTTAATGCCTTGCTGTTGCTGAGGCTGGCTTTGAACTTTCAATCCTCCTGCCTCAGCCTCCCCAACTACTGGGATTATAAGTGTGCTCCACCATGCCCAGCTAATTCTATTTTATCTTAATGCAATCATTGTTCAGTATTACATGATTTCTTATTAACACTTTAAAATGCCAATCAAATCATGTACAGTGTATTTAAATAAAATGCAAACTCTTAAAATAACAATGCCTACCATACATAAGATATATTTATTTATGTTCTTAGAAAATAAACAATGAGATATATAAACAAGTGGAAGAAAATTTTGTTATAAACCTATAAGGTTTAAGTAAATTTTTTTTGAGAATGATTATAAGAATCTCCACTTTAATTTTACCCAAATGACAGATACTCCTGGCAGTGTTAAATAGCTATGACAGACTTGTTTGAACTCATGCCTTTAATATTTTTCTTACATATTAAATTATTGAAATGAACCTTGACATATATTGATGGAAACATATAACTGCATAGTGGGATTCAAAATTTAGTAAGCTACTAGTAGTTTACAAATGCCCTGCCTCTAGCTACAGAGTGAGATTGAGTAGTTTGATGGCCAGGACCCCCAAAATATCAACTCCAGGAAGCCAATGTCCTGTGCTCTGTGTGTTCTATGTGAAATCTTATGCTAGCTGTTTTTTCTTTTTCTCTTTCGTTCTTTCTTTCTTTCGTTCTTTCTTTCTTTCTTTTTTTTTTTAAACAAGAAAATGAGTTCCAAATCTTTTTATCCTATAAGGAATTCATGGCAGGTAGACCCAGGTAAATTGGAAACGCTACTTTCAGAGAACTCGCTGGTTCCTTTTGTGATTTGGTTTCAGATATCTTTCCTCCCAAGAAGATGACTTTAGGATAAAAAAACATTTTGTAGTTCCCTGTATACTGTTAAGCCTGTAGCTGTTAATGGGCTTTGGGAGAGCTAATTGTAGGCCTATTCTGAAAATACTAAAATATACTCTTTCATATAATATAAAATAACTTTTCAAGTTATTTTATGAAAAACCATTTTGTGCACTGAAATCAAAATAGTTTCTTAAAGATATTCTGATTACAAAAACTAAAATTATGAGTACATTTATTAAGGCAGAAATGTTGCCTTCTTTGTTTCTGTCCCTTTTTATTTCTGTCTCTGGTGACTCAGTTTTGCTGGGGCCCTTGTTAACTCTGCTAACAAGTTAATCTGGCCCTGGCCTGACTGGCCATCCCATTGTTCAGATGCTCTACCTACTTATTCAGTATGTGTAGTATTTGTGGTGCACACATTCTGGCTAACAAAAGGCAACAGAGGGAGAAAGCCAAGGCTCGATCCTGGGGTGCAAGCTGAATGAAGCCAGTCTGAAATTCAGGCTCCCCGTTTACCCACATTTATTAAAGAATAAAGCAGTGAAAGTGAAGAATAGGAACAGGTCTTATCACTGTTTTCTTTTTCTTTTCCTTTGAAAAGCTTTATTGCTCATTTTTAATATTAGAAACCAACTGGGATAAGTGAAGACTGAGAATAAAGGGTAACAACAAACAGAATGGTTTATAAGATTTTTTTTTTTCAATTACTTCTAAAAGATTTCTGGATAAAAGAGAAATCATAACCCCATTCTCATTTAGGACTCCATTCACCATTTGTCTCGTGCTTACATTTCAATAGGAATATATATTTTTATTCCGTAAGTGCAAAAGTATATATTCACAATTCCTCTTAAAATTTTTGAGTCTAAGTGAAGTATTGAGGTGTTGAAATTATACAAGAACATCGTCTTTATAATTCTCATTTATACCTTATCCTATTGAAATACAAACTCTTTTCTACATTCACTGCACATAAAGGGCAGAAGTGAACGATTCATTGTTTGGCAGTATTGGCTAGGAAGCTGGAATTTTAAAGAAAGGAAGCAATAGACTTTTAGCTGTTTTTACTGCCAGGGGATGGCCCAATAGAGTATCTCCTCTTTCTTTTTAAGTACAAAGAGCTGGGATTTAACTGCATTATAAACCATTTCATCAACATATCCACGAAATAACAAGCATCCGCGTACTTTGTTTTCTTCTTACCGTAATATGTCAGAGAGTCCATTAAAATTAAAGGGAGAAAAAGGATTTTGAGATAAAGGGGAACCAACAACCTAGTAATATTCTCAAGAGAAGCAGAGACAATCATAAACAGGATCAAGGGTTTCTCGCCTTTGTCCTGTTCTCACAGAGAGGAACCTGTTACAGAAATGGATTGGGTTTTGTGGAGTATTCAGTGGGCTCTAAAAGGATAAAGGAGCACTGGGCCCTAATGCTTCACTGCCTCAACCTAAATCCAATGTCTTAGTGGGAAATGGAAGAAAATCTCTGAGACGGACAGGAATTTGGAGTAGCACTCTGGCATAAATATGTTGCATAGAAGAAGAAATTAAGACCTGTATCTCTTTCTCAGTCACCTTGAGAGAGCAGTGTCCATCCCCCTTCCTTGCCTCTGACCCCCAGGGGGCATCTCTTTGGAGGGATGTGTTCCTTTGGGTTGCTACTGAACAAACTGGTCTAGTTCTTTTCACATGCTATTTTATCCAGTTAAGGTATCTGTAGTTTTGAGAAGCAAGCTTTTTAAAAAATATTTTTTGATGTGATTTTTAAAAATATACCTTTATTTATTTATTTATTTATGTGGTGCTGAGGCTCAAACCCAGCACCTCGTACATGCTAGGCGAGCGCTCTAGCGCTGAGCCACAACTCCAGCCCTGAGTAGCAAGTTTTTAAAGACTCACAAAAGATGCCACAAGAGCAGTGTTCTTCTTTTAATGTACAAACCTCATCTCTGTTCCTTATAGATCTTCATTGTTTATCTGGAGTCATTTAGTGGTTAAAAGCTCAGGTTCTTCAGCAAAAAATATATCATTGGAGATATGTAGTGATCATGCTACCCAGCCTCTAGGCAGTCCAATTCTGTTAGTCACATCCTGGATTTCCTCATTTGAATAATCTTTTCCTTGCATTCAGCCTTGGTCAATGCTAGTGTATAACACTGAGCAGTGATTCTTTTGCGGACAGAATTGTGATCTCATCAAAATGAACAGATGGAAGGAGGTTTTGTTCAGGGCTCCTGGGTAAGGCAGTTGGGCTTTCTGGTGTCCTTGGTTGATCTTGGCTGTAGGTCTGGAGCTTCTGGAGACTCAGCCTAATAAGAAAGACATTTGAAAATATAGCCAACACAGACAGCTGGGTAAGTATGGAGAGAGGGATGCTGTATGGTTATGACACTGATTGAGTTACATTGGGCTCCTTCTGAAGCTAGCCATAGCCCTGCTTCTGAGTGTTTTAATTATGGAAAGTTATAAATTTCCTTGACTACTTCTTGTGCATTAGGAGTCTTGGTGAGGAATTTGGTTCTTATGCTGACATAATGGAGAGATAGGCCTACATTTTTTTTTTCTAGTAGGTGCGGAGTCTCTGGTCTGATGTCTAGGTCCTTGATCTACTTTGAGTTAAGTTTTGTGCAGGGTGAGAAATAAAATCAAGAATTAATAAATGGGATGGTATCAAACTAAAAAGCTTCTTCACAGCAAAGGAAACAATAAAAAATGTAAACAGAGAGCCTACAGAATGGGAGAAAATCTTTGACACCTACACCTCAAATAGAGCATTAATCTTTAGGATAAAGAACTCAAAAAACTGAACATAAAAACCAAACCAAACAACCCCCCCAAAACAAAACAAAACAAAACAAAACCCCCAAATTTCTTCATTTCACAGAAGAAGAAATAGAAATGGTAAACAAATAAGAAAAAATGTTCAAAGTCAATAGCAATTAGAGTAACATGAATGAAAACTACACTGAGATTACATCTCACTCTAGTCAGAATAGCAACTATCAATTATACAAATTACAATAAATGTTGGCAAGAATGTGGGGAAAAAGGTACACTCATATGTTGCTGGTGGGACTGCAAATTGGTACAGCCACTCTGAAGAGTAGTATGGAGATTCTTCAGAAACCTTGGAATGGAACCATTTGATCCAGTTATCCCACTCTTGGATATATACCCAAAGGACTCAAAATCAGCATGCTACAGTGACACAGCCACATCAATGTTTATAGCAGCTCAATTCACAATAGCTAAGCTGTGGAACAAATGTAGATGTCCTTGAACAGATGAATGGATAAATAAAACATGGTACATATGTACAATGGAGTATTACTCAGCCATAAAGAAGAATGAAATTATGGCATTTGTTGGTAAATAGTATTGCTGGATACTATCATACTAAATGAAACAAGCCAATCCCCCCAAAACAAAGCCTCAATATTCTTTCTGATATATTGAAACTAACACACAATAAGGAGGTGGGGTAGAAAAGAATAGAAGTTTATTGGATTAGGGGGATAAAGGGAAGGATGGGGGATGGGAATAGGAAAGACAGTTGAATGAATCAACATAATTTTCTTATGTTCACATATGAATGCAGGACTAATAGAACTCCACATCATATACAACCACAAGAATGGGATCCTAATTAGAATAAGTTATACTCTATGTATGTATAAGATGTCAAAATACATTCTACTGTCATATAAATATAAGAACAACAACAACAAAAAGTCCTGAAAAATAAATCTCCTTGCTTGTAATTGATTTTGTCTAGGCTTTCTGGTACTTGGCAAAGATTGAATACTAACCAAAACAACTGAGTCCTAATCTTAGCTTGGTCACTTTGTACTTGGTGACTTCAGACAAACATTCAACACCAAAAGCATTAGAACACAAGGAATAATTAAAATTAGAGCTGAAGTTAATGAGATTGAAGCCAAAAAAATTGAAAACATTGACAAAACAAAAAGTTGGTTCTTTGAAAAATAAACAAAATTGATAAATCTTTAGCCATGCTAATGAAGAGAAGGAGAGAGAAAATTCAAATTACTAACATCCATGATGAAAAAGGAAATATCACCATAGACACTACAGAAATACAGAAGATAATCAGAAAATATTTTGAAAATTTGTACTCCAATAAAATAGAAAATACTGAAGGCATCAATAAATTTCTAGAGTCATTTGATTTACCCAAATAGAACCAGGATGATATATATATATATATATATATATATATATATATATATATACAAATTAAACAGAATAATTTCAAACAATGAAATAGAAGATGCTATCAGAAGTCTACCAATCAAGAAATGTCAAGGACCAGATGGATACAGATCTGAGCTCTATAAGACCTTTAAAAAAGAACTAATACCAATACTTCTCAAATTATTTCATGAAATAGAAAAAGAGAGAACACTTCCAAACTCATTCTATGAGGCCAATATTACCCTGATTCCAAAACCAGGCAAAGACATATCAAAGAAAGAAAACTTCAGACCAATATCTCTAATGAACATAGATGCAAAAATTCTCAATAAAATTCTGGCCAATAGAATACAAAAACATATCAAAAAGATAGTGCATCATGATCAAGTGGGGTTCATCCCAGGGATACAAGATTGGTTCAACATATGGAGATCAATAAATGTAATTCATCACATCAATAGACTTAAAGATAGGAATCATATGATCATTTCAGTAGATGCAGAAAAAACATTTGACAAAATACAGCATCCCTTCATGTTCCAAACACTAGCAAAACTAGGGATAACAGATATTTATCTCAACATTATAAAAGCTATCTATCTTAAGCCCTAGTCCAGCATCATTCTAAATGGAGAAAAATTGAAAGCATTCCCTCTAAAAACTGGAACAAGACAGGGATGCCCTCTTTCACTACTTCTATTTAACATGGTTCTTGAAACACTAGCCAGAGCAATTAGAAGAAATAAATTGAAGGGATATAGATAGGAAAAGAAGAATTCAAATTAGGGGAGGGAGAGGAAGGGGGGCATGTGAGTAGGAAAGACAATGGAATGAGATGGACATCATACCTTAAATACAAATATGAAAACACGAATGGTGTGACTCTACTTTATGGTCAAACAAAGACATGAAAAATTGTGCTCTATTAGTGTAATATGAATTGAATTGCATTCTGCTGTCATATATAACTGAAAAGAATAAACAAAATAAAAAATTGAAAAAATAATAGCACTCAGGGCATCTCATTTTATACCAATGAATTCATAACTGAAAATACGCCTGTGCCAAAGGTACAAGATAACACAGGACTGAAGGGGTCAGACACCTGATCCCAAAGAGACAATAGAAACGAGTGGAAAGAGGAATAGTTACTTTCCTAAAGGAAGGGCAGTATTGGAACCTAAAGTTTTTCTCTCTGTTTGATCCTGGAAGATGTTAGCTGATGGTCAGACAGGAAATTCTAATAGGGAGGTAGGTGGTCAGAGTTGCCTAAACTGACTTTCAGGCTGATGTTTCATTTTAGCACAGCTTGCTGAGAGAAATGCAACTTAAGTTTAAAAGGTGGACAGGAAAACAAACAAAAGTGAAGCCACGGGGAATGGGATTAAAGCATAACAAAGCATAACAACCTTTTCTGAAACTTACATGTCAGTCTGACTTGGAAAGAATGAGCTGGCTAAAGGTGTATGAATGATTTTTCTCTCCTAAACATGATTAACTCTGTATTCTGATTTGCAAGGGACAGCATAGTGAGGTAAAGAAGTAGGAAGGAAGAAAAATATTGTGGGCCCATCTACCAAGGGAAAACAAATTCAGAACGAAGACCATTTTTTTTTTGTCTGGCACAAAAAAGTGCTAGTTTTTAAAACTTCCATTAACTTAGAATTCTGGTAGACTAGCAGGAGGGCATGTCTGTCTGCCTATCTATCCATCTTTCTGTTTATCATTTATCTATTTAGCTATTTATGTAGTAACTTTCAACCTCACATTGAAATTCTATGAGACCAGGAAGTGTCCAGAACATTCTTCTGGGCAAAATGTTTCCCTTTCTGGAATGCTCTAATTTGGCATCTGCTGATTGGGTTGTGGCTATTCAAAGGTCCTACATTAGTTCCATGGAAGTTTCAAGTTATTTCTACCTGACAAGCCTGCTATTATAAAAAATGGAAAGCATAAATTTGAGAAAATGCATAGCATTCTCTATATGTGAACAAAAGTTTGTGTAATGGTAATATTTATAGACTATGGTTTCAAATACTGTGGTATGATTCACTGTGCTGGTGAGAAATATTGAAAGTAAACATGACAATGATCCAAATAGGATCCGAACCACATCACAGACAATTGAAATTCGAACACAGCAGTTTTTATGGAGGGCTCAGATCTGTTTCTAGACAAATTGATTTCTAGTGAATAAAGAACTGGGCATCATATATATGTTTGCTTCTAGTTTTTTTGTTTTCCACATAAATCATTGAACTATTAGGCTTAATTTAAAAAAAGAAGTACAAACTGCATTTCTGGAAAATCATACTGATCATTTCGTTTCTCTCTTTGTAATTTGTGTCCTAATTTATTTGCTAAGTGAGCAAATCCATATATGTATAGAGTATAACATGTGATTCTATTAATGCTTTTCACCCTTTCATAATAAGTAAGATAAGGAAAAGTTAGTAAGTCATGGAACTTTGTACTGGGCTAAGGCAGGTTTAATCCTGGTATATCCAATCTAACAATGTGCTTCAGCATTAGACAGCTCAAAATTCTCACTCTGCTACTTTCTCTGTAATCATGATTAAGGGCCACAGATTTTGCAACCTCTTTGATAAAATCAGGATTGTGAAACCTTCCTCTAGGAATAATGTGGGGATAAAATTAGGCAATGTGTACAGGCAGTTGACACAGTAAGTGAAAAGTACAGCTCTCTATCCCTGCAAACTCTTTCTGTTCTCCTTTTGCTCCTTCTAGCATCTGCCTTTCTCTTTCAGGTTCTTTCTTACTTTTTACTGTCCCCCTTTGCTGAATCTATTTTTCTTTTCTGTCTCTGGCCCTTGTCATCTGTTTTCTGTGCAGCAACCTGTACTTACTTAAATAAGGTAAATCATGCCACACACTTGGAACAATGTTGTCACATACTAAGCACTCAATGACTGTTATTTACTATACTTACATTACTTGATGAATTTTTTTGCCTTTCTCAAGTCTAATTCAACCCCTTCACTCTCCCCTTCTGGATGGAATATTTTCTCTATCCTGAAAATAATCTGCAAACAAACAAAACCAGAAACCCTAACAAACCAACCAACAGGCAGATATAAAATAAGTCATGTTAAACTAGAAATGACATGGACATGTTACTAGTGGATAATTAAGTGATATTTTGAATTTTATAATTTCAAAGAAGTATTTTATTTTTCCATCATATTTGAGGAAATTGGTAGAGATCATTTATGAACTGAATAAATGTTCATTGAGTTCCTTCTGTGCACTAGGTATAGAGAAAATTACCTATATTCATGTAGACCTTTAGGGGATGGAATAGAAGTAACCTGCTTCTACTCAACACACACACACACACACACACACAGCTCCTACTGTAGTCATATTTTTGTATGAAAGCAGAGCATGCCACAGGCAGAGTGAAGATATCAGCACTATTCTCCAACATCTAGAGTCTAATCAGAGCTGTTCTTTCAGTGACTGAGGCATAAGCCCATTGTTTTGCTTTATTTTTGCTTTAGTTCTCTGACTTAGTACCCTTTGAGGCCACCCATTGTTTGTCTAATAAGTTAAACTGATATGAACAATAAAAAAATCTCACCTCTTCAATCAATTTATCCATATTGAATCTGCAGAATTTATGTCTATGTATAACATTACAATGAACTTGTAATAATGATTTCCTTCTGGAGATACACTTAGTTAACTATAAACTAATACAAGACGAGAATATATATATATATATATTATTTAGGAGACAGTGGTTGCTATGGTATATAATCAATAGAGTAATTAAGAGTTCCAGAACTAGGCATTCAGACCAGCTTTTTGCCCTGCTTGTTTGTTTCATCAGACTTTAGTTCCCTTATTTATGAAGCTGAAACAGTAATGGATCTGTCTTGATGAGGTTGATATAAGGATTATATGAGATAACAGGCAGGGATGACCTTAAGTGCTCAATTAATATGAGCTATTCTCATTATCATGACCTGAAAAGAGGCAAAACAATAGTGTCTACTTCTTATTAAAGAAAATTAAACAAATGTACTTATGATCTTTTATAAATGGAAACCACATAGGCTAATTATAATAAATAATTTTTTTTTACTTTTCTCCTTTAACATTGCAAATGAAAATTAATTTTTTGTTTTAGAATTATGTTAATGGTAGAAAGACTTTATTTTCATGAAAATCTTTTTTTTTTGTGAACATAGATGACTTTTTTTCCAATATATGCCATCAGGAATATTGCTTAATAATAATAGATTTTGTATTCTGAAGAATAGTTACCTGTTCAGATAATTGAATGGTTTTTTTTAATAAATTCATTGAAAATAACTTTATGAGTGTGGTAATGAAGCCATAGAGTAAGTTTGTAAGCATTGAAACGCATGGGCAATGTCTTTCTAATCAAAACTGTTGGAACAGTGGTGACGCATTGAAGAGCAATTGAACTGAGGAGGAAGGATCTCTCCCATCATGATGATGGCAGGAGACCCTGCTGCAAAAGACAAATGGCAAGGGTTCAGAACATGGAATGCACCATCTGTACTTTGGAAGGAATGATATAACAATTTTTTTTCTTTTACATTCTGAACACCTGCAAAGTTCATTATTTATTTAAGTAAGGATTCAAAAGCCAGTAAAAAAACAAGTCAAGAAACACAGAAGGATCAGAAAGCCTATATTTACCATTCTCCCAATCTCAAAATATGTGGTTGATGCTTTTAGTATAGGGCAGTGGTAAGATTTGTGGTTTAGTTCTGCCTTGGACTTGTGGAGATGTTTTTACTAAATTTTATTAGAAAATGCCCCTTCCTAAGAAACAAATTAATTAAGGAATGACCAGACAAATAAACTGCCACCCTTGAGATTGGGAAATACTGCAGTGAGTGTCATGCCCTAAGTGAAGGTCTGGGCATAGCCCTGAAGACTAATGAATTGCTTAGTCTTGTCCATACTGAAGACATGTGCTTTGATTTGTGCCTTTGTGAAGGGATTTACAGTTTATGGCTTCTCTTTCTCTGAGCCTTATAAAAGGCAAGAAATATTGGTTGCTGGTATCTCTCACAAACTGAGTTTATTTCCTCCAATTATCACAACTATGATCGACGACCAAAATCAATTTAGAGGAGAAACAAATTTAGCCTTCAAAAATTTCAAGGTGCCTTTAAAATTAGGTAATGTAGATCTAGCTATCACAATGATTGACAAAGTATTGTTAGCATCACCATAGGAACCAGAGTGTTTTACATAGTCCTAAAAGGATCTGACACATTTTTCAAAAGACAAGCCTGCTGATACCACCTGCTGTTAAGAAGGTTCAGTTCTTTGGTGTTTGTTATCTCTCACAGTCCTTGATCTTCATATTTTAAGATTTGTTTCACTGATGAGAGGAAAGAAAGTTCTTTTCTATTGTTTTGTAGTTTCACGGTTTACCTCAGCCTTGCAAATGACAGTTGAAGTGATGTCTATACCCTTTGGTTTTTTAGTGTCCCTCCAATTCACGATCCCTGAGTACTCACAGCCTAGCTAAAATGCTGCCAGTGAGTTTAGGGACAGATTTGGCACCACAGAGCAGGTTAGAGTTGAGCAGCAGAGTCCTATTGTTATTAGAAATGTCCCTTTGTGTCAAGCTCTAGGCAGCTGTGACTTGTATAACATTTTAAACCACCTCCTTTAACTTTTAGAGTAGAGAGCCAAAGGTCTCTATTTCTTGGAGGCCATGATTTTAAATTTGAAAATATATATTTAATTCACCTCTGCATCCCCACAACCAAACTTGCAGGATCAGCTCTGCTCTCCTATGAATTCAAAGAATCTTTTTACAGAAGGCAAATATTTTTCTTCAAGGGAGTAAATAAATATAACAAATCTGAGCAAATATCAGTTATAATTTCTTTAGTGCTAAATTCCATGCACTCCAAAGCTCTTTCTTGTGTGTAGATAGAGATGTGAACATTTCTGTCTAGGCATTTTGTAAAAAAAGTGAATTAAGGCAATAAAATTCACCAGACTGAGGTTTGATGAGGTGAGCTCACAGTCTGCAGACCTGCTACAGCTTGCCTTTCCATTCTCTACTCTCTGACACTTCTCAGCAATGCCATTTGCTGAATGGTGTGGACAAAGTCCCCTGATGTGGGAAGTGACTCTGAGACTAGGATTATTCAGATTATTACCTTTAGAGACATGTCTCTCTTTTGTTTTCCCATCTTTTTGTTTTTAAAAAATTCAGGTCTGCCGAAATGTTTAAACAGTAGCACAACACCACCCACATGCTTTCCACCTATAGCCACCCACTGTTAGCACTTTATTACATTTGTTATGTACCTACCTACCTACCTATCTAATAAAGAAACTCTAATTTTCTTTTTTCCTTGTGCCATTGAAAATAAACTACAATATCAAGCCACTATAGCTCTGAATATTTCAGCATTAGTTAAGAATAAAAACATCTTCTTATACTACCACAATACCATTTTCATTCCTAAGGATTTAAAAAATGATGCAACTAACAATAGTATATAGAATGCATAATAAAAATTTTTGATTGTTCCCCAAATTATAATAAACTATTTCCTTAATTAAAGCTTCTTTTTCTCCTTCCTTCCTTCCTTCCTTCCTTCCTTCCTTCCTTCCTTCCTTCCTTCCTTCCTTCCTTCCTTTCTTCTTTCTTTGATTTAGAACCACTTTCTTTTTTGGTTTTCAGTGACAGGAGCATTTTGAAGAGATAGATTGTCTTGTAGAGATAGATTGTCTTGTAGAACGTCCACTGTTTGGGCTTTTCTGATTGTTTCCTCATGATTCAGTTATAAATAGTTTGTTGGCAAGAATAGTGCATAGGTGGTATTGTTTACTTCTCATTTCATCACATCTGGAAGCACAAGATACAAAGCTTAGATGCACTTGGTTAAGGTAGTGTAGGAAAGATCTTTCTTTAACAAAGGTACTGGTAATCCTCTGTGGGAGGATTCTTTATTATGTAAATCATGAGATTATTCTGTTTCCCACCAACCCAGTGATTTCAACATTAGTGGGTGATCTTTATCTGTATCAATTAGTATATTGTTGATTGCCAACTGAGTCTCTGTCTAGCTTTTATGTCTTACATTAACCCACTGAAACAGGGATTGTCTAAGCTTTGGAGTATAGCCATCCCACACTTTCTTTATTGACTTCCTCAAATTTTACTTTTCTCAGTTGACCACGGTTAGAATCATGCTTTTTCAACATTCAATGAAGTTTCATCTCCAAACTTATAAGGATTTGGGGCCCATTCTTAATGAAGCAATTGGGCACAACATGTGTTATAACTGCTACTTTCCTCTTACATCCCATCCTCCCTAATAAACAACAATTCTTTTTCTTTTCTTTTCTTTTTTTTAATTTCAAGGACTGTATATGAATCAACATAAAGAGTTAAGCTACCACATATAAAAACAAATTAACATTTTGGTAGACTTTGAAAGAGTTGCAATTTTTATTATTTTGCTGGACAATGTTAGAAAACAATTGACTCCAAACTCACTGACTTCTCAAGCTAACTGGAATCTCAAAAAAATGTGCCACTCTATTTTTTTGGTACTGGATATTGCTTAGAAAATAGATAAGATATATAGGTTTAAGCAACACCTAAAATGGTAATAAACCAAGAGTTCTGGTACAGATCATGTTCCCCAGGAAGCAGATGCTAATGCAGAGACCAGTGTGCATAGAGTGTGCAGAAACTTGTTGGTAATGTTCTCAGGATTAATAACTGTGGGGAAAAGGAAGAAAGGGAGAAGTTGGGTTGGGGTGCACTTCCACAAGGCTTCAGCAGACTCCATGGGGAACTCAGAAGCTGGGCTGGTCTTTCAGGGTTGTCTTAATTTGCAGCTCAGGAGAAAAGTCTTTATATTCTCCAACTTCAACCCCCACTTCCCCCAAAAGAGAATCCCTAGTAATTTGTTGTAGGCTGCTCCTGGGAAGGAAACATGACCTTGGACAAGGCATCTTCCCTTCAGCTGAGGATAATTCCCACTGGGAGACGACAGCAACAGCAATAGGAAAGTTTTCTTCAGTCCCCAAAGGGAGAGCTGAGTGAGGAAGCCGAGGAGGATTTGTTTAGATGTAGATACTTCTACTTTCACAAAGCCTGGTTTTTTATTTTTATTTTGGATTTGTAAGAAAAAGGAATTGCTTGGGGAAAACAATAGGACCCATACTGCTTAAACTTATATGCTGGTCCCTACTTGAACTCAATTAAACAACAATGAAAGATATGTTATGTAAAACAAACTTTTTACAATCATTCTTCTTTTGATTTTAATTTGTATAAAATAATGTTTACTGTTTCTGATTAAAAAATATGGAGTCATTCTATTTATAAAATTGTAAAATATAGAATGGAATTTAGAAGAAATAAAGCTTCCAATTATTCTAACACTTTCACATTTCCTCCTAATATTTTTCTTTGCAAATATGTGTTCATCTAACAGTGTGTTTTTTCCTCTTTTTGTCCAAAATGGAATCATAACACATATATGATTCTCTGCTTGGTTATATATAGATATGACCATTTAGAGACATTCAGAAACATTCTTCAAAAATATAATTTTTGTCATGGGTAAGTGACAACTGACCTGGACAAAGAAAGAGCCTGATAGCAAGGTGTAAAATACAGCACTGTACTGAATGTGGAAGTAATTAAAAGTTTCAAAGAGACTAAAAATGATGGACATTCTCCTCCAGACCACCTATTGTAGAACTCTAATAATAAAACATGCTAACAGAGGGGGAAGAGTCCTTTCACTAATTTAGTTAGGCAGATTAGAATAGCTTCCATTCCTTAAATGTGAATTTTTTCTATAAATTTCTTAATATATTTATATTATAGTATCAATTTATATGTTTCCATCCCCCAAAATATTTATTCCACATAGGTAAGATCTGTGCTTAATGAAATTCCTAGCATATAGTAAGTGTTTACTAAAAGTCTGTTGATGTGGGAGCTAAGAACCAAGTACCATTTTTGTTTTTAATTATCATTTAGACACTGAATAGTCCTGCTAATCTCACCAATACATAAAGCACATAGATATGTAACTTTATTAGTTAAGTTCTATTAAATCATATAAAACCACCTGGCAAGGTGCTGAGCACATAATTAAAACTCTAAAAATGCTAGCTATTATGAATAATCTGCTGCCATATGGTCAAAGCTGGACCATCCAGCACTGGAGGCCAGGAGCTGTAGTGGTTGCAAATGGTCAGCAACTGTGGTGCCAGCACCCATTCATGGAGAAGCGGCCACTCTAGTCTGGGTTTTCCATTTGGAAACTTGTTTGGAGTGCCCCTGTAGCCAACTTTCTTTTCATCTGCAGTTTTATTATTGAAAATTGTAGCTTAGCTCTGTCAGTCTAAATTACATTAAGAGTATTAGGAGATGCTCTGCAAAGAGAAAACAGGATTTGGCAATTTGATTTCAGGAAAACCTAAAAGGTCAGAGATGGAAGACCAAGGTGGACAAAAAGGGCTTTGAGTTTCTGTAGTGAGAAACAGCAATTCAGAACAGGAATGACAGTTACAGCAGTTTAGGTGTAATGTCTTCAGTAAGAAGCCTCAACCAAGATAGAATTTTATTTGTCATCTTGAGGAGGTAGAGAGGCACACTGTAGAATTATCTAAAAAGAATGAGGTTCAATTTTGCTTTTCTTATATGATTTCTAGTTAAAACAATATTTTTGGTTCATCAAAACAATTTTCTTTATTTAGTAAAAATACAAAGCTATTTTAATTTCCCATTGTGTTTCTTGTTATTTTTGTCAGCTTTTTTATTCAAAGGTGTTTTTGAAAAGAGTGCTAAGCTGTTCATGCCTTAAATAAAATCTGTTGCCACCTTTTAGGCAATTGGCAGTGATGTAAGAATTTAATGAAATGACTACCCTGATGTTAGGTTCTGGAATACCTTTCTACACATAGTTGCTTGCTTATTCCTAGTTACTAGGTTGCTTTTGAGGTTTGCAGAAGAATGTTCTGAAACTAAGTAGCTTGAAATAGGGCCATGTACTTGGGCTTGCTCAGTGCTTAATATTATGGGATTGGTGTCTGACTGTTGATGAGTTACTAAACACCTCTGAGCTGCAATTTTCTAATCTATAAAATGAAAAGAGTAGCTTCCTGTTAACAGGATCCTTGTCAGGATGAAATGGGAAAATGAATATAGGTGTTAAACACAGAACGATATACAGTAAAAGCTCAACGGTGTTTTACAAAGTTTTTATGTAATTGTGTGAGTGTGAGAGGCAGTCCAGCAGGCATTGTTTTCCTGACAGATTATGTTTATGTGATTGAGCAGGAAGATTGTAAACATCTGTGCTTTGGTTACCATTTTCCTGATTTATTTAACCACGTGAATTTTGTCAAGTACTTTCAACTAATCAGACACAGGCAGATGCAGGCAGTGCCACTCACACTGCACAGATGGCTTCTTCAATCCATCAACAGTGCCTGGTGGGGCATCCCCTGGGACAGGGCAACTCTAAAAGTTACATGGTAGGAAATTTGAGCTTTTGAATTTTGAGTCTCCTGGAGTGCTAAACTAAACTCCTATCTGCCTTAGCTCTAGTGAAGAAAAACTTTATCTTTTGAAATATATTTTTCTTAGAGAGTCAGTACCACCAGGACTGCCTGACTCATTGAAGATGTTCCTCCTGAGCTGATAGGAAAGAAAACAAAAGGGAAAGATTGAGAGATTTAAAAATCACATTTCAGTACCCACTCCAATGATCAATTTTTAATAAGAACATTAATATAAAGGTAAGAGCAGAATTATTTTTGAAAAAGCCTTTCTAAAAAAGTATTATATGCCCATTGTAGGCAATTCAAAAAGCACAAAGAACACAAAAATAACTCCCCATAATCCTTCCACCCAAAGACAATCACCCTTGACATTTCAATTATATCTTTAGTTGGATTATTTGTGTATATATGTATATAATATGTGCATATGCATGCATACCCACATGTGTATGTATGTGTGTACTTTTACAAAATGGAATCACATTGCACATGTTTTTTAGCTTGCTTTTACCATTTATTGAGGTGTTTTAAAAAATCCTTTATATTATTTTAATGTTCTTTTACAAGATCCTTTTAAAGAGTTGGGCAATCTACTGTCCAAAAAATAAAAAAAAGTTATTGCCCAAATCTGATTTTTGAGAGTGAGTCTGTTTATAATCTTATTGCCACTATTGAGAAATAACTGATAAACAGTTTTTAGCTAAAAGAGAAATTTTTGAAAAGGATTCAGTGAACATAACATCCAAGCTTTCTGCTCTGTAAAGGTTATCCTCACAAAATGATTACCTTTGCTAGAACTTAGCATTAGAGAACAACATAAAGCAATTAAAAGAATTTTAAGACAAAATACATCAAAAACAGAAGTTACAACTTTTACTGAAAATATTACACAATACAGTAATAGGTAACATGAAAGAGGCAGTTCTTTTGCATGTGGGCTATAAAAATTACCTCATAGATGGAAATTTCGCCTTGTGATGCCATAATAATGTGGAAAATAAGATTGTTCTTTTGGTTAGACCTATACTGCATAGGAAAATGAAAAAATTGCAAAGCCATTATTTATTTAGCATATTCTAACTTAAAATATTATAAAACTTAAGAATGAGATGTTTTGGGCTGAGGATGTAGCTCACTGGTAGAGTGCTTGCCTAGCTTGCACAAATCTCTGGGTTTGATCCCTAGCACCATAGCAAACAAAGTCTTGCTAAAACCTAATAAAACCCCAAAACAGAATTAAATGCTTTCTTTGTAAAAGACCATCAAAAATAGTTTGTACAGTGCATGTATTAATCTTCTATGACATATGAGAAAAAGTGAGGCATATCTTTTGTGCTTTGTCAGATTTCAATCAGCTTTTGACATTTTATGCTTGGTGCTTTTCATTTCTTTCCTTCACTTCCATATTTGTTGACTGATTGCCTCTTTCACTGACCCATTTTTTGTAAAATGTCATATGGGCTTATCACAGGGTTATGCAGGTCCACTAACTGAATGACAGATGTGCAGTGGCCAATCACTAACAGACTTTGAGAAAAGTGATGAGATTGGTCCTGTTGTTTAAACATATCGTGAGTTTGATTTGTGGTTTGTGAACTGAAGGGTTAGCAACAACGTTTGTACTTTATGCAACTAAAGTCATGTGTTGCTTAATGATAGGCACACTTCTGAGAAATGATCATTAGGTAATTTTCTTATGCAAACATCACAGAGTGTACTTACACAATCTAAGACAACTGTGACATCACTAGGCAAGAAGATCTTATAGAAACACCATATAAACACCATATATATGCATTCTGTCATTGACTGAAACATTGTTATCCTGCCCATGACTAAGCTCACAGTTAGAAGACCATGGCAATGGAAATGTGAACCATATTTCTGGGAACCAGTGTTATTTAACTAACCCATGGTAATGGAAATTTTCACACTGGAACTGTGCAAAGCAAGAGTTGCCTGTATATATTCATATTTACTGCATGAAGGCACTAGCATCCAAGTTGGCTTTAATAGGCTGTGAAGAGTATCATCTCTCCCTAACTCAAACTAGCTGGAAGCAACATTGCCCTATTGAAATCTGAAGGGTATGTTATACATAGGTCTCTAACTTTAGCATCCCCCATAACAGGGTCCTGAATCATGCTGATTAGATATTACTGCAGTGGAACAGAATCTAGGAATCACATTTCCTCCTGCCTCTCTGATGCTTCAGTGCAACTGATCTCATTCTGGACTTCAATATAACTTGGGGATCTTGTTTCCTCCAATGCTCCACCTGAAACTTTTTCTTTCCACCTCTTTATTCATGAACAGGGAGAAAAAGAGGTTCAGGTCCTACAGGGCCAAATCTAAGGTGTAGTTCCTGAAGAATCCATCTTTGAAGTCAAGTTCAGATGGATGGTGTTTTACACAGAGTAGGGGTTGTTGGAGGGGGATGGTGGTGGGGAGGACAAGAAACCAAGAAAGTTGAACAACTTATGGCTGAGTCTATAAGTGAAGGGACTTAATGGTGACTGAAGATAATGGGAGAATTCTTTGGAAACAGGATGAAAAGGTCTTAGGAAGTTGAACTAGGTCTTCATATGTTGTCTCAATTATCTTTGTATCACAGTGTCTGTGACATCATAAACCTTATAAATGTCTTGTTTTTTTGAGAGATGTAATCCCATTAAAAGGACAAGCATTTTTACTAATATCAATTTTGGAGAAATGTATTTTGATAACATCTAGATTAAATATAACTAACTATATTGGGCCTACCAAATGAAAGTTAAGCACAAAGGTATTTAATGGGAAAAACATTTTCTCTTTTGTAATTCATTATTTGGGTTCTTCCTTATTGTCCCCAAGTAGTCAGGGTAATCTTTTAGAAATGTAAACCACATTGTGTAGGCTTTTTTTGCTTAAAGCTTTCTAATGCATTCCATTTCACTAAGAATAAAATCTAAAATGTCTTTCATGGCTCACAGAGCTGAGTTATTCAGGCCCTAACAAATTCTCTAATCCAACTCTCTTAACCCCTCATCCTTCAGTACTTTTCCCTCATTTCCAACATGTTTTGGTTACAATGGCTGTTTTTTTGTTTCATAAACATGTTAAGCTCATTGTAGTCTTTGGATCTTTGTTCCTGTTTCTGTTTGGCAAGCTCTATCTGTAGATTTTAACATGAAAAACTCTTATAGCCAAGTGCTTAACGTATGGAAAGAGTCAATTAGTTTTAATATTTTTAACATTATTCTGTAGAATATTTTCTGTGCTTAGAATGCCTATTACTTTTGGATTTCCCCATGATTCTTCCTCTTTTTAAAGTAGAGATTGAGTGACATTAACTCTTCTTGTGCAGGAAAGGCTGGTAGGAGTGCCTACAACAATCAGGTTTAACTGGTTATGCTGCAGTAAGAAAAGGTCCCCCAAATCTCAGTGGTTAAAACAAAAGTGTCTTTTCCACTTATATTACATGTCCAGTGTGACTGGCAAGATGGTTTTATTCACTGTAGAGATGCTAACATTTTGTGATACAACTAACTCCGCATGGGGTTTGAAATGAATAGAATATAGCATTGTCAATTAAAGGTTTTATTCCAGAAGTAACACAAATTATTGATCAGATTCTATTGATTCTAAATCTGGATTTGCTGTCTCCTATCAACATTTTCATTTTTAAAAATTAGACTGTGATGACAAAGACAAAATTGTTGAATTGGAGTTTTCAAAATAATTTTGGGGGTGTTTTTAACAATGCAGAATTCTGGGTAGCCCCTTCCTTGATGAGGTGGTTAGTCTGTCATGGGGGGGTGGTCTTCCATATGGGAATTACTTAGAGTCCTTTTAGGTGATTGGAGGTCACACTTAGAGAAACATAACTCTAGAGACTAAAACAATGGTTGGTCTACTGTTAGTGCTTACTAAATAGTTTTTTGAGTGTCCATACAACTAGGGTTTTCTTATGAATAAACATTTAAGGGAATGAAAGAGTAATTTAGGTAACAAAGAATGTGGAGGTACTGAATTATGTTAAAAGGAAGAGAAAGGCTCAGTACTTCATTCATTTATCCTAAATCTACTTTCAGGAAGGGCTAATACTGGGATTATGTTTTTTTCACTTCGTGCAAGTCACCAGTTTGATCCATGAAGCATCTTTGCTATGTCATATCTTTTGTTCAGGAAGAAGACAGAAGTCTAAAGATACTTTAAAAAGACATGGATGAAGCCTCTGATTCATTACATTTGAAACAGACTATGGAGAAAGCACATCCAAAGTCATGTAATTAGGAGTTATTTTAATTGCATGAACTGCAGCCCACATTTCTTTGACAATGACAGATAATGGCCTCCTTTTTATATTGCATTGAAAAAAATCTAAAGGCAAATAACTTTTAAACCTAAACTAACTGGCAGCTAAGCACATGGTCACTCATCTCTGCAGTATTTTTCACACTGTGATCACAGAATAACAACACTAGAAGTAAAGATCATAATGGTGTCATAAAAAGAGAACTATAAATGAATAGTTTAAGTGAGGTTATTGTTCCCTTATCATAGATTGCCCCTCCTCTTGAAAAGCTCATCTATTTAAATATCAGATCTGGTAGATTTTTCAATATTAAGGCTTTTCTCTGAGCAGGAGCTTCAGGTTGGAGGTTTCCACAAGTATTCACAAGCATTATTTTAGATCATAAGATATGAAGGGTTTCTGAAGTATTAAACTTTGATGTGAAGCAGGCAAAAACCAAAACAAAACAAAATAGAAAAGAGCAAAACCCAACTCCCTGACTCCCAAAAAATGGTTTTAAGAATTAATTTTTAGGAGATTCTGTTTTCATAATTGCTGTGAGGTATTGATTTAGTAGTGCCACTGTTTTCGCCTCCTCTGGCAAACATATTCATGACTATAATAGGCTCTATACAAATATTGGCACTCATGCCTTGGAGTGTGGGTTAAGGGGAAGATAAGAAAATATCTGTTCATTTGCTGTCTTACCGAAAATAATTCTATTTATATAACTGGTCTCTATTCTGACCAGTGAATATAAATATTTTGGCTGGTAAGGGAATAGTTTCTAAAAGGTAATCTTGCCTTTGCCTAAATGTGGATCAAGTTTAGCAGATAGATGGTAACAAACCAAAAGGGCTAAAAGAAATGCAAGAAATAACACCTACTCTTGTTTCCTATGGTTGTTTCCTTATGTTCTTGCAGGAAAGTTTAAGCTTTTTATTGTTTATATCTGAGCAGCAAACATGCACACACCAGAATCAGTCCTCTCTCCTATGGGTTTCTGGATACTATTCTTGAATGACAGTTGTAAGTGTACACAGGGAACAGTGTGACTGTGATGTGCTTGTCATTAGGCTTCACAATGTCATGATAAATCTCAAAGTAGGGTAGGATTGGGAACCAGAAATTCTATGCTGTGTATTCAGCTCAGGACATTATTGTGGCACTTTGGAAAATGTTTTCAGAGGCAGAGTTGAGCTAATCATATGCCTCATCTCATGGCTCATTATCATTTTGGGTCCTGGGAAAGTTCCACCTTCATTAAATTCTTCATTCCATTTCCAGTTCCCATGCTATTTCTTTAAAAAATTCACCTAATGTGTTTATCATGTTTCTCTGTGTGTATATATTCTTGTGAGACATGTATTGTTTTGTATACTTGCATTTTTTACTTTTGTAAATGGGGCTAGGTTATAATTCTGACTTTCATTTTTGCACTTGGGTACAATTTATGTTGTTGCATGTATTTTTACTACTTCAGGCTTGTGGCTGCTCTATCATTGATTAGAATCTGGGCAGTATTCACACTTTTTAAAAATGTAATTTTGGTTTCTTCCCTCTGCATTTATCATCAATTTGTTCAATCCCTATCTCCATATTTCTAACCATAAAATATGTTTTGTTAAGGGAGATTCTAACATACCAGGTTGAGGGAAAACAGTGACCTTTAGTAAAAATTTTTAGTCAAGTTTTAAAAAGATACAGGAGTATCACAGCTCTCCGACCAGGAAGACTTCTCTTGTTATATTGTTAGACTTCTCTTCTTACACAAACCATCACATACTAGTCTTGGAGTCTTCTGCACACTTTGATTCCAACTGGTGTAATGAGGTTAACCTTCATAAGGCTCATTTTCACTGAAATATAGACATTGTTTGTACAGATCTTGGATTGGGGATATATGAGGAAATATATAAACTTAAAATAATGTAAAACCAGAGGGTTCTGGAGTCAGACCTGCTTTGGGTACTGGTTCATGCAGTCACCATGTATGGTCATAAACAACTTTGCCTTTTTTCTTCATAGATATCGGAAAATAACAACCCAGGGTATGGTGAGTTTCTTAAGGCAAAATGATTATTAGTATTCAGTAGAACCATTTTCTATTCTCTATTAAGATCTTTGGATCCTAATGAGGAATGCAAGCGCTTCTGAGGAGGACCCCACTCCTGAGAGCAGCAGGCAGTTTCTCCATCCTCTGAAACTGTGCCAGAAGGCTGTGTGCCTAATCTGCTCAAAAATCATGGCTTTCTGTCTGTCACTGAAGCCTGAACACACTCCAGGAATTAGGTACTAATTAATGTCAACACACAACAAATGAAGAAAGAAGGGAAATTGCTTGGACTCATTCCTAAGGAAACCTCAGAAATTTGCTTCAGTTAAAGTTAATGTGTACCTCAGGGCATCACTGAACCAAATCATAAAATGGTACTCATGTGGATGAGTGACCTGGAGGTGCCCCTGTGAGCCTCTTGCCCAGGATGTATTTCCATGTCATGTCCATTTTGTTATGATTGCTGCTTACATTTTGCACTATCCAACTGGTGTCATCAGACAGACTGAGTCTACACTCCAGTTTCATTAGCTTTGTGTCCCAGAATTGCCCATACAAAATTCTGGAATGTATCTTCTGTATTGCTGTTTAAAGGACTTCAGTGAATAACTTTTCAAAGAGTGGAACAAATAGATGGTGATGTAGATTTTAAAAAGACCTTTTTAAAGTCATCTTTCTCATCATTGTGACCAAAATACCTGACAAAAACAATGTAGAGGAGGAAAAATTTATTTGGAACTCACAGTTTCAAAGATCTCTGTCCACAGTGAAACAGAACATCATGGTGGAAGTGTGTGGAGGAGGAAAGAAGTTCAAGACATGGCAATCAGGAAGCAGAGAGAGCTCTACACTCACCAGGGACAAAATACATAACAAAAACGCATGCTCCCAGGAACCCACCTCCTTGAGTCACACCCAACCTGCCTACAGTTACCACCCAGTTAATCCATATCACAGGATTAATGCACTGATTATACTATGGGTCTCATTACTTAATCATTTCACCTCTGAATGTTCTTGTCTTGTCTCATACAACTGTTTTGGGGGGACCACTCATATCTAAATCATAATAATCATTATCTTTTAATCAGAAGCAAATTATCCGCCATTTTTTATGTCTAAAAAATTAGGAACAGATGATGAAATCCAAATAATCATTTTGGGTACTCATGATAATAAAGCGGTACTAATATATCATCTTTTCTTCTAAGTGATTAAATGTACTGATTGTTCTCACGATTGAGTATAGCATTTGGGATACCAATTGGAAGTGAGCCTGCAATCAGAAACAGGAAACACATTCTTCATAAGAACCAGTTGGAGTTGCAATAAAACAAAAGAGGGCTCAATTCTATGTTCATGTTCCCTAGGCTTTCTTATTATATCGTCCCCCAATTAAGGACACCTTTTTGTTCCTTTTAAAAAATTTGTTCTATTTAGTTATACATGACAGTAGAATGCACTTTGACACATCGTACATAAATGGAGTATAATTTCTCTTGTATATGATGTAAAATCACACTGGTCATGTAGTCACATATGTACCGAGGGTAATAATGTCAGATTCATTCTACTATCCTTCCTATCCCCATACCTCTCACCTCCCTTCATTCTACTTTATCTAATCTAAAGTAACTCTATTCTTCCCTAGCCTCCTCCCTTTATTGTGAATTAGCATCCACATATCAGAGAAAACCTTAGGTCTTTGTTTTGTTTTGTTTTGTTTTTTGATTGGCTTATTTTGCTTAATGTGATATTCTTCAGCTCCATCCATTTACCAGCAAATGCCATCATTTCATTCTTCTTTAAGGCTGAGTAATATTCCATTGTGAATATATACCACACTTTCTTTGTCCATTCATATGTTGAAGGATGCCTAAGTTGGTTCCATAGTTTAGCTATTGTGAGTTGAGCTGCAATCAATAAGGTGAAGAGAGAGCCTACAGAGTGGGAGAAAATCTTTACCACATGCATCTCAGATAGAGCAATAATATGTAGGATATATAAAGAACTCAAAAAACTTAACACCAAAGAAACAAATAACCCAATCAATAAAGGGGCTAAGAAACTAAACAAACACTTCATAGAAGAAGAAATAAAATCTATCAATAAATATCTGAAAAAATGTTCAACATCTCTAGCAATTAAAGAAATGCAAATTATAACTACTCTAAGATTTCATCTCACTCCATTCAGAATGGCAATTATCAAGAACACAAGCACCAATAAATGTTGGCAAGGATGTGGGGAAAAGGTTACACTCATACATTGCTGGTGGGATTGCAAATTGGTGCAACCATTATGGAAAACTACATGGAGATTCCTCAGAAAACTTGGGATGCAAACCACCATTTGACCCAGCTATCCCTCTCCTCGGTTTATACCCAAAGGAGTTAAATCAGCATACTGCAGTGATGCAGCCACATCAATGTTTAAGGACGCTCTTGATATGCAATTTATGAGACTTCACCTGAATAAGAATGTCCATATGTGTGCAGGTAAAAAAAATACTGCTTGCTTTTTCCAGGCCTTCAACTTACTACAGAAGACTCATTACTATCTAACTCCTCTACCTCTAATGCTTATCACAGCACTGGGCATACAGAATGGACATGACTGTTGAATAAATGAGGACTACACAGTAAAAGAGATATACCTATAATGTTGAATATATTTACTATTACAGTTTTGACTACAGTAGTAAACGCTTAAAGAATGTTTTAGTATGTGGATTTTGGAATTAAAAAAAGAAGTTGGATTTCAATCCTGACAATTTTCTGATCGTGAGTGAGTTATCACCCTTAAGTTTCAACTTCTTCATCTATCTTCTAGGGATAACAATGTATTAGCAAAGAAGAAGGAGGAATCTGTGGTGAAAACTTGTTGACCCATCAACTCCCAGAAATTAAGGTCTAGAAAGTTTGGCTCTTACTTAAACAATGCCCTGATTATTTTTAATAGAAATTTCCCCCTTAAATTTTAATGGGCTGACTAGAATGAAGGAATTAGGAACATGCATTTTCTCTGTTTTCCCAAGTACCTAGCTTTGGAAGCCTTAGTTTTAATGTTTTTTTTTTTTTTTTTTACAAACAAAACTATGTAGAGAATCGATACAAAACAATATGCACATAAAAAAGTCATGACAAATATGGCTTATTAAAAAATTATCATTTGAAACTTCCTGGCTTCATCCATGCATTAGCATTCCTATAAATAACTGGCATGATTGTCATGGTGTTTTGGCAACATTCTGGAAGATAAAAGAGATGGAAGAGAAATGGAAGCAAAGGAGCAAAGCACAGTAGTACTCAGTCTGAGAAAGAGATTAGAAGATCTGGAGAACAATCACTAGGGGATTCATTTGTTTCGAACAGTGATAATTTTTTTTTTAATTAGATACACATGACAGTACAATGATCATGACATATCATACACTGGAATCAGATGGGGTATAATTTCTCATTTCAAACAGTGATAATGTTTAAAGAAGTGTCTGTATTATCTTAAAGAACAGGACACAAGGCACACTTAGAAATATTTAAATGCTGAAAGAAACGGATGACCCATTTAAAATTTAACAGTATGATGCTGTCAACTTATCAAAAATTTTATAGAACACCCTTACAAATTAAAAATGTGTATTAAACACATTAGAATGGCTGCCTAGATGGGGGAGGGAAAGGTAGGACTAAATGGGAATAAATACACAAATGAAAGATGCCTTCCAAGATCATTGGTGATAAGAGCTCTGAATTGAATATGATTAATTTAACTCTGTGCACCTGGGGCCCAACAGAAACTAACCACCACCACCACCACCCAAACAAAACCAAAATATGCAATGCAAATGTGCAGATTTCTTGTTGGAGCTCTTTCATTTCATACTTGGGAATGATGCCTCAGGCTAGGAAGTGCCTTGTATTCCCAGGTGCTGGTAGAAGTGTGTGTGTATGTGTGTTTGTGTAGTTTGGGGTATAATCTTATGTGTGTGCTGTGTGTAGGTGAAGGCATGTGGTATGGATGTGTGTGCGTGTAAGCATGTATGCACAAAAGCATATGTGTGTGCATGTGTGTAGAACTATGGGGTTCACTAAGAACACTACCCACTAATTGAAGATCAATTGACTTTAAGAGTTAAAATGCTGCTGCAGCAAAAAGTCCAACAACAATGCACACCTCACTAAAATAACTAGATAAGCAGTCTTCCGAAGAGTGAAAAATCTGCTTCTGTGACCAGGGTAAATAGTTTGGAATCCATCCACAGTGAGTAAAATAGAGAAGAAGGTGGGAACTTGGCTGAAATGAAGGGAAAGGGAAAATAACTGTTTTTCAAAATCAATGTGAAAGGATACTACTGAAGGTGATCAGCCAGGAGTATGGACCACTGGTTTAAAAACCAGCAAATTTGGGTTATGTTACCCTGGGTGTTTCATTTACACTGTACAAAAAGGATGAAACAAATACAGTATTTACATTCAATGGAACAAAGAGGTCATGGTCCCAAAACTATCTCAGAGTTCGCACTCCATTTTCTATGTTCTGTATTCTTGACAACTTAGTCTTGATCAGTTTTATGTTTGATCATTTTAAGATGAGGCACAGAGATACGCATGTTTCAATGGATGATGCATTTGGCTTCCCAGCACCATCACGCTACAAACCTTCCCTCTCTATCTGTGCATTACTTGCTTGGAGATTCAAAAGTTTAGAAAAAAAGAACTTTTCCTAAGTGATTATGCCAAAGGCTGTGATCTGAGCTCATAAGCGAAAAATGGGGCCTGATCTGTGCATTTTTGGGGCACCAGGCAGCAGCTGCTTGCCATTTACCTTCACTTGAGTGTTCTCACATTGTGGTATTCCTTTTATGATTCCTTCCTCATGCAAGAGACAGGATGGAGAGAGGGAGGGAGAGGAGAGGAAAAGTGAGAGGGTGAAGGGAGAGAGGGAGATACAGAGAAAAGGGACATCATAAGTCTATAATCAGCTCACATCAAACTGTAGACCTGTGGTGTGGAGAAGTGCACACTGATGCCAAAGCCAAATTCATGAGCCTCCTTCACTTCTGTGTATGCAACTACATGTGAACTGAACATTGGACTGTTTTGTCAAATTGCCTATATTTGGCTCAATTCTACTGGCTTAGGTACTTGAGGAAGAAAGATCTCTACTGAATATATCTACTTCATGTTCAGCCTTCAGTGTGAAAAGGAGAAATGACACAGTGGCAATGAAATTGTGGCAAATCAAAGTTTGGGTTTTTAAATTTTTTGATTTTATTTTAATTTTTTAAGTGTTTAAGACTTAGGATACTCAGGAAGACAGTAAAATCAGGTCAGGATGGTGGGAACAAGTATGTTTTACACTGCAACTTCAACAAGGTGTCCTTGCTCAGTATAAAAATAAAAGGCAAGGTCTGGATGTTGTTTTCATACTTATTGGTTATATTTTTAAAGTAAGATTAGGTACAAAAGTTGAATTAATTGAAATAAGTTTTTAGCAAAATATGAACATATACACTTTCATAAATAGTTCCACTTAAAGGGAAAATTTCCAAGAAGTAAACTGTTATGTAATAAACTCTTGAAAGATAATATGACAATAGCTATTAAAAACCTTTAAATTTTTCTTGCCATGAATACAGATTATATTTTCAAATAATTATTCTAAAAGCTAAGTTTAGTGTAATGTACCCTTATTTATAATAGAGAAAATTTTTTTAAAAGTTAAAAATAGGGGAGTAGTCAAGAAAACAATTTTCACATCTATACAACAAAACACATAGCCTTAACCAACCATGTTGTAGAAATCTATTATTGTGGTAGAAGAATGGTCATAAAATATGAACACTGAGTGCAAGTTGTCTACACAACTGCTTGAGAAACATTCCAGTTTTGTGAAACGTAGAAGCTTCTATAAGAGTCACGGTTACATTCAACAAAATTAAAATGGAATTTTTCTTTTTATGTTTTTATATTTTCTAAGTTTTTCTTTTGGTTGTTTTAAAAATGTGATTAGATATAATCTCACAAATGCTACAGAAATACTCATTAATGTAGAAAATGCTTTCTCTCTGCGAATCCAGTGATTTAGTTAGAGTCATAGGCTGTGTTCTCTGTGACAGGCTGTGGCATGGGGATAGTCGCATTCACTGAAAAGACTCCCCAGCTGCCCCAGGCTGCTCTGACTGAAAACTGTGCATGTAAGATGATGGATTAGAATATTCTGTGGCCCTTAGGAAGAATGGTCCTCCCCAGGTTTGCAATCTTGTCTGTCATCCATTACCAGATGTTCGTATATAACATAAACGGTCACAAACAATGAGTTCATGAAATGAAAGGCACTATTATATTGCTGATAATGAGGAGAGGATCTGAGCTTAGATCAGGAATTCTCACCCTGTGTTTCCTGATTCTGATGCAATTGAAACCCTAACTTTCTCATATCACAATGGCTTACATAATGTATTTATAGATACACACAGACATATATGATAAAACAATGTTTTATAGTCCGAATAAGCAAACAGCTGTATATCACTTTGTTTGATTTGTACAGAAGAGTGGAAGTTCAAACATAAACTGAAATGACTACCCCTTTGTCTAGCTATCATATACTGTTTCTTTATCAAGTCACGTGCAATCCAATGGAAAATGTGGAGGCAATAACAAACAGCACCAAACTCCATTTTCATAAGTATTGCTCCAATGCATAATCCCTATGTTGGTATCTCTTTAGAATCAAGGTGAATGTAACAGCTTCCTAATGCTCCCATCTCTCTCTCTTTTTTTTTTTTTCCACACAGAGATTGCTTAAGGCAGATTCAAAATGAGTATTCAAAGGAACACACATGGACAAAGGCTCTTCATATATTACTACTCTGGCCATCAGGATGAATAATTTTTGACAAATCTCTGCCCCCTACAACTTATTACATAGCCCTTAGAACCGGAGTTTACACATGGCATGCATGCCAACATGTTAGCTTATATTTGGTAAGAGTAAATAAATGAAACTCAACCCATTTAATACAGAAGTAATGAGACAATTTTAACTTTGGGCGGGACATCACATTTTCTAATATAAAATGAAATGAAAATGCTTTATAAAGCAATTTGTATTTTATTGGTATTTGAGAGGAGTCCTTTGCTGTTGTCAATAAAACCTTTCTACCTTGTGAAAATAGCCAGTCACAACAAAATACTTTCAATAAAGAGATTGAGTTGAATAAGAAGCCCAGTGAAACAGTGGGAAATGTTGAGATTTCAGACTTCTTTTCATCACAGCTCTGATTTCACACAAGAAAAAGCATGACTCTGTTCCAGTTAAATATCCTAGCATTGATTGTAAGATATCAGAGAATGGCTATTAATGTAAAGTGTTATCAGATTACCAAACACTTGCAATATTTGCTTGATTGACAATTTTACAGCCGGCATACTGGAGTATATTCTGCTTAGTGACTACTGTTAAGGAGAAGAAAACTTTTCTGACTATGCCATGGTGTGAAAACAGGTGCAAGGGATCTGGAAAAAGTTTTTCTCTGAAAGGAAGACAAAGTGATCTTCAAATGAACAGCTCGAAAGTAAAATATGCTAATTTAACAATAAAAGCAAACAAAATTTTCAGTTTTTAAACAGTTGTATGTATTTCAACAAAAATAAACACAGCTTTCAATTCCCAGGGAAAACTTAACTAACTGAGTTAGAATAACCTCCAAAGGACACCTTTATTGTCATTGTAGTGATCCATTGCATTTAAATTCTGCTGTACTAGTGATGGGTAAACTGGGTTGTATAATCTTTTGAAATGTTTACTCAAACATAAACTGTAGGAAGGAGTTAGGGGAAATTGAAAAGCATTTAATCTTTTACAATGTTTTAGAGTCTACGTTCTAGACTCTTTTTAGACTCTTTTATGAACAAATGAGTAAATAGTTATATTCTTAAAGTAACTCAAAACCAGAGATGCTGGGGTTTTCCATGATAATCCCTGAGGTGTGCTGAAAACCAAAGTTAGAACAAGTGGCAATGTAATCTGCAAGGTGTTGCATGGGAAGAAACATGTCATTAGTGGTTCCTACAAGTAAGAATTCAAATCGTTCTTTTTATTTTTAACCCAAATGGAAATTCTTTTGCCTCATTTTTACATTTATTCTTTTTCTTTGGGTTAGTTCTGGCAGAAATGGACTTTAATAAAAGAATAATTTCATAGTTGAAACTATTTAAATTCAACTATAACATTGTATAAAATATAAAAACCTATTCTTTTTGTTTGAAAGTTCTGAAAAATATTGTTCCTTATTTAGACAACCTTGGAGAGTATAATTAGTGAATAAAAATGAACTCAATTTTGAGATTTTTTTTCCTTCTGCTAATTTCTACCTGACATTTTTCAAAAATTTTACCTCAAAGATATTCAGTTTTGACTCACATACAGTTATCAGTCTGGTACAGAAGCTCTGAAAGAATGATTCATTCATTTAGTAGCCTCTGTCTTTTTTTCTAGACAACCTAAGAGGAACAATTGTTTGCCTCTTTTCTATGCTATTCTTTTGCTCAGTGGGAACAAACTGGCCTCTGAACCTCCCCCTCCAAGCCTGCCTCTTTCTAACTCTCCAGCTTAGTGTGAAGAACACAAAGAGTCTCCATAAACCTGGGGTGTATCTTCTCCCACTCAGTGATGCACAGCCGGGGAGGGAGGCAGAAAGTTCTGCTTACAGACCACACAAAGTACTCCCCACTAGGCTGCAGCTGTGACAAGCCAGCAATTCCTCCCCTGACACCTAAGGCACATATTTCATAGTCTAAGAATAGATGTGCTTATACTGATGAAGAGTGGAGGGGGCTGACAGAGTTACCCTCATATGGCTGGGGCTCAGATGCATAAAGATGTCATGAGATCTGGTTTTAATTGTAATGCAAGCATTCACCATGTGTTATTGTACACATGCAGGCCATTTTACCTTATATGGTCAATAGTATATGTTTTGGCTCTCTCTCTATAAATATATACATATACATACCTACATAGAATGAAACTGTGAATATGGTTTGGAAAAAACAACTATGTATCAGAAACTGTATAAAAGAATTTTATCCAGTGAATACAATGTAGAAACATGGTATTTATAATTGTTGATTGTTGTACAGATTTAACATGTCAACTGTTAAAAATTATTCTATAATTGAGTGTTATTTTATTCACTTGTAGTGAGGTGATAGATTTTCTTGTAACTGATATGTTAACAACTAATAAACACGTTGATGTATTTGATTCCTTACATGACATTAGGAACAATTCTTTGAGAAAGTCTGAGTAATAAAACCAAAGTACTGTAATATTTCTATTATCCTAGCACCATAAATACTGAGAATGGACTCACCATCCATCTGATGAGAAAAGATCAAAGAAGACTCATATCATAATTTAACCTTAAATGAACAGTGGAGATAAAAATTAGGACATCAGGTCAATCCTAATATACAACTTATTTTGTCTATTTCTCTCTTTCAAGTTTAAAAGTATGAAATGTTCATTGGCAAATTAGTCCAGATGCTAGTTTAGGGTGAAAGCCAGAGGGTATTAGGAAATAGTACTTGTTTTAATTTCAATCAGGCCTATGCCTTTTATGACAAAACATGAGATATCTGTATCTGCATATGCTGGCATATGAAATTGGACTGAAATCTGGCACTTCTGTTTTTGCCTTAACACAGTCTCTTTATATAAATGTTTTGTGTGTGTGTGTGTGTGTGTGTGTGAGCATATTGCAAGATGAAGTGTAAATATGTTCTTTGGTGAAACACTTCTGGCCTTATTATTAGTAAAGGAATAGTTACTACTTGGATGTAGTTGATCATGTCTGTGCCCTTGACAAAGGGGAACTTAAAAGTTGAGGTAGTGTCCTTTTCTGCTTTTCAGGGATCAAATCTCACCTTGCTGTGGCCACTCATTTTGCCTTGACATAAAACAGGCTACACAAATAGAGAAGATAATAGAGATGACAAATGATTATCATACCTGTCTGCACATTGTTGACTAATTGTTGATTAATAAAAACTGTGTTTAGGAGTCATTGCAATCCAGGTCTGGATAAACTTGATACTCAGCTTCTGGGTGGTGTGAGAACATGTTCTAGGTTTTTCTCACACCAGATGTAGATGCTTCCCTGAGAGATTTCATACTGGCCCAGAGGAGTTCAGGGCACCTTCAGAAACTCCATCTCATCTAGTCAACATGTGTGAGCTTACCAATTGGGGTGGGTGAAAGAGGACACATCTATTGTGGCTGCTCTAAAAGAATTAATTCTAAAATCTGAGCATTCCTTAAGATGTGCCACTGGTTTGACTTAGCTACAGTCTGACCCTGTTTCAGAGGCTGCCACAGAACAGAGTGAGGAAGCCCAGCAGGGGTAAAGAGGCCAGGAAAGCCCAACCATAGCCAAACGTTTTCCCTCCTGACTGGCATGGCACCTGCCCCTTGCCTGCTCGTCCTCTGATAACTCGTAACCCCAACCCTTCAACTTACTTAGACCTACCCCATTTGTAGTACCTGGATTCTGTTCTGGAACCTGGTCCTGTTCAATTACTAGATCCTTGTCTTTAAAATTCACTCTTGTAGTCATTCCCTTGTGACTACTAAGCTTTGTGTAGAACCGTGCCATTTTATCTAGAAATTTTTGTTCCTCATATCTGCCACCTAATCTAGCTTTCAAACAACTAGGGCCAGAGCCTCCACGGGGAACTCCCACACAGTCCCAGCTCTGGTCTGAACCTTCAGCTGGGAGTTGACATCAGCTTTCAAACCCTGCATGGATCAACTTGACCCAGCACAAGGACCCTGAGGGGAGGAGAAGGGCCTCCAGCTAGCTGCAGGCAGTTGGTAAGCATTGCTCCCGTTCCCCTGACATCACATGGGCGTGTTCAGGGAGTGGGAGTGAAGAAGTGTGTGTGAGGGAGCGTGACTCTCTGCCTATGGGTGTGGTAGAGTGTCCTTGAGGGAGTGAGTGACTTGGAGTGAGTGAAAACATGTAGGTGTGATTTTGTGTAAGGGGGAAGTATATATAACAGGAAAATTTCAGCTGGTGGCAAAGTCTGAGAGAAGCAGTATGCCACAGAATCACTGGATTGAAGGCCCAGCGGCCTGGGTTCCAGTTCTGCTTCTGATAACCCTTTCATTATGTGACTTAGAACAAGCTACTTTCCATTTTCTTGCATCACAATTTTCATTTTTTTAAATTTTTAATATTTTTGGTCCTAGGGATTGAACCCAGGGTCTGGTGCATGCTGTATATGTGCTCTATTACCGAGGCACCCTCTGCTTCATATTTTAAAAACATTTAAGGAAATGGGAAATGCTAATCAACCTGACTCTATCATTATACATTGTATGCACCTATCAAATTTTTAGACTATATATAATAAAAACATACAATTAAGTATTTATAAAGAATGAAAATGAAGACATGAAAAGTACTGTAGACTATACACAAAAAGTACTGTAAAATCACTGTCATGACTACTCAGTTTACTTAACTAAACATGAGAGCTCAAGCAGAGATTTTAAAACCAGCAAGCTAAGGTTGCTCAAAGATGGGTACAAGCTCCATTATCACACACTTTGTGAGTTAACATTGAAACAGTGCAGTCCTGGAGACTGGAAGATTACTGACTCTACCTTGGGTAAGAGGAAGACACCTACCATAGTATTGTCAAAAGGAAAACAAGCACTGTTCTTTTGTTGATCCTTTGGCATGGAATGTCTGCCTCTTAAATTCTCCTGAGACCCAGACATATAACTAAATTCATCCCCATCTCTTCTTGATTTAAAAAGTGCCTCAACTCTTTAATAAAATGAATTGAGTGGACAGGAGACATTGCATGCTATCTTAATTTGAAAGTAAGTGGAGCATGGCTCTGAGTGGTCTCCGTCAATTATAACCAAGAAAACAAGCTTGGTGCACCTCCCTTCTTCTATTGACTGTATTGACTGCTGCCCTTTACAGACATGGAAGGCAGGCCCAGGCAGCAGCAAATATTATGCAATCTTCTCTTTCCTGGCTGCTAAAGACACATCACAAATCAACTGTATTGTTGCCTTGGGACTCAATCCAAAACCAGAGAAAAATGTAAATATTACCTATCTTAAAAAGAAATCATTAATAAGTTCCTATGCCCCTGTTCTAACTTAGGCTGGGCAATGAGAAGAATCAGTTTATAAGCAAAGAAGAACTCAGACTATTAAAACAAGAAGGAACTCTTGAGGTCATCCAGATTTAATAAAATGAAGATGTAGGAATCTGAGGCCCAAAGATTTAATGTGATTGCCACAGTATCTCCAGCAGTTTTTGTCTGAGTGTCATCTACTGCCTCCAAAACTGATTAGCTTTAGAAAAGTCAAATCTTTTCCTACTGTTCAGTTTTTAAGTTGAAATTTCAGTGGCATGTCAATGTTCCTTTTTAGAGGCTCCCTCCTTGGTTCAACATCTGCTTTCCTTGCAGGATTTCCACCTGTTTCATTTGAACCACAGGCTTTCCAGTGGACACAAGCCTCTAGCTCCTACTTTCCTCTTCTCTAGAGACTCCTTCTTTCTGAACATCTTGCTTTGCTTTCTACCTTACTTTCTGGGCCCCCTCTTTCCCATCTCTAATCACATTGGTAGCATTTCTAGTTCCCCAAATGTTCAGAGCATATCTCAATTTTCCTAACTTTCAGAGAAGGTATCTCCATCTGTGTTTCTTAAAGTGTAGTCCCCAGACCAGCTGCAGCATATCACCTGGGAAATGACTGAAATATAACTTTCAGGTCTCAGATGAGAACTTAGACAGTGAGGCCCCACATTCTGTGTTTCAGTAAACACTCCAGGTGATTTTGATCCCTGAGGAAGTCTGGGAGTCACAGATGTACACTGTTTTCTGGCCACATGAGTTCGAGGTCCAGAGCACTGTGTAGGACTTCTTGTGTAAAAATCCTGCTTTCTGGTTGTGTGCTTTGAATAATGTGCATAACCTTTGTGTGCCTCCTCTGTGAAATGGAGGTAATAATATAGTTTGCTTCAGAGATCGGTTGGTTGGGAGGATACAATCATATAAGATATGTGTGTTATTTACTTAGCACAGAGCAAACCTCAGAAAATACTCAACAGTATTAGCCCTCATTCTATCTTAAGGTACTTCTGCTTACAAAACATGACATATAAGTCAATTTTTTCATATCATACTCTTCTGAAACTAGTAAACAAATATTAGCCAAGAGTGAAACTGTTACCTAACAATGTAAATTACATTTTAAAACAGGTTTTTATATTATCAACTTATAAAAAATTCATTACATGTTTTCATTTAAAATAGTTACATGATTATTTAATTTTGATATACTTCTTGATTAAAATGATATACCTGCATAGCTGGGTGCAGTGGCACATGCCTGTAATCCCAGCCACTCAAGAACTGAGGCAGGAGGATTGCAAATTCAAAGCCAACCTCAGCAAAAGCGAGGCACTAAGAAACTCAGGGAGATGCTGTCTCTGAATAAAAAAATGCAAAATAGAGCTAGGGGTGTGTCTCAGTGGTCAAGTGCCGTTTAGTTCAATCCCTGGTATAAAACAACGCTGATGACAATGACAACAACAACAACAACAACAAAATAGGTGACATAATATAAATTCAAAGAAATCAACTTAGAAAGTCATTTTAATGCCACATAGGAGAGAACTCAGAATCAGTTTTGCAATTTTGTTCTTACAGGAGCTGATGCCCTTAAAGGAAAACATGTACACATGCTGTTGCAAGTAATAAAGTACCTCTGGTCTTTTTCAGTGTAAGGCAACTGTAAACTTGCCCATGCAGAAGTTATTGAGGTTAAAAAAACAAACTCAACTGACAGGGAATTCTATAAGCAACTCTTAATTGGAACAGCCTTCATTTTTCTTACATGTAAATATAATTTTATGTTAATTAATTTTGCTAAATATTCATTCACAATTGCTGCCACACTTGGAATTATCATAAAGAAATGAGCTCATAGTATTCCACATGCAAAATGACCCATATAGTATATATATTTCAAAAATATAAAGTTATGGAATTTCTTTATAAGATCTGTTACATATAGGATCACCTCACCCAATAGTAAAATGTAGATCTTTCCCCTCCCATACATATTTTAAATCCTTTAAAATACCATGTTATGCTTTTACTAATAAACAAAAATAATAAGACACATCACTGCTCTCACAATGAAGAGTGCCATTAATTAATAGAGATATCTATGTAATACCTGAATTTTAAATTAGATATTGTTTTCCAAGAATGGGATTATAATAAATGTATATTGCAATTTTAAAGTTTGTGTTACTTGGAACACATATAGAGTATAATAGTGTCCTTTGAAGTGGCTCAAATCTAGAGTAAAAATAAAAAGCCCGCCCAGAATAGAAAAATTTTAAAAGGCAGGCCAAAAACTGTATGCAAATAGCATTTTTTTTTTTTTGGCTAGTCAGTGGTAAAGTTCTCAGCTGTGAATATCTTGGACATAAGGATATGTAATTGTGGTTAAGGAAATATGGTGGTTGTTAATTTAATTCCTAGCTGATCCAATTTCCATTCATATAGAATTTGCTTTGGGACAGTCATCAAGAGACCACTTTGACTTTTGTTTAAATGGGATTTCTTTCCCTTTTATGACATTTCAATTTTTCATTAAATGATAGAAGAATTCTGTGGAATTATATAAAACATATGGCTTAAGCAGGTAGAAAAATATGTAGGTAAGGTTTTATAGGGTATCAACAAAGATACATATGCGGCAGTTAAACACAAGGAATTCCAGGACAAGAAAATAAATACAGTGGAATGGAATTCATAAAAAAACAAATCTAAAATTCAGACATGTGAATGGGTGCTGCTCCATTTGGAGGATACAACTACAAGCACAGGTCTATGAGACTTTCTTGGGCAATAATTTTGATTGTGAACTATACTGTTTACTTATAGGGAGGAGAATTGCAAATCAGAAATCCTCATTCTTATCCCAAGACACTGAATAAAATGCTCACAATCCTCCTTTACCTTGTATACTTTAATGAGGTTAATTGTTATTAATATTGCTAAAAATCATATTGGAATAAAGAATTTCTGTTTGAATTCCCATTGTGAAATCGTTCCTTTTTAAAAAATAACAGAACCACGGTTAAGATTGAAACACTGAGAGGATAATGGAATCAAAAGAGCTAAGAGGGCTCTGCAATAAAAGAATATATTTATAAAGACAAATAGTGCCAGACAGTCTTGATAGCTTTTTCAATAGAATTAAAAACATAGCAAGCACAATGAATGTACCTTAACACACACATATATTTATATTTTTGTAATCCATTTGATACAGTATCTCAATAAATCTTATTTGCCAACCTAATTAGCATTGGCTTTGCTGTGTGCTCTGTCACATGGACTGAGAACTGGCTAGAGGACAAACCCTAATGACTCCAAGCAATGTGTTGACTATAAGGTCAGCATGAGGTCTGGTTTTGTTTAATGTCTTTATTAACGATCTGGAAGAAAGAGTAAATAATTCCTGAATGAAATGATATTATGATGATGGGCACATGGGCTCACTGGAGAACACAGAGAAGTAGGAAGTGTGCAAGCACCAGTCCAGGCCTGATGCTGATTTGAAAGAGGGCAGTCACTTGATCTTTCTGTGTCTGTTTTCCCATGTGGCAAACAGAGATAATGACATTCTTGTGAGAAAGCAAAGATAAGATTTTATGATTTTAAACACAGAGTATGATATTACTCCCTTTGATAATATTTAGTGCTTATCTACTGTGTACAATACTTGTTAGGAGTCACTTTAATGTGGCAGAACATAAGATTGGGCCAGTGTCAGAGAGGAACAAAACAACATTGTCAAGAGACAACATTTTGGAGTACAAGTCGCTAAAACACCACCAAAAGTCTCTGTATGTAGGCGAAGTAAACTTAGCCAGCACAGGAAATCAAGGAATACCAACTGAATCTTTTGTAGAAAACAGGATGGAGGTAAAGGGTGATGGGAAAAAGGGTAAAGTTGCCCTGCAGGGGGTGGGGTGGGTCTGAGAAGGGCTCTGGGAGGCTTTTCATATCTCCCTACTCATTTTCCTTCTCATCTGTGCAGACTGTGTGTATTGAGGGTACCAGTCAATTTTATATCAGAAACTTAAGCTGTTTAAATGCAAAGGTAGAATATAGAAGGCTATTTCTAGTAAATCTTGAAAGCGATCTTGGAAGAGTCCCCTCTTGTTTGTTGTAGATGTTAAGAATCAGCATTCTCAACTTACACAGGGGAAGTTAGCTGGAGTGGGGTGGTGCTCATTTGCATAAAATAAACTAGATATAATTTACAAAGGGGATTTTTTTCCCACTGAGAAATATAATTACAAACAGACTAGAAATACTTCTGATAGCTGAAGACTCTTTATTCATTTCTGGAGGAAAGATTTGCAAAAACCAGATTAACATTGGAAAATTGTTGGTTCTTGTGCTGTAAAGGAGGGCTGCAAAAACTAACTTGATCTGAAGTATTTTATAAGCATTTTAAATATATTTACATTAAAAATATAGATCTATGTCTCAGCTCATACTCATAAAATATGAAGGAAGCTAAAATAATTGTTGTGATGAGGCCAGTGTGAGAAATAACAAGGTTGACATCTTAGCCTATTTTTCATTGCCACAATATAATACCTGATAGTAGTTTATAAAGAAAATTGGCTTATTTTGGCCTACTGTTCTGGAGTATAGTGAAGGCCTCATTCTGTTTCAACTCAGGGGAAAAATGGAAAGGAAAGTGGGAGTGGGCAGAGAGAGAGAAAAGAAGCCAAATTCCCTTACTACTAACCCATTCCCAAGAGAGATATGATAATCCATTTGTCAGGACTCCATACCATGACCCCAAACATCTCCCGTCAGGTCCCACACCACAGCACTGAGAATAAAAAAATAATCAATGAAACAAAGAGTTGATTCTTTGAAAAGATAGACAAGATTGAAAAATCCTTAGCCAAACTAACCAAAAGGAAAAGAGAAAAGAACCAAATTAATAAAATCAGAGATGAAAAGGGAGAAATTATCACGGACAACACAGAAATCCAAAGGATTTTTGGGGACTATTTTGAAAATTTGTACCTCAATAAATTGGAAAACCTTGAAGAAATGGTTAAATTTCTAGACACATGTGGTCTGCAAAAATTCAATCAAGAGGACATGCAAAACCTGACCAGACCAATAACTAGTAATGAAATATAAGCAGTAATAAAAAATATTCCAATAAAGAAAAGTCTAGGACCAGAAGGATTCTCAGCTGAGTTATACCAGACATTTAGAGAAGAATGATGCTCCTCAAGTTGTTCCATGAAATCGTAAGGGACAGAACACTGGCAAATTTATTCTATGGAGCCCGTGTCACCTTTATATCAAAACCAGATAAGGACACACCAAGAAAAGAAAACTATAGATCAATATTCCTGATGAACCTAGATGTAAAAATCCTTAATCAAATATTAGCAAATTATATTCAACAATATATTATGAAGATACATCATTACCAAGTTGGTTTTATCCCAGGGATGCAAAGATAGTTTAACATATGCAAATCAATAAATATAATTCATCACTTAAATATAATTATGGACAAAAATTACAGAGTCATCTCAGTAGATGCAGAGAAAGTCTTTGACAAAACTCAGAACCCATTAATGATAAAATCACTGAGGAAACTACAGATAGAAGGAACTTACCTCAAGATCATAAAGTCTATACATGACAAACATAAAGCCAACATCACAATGGATGGGGAAAAACTAAAAGCATTTCTGTTAAAATCTTGAATAAGACAAAGATGTTCCCTCTCACCACTCCTATTTAATTTAGCACTAGAAATTCTAGCTAGATCAATTAGGCAGTAGAAGGGAACAAAACGGATAAAAATAGGAAAAGAAAAAAATCATATTATTAATATTTGCAGATGATATGATCTTATACTTAGAAGATCCAAATGTTTCACCAGAAGATATCTAGGGCTAATAAATAAATTCAGTAAAGTAGTATGTAACAAAATAAACACACAAAAGTCAACAGTTTTCCCCACACCAATAATGAATCTATTGAGAAAGAAATATGAAAAAAACAATCCATTCACCCTAGTCTCAAAAAACAAAAACAAAACAAAGAAGCAAATAAAATCCCACTAGGAACTAATTTAACCAAGGAAGTGAAAGACTTTTACAATGAAAACTACAGAACATTGGAGAAAGAAAATGAAGAAGACACAAGATGGAAAGACCACAAGTTTATGGATAAGCAGAATTAATATTGTTAAAATGGCCATATTACCAAAAACAATGTATAGCTTCCAGCAATCCCCATCAAAGTACTAATGACATTCTTCACAGAAATAGAAAAATAAAGACAGTCTTAAAATTCATTTGGAAGAGTAAAAGACTCAGAATAGCCAGAGCAGTTCTAAGCTGAAAAAGCAATGCTGGAGGCATCACAATACCTGACTTCAAATTATACTACACAGCTAAAGCAACAAAAGTGCATGGTACTGGCATCAAAACAGGCACATAGACCAATGGTACAGAATAGAAGACAGACATAAACTTCCACAGATATAGTCATCTGATCCTTGACAGAGGTGCCAAAACCATACATTGGAGAAAAGACAAAACAAATGTTGCTGGGAAAACTGATTATCCATATGCAGAAGAATGAGATTAGACATTAGACCTCATCCTCCCTAAAGTCAACTCTAAATGAATCAAAGACCTAGGTATTAGACCCCAAACTATGCAACTTTTAGAAGAAAACATAGGGTTAATACTCCTCCATGTAGGTGCAGGCATGATTTGATTCTCTCCATAGGACACCTAAAGCTCAGGAAATAATACCAAGAATAAATAAATGGGATGACATCAAATTAAAAATCTTCTTCACAACTAAGAAAACAGTGAATAATGTGAAGAGAGAACCTACAGAATGAGACAAAAATCTTTTCTAACTACTCTTCTGACAGAGGATCAATATTCAGAATATATAAAGGACTCAAAAAACAACATCAAAATACCCAAATAACCCAATTAATAATAGAAAAATGAACTAAGCAGACACTTCTCCAAAGAAGAAATTCAAATGACCAACTAATATATGAAAAATATTCAACATATTTATCAATTAAGGTAAGTGCAAATAATAACTACTCTGAGATTTCATCTCACTACTGTCATCAAGAATACAAACAATTATAAATGCTGGTGATGGCATGGAGAAAAATAAACATTCTTATACTGTTGGGGGAATTGTAAATTAGTGCAACCACTATGGAAATCAATATGGAGGTTCCTAAAAAAGACCAGAACAAGAACCACCATATGATTCAGCTATACCATTATTACTCAGTATACATCCTAAAGAATTAGAGACAGCATATTAGAGTAATACATGTGTATCCATGTTTATAGCAGCACAGTTCACAACAGTTAAACTACAGAATTAGCCTAGTTGTCTATCACTGAATGAAGGAATAAAGAAAATGTATATGTACATCTATCAATCTATCTATATCTCTATTTATCTATATATCTATATACACATAGATTTCTTTTATTCCTTTAAATATATATCTATATCTGTCTCTTTATATGTGTGAGCACACACACAAATACACATACAGACATATATATATATATATATATATATATATATATATATATATATATATGGAACTTTAGAACATAATGTTAAATAAAATAAGTCAAATTCAAAAGGTCAAGTGTCATATGCTTTTTCTCATATTTGGAAGCTAGTAAGGATAAAGAAAAATAAAGGTGTGTGTGTGTAAGAGAGAAAATTCATGAAAATTGAAGGGAGATCAGCAGAGAAAAGGAAGGAGAACAGCAGGTGGAGAAGAGGGGAGTGAAAGCCATAGTACTGGGGAATGATATTGACCTAATCATCAGGTTGCATTGTGCGCATGTATGCATATGTAACAAAAAAATCCCACCATTATATATGATTCTATGACAGTCCATTGCAACCATATGTGCTAAAATGTGTTCCTTCTAAGCCGATCTAGAATATTTATATTGGCTTATTAAGGTTTTTTTTCCCTTCATAGAATAAAAGTTGCATAGAAAATAGACTAATTTGTTGCTTTTCAGTTTTTCTTACCGACCAGCAAAGGCTATGTTAGCAATCCAGAATCTAATTTTACAGTTTTTTAAGAGTGCAGTTTATTTTTCATGAGTTATTTGTTTTGAATACATTTATAATTCATATCTTGCTTATTTAATAACAAATTGGGGATTCTATTTCAAATTCTGTTTCTAGTGAAGGTTGAGGAAAAAAGTCTTTTAGATTTCCTGATATAATTTAAGGAGTCTTATCAACATTTGTGTGGAATTGAGGCTGAAGTTCACTCCTCTTCCTCTTTTAAAATATTATTATACTAAGTTACAGTCATTTATTTATTTGGAAGATAGGTCAAAAAATGCAAAATAAGGTTCAAATTTGAAAAAAATATTGCCTGTGTGATCTGACAAAATTATCAAAATGGAAGAAACATTAAAGAGAGATAGAGCAGGCATCTATGCACTTTAGGATACTCTTTGGACATGAATGCTTTCCTTATGTTATCTAGGGTGGTGAAACCAGGCCTATCTATCTCTGATATAGTGCTCTAGGTCTCTAGCTATTTCATTTCTACAGAGATTCTAAGGTTAATTTGATATTGATCATTTATTTTAGACACAACTTGAGTAAATATATGTGGGAGGCTACTTTAGGCAAAGAAAAAAATCAGAGAGATATCTAAAAAAATATAAGTTCACAAAGTAAGAAAAGCTACTAGATAACATGCAGAAGAACCAAAATTTTACATCTTAGAAAAGATGTAAATCTATTGTGATACTTGGTAGTCAAATTTTACTTTGACTAAATGTTACTGTAGTTGTTGGTAAAAAAATATTTCTTACTGTGGATTTTGTATCTGAGTTAAGTTTTGCCTATTTATTTTCTGTAGGAATAGTGAACATTTTGCTCTCCTCTTTTCTGACAGGGTATTACTTGCATATCTTGATCCATTTTTCTTTTTCTTTTTAATTTAATATTTAAATTTCACTCAAAGAGAGTTTAGCTTGTATGGCTTATTGGCACTGGGTAAATTTTGTCCTTAGGAAATTGGTGGAAGCACAAAGTATTGCCACTCATAGGTTTTGGGTTACATATTTTTTTTGTGTGTGTGGCACTGGGGATTGAACTTGGGACCTTTTGCATCCTAGGCAAACACTTTGTTCTACTGAGCAGCATCCTCAGCCTTCAGGTTAGCCACTGAGCTGTTGACTTTTAAAAGATTCCTCTAAATCCCTACTTGCCCCCATGAATAATCTCATGTGAATATGTAAATTCTGCACTCAAAAATCCTTATATCTGAGGGGAACTTCAGGGAAGAGCAAGGATCTCTGGCTGACTGGGATATACTAGCTCTTTGCAGGGGATGCTGGGTGTGACAGGGCTCTGAGGGAGGAAGGTATTTTCTTATGGATTTTTGTTTCTACCTCTTTATGAGTGTAACTGCTTGTCTTAGTTCATGTTGCTAGAACAAAACACCTGAGACTGTGTAATTTATAAAGAACAGAAATTTGCTTCTTATAGTTCTGGAGACTGGAAGTTGTAGATTGAAGTGTGGGGAATTTTGCTGTTTGGTGAGGGTCCACTCTCAGTTTCCAGGTTGGCAGCTTGACTGCTGTGTCCTTATATGGGGGAAGCAATGAACAGATAAAAAAGAACCTATCAAGTTCCTGAATGTCAACCCTTTTATAAGAACACTAATTCCACTCATGAGTCTGCCCTTGGGACTTAATCACCTCACAAAGACCCTACTACTTAATGCTATAATATTCGGGTTTAAGTTTCAACATGTGAATTTTGGAGGGATGCATACTTTCAAATGATAATACCATCCTTTAAGAAAACATACATTTCTATAAAAAATAAATTATATTAATATTCTCACCTTTTAATTTTAGATCTTCCATTTCCTGGCAGTGTTGATATGCTCGTAACTACTGATTCCCAATTTTCTCATTTCTAAAATGAGAATATTACCCAAGGGTTTGTTGTGAAAAGAGGAGCGGATAGAGTGCCAGAAACTTGGTAAGTGCTGAACAACTGTAAGCTATTATAATTGTGATAGAAATAGTCTATATTTACTGGTTAAATTTGTAGCTTTTTTTCCATAGAGTTTGTTTTAAATATTTTTGATTTTTTTATCTTTGTAATTCAAGTCAAATGACTTTTAAATATAGTCAAATTTAACTAAGCTCTTTTTGTTTTAAAATTCTTATGGTTATTTAGTTAGGTTCTAGAATATTCCCTTTGAAATTTTATTTCCCATCTCTTATTCTATTTACATTTTCACTCTTTTTTATATTTTCATTCTTTCCTCTTGTGTTTACATATGTGTACATAAATATATGAGTTTATTTACTTATTTTAGGTTTTTTTTATATAATAGAGGCTCAAATGAAAGTAAGGCTGCAGGAATTGTGATAATCTGCTCTTATCACAAAAAAGCGGTGACAGCCTTTTCCCCAGTTTTCCCTTACTGTGTTCTACAGAGCTCCCAACAGGCATAAGGAAGCAAAATCTTGAGGGAGTTGGGACATCCCTGAGGTAATTTTCCCCATGATTATAGTTTTCTTTAAGCATATGGAACACAACTTTTGCCAAAACAGAATGGTCTTGTGACATCCATTAATCTAAGTATTATTTTTACTCTCGTTTTTTTTCTATTATTAATGCTACTTCCTAGGAACACACTTGGATAAACAATGGAATTCATTTATGTTTTATATACGTTTACTAAAAATTAAATCATTTCCTACTCATTAATTTATGTACCCAATAAATTAAGTACTGCGTGTTTCTGCACCACTCTGTCTACCATTTAATTGTATAGTAAATATAGCTACTAACCATATGCAGTTAATTGAGTACTTGAAATATGGCTGGTATGACTGGGGAATGGAATTCCAATTTTATTTAACTATTTTAAATTTGAAGTTTTAATATTAAAGCAGTGTAAGATAATTTCTCATTAAGCAACTTTTTTGCTATGTAAAATATATCATTGATAATTTTTTAGGTGTTGAAATGTATTAGATATTGCCATGATTTTATATGTGTTTCCCAAAAGTCATGGACTGAAAGCTCTGTCCTCAGTGTGGCAGTGTTGACCATTGGTGGGACCTTCAATAGGTGGGGCCTCTGGAGGGGTAAGTAGTACATGAGGGGATCATAATGCAATTCTCATGGGATCTCAGTGAGTTTTCACAGGAGTAGGTTGTTAGAAAGTGGTTACTTATCATGATTGTAACATGTAGTCATTTATCTTCCTACTTCTCCACCATGTTGTGACACAGCCACCAGACCATCAACAGAGGTCAAAAATGGGGTCGCTTGATCTTGGACTCTCAGCCTCCAAAACAGTGAGCTAAACAAACCTCTTTTCTTTATGAGTACCTGGTTTTAGATATTTTGTTGTAGCAACTGAAAATGGACTAATACCAAATATATTTTGTTATATTAAAATAAATGACTACAAGCCAGGCATGGTGGTGCACACCTGTAATCTCAGTGGCTTGGGAGATTGAGACAGGAGAATCACTGAGTTAAAAGCAAGCCTCAGCAATGGAGAGGTGCTAAGCAACTTAGTGAGACCCTGAATCTAAATAAAATACAAAAAATAAGGCTGGGGATGTAGCTCGGTGGTTGAATGCTTCTGAGTTCAATCCCTGGTGCCCCCTCGCCCCCAAAATATATATTTTATAGTCATATATATATATATATATATATATATATATATATATATATAACTACATGACCAATATGATTCTGCNTATATATATATATATAACTACAATTAATCTCACCAGTTTCTTATTAACTCTGTAGCTACTAGAAAATTACATATGTAGTTTATATCAAATTTTGTTTGGCTAGCACTATCATGCACTATCATAGGTACTCTAATGTCTGTCAAGAAGTTAGTACAGTGCTTTCTTTGGCAGCACAAACACTAAAATTGGAATGATATAGAGAAGATTAGCATGGCCCCTGTACAAGGATGAAATGCAAATTTGTGAATTGTTCCATATTTTTTTATGGCATTTGCAGGTAAATGGATGGAGTTAGAGATTATCATGCTAAGTGAAGTAAGCCAATCCCCCAAATTCAAAGGCCAAATGTTCTCTCTGATAAGTGGATGCTGATCCATAGTGGTGGGGGGCCATGGAAAGAATGGAGAAACTTTGATTGGGCAAAGGGGAAGGAGGGGATCAGAGGGGAGGGGCATGGGGGCAGGAGAGATGGTGGAATGAGATGGACATCATTACCCCAGATACATGTATAACTGCACATATGGTGTGATGCTACATCATGTACAACCAGAGAAATGAAAAGTTGTATTGCAATTGTGTACAATGAATCAAAATGCATTCTGCTGTCATACATACCTAATTAGAGTAAATAAATAAATAAAATTTTAAAAAAGAAGTCAAGACAAAGTAATATCAAAGTAATATGTGGAAAAGATATGATGAATTAGTAGAAATTTTAAGAATTTATAAAAAGAAAAGTTAATCATGATTCAGAAAGAGTTAGTAAAGAAACAACTAAGGATACATATTCATTGGAGCCTGAAGGTTGGAGAGAATGTTTATAGAGCAAGAGGAAAGCAATGACCAAAGTCCTAGGAGTAATAAAATGGTGACCTAGCTGAGAAGAATGATTGAGAAATGATATCACAAAATGTAGGAATTAGAAGGAATTAAAGATTCTTGTCAGAGTTCTGACCTTGTATAAAAAATTCTTTATTCTGTCAGCCTTAATAAATGCTCATTTTATACCTACTGTGCTGGGCATAATCCAGATGCTAGTGAAACAGCAGCCAATTAGAGAGACAGATCCTTACTCTTGTAACATTCTAGTTGGAAGAGTAACTTAAAAATAAATGAACAACAAAAAACAATTTCAGATCTTGGTCATACTTGAAAGAAAATAAAATGATGATAGCTATAGAGAGATTTTAACTTCAGCTAATTTAGATAAGGTAGTCAAGATGGCCTCATGAGAGAAATATCATGGAGGCTAAAAACAGAATAAAGAATTGCCAACCACAACTAGATGTGGAAGTAGAGTATTCAGCAGATGAACTGACAAATGGAAACTTCTTAGGAAGAAGGAGTGTGGTGTGTTCTGGATGCAGAAAGATTCTGTGGCTGGGCATGGGGGATGTAGGCAGAAGGTAGATTACATCTGACCTTAGAAACCAGTATAAAGATTCTGCATTTACTCTATGCCTTGGATGACTATCCAAGAGTGTTAATCCCCTGATATGAAATGATTTCCTGATGTTCTGCAGAGAATGGATTGTGGGGTGAAAGATAAGAATACTCCACCGTTTGTGACCTGGAAATCATGTCTCCCTCTTCTGCATTCCTGTACAACTTTATTTATACTTTTCCTAGGACACATTTCCTTTTCTACTTTGTATTCTGATTATTTAGTTCAAGTCTTAACTCCACTATCTGAGAAGAATTCAGTCTGATCGATATTTGCTTCTTCCATAGTCTCAGCAGACTGCCTTAAGTATAATAAATCTTTATGAATATTTATTAAGTAAATGAATCATAGAATGGATGATTCAGACTCTGCTTGAATACCTTTGATGATGAAAAGAGCAGAGTTTTATAAAGCAACCCATTCCATTGTTGGAAGGCTCTAGATGGTTAAAAAATATTTCACCAACTGATTCAAGATGAAAATTTCTTTCATTTGCAATTATTCATCTTTAGTCTTCCATTTATCTGTGGAGTAATAAAAGAAATAAATTCCCTTTCTCACAAAAACATCCTTTGTTTATTGCTGACAGGTATTATTATTCACACACATTTTTATTTTAACCATTCCCAATCTTTTCAATTGCTTTTAGACACATTTTAAAAATTTACTCACTCTCCACACAACTGTCTTCAGTACACTTTATTATAACCACCTTAAAATATGATGTACAAAATTGAATTTGATATGTCAAGTGGGTCTGAAAATTTTAGAATACATGGAGTCTGTTACTAATTCAGGGTAGAGTTATATATAGATATGGGCTGAACTGTTAATATTTTTAGTAACTTCATCAAAATATAGGTTCATATTAAAATGTTTAATTGCATTATTAAGATACATCTGAACTGATTGTAAATGAATGAGTGAGTTCTTAGGACCTATAGCAGTGGACTTGTCAGAGGTTCCTTGAAGCAATTGAAATTGGCAGCGTAGGGTCAAGAAACACAGAGCCCTCCAATGGTGTGATTAAGGTTAATAAGTAGCAGTGCTAACCTGGTAATGGGCATCATCTTTCTAAACCACAGATATGCATTTACCAGAGATATTAATTCCCTTAATCTCCTACTCTCAACTAGGCTTTGTTAACTCCCAAGGAGACAGAATAAAACACAAGATAAATACAGTAGAGTCTGGAGTTAGCTATACTGCAATGTTTGAGGTTTCAGTCCTCTAGGAAATGGCCCTCTCTTCTGACACCTAACTGCAAGTGTGTGGGTTCCCTTGGCCACTCTCAGGTTCAATAATTCAGAAGAAGGATTCACAGAACACTCTGAAAGTTATTTTTACCAATAATTATTGCTTACTGTAGAGAAAGAACACACATATTAAACTGAACCAAAGAAAGATACATATAGTGTAGTTTAAGATGATTCCAATGTGAAGCTTCTGTGGAGCTGTGATGAGTTATCCTTCTGGAATGCTATGTGGAAATACCCATGAAGTACTGCTAACCAGGGAAGCTCACCTCAATTTCCATGCTTAGAGTTTTTTATTGAGGTTTCATTATGTAAGTATGACTGCTTGATTGCCAACACAATTGAACTCAATATCTAGGTTGACTGGTAATGAGTGACCCAAAGTTCCATCACTAAGCCACATGGTCATTCTTTCTGGTCAGTATAGCTCCTCCCTTAAGCAAAGATCCACCTAACAAGGTATGACATAGACTACCTCCCAGAGCTGAGAGCAAGGGCAGACCTCTCTTTGGGAAAACCCAAATCCTTAACTATACCAATGGGAAGTATTTTAGTTTTATAACATTATGTGAAATATTTGTGTGTTGTTATTTAATTTTGCTCTTATAAAGTACAATGCACAAGTATAATGAATTTTAAAGATAAAACAGGAATTCGAAGACACTTTGAAGTAGTTCTTGGGCATCTCTGCTGAGTGTATGATGGAAAGTTTGTGAAGGCCTGTCTTAGTCTAAAGCAAGGGTTGGCTTACTGTGCCTCTGGAATGAGTCCTGCCTATTCCTGTCTTTGTAAATAGTGTTTAACTGAAGTATATTCATACTCATTCTTTCACATAATGTTTATGGCTGTTTTTGATGGCAGAGTTGAGTGGCTCTGAAAAAATCATATGACCCTCAACATCCAAAATATTTACTAAGAGGCCTTTGCAGAAAATATTTGCAGATTCCTGATCTAATAGATTATTAATTGACCAGCTCTGGGGAAAAGGCAGTTTTATAATAGAAGAATGCTAGATGAAACAGAAGGACCTTCTTCCTAGCACATCTCACAGATGCTAATTCCAACTCTAATTTGCATTTAGATTTGGCATTGGTCATAAAATTATAAAGTCAGAAGTAATCATTAAGACCACTTCTAATCTACTTAGGCTTCTCTTTTTTCAAACTTTATGAAATGAACCATTTTTTCTTGAATCACTTTCATTGATTGGCTCAGCAATTACCTTGAAAAATGGTAGAGAAAAATGAGTACAATCTGTATTTTATTTGTCTGAATAAAGCATCATGGTTAATATATTGCTTGGCTTAATTATATTGGCTTTTATAGTAAGCCTTACCTTATCTCTCTATCTTACTCTAATTATTTTTATTCTTTTAGTGTCCTAATATCTTCTATTCTTCTATGTAAAATGCAATTTTTAGTTTTTGTTTAAGTAAGTCATCTTGAATCTTTTCTGGAATAAGATATGATATTTCCCAATAGGTGATGAAGCCCAAGGGTGTCCTAAAATTCCCTCCCCACTTTTTTTTTTTGATAGAAAAAAGTGCATGCATCACAAATCTGTTAACCTAGAAGCTTAATGGTCTTCCTTCACCTGATATATGAGGAATATCTCAAATACTGTCGATTCAAAAACAAGAATTAGTAACAATTTGCTCCTTTTTTCTGAAGTTCATCTTGAATAATAAAAAATTTGTCATTGTTTTATTGTATTTTTTGATTGGCATGTCTTCACTGGGAATTATGGTCTCAAAGACCAGATTCTTGAATATAATATGAAGTCAATATTTTAGCCGCATTTTAAGAGCACAGGTTCCTACACAAAACAAGTGAAATTTTGACAACACAGTCAATATTTTTAGGAGTTTCTAGTTCTTTGGTGAATTCACATCTAAAAATATAATCTGTTATTGAGAAAACATGCCAAAGGAAAACATATTTTAAATAGAAAGACTATCTTGATTTCCTTGCACCTAGAAATAACTGAAGGTATGTTTTTTTATTTTTCTAGGAAAAGTTATTCTTCCAGTGAATGCAGGGACCAAAAACCTGTTGTTACGTAATAAAATAAATTAAATTAAAAGTGTCTAGGTAGGATGGAGTGGTTGTGACAGAATGCATAAGGCATAAAGCAACAACTAGAATGAATGAACCAAATATAAAAATAATCTATTAAGGGTGCAAAAGAACTGCTCTGCAAAAAGAGCTCAGAGTTCATATTTGGGAGAAGAGAAAACTGTGGAGTTACAGCCTGACATTCTACGACTGCTTTTTCCCTGGGTGCGTTTGATAATCTGGCTATAGGCAAGAAAATGAATACACTGGTTTTAGACCAAACCAAATTAATGTCAGAATAAAACAGCAGAATTTTGATAAGCCCAAGAGAACGGAGTGACAAAATTGAGGATTAAAGGAACACCGAGGAGCTTTACTCCCAAATACTTTGCCAAATTCTGAAACTCTGTGGTGGTAAGAGGCTAAAACCATAAGCAAAGAACTCTGAAAAGCAGAGCAAAATTTTTGTTAGTCTCCCAGTGCTAAAGTTATAATGATTAGAGTTTGAGAGTTTCTAGGGAAAAAGGTTACCGCAAATGTAGTCAGAGAAAAGCACTGGAGAACTGTGTGCTGAGAACAGAGTGAGAAGCTGTAACCCAGATTCAAATCAGTTTAGTCAAGGAAAACCTGAATATTATGAACTAACCTCAAGAAACAGAAAATGGGAATAGGCCCAAACATGAATCAGACATTGTAATTAGTAAATGACTTCACTGTAATTGTGACTAATAGTTTGAAGAAATAGGTATAAAGAGACAAAGCAGAAAAGATAGAAAACTTTCTTAAAGAATTACAATCTACAAAAGAAATGAGCTGGAAATTGTCAAGTTGAGATGGACCATAAGGGGAATTAAGAACTCAATAGATAAATTTGCAGCTTGGAAGAGCAGAAGACAGGATTGAGGAAATAAAATGCAGTTCATTAGAAAATACATAAGCCAAAACAAACAGAGAAAGTATAAATAAAATAAGCATTTCATGTGGACCAAGGTGAAAGTACTGACGACATGGGTATTTGGCTGTATAAAAAGAGACATTGATAAATATATTTTCCAAAATTAATGGAAACCATCAATTCACATATGCAAAAAGGTCGTAAACTCCAAACAGGTTACAAAAACAAAACAAAACAAAACAAAACAAAAAACTAGACACATAATAGTAAAACAGCTAAAAAATCAAGGAGAAGAAGAAAAGCACCCTGAGATAAAAGACACTAAACCTCCAAAGGAGCAATGATGACGACAGAAACAGAAGAAAATATAGTGACAACTTTAAGTGCAGAAACAAACTTGTAACTTAGAATTTTATTCCAAGGCAAATGTCCTTGAAAATGTTTTTGAGAAAAATAAGACTTGGGAGAATGTCATAAGCAAGCATTTTTAACAGAAATATTAACAGAATATGCTGAGTGAAAATGATCTGAGGCACAAATGCAGAAATGGAAGGTTGAAAAAGCACAGAAAGAATGCATAGATGGATAATATAACTGAATATTGATTTATAAAATTATAATAATGTTTTTGGGATTTAACAAAGTAATACAGTTAAATGCATGATAGCAATAATACAAAATATATGGAGTAAATATAATAAAATATTTAAGATACAAACATTATCTGAAAAGGGTAGGGAAAAACTTATGAAGCCAGCCAATGTTACATGATATATTTTATGGTGAAATACCCAACCAATTTAAAAGTAATGTGTGACTAATAAAGTATCTAGGGGAAAGGCAATAATTTTTTTTTTCGTACCAGGGATTGAACACAGGGACCCTTATAAAATGAGCCACATCCCCAGCCCCTTTTTAATATTTTCTTTAGAGACACGGTCTCACTAGATTGCTTAGGGCCTAGCTAAATTACTGAGGCTGTCTTTGAACTCCCAATCCTCCTGCCTCAGCTTCCCAAGACGCTGGGTTTACAGGCATGTGCCCCTGTGCCTGGCTTGGGAAAGGCAATAATTTTAATTTGATTAATCTGAATGATGTTGAGAAAAGAGAAGAAAATAGTATATAAAATGTTGAATTGAATAGAAGCAAATAAGATGGCAGATTTAGACGCAGCCTTACAGAAATTTCATTACATGTAAATGGATTCAATGTAATGGAATTCAAGTAAGAGACTAAGATTATCAAACTAGTTTAAGGAAAAAAAAAGAAGCTTAATTGTATGCTTTTTATAATAGAAAAATCATCCATATAAAGACAGAGTAATTTAAAAATAAAACAAAGAAAATACATGTACTTTGAAATCATTGACAAAAAAAAAATAGTGTGGTTCTATAATATAAAACAGAGTAAACATTAATAGATATGCATTTATAGAGATGAAATGGGACATTTACTAGTGACAAAGGGATTAAGTAACCAGAAACCTATAATCCCTAAATCTTTATGTGCTCAGTATCTTAGCACACATTTATAGAACCGAAGGGAGAAATACAAAACTCCACAATTGTACCAGGAAACTTAAACAACTCTCTACATACTCAATAAAACAAGCAAAAATAAAATAAAGTTGTAAAAGATCCAAAGCAACAAATAATCAAAATCAAATTATTTAAATTTATAGAAAACTATATCTAATAATAACAGAACCAAAATTCTTTTCAATTAAAAACAAAACATTTACAAAAATTGACCATACTGTGAGTTGTAAAGTAAACTTTAACAAATGTCAAAAGACTGAAATAATTAGGAATCTGTTACTTTACCTCAGTGGAATTAAGCTAGATGTCAGGGTAACATGTAAATCATAAAACCACTGAATGTTTTAAATTTAAGCCATATACTAATAAATACACCATAAGACAATGGAAGTTAGAAAATATTTCAAAGTAAATGATAATGAAGATGTAACATTTCACAGCAAATTATAATTCCATGAAAGAACATTGATTAATCTCACAAGGCTTATGTTGAGCAGAAGGAAAAGATCCACCACTGTCAACCATGTGATTCTATTTATATAGGGATGAAAGTTCAGGAGCAGGCTGAGCTACTCTCCGATGCTGGAATTCAGAAGGATTCTTTACTGGGAATGGAGCATTTGTTATGAGAGGAATGGTATGGAGGCTGCCATTGTGCTGGGAAGCTCCAATATCTTGATTTAGGGGTCTGGTGTGTTCCCTTTGTGATAATTCAAGTTTTACAGTTAAAATTTGTGTATTTTTAAGAAGTATGTTTTACTTCAGTTAAAAGTTTGCTTTAATAATGCAAAGTTGACTTCAAGATTTTTAAGGTAGTATTTTGTGTATATTTTTAAAAAAGTTTTATTTTATTTTTAATTGACAACTAATAATTATGTATATTTGTGGGGTGGAAGACAAGGCTTCTAGATATGTATATATTGTAGAATGATTGAATCAGTTTTATTGACGAGTCATCAATGTTTACAGTTAAATTTGAAGGGAAGGAGCAGAAAAAATGCCTCAGTTGGTAGAATTTGGGAACTTGGATTAAAGATAATAGTTCCAGTTTTTGCCTAAACAAAGACATATAATTGTAAGTGTTCCTCCTGAAAACAGTTCTTCTATCATATTAAATATCTACATTTTATTCAGATAATATTGAACATATACTTGTAAAATGAGAGAGCAGATATAAGTGTACACATTGAATTACCATGAATAAATCACAAAACATTTAAATGTGTATTCTCTAAAAGTTAATCAAAGCAAATTTAAACAATTGATGGGAGAAGCAATGCTATTATGTTAGACTCAAAAGTTACTAGTTACATTAAACCAATACAAAATAGAAGTTGTCATACCCCAGCAAAAAAATTTAAAATTAACTTTTACTTGAGATTAACAGTATATTTGTATTCATATTTTGTGATTCTGGGGAGCATACTTAGGGCCATATGAATATGCAGGTAATCATTCTACCACTGAGCCCCATCCCTAGACCACAGTTATTCTTTTTTTTTTTTAAACTGATTCAACTTCAGCATCATATTTTTTTATACATTGTATTTAATGGAGTATAATTTCTCATTTTTCTGGTTATATATGATGTAGAATCCCACTAGTTATATAGTCATATATGTACATAGGGTAATAATGTTTGATTCATTCTAGTACCCTTCCTACCTCCATACCCACTCCTCGCCCTTCACTCCCCTCTACCTAATCTAAATTAAATCTATTCTTCCTTAGTAACCCCCCCCCCCCACACCTTATTGTGAATTAGCATCTGCATATCAGAGAAAACATTCAGTCTTTGGTCTTATGGTTTTGGCTTATTTCACTTAGTGTGATATTCTCCAGCTCCATCTATTTACCAGCAAGGCCATATTTCAATTAATTTATTTTATTGGGCAAATAATTTTTGGATATTTTTAATTATTGCATATTTTTACAATGAGATATTTTGACATATGTATGCATTGTAGAAGGTTTAAATCCAGCTAATTAACATATCCACCAGCAATGTGCTATAGATTGCCAAAACTAATTCCTCCCACCTGAGTACTCTTTTTTTTTTTTTTTTTTTTTTTTGGTACCAGGGATTAAGGGGCATTTAACCACTGAGCCACATCCCCTGCCCTTTTTTATATTCAATTAGAGACAGGATCCCACTGAATTGCTTAGGGCCTTGCTAAGTTGACGAGGCTGGCTTTGGACCTGTGGAACCTCTTGCCTCAGCCTCCTGAACCACTGGGATTGCAGGCATATGCCACCATACCTGGCTTCATCAGCTCCCTTTTTCCCATCCTCTCTCACTTCCCAGCCCTTGGAAATCACCCTTCCGTTCTGTTTCTATGAGATTAACTTTTTTAGATTCCTCAGATAAGTGAGATCATGCAGTATATGTCTGTCTGATGAGCTTTATGTGTGGGTGTGGTAGGGAATTCTTGAGGTAGAACCCGGGGCTCTGCATACTCTGCAAGTGCTCTATCACTGAGCTGTAACTCCAGCCCCTGATGTGTTCTAAAAGAGGGCTGCTTATGCTAAATGGTCATGTCCACATTTATTTGGTGATGCCAGATAGTGAAGTGGATCATTTAATACAGCTATAATCATTTTATTTGACTTTACCTAGTAAAAGGACTAACTTATTTGATATTCTCTATTCCATGTTAAACCAGCACATGTGAATTAATGAATTAATTCAGATGGTTTATGTGTTAGGCTGTGTTGGTGCTATAGCTGTATTAAGGAATAACATAGACAAAGCTCTCTTCATAAAAATCATAATGTACTTAGGTAGAGACACAAGCAATTTATAATATACATTAAAAATAAGAACTTTTGATTTTTAAGGTATTTGTTATACCCCTGTGCTCAGCTTGGGTTCTCTCTTGTAGGTGAGAACTGTTGTGTTCATGAAGATCTTCATTATGAACCGAATACTAGGACTTCTGGGAAAACCACTAGGAAGTAGTGAGTGTGCGCCACTAGCAATTAAACATGCTTTGTTAAGTAGTTAATTGCTGTTTTTCTTTTTAAAATTTTTTTTTGTAGTTGTAGATGGACAGAATACATTTATTTTATTTGTTTATTTTTTATGTGGTGCTGAGGATTGAACCCAGTGCCTCACACATGCTAGACAAGCGCTCTGCCACTGAGCGACACCCCCAGCCCTTAATTGCTTTTTTTTTAAATTGTATTTTTACATAGCTTTATATATTCATAGTTAAAAGTGAATTGGTCTATATAGTTTGTATGACAAATATTCTTCCCTATACCATTATTCCTGCTATTAGTTATTTTATATTATTTTAGTTGTTTATTTTGCTTTTGATTTTTCACATTTCTAAATATTATTCCTGTGTTACTTTTAAAATTTGAGATATCTTGATTTTTTTTTATCTTACTTTGGAAAATGAGGATTGAGCAATCTTCTTTCTTTTTTCCTAAACATATATTTTCCTTATGATTTTTGATTATTTTAAATTTCCTGAGATCAAGCCTGAAATGACAAATTCGTGAGATAAAATTCCAAGTTGGAAAATTCTTCTACTCAGAATTTTAAAATAATTCCACCGTTGCCTTTTTGGCTTCCATGTTATTATTGAGGAGTTGGATGCCGGGTTGATTCACATTTTCATTATGTTTCTGTCCTTCCCTAGCTTTTTCTGGTTTTCCTTATCCAGAGTTCCTGTGGCTCATTCTGTCCAGTCTTTTGCTACAGTGGATGGAGTGGGCTGTGGAGGTCACCCAGGGGACTCACTTCTTACACAGGTTTGAGTCATTCCTCCAGTTTTCAGCCCAGCCCTCCCCCTTGCCACCTTTTGCCCCTCTTTGAGAGGTACTGTGTGCAGACTGTTCCTCAACTGTTTTAGAATCTGAGGTACAAGTAAGCTAGTTGCTTCTCTGCCTCCTCTGCTGCTTAGTTTTCACTTTTACAGGTATTCATGTGTCCCTCTGCTCTCCAGCTCTCAATATTTCATCCTACTGACTCTTCTGTCATTCTATTAGGCTTGTAGATTTTTGCATTAAAATATATACTTATGAACATTTTAGCAAAGATTTGGTAGGCAGGAGAGGTAAACACGTGTTCAGTCTGATGTCTTTAACTGAAAGCTATAGCACTGTTTTTTTACAGTAATCTCTATTATCTAATGATAATTTGGCATGAATCAAATTGAAAAGCTTGTGAAAATGTGCAATTCAAATTAATCTTTATATTTAGAGTAAAAGGACTTGTCAGAGCTTTTCTCCCCTATAGAAATCTATTTTGAGTTTTACTTTTTACCAGCAAAACTACTTCAACCTTTTCTCATTGCAAGACATGCATGGAGTAAGTTGGTCATTTTCTCTTCTGTTGGCATTCTTTTTGCACTTTGTCTTATATGCCTGCAAACCATGTAGAATATTTCTTTTCACCTGGCGAAAATTTGGGGACAAAAATTAGTCATATTGCTTGCACAGCAGAGTGACTATTGTAAATAATAATGTATATTTCAAAATAACTAAGATAAAATTTCAAATGTGTAATCATAACAAATGTTAAGTAAGTGAGGTTCTGTATGTTAATGTACTCATTTTATTCACTTCAGGTTGTTTATATATCTCAAAACATTACATTGCATCCTTAATTGTAATACAATTGTAATCTGTCAATTAAAATAACATGAATAATTAAAAATATCCATTGACCGATGTGATTCTGCAACTTGTATTTGGGGTAAAAAATGGGAGTTCATAACCCACTTGAATCAAATGTATGGAAGATGATATGTCATGAGCTTTGTAATGTTTTGAACAACCAATTAAAAAAAATATCCATTGACAATATCTCTGGGTAGGTATTATATAAGGGGCTACCTTATGTAATCATACATTATAAGCTTCTGGAAACTGAGAAAGTATTGTTTTATTACCTGCTTTCTATAGTTGGTAGACGAAATGGATTTTCTTTTCTACTGATTTAGCATGCTTTTGGATTTATAGACAGATTTGGTATAGTCAGTGAGATTTTAACAACACTCATTGAAAGCAAAGACACTCCCAATGTAAGTAAAACACTCTCATTATAAGTAAACATATAATCTTCTTTAGTGCAGATGCACCCAGAAGAGAATTTTTTGTGGGATAATGTGGAGTGAAGTGAAATATATCCCAAAAGCAAGCTGATAAAGAAAAAGAGAGGAAAGTAGATTAGGTTAAGTGTTTAAGTTTGTAACATCATAAGTCTTTAATTGAGTGTAAATAAGAAAAAAAAAAGCCTGAATTTCAAATGCTTTTTTCATTCCACTCACTTTTGAGAAAGAGAGGTTTAATTTTCCCCAATGTTAATTGGGATGTGTGTGAATGAACGAACGGAAGTTTTTCCAGTACAGCTTCATATATCTGGCAACTGATACTGCAATATCAATCACTGCACAAAATGGCTATCATGATTCATGTTTGGTTTTGCTTTCAGACACGTTCCACTATGGTTCAAAAAATGAAAAGGACTGGAAAAAACTGCAGAATAAGCTATATATTATGAGAGTCATTAATAATGGTGAGAATGTAAAACAAATTGAGATGTGAAGACATGGTTGTTTTCCTTCCATAGTCAACGTGTCAAACTTGGCTGTGTTTTGCCAGATGAACATTAAGCACATTATTGCACACTTTAAGGATAAGACATTTCTTCTGGCCAGCACAAAAGCACTTGCAAAGGCACAGCAAAGACTTTGTGTTGTTTATCAGAAAGAAACCCTCTTCACAGAATGGCTGCCTCACATGCAGCCCAAGATGTGGCTCCCCTGTCTTTTGAAAAAGGTGGTGGCTGCACTGACAGGGTAGGCAAAAGATAATGGGAATTTTGGCTTCGAGTTGCACTGGCTCAATGACAGATCTTCACTTACGAAAAATGGAACTACGCAACCTGCCGTGTTTGAGATACATAGGTTGACACCCTGCCTGCTGCTTATTTTAGCTTCAGTGGAAACCATGTCACTCGAGACAGTTTTGTTTTCATTGACCAAACTGAGATTTTCCATCCTGCTATCTTCTCTCTCCTCCCTTTTTTGTTCCAATGATACAATTGTTTCTTTTCTCTGTGATTTGTATTTCGGCACAATCTACAACACTACTTTATAGAAATAGTTCTATATATGTGAAGTTTTATTTTAACTATCTCAAGATAATAAGTTGGCTCTTGTGTAAACTGAAGGGACTTAATGTCCAGAAGAACCTAGTAGAGTTGAGACAGCTCTATGGAAAGAAAGGAGGCTTAAAACCTATCTAAAATCTAGTGCACTGAGCTTTTTCAGTTTTTGAAGGAGCATATAGCTTTATTTGTTATGCTAGTTTTGTTTATAATCTATGATTTTGACTTTATATAGACAGGATCCCCTTTATTAAAAGACATGTGACATAATGCTTTTATTTTAAGGTCATACTTCTAGAATTTTTCTAGATTTTTATAATAGGTAGAATTCATAAACAGTATATATTAATCTTAAAATTTAAATTACACATATTACAACTCTAGAGTTGTCAGACAAAATAATGTCCAGGTAAATTTGATTTGCAGTTATACCATGAAATATTTTTTTAAATATAGTTATATGCCAAATATTGTAGTTTTAGCTTAGAAATTTAGCAAATCTACTCTTGGACTATTTTAGTAAAAATATTTTTGGCATCAGTGGCTTAAATACTATTAACTATGACTTAAAAATGAAAAGATTCCGTGTGTGTGTGTGTGTGTGTGTGTGTGTGTGTATGAGAGAGAGAGAGAGAGAGAGAGAGAGAGAGAGAGAGAGAGAGAAAATCTACTTAGTTTGCTTTTGAAACACATAAGAAGCTGCAGTTATTTATGGTTCTCAAGAGAAACCTTAAAACATTGGTTAGGTTTTTCATTTTGTTTGTCTTGCACTTTACTGCTTCAAATCTACATTTTATTCAGCATCCCATATAGGTAGTTTATGGGGCCATCATAAAGAAAAATAGGTGAAACTGTTTATTAGGCAATCTGTTCCAAGATCACAAATCTATGTGTATGTATGGATGTATACACACACATACGTAAATGTGTATATGTACACATACTTACGTAGTTTATGAAATTAAGTCAATGTTAGCATATACCTTTTTCTTTTACATGTTAATGATAAGAATAATAAAAGTAAATATCATATTGTTAGTACTACAGAGAAGACAGCCTATATTTAGCACCAGTGATTCTGAGGCTGAATTGCAACTCTAACAAACTGTACATGTACATGTTTTCTCTAATATGTGGAAGCTAACCCATAATTAGGAGTGAGGGAAGAATAGAAGTTCTGTAGATTAGACAAAGGAGAGTGAAGGGAAGGGAGGTGGGATAGAAAAAGGAAAAACAGTGGAATGAATCTGACATAGTTTTCCTGTGTACATATATAAAGGTACCACTGTGAATCTCACCAAATTGTCCTTTTCCTGCCCTTGCAGTCTCCCTTCCTCCCATTTGTTTGTAGCCTCTACTAGTTTGTCTTTGTATACCCATCCTTCAGATTCTGCATACCACCAATAACCTCCACCACCTCCAGTCTTCAGTGGTCAGAGATGGGGAGACACTCTGCAGACAAAGGGAGGAAACTCTTAAGAAAGGAGAAGGAAGAAAACCCACTTACATTTGAATATTAATTCTTGCATTCTTTTCATTTTCCTCCCTCCCTCCCTCCCTTCTTTTCTGTTTTTCTGTGCTAAAGCTCTTTGAAGACACATATAAGGCAAAATGATTTCAAGCATCATTGCAGAAATGAGGTAAATACAAATTTATTTGTCCACTTTATAATTGATGTTTACTGAATCCACCAAAATGTGGTATTTGTGACATCCATTCATTCTCTCTCTCTCTCTCTCTCTCTCTCTCTCTCTCACACACACACACACACACACACACACACTCACACACACACAAACACAGACAATTTCCCTCTGGTTTACATTTGAAGATAACCAATGCACCCAATTCAATTTGCACTGTTGATCACAGGCAAATGATTTACTAATAACTTATAATCTTTCATTTGTAAATATGCTATGCTATTATTTGAAGAATAGGGATAATTAACCAAATAAGACAGATGTGGCAAAAAGTACAAATAAGAGATTTAGAATTGTGTATTCTTTATAATCTCATCTTTAGTGATGCCTTGGAAAATGGATATACAGTATGATCAATAATTTGGTTTCTATTCTCTTGTGGTAAATAAATTCTTGATACAAGTAGAGTAGGGTTTAAGGTTTTTTCCATGAAAAACAAGGAAAACTAGTGTAAGAGTTTAATTTTTTGATAAGAAAAACAAATGGTAACATTTTGTTGGACAAAGGCTTATAAGACATTGATAATAACTACCACTTCTGACTTTGTGCTAGACATTGTGAAAAACTTTAAGTAGCTATTTTAACTCTGCATCAGTCATCAATAATGATATTATCTCCACTTATATAGGGGAGACTTGAGGTATATATCAATTAAGTAACTGCCTATCATCTGTCACATGGTTTATGAGTTACAGAGCTGGGATTCAAATCTGTCTCTATCTGATCTAATGCTTTGCTCTGAACTTGTGATAAGCATATGTGTGTGTGTGTGTATCACACATATTTATGTTTGTGAATATACAGATAACACATAGAAATTACCCTCATAGGCAGTTTGTGATTTCAGATGGGGAGAAGATATTTAGGAGGTGGGGACTTTCTTCAAGTGTTTGTAGCAATAGGGTAGATCGTCACAGTATAATTTGTCACATAACTGCATGCTTGGAGACTGGATGAAACAGAATAGTAAAGAGTGAAATGGGTCTATTTCCCAATGAATTCTTTTACATAATTCATCATTACTTTCCCCTCCTTTCCCTGGTGCCTTCCCTTACAGCTTTCACTTGCTTATTTTCTGTTCAGTAATCATTTTCCTCTTTATTAATTCAGATCTGAATTGAATTTTCTTACTTTAGAATTGTCAAGTCTCCTTTCTCTTTCTGCCCCTCGTGACATCGGCCTTCAGTTGAGTGTCCTCATTAACTGTTGTGACTGGCCATCAGTGGGTTGTGCTAAAACAGAAGGGCACAGGCAGGAGGCAAACTGTGTTTAACAGGTGTCCCCATGGAAGGGTTTGTGCATAATATTAAAAAATTCCCATGCAGTGAGGAGGGGTGCCTGTGCTTTTTGGGCAGCCTGAGACCCTCACTCCTGAAAGAACAGACTAAGGAACCAGCCTGGTCATGGTTTAACACAAACCTTGTATAATACCATTTGGTACAACAAATAGTGTCTGACTTTAGTTAGTCTCGGGCGCCTCTTATAATGAACATCAAATAGCTAAATGTGTTTCAAAACCTCTGACATGAAGATGGGCCTATAATTCCACATACCACATTCTCCTTATTTGGTGGTAAGTCCTGGGGCCAACACACTGTATAGCACATCAGGTGTATTGGTTTAGGTTTCTGATATGGCACACTAGAAAATGATGGTGTTATGGAATGTCTCAAAACTCTGACTTCCCACTGATACAGGAAAACATCAGCATCACAGAATCTCACATTTGCTGACTTCCCAGAGTCTTATGTGTGGTGTAGTGGATTTTACAGCATTTAGACATGGTCCCTGATCTTCAGAACGTACTGTTTAGTGTGGAGATGAAGCAAGTCCCTAGAGAATTGGAACATTGTAGATAGGATGCTAGAAATTCCCATCAGTTGGAATCCTGTGAAGTGTTTGAGGGAAGATATCATTTACATTGTGTCACAAATTCTAGCCCATTAAATGGCCCCTATTTCATCTTGACCTAGAGGGCTCTCTTGGAGTCGGGGAAGTATACTAATTATAAACAGAACAAGTTCATTGTTTTCAATAGTGCCCTACAATACTGTACTGTAAACACAATGCAACATCCAATATAACAAAAATTGTTCTCTTACTTTTTCATTTCATGAATGAAGACACTGACAGAGAAGAATAAAAACTACACATCAATTATATAATTCTGGATCTTGCTTTTTCTTTTCTTTGGTGTGCACACTACTTAGCGATGACAATGTGAATTCCTCTGGGAGAAATGGGAACTCTGGAACACCTACTGCAAACTCCCCTGCTCATGTATGCCATCTCAGGGGGCAGGACACACCTCACTCAATGGTCCCACAAAGCTTTTGATTGGCTCATGATTTGCAGTTCCAACAAGTTCCTGGGTGCTGTTTGATGCTATTCTCCAGGGACTGCATTTTGAGAACTGCTAGAAAATGGAAATGGTGCTTTCATTCTGGAGGGTTCTTCTGACTTCTTTTGGATAAACAGTGAATTAAAAAATACTATGTGTTCAATATATGAAAAGAATTTATTACAATTTTAAGAGTGCATAGAAGGCTTAGATGTTTAAGTGGGGAGTCACTGGCCAGAAGCATTTCATCTGAGGATGCCATCTGAAGCTTATATTTACTTATTCTGAAGAAAGTGTTTCATTTTTACTTTTCTCCTTGTCAATTAATTTTTTACTATCCTGAGGAATTTTGTTGAAAACTATGGACATCATGGAATTTCACCTTATAAATACTTTGGTATGTATCTATAAAAAGGAACATTTTCTTATAATCAAAACAGTAGTGTTATATCTAACAAAATTAACAATAATTGCATAATATTATCTAATAGTTATTCCATATTCAAATCTCTTAAAATTGTCTCTAAAATGTCCTTACAGCTGGTTTGGCCATATCAGAATCTAATTCAGGATAACCAGTTACATTTGGGTGTTTATCATTTAACCCTTTTAAGGTTAGAGTACCACTGAATTGCCAAAAAGAGAACACATGTTTTGTGGAATGTATTAAGTTTCTGGATTGATCTTGCATCTTTGTGTGGAAATATTTTGGTAAGAGCACACACTCACCAATCTTATGTACTCCATATTGCTTTATGTCAGGATACACATATTATTTGGGCTTCTGACCACTTATATAAGACTGCATATAGTTTCCTAACTGGACACTATACCATTGCCTTTCTCTCTTAGGACCAGAAAGCAAACTATGTGGTGCACCCTTGGCCCTACACGAATGTTTGATCCCTCCCCCATCTTCTTATCTTATGGCTTTTATATCACTTGATAATTCTCACTTAACCACCAACTTCATTAGTTTCCAAAGAGATAATTTACTACTTCTGTCTTTTTTTTTAAACATACGTTATCTGTCATTCTTCTTAAAACCAGAGCTTTTCTCACAAACTATGGCTTTTTGTTTGCCTTAAGATCTATTTTCTACTGGAAAGCTCAATCTTTCCCATAATTTTCTAGTTTTCAAAGTGATTTATTTAATGTCTCCATGTGGACAGCGGAGATATTCTAGCTCTGTGAAAGTATCATTAAGGAAATGTTGATTTTCATAGGTTAAAAGCAGTTCTGTTGCTTACCATCATTATTCTGAAAACGTATGCATATGACAGGAGTAAGCTGTCAAGAAGCAAAAAGACCAAAAGGAAAACTAATAATGACATAAAGCAGGTGACAGCACTTCCAAGAAAACTCAAGGCCTCCAATTTTCTTGTTAGTCACTTCTGGGTAAAGCATTCAAGGACTATGTATATCCAACCAGTGAAGTACTGACAAAGGAGGAGACACACCCGATTTGAGCTGATGGGAATTCATTACAATGTGGCTTAATAAAATCAATCCTGGCTGGAGAAATATGGTCACTACTTTTTACTAATAGAAAGAGTCAATGAAACACACAGACACACACACACACAGAGCTATAAATGTGTGTGTATGAATGCGTGCACTTGTGTGGAATAAGAAAACTTTAAGGAGCGGGGCTGGGAATATATCTCAGTGGTAGAGTGCTTGCATAACAAGCATGAGGCCTTGGGTTCAATTCCTGGTCCTGAAAAAAAAAAAAGAAAGAAAGAAAAAATAAAACTTTAAAGAGGATGTAATCTTTGCAATGTGTTTTTTGGAACTTATTTTGGGAATGGGAATGGTGATGGTGGAAGAAGTGTTGTTCTTTATTGTATTTATAACCATGCTGAGCTTGCAAAGAGAAAACAGACTAAAGTAATTAGATGAATGTAGTAAGGCAGTTAAATGTAAACATAAGGAGAATGATTTATATGGAAGTCTTCAGCATTTTTTTCTCTCCTGGAGTTTATTTGGATAAACAAAACAAAACAAAACAAAAACTGAGCACTGCCGATTTAGAAACCATTTCCTGTTACCTCAGGTTGAAGTAAAAGTGCCAAATTATTTTGGTAAGGCTGCTGGCCATAGTTATAGTCATAGGTTTTAGACATGTAGGTCCAAGTAGTTGAACTAGTACCAGATGTTTTAGATTTATCTCTCTTGGTTGTTGCTAATGCTTCCTTTTGGACAAATCTCAGGCACAGGGACATGAATTGTCTTTGATTTCTGTACACTGATTGGCTAAAGAATGTGACCACGATGGATTTGTTGATGTAAAGCATAGTGTCCTTCTACCTTTCTGCTCCCTTTGTAGGAGAGGCAGGTAAGACACAGGGCTCTGGCCTGCGTGAGATTTCACAGCAAATGCCACCAGCTTGGACCACCAGATGCACCATTTCTAGGCCCTTTACTCCTGGTCACTTCCTGCTGTATTTACCTTATACCCAAGCCATGGTGACACCTGCCAACTCTGCTGGTGTTTTCATGTCCATTTCTTGCTCTGGAATAAGTTAGATATTTCCAGAAATACATGCAAAATAACATTTTGAGAATTTTTCAGGACAAATTTTCTAAATACATACGATTTATCAGTGTGGAAAGTGAAAGAAAAAATAGTATCTTGAAGAAGAAAAATAGCATAGATAACATCATTTCTTGATCTAGTAGCATTTACTGAATACTTTCAAGGTATCATGAAGAATAGCTCTCTTACACAATCAAATATGATATCTATTTTCTACCAATTGTCTTATTCACAGATCATGAATCTTCAAAGCCACGAAGTCTAGAAGTCTATAAGCACAAATGAAAGAATGCTTTGCTCTTGTAAATACAATCTTCAGTTTAACCTCTACCACATTCAAACAATAAGATAGCAGATTTAAAAATGCCTCCAAGGTTCAGCTTATTCCCAGTTACATAGGCCCTGTAAGTGTTTTTTAATTCATATTGAAATGCTTATTTATTATGACAAAGAGTTTATGATATTGTATAGTTTTTTTAAAGAGAGAGAGAGAAGAGAGAGAGAGAATTTTTTAATATTTATTTTTCAGTTTTCAGCAGACACAACATCTTTATTTTTTATTTTATGTAGTGCTGAGGATCGAACCCAGCGCCCCGCGCATGCCAGGTGAGCGCGTTACCGTTTGAGCCACATCCCCAGCCCAGATATTGTATAATTTTATAATAATAATTCAGTGATTTATGTAACTCTTTGCGAAATTTACTTCCATGTGCACATTTTATCTTTTATCCAAGGTTAAAACTTGAGATATTTATGATTGGTTTAAAGACAAGAGAAAAAGGAAACAGAAGATAACTTTGCAACTTGGTGGATCCTTCAGATGCAATAAACAGGGTAACTAAATTGGTAATTCTAAGAACCCTGCAGTTATTTTTAAAACAAATTCTCTCAGGTCTATAAAAATAAAAAATAAAAATCCTATCCCTGAAATCAATTAGTTGCGTCTCACAGCCAGTAAAGTCTTTCATTGGAGGTTTTGATGTGTGAGTTATGTGACTTCAAAAGGAAACTTCTGCAATGTGGGATGAAATATAATTTTAAGAATTTTAATTCTGTTTCAGTTCGGCACCAGAGGGCAATTATACTTAATATTTTCTGCATTGGCAGAAGTCTTTGGCTACAGATAGCCATGACTATTAAAAATATGAAAGTTTAATTAGAATTAGAACTATGTAGGGTTTCTTGATCAAAGGTTGTGATCTTCCTGAATTCTTGTTCCTTCATTAAAAAAGAAAAAGTTTCAGTGTTTTTATACTTTGAATAAAAAACAATACAGTGTAGATCAAAGGACCATTTTATTTGATTATATGTGTTTGTGTGTATATATACATATATATATTAAATTTGAGATCATTTGCAAAGTACTAGATATGAGAAAGAATTATAAGTTTTAATATCTTCTAGAAACTTCTAGAGATTGTGTCCGATTTGATTGTGTCCTAGAAAGGACTGCTTATGATTCTGCAGAGATGAGAAAATGTAGTCATGAGTGCCACCAAAGACAGACTCTGTGCCCCTATGCTTTGTTTATGCCTCTTCCAACAGGGCTCCTTCTGGCTCCTGATTTTTCCCATTCCTGAGACCTTGGGCACCTAGAGATGTTTATTCATTGTTTCTGGCCTTCATTCTGATGTTAAGAGGAGATGTTCCTAGATCTTATAAACAGATGGTGCCAGTACCCTATACCTCCTGGAGCATAGCTCACAGCATACAGCTGTGGAAGACATCATGACCCCAGGACATGAAACCAGCCTAAGGCAGGGCAAGTCTGGGAACTGCAGATTCCAGGCTTGGGAAGGTCTTTTAAGTTTAGGAATTTAGCATCTCCTCTCCCCAACACATTACTTTCCCTGTGTGGTGGTGAAGTCTATTTTGACTTCACAGAGTTCTGTAAGATTTTTGAAGACACTGTAAGCAAATTTATCTCTCAAATGGCCCTACATAGAGAAATAGATGATCCTGAGGTGCTTTTCAGCTTTGGTTGTCTGTAATCCCATAATACTGAGGGCCTACCTTAGTGATATTTCTCTTTAAATCCAAGTGGGTCAGTAGTACCCATGGTCTTGGGACATAGTCATTTATTCAACAGACATTTTATGAAATGCCTAGTAGGTGGTACCAGATACTGTTTTAAGTGTTAGACATAAAGAAATAAATGGAAAAAAAATTCCTGCTTATAAATTTTATTTTATATAAGGAGAAGACGAGATAGCCGAAAAACAAAATTTTAAAAAAGTATGGTCCTTTAGATAGTACTATATACTGTAGAAAACAATTAAAACTATATAGGACACTTCCAACTTAAAATTGGATGTTGAGGAAAGTCTTGTTAAGATGATGACTTTGAATAATGTTCTGAGGGAGGTGGAAATGAAATAGCTGTATTTCAGAAAAGAACATTCCAGGAAGAGAAAAAAGCAAGTATTAAAATCCTAGAGCCAGAGTTCTTGGGGAGTAACAAGGAGATGGGAAAGTAACAGCAACCAAATTGGGTAGAGCCTTGTGCAGGAAATCAGCATAATAACCTTGGCTTTTATTCCTACAGAGCTAGGATACTTTTGAACTGAGGAAATATACTCTAACTACTTGTTTCATGAATGAACTCAGCTGTTGTATTGGATGTAGGTCATCAGGAGCCATGGGCACAAGCTGGGAGGGCAGTTAGGAGGAGGCTGAGTAATAAACAAATTGGGTGGGCTGCGTTGTGTAATAAATAATGTGGATGGTTTAGAGCAAGCTGGCAGCAGCAGAGGTGGTAAGAACTGTTCAGGTTCCAATGTACTGTGAAAGGTGAAGAGCAGGTGCAATCTGCTAAAGGTTTAGATGTAGGGTGTGAAAGGACTCAAAGGAGACTAATTGCAAGAGGTTTTGTTTGAGCAACTAGAAGGCAAGAATGGCCACTTGCAGAGGTAGATTAGAACCTGGGTCTCTCGATAACCCACAGTCTGACTTTGGTAAGCAGCTTAAGCACAATGTTCACTGCCCCCGCCACCTTTTCCACTTATTAAATGGGATAACTTAATCCGCTTTGTAGTTGATATAAGAATTAGAGATAATATATAAAAGCCCTTGCATGGTGCCTGATACTGGTGGGCAGTTAATAATAAATAGAATTCTTATCAGTAATGTTCTTTGGGAACAAAAGAACAAGTCTTGGTTTTCTTCCATGGTAGGCCTTCAGATATTTGAAGACAATTCACATGATTCTTCCGAGCCTTCTAAGAATGATTCTCATAGTCTCTCCTCCTGGAGGCTGGGTAGTTTCTGTAATTCTCTTTGGTGTGTTTACACTTGAACAATTTTTTCTAGTTTATCAAAGAAATAGAGAAAGATTAGAAAAAGAACTTCATTTTGCAATAGTAGGGTAAATGATCAGAAAGCCACATGGGAACCGCTTGCATTCCCGCCTACCTGACAGTAGCAATCAGGAATGGAGAAGCTTCCTGCTTGATAGGAAGCTTTCTGTGTTATGAAAGTGGGGATTCATTATTTACATGTATTTTCTTTTATTCAGTAATCCTTTATCATATCACAGTGCCATAATGCAGTTTTTGTGGAAATAAAGTTTAACACCTCCAAGTTTTAAAACCAATCCCATCCAGTCACAGTTATAAATATTTGTGGTTCTGAGATACTGGTATGATTCCTGATGGTTGTCACTTATAAAAACACTGTCAGCTGCTCTGGCTTTTCTGGCCTCCCAGTCCTATGAACAGTATATGTGAGGGGGAAAAAAATCACAAAAGGATGAAAACATCAGAAAATTAATTCTTTTTGGCTTGAAAAACTACATGTGGCAAGCCACATGGAGCAAAAGCCTAAATATGAAATGAAAAGTGGGAGATCATACAAAAGACCTTGTCTTTAGTCCTCATATTTTTTAAGTCAAAAGTTAGGAGACTCAACAAAATAAGTTATTTAAGTACTATCTAGCTCCAAAACTTTACATTGTGTTTCCATCCTTCTGATGCCCTCTTGTAGCCCAGTAAAAATAAACATTAACATTTCAACTACTGTGGTGAAGCCTAGTCTTTGAAAGCTTTTCATGCATAATCTAACCTCAAGGGTCATTCTGTTCTTAACAGACAGGCATGGCCCAAATTTTAAGCTGTTGGCAAAGTGAAGCAAAGAATGAAAGTTAAAACATGGAGAAGACAATCTAGAGCTTCCATATGACACAGTATGGATTGTCAGTGTTAACAAACATTTCCATGTTCTTTATCCAGACAAAAGACTTAACTGATTTACCTGATAAATTTAATAGCATTGTGATGCATCTAAATTACCCAGTGTAATGCCTGTACCTCCAACAGGTGCAGTTAAAAGGCAACAGAAGTAATATTTTTATTTCTTAATGTCTTCCCAGTGCAGTGCTTCTTGATATTCATGGAGAACTGGCCAGTCTATTAGGACCCTCAAAGTGCACAGCAACACTGACTTAACTTGCTAATAAACTGGAACTTCACACCTGCTCCCAGTCATCCCCAAGAGGCTCTGTGAAGTAGAAACACAGCTGAAATGGCCTGGGGATTGCTGGCTGCTTTTAAAATCCTCAGCTTTCGTGTTGGTCACACATACATTCACACTCTCAAATGAAATATGTTCTTTGTGCAAGAGCAAAGAGGGTGAGTGAAGCTGGCAGCTCGGCTCACAGATGCTTCTACGCTTTTCATTCCTCCTCCTTTAATTTCTATTTAAATCTAGAAAGGCACTAATCTGTGACTTTCTCTTACATTATTAGTGAAATGCTGAGTGGGGACATGGCAATTCTGAGGCAGTCTGGGGAGGATTTGGTAGCCAAGGTCTGGCTAGAAGGCCAGGAGAGCAGGAGTGTACTCACATGCAACCTGGGTGTACTCTGGGTGCTTGCCCTGGAGCCTGTTCGCCAACTCCAGTGTTCCTCTTGGCACTGCTTTTCTAATGGGGTGGGTTAAGATTTATATCCTCATTCAGAATTCATCTGTTACGGCTTGGTATTTCATTTTTTTATTAGTAAGGGCAGATTTATTTTAATAGTCTTTATATAAGCCTCTAAAAAGATTCTAGAAAAATCAAAAGTAATAGTCTGAAGCAATTCCTGGAAATTACAAAACAACAACAACAACAACAACAAAAACCCACAAGTTTTATCAATTGTTATTTTTTCCTTTAATCTTTTGTCATTTTAATTAAATATTGAAATACATAAAGAATATAGTGTATGAATATGCTTGTGTATATGTGAATGTAAACTTTGTTCTTAGGAAGTAGCTGGCACTTGTCACCAATTTTCATTTTACTTTCTTGCTATGTTGACCGCAAATCTCTTTTCCTCACCAGAATGTAAAATCCCTGAGGAAGGAAATCCTTTATTCATTTTCTGCTATATCTCCAGTTCTTTTAATATCACATATTAAGTACAATATTGAGCACAGAATAGACCTAAGTTTTAGGTACTTGACAAATACAGGTCAATAATTACTATTTCTAAAGGACAATAGAGACTGTTTTAATCTGTTCTGAGAATGAATACCACAGACCTGGATAAATCATAAATAATAGAAGTTTATTTGACTCACAGCTCCAGAGGTTGGCAAGTGCAAGATGAAGGGGCCCGATCTGGTGAGTGTCTTCAGGCTGTGTCGTAATGTGGTGGAAGGGTGAGGGTACATATACCAGGCAGAGAGAGGAAAATGCGTCGAATTTATCTTTGACATTACAACTCATTTTCTTGACAACTCTCTCTTGTTATAAAGGCTTTAGTCCCTTCATGAGAGCAAAACCCTCATGACCTGTTCACCTCTTAAAAGTTCTACCTCTTAAAACTATTACCATAGCAATTAAATTTCAACATAAGTTGAAATACAACAAAAGCATAAATACTTGCATGATGTTCCTTAATTTGAATATACATTAAAAGAGGAATTAGGAATTTGTAAAAAAATTCAATTCTTAGTAGATCTTTAGAGATTTCTGGTGCCAGTACAGGGTAGAGCCCAGGAATCTGCACTTTATGAAGCTGCACTCCCTCTGCTGCCTTCTCACAAATGATTCAGAGGCAGTGGTTCATTGATCTTCACTTCAAAAATCACCTATATAGGACTTGATTGAATATTATGGACTGAATGATTGAACTTAGTGACTTTTTTATTTTCTTATTCCACTTTGCATTAAGTTTCATTAACAGTACATTAATAGAAGACAGTTTTGGTCTTCTTCATTTCTTTAGCCCCTAGTTTAGAAACACAAGGGTTTAGACACCAGTTATAAAAAGAATCTTCCATTTATTAGAAAAAGATAAAGAGTTGGGGCGACTGATATCAGGAAACAGGGCCAGGACACATTATGATTACCCAGGTTTGAGAGAGAGAGAAAAAAAATTAGTTCATCTACCCAGAAACAGTAAAGACAGGGAAAATGAGAGCTGAAGGGTCGTCAGGCAGTCAGAAGGATATAGTGACAAGTGAGGAAAGGGGAATCCACCAGTTTAAAGGCTTCTGGTCAATGTCCAGCAGCAAACCTTTCCATTGATCTTAGGAGATTGTGCCTGGGATATAGTCAGAAAGATCCTGGCATCCCCAGCAGTTCAGAAATAGGGGAAATGGAGGTCTAGCCTGAGTGTGGGAACAGATTGGAACAAAAAATACCCATCTTGAGCACTTTAATTAGCCAAGCTGGATTCCATGAGTAAGCTGAGTGGTGATCGGTGATCTGACTGTGTGCTCTTTTTGCCCGCCAGAACAGATTTTGTTTTATGTTTGTTAATTTATTTTTATTTTAGAATGACTGGTGGACATAGAAGAACCAGGAGCATGGAGGTGAGACTGTGGTTTCAAGATTGCCTTATAAAATAGAAACAAAACAAAACAAAACTTCTTTTGACCTTATGAGTGAAATCAGTTAAGTAATGAGGAGGGAAATTTTGTGTGTGCCTCAGGTGCTTTAGCACAGGGCTGTCAAGACGTGCTAATTGAGCACCTGAATGGATGACTGATGACTGGGACACTCTTGCCTGGAAGCAGTGGGTGGGGACACAAGATCATTTTTCATTTCTATTTTCTGCATATTCCTTTCACAACTTAGGTAGTCCAGATGATTCCATTAACTAAGGATGTGAAATTGGATAAGAAATTTAAGTTCTCTGAATATACATATGTATTCTTTTGCTTTTCTCTTATCTCTTTAGAGAAACACAAATTGCCCTTATATTGAGTAGTAATTAACATCCATACCAAAAATCACAGGACACATCCTAACTCTAGAATTCAGTATATAAATAGATCCTTAATATAAATTAAAGGCATTTGTTAATAAAACACTTATTTCATAGTTAAGGCATCGCAGCTAAAAGTTCTTGCTTCCTAGGCCTCGCACTCAAGTAAAAACAAGACTGTAGTTTAGAATTAAGAATTAAAGATGTTTGTGTAACCTTCTGAATGGAAGAAAAGAGAAAAATCTCTTAAACTAGTTTATAATTGAGAAACTACCAAAACATGTGGAATGAATGAGCACGTTCCCACTGGACGTATGTATAGGAGTGGCTAACATAGAAAGTCATAGGCAAAAACAACACAAAATGATTTCCCAAATAATCATACATATGCATAGGTTAGGTATTGGAAATAGCCATCAGGATCCCATTGGAGGTTAAATACATTCTGCACTTTCCTATTCTCTTGAAAATTAGTTTTAAATAGAATCTCTCTTTATTTATTGTGCAAAATGCTAAGAATCCTCTATCAGACGCTGTGCTAACAAAACATGAGAAATAAGTTAGACAGGACTTAGCTTTCCAGGATCTAAAACATTGTGAGGTAGAAATCTGTAGGGGCTAAGTGGAGGCTCAGCTGAAGTGCTTCCAGGGAGGCTATGTCATACCCAGCTGGAGAAGTCAGGAATGGCTTTGCAAAAGGTGTGGGATTGGAGCTGGACCTAGGATTGGACTATCAGAATATGGGTAGGTAACTTGAATTCTAGATAGAGATTCTAGTAAGACTGAAGACAGTGAAACAAAGTAGCAGGTTCTATTTGGGCCTGACTAATAAGTAGGCTGGTTTGCTTAGACTAAATGAATCTAAGAAAAAAACACAGTTGGAAAGAGAAGATGAAGAGGTATTTGAGTAAATACATTAACTGAGGAATAGCTTTTAAAAAATTTCCTCATTTTTTATTGGTGCAGTATAGTTGTATATATTAATGGGATTTGTTGTTACATATTTGTATATGCACACGATATAACAATATAACTTGGCCAGTATCATTCCCCAGAATTTCCTCCCTCCCTCCCTGGTGCCTTTCCTCTACTGATCTTCCTTGGAGTTTTAGGAGATCCACCTCACCTTTGTTCTTCTTTTTCCTCTCTAACTTCTGCATATGAGAGAAAACACATGGTCCTAAATGTTTTGAGTTTGCTTTATTTTGCTTAATATGATGGTCTCTAGTTCCATCCATTTTCCAGCAAATGCTATAATTTAATTTTTCTTTATGGCCAAATAAAACTCCATTGTGTACATATACCACATTTTCTTTAACCATTCATCCATTTGATTACTTAGCCTAGAAACTTGAGTACCAGTAGAATAAGGGAGAGAACATGCTAAAAAGAATTTGGTAAAAAGATTGCCTAATTTTTGTAGAGTAGTCAACTAAGCTAAAAGGGTCTAGTGAGAAGATGGGTGAACTAAGCCAGTTTTAGGAAAAACAGCAATTCAAGATGTGATCAATCCCAGAAGACCCCTGGCATGGTGTCAGCAAGGTGACAGGGATTTTGTGTAACTGTGACCAAGTAGGGAGCACTACTTCTGAATGGGGCAGCCACTGCGCAGCTCCAGGCACTTGTTGCCTTGTGAAAATTGATGTCTTCTGTGGCAAATATTCAAGAGAAACTGGAAGTTCATATTTTATGTTGGCAAGAAATTCAAATTAAAAAAAAAGTGGACCTCAGCATTATGTGGGCCAAATAAAATAGGTCTGCAGGCATTTGGTTTGAGACGTCTGATGATTACTTAGGGGCCCTTAAAGAAAGGTGGAATAGGGAAAGGGCTCTCATATGAAAACAGAAATCAAAGCACGGTATTGCTAGAAGTTGCAGGAATAGCAAAGACCTGTGTGGAAAACCCACAGCTTGTTTGACTATTTGTTGAATGTCTGTCTCAGCATACTGTAAACATCTGGAGAATGGAGAGCCTCCCTGTTCTGCTCCCTAGTATCTGCACAGTGCCTAACATAACATGGCATACAGTAAGTACTTATTAAATAGACATTATTCTTAGAAATTTACTCTTAACATTTGTGAGAAGTGCTAGACTCTCTGTTTTTTCTTGCTTTAAATGAGGGAGGAAAATACTGATGTATGGATAATTATATAATTTATAATTTAATTTCATCACATCTGTATGTCATTAATGTACATCCCTTTTGTTTTCAGCTGAACACCTTCATATAAATTATCAGAAAATACTCAGAGTATACAGCCTAAAAATGCATAATCTATATTTGTGGCCATACTCACCTCTAATCAGGTGCTTTAGTGTCTTCTTAGCACCTACTGAGTAAACTCAACAAAGTCCAAAACTGGCTCCATGATTTGACTGTTGAATATTTTCTCAGATATGTCTTCCTTTTTTTGTTTCCTAGTCTCAGGATAAGTGTGGTTCTTGGTTGCTGGGAGCTGGTTCAAGGAAGACTGCCTCAGGGACTCCTGTTTATAATTGATAGTGGTCACAGAAAGATAGCAGAGACTTGGGCTGGGGTTGTGGCTCAGCGGTGGAGCGCTTGCCTAGCACGTGTGAGGTCCTGGATTCAATCCTTAGCACCAAATAAAAATAAATAAATAAAGTTATTGTGTCCAACCACAACTAAAAAATAACTAAAAAAAAAAAGAAAGATAGCAGAGACTAAGATGTGGGCTATGATAACAGATGTTAAAACAATCAAGTGAAATTAGGCAAAGGCTCATGATAGAGTTTAATGTTGTCAACTTTGGATACGTATATATCATTGGTATTCCAAACTAGAGTTGTTGTTAATTGCCCTTTATAGATATAAAAACTAACAAATAAACACATATTATTTTAAAATGGTTTGTGAATGCCCAGAGTTTTATTGGTTAAACACTTTTTATTTCCAGTTTTATGGTTAAATATTCTGTTCATGATTATGTTAGGCAATAGTCATATAACAGGAAGAATGGCTGAAAACTTTATAGGAGAAAATATCTTTTATTTTCTACATGTTCTTTTACCCACTTTATGTGTTAGTCTAAGTGTTGACTAAGAAATAGTTACATTGGAATAACCTGGAATGTTTGTTGAAAATAGATTCTTGAAATATGTCATAAATACAAAGATGTAAATTTCTAAAAGAAGCTCAGGATTCTATTTTTTTATGAAGTTGCCCAAACTGTCCTGATGCATGTAAAATTTGAAAACCACTCTTTGAGGGTATGTGGTGAACCGAGAAGTGGCACCATTTACTATCAATGGGTGGTCCCCCTGTTCTCCTGTTCTTTCTTTCTCTATACTAGTGTAGAGCCAGCTTCACAAAAATGCTACCCCCTGGAAGTTTAGTCAGGGAATATCTGTGCAAACACCTGTATACCAGATGGGCACATCCGTAGAGCTTGTACTGCTGATCCAACTTCAGCACATGTCATGCGTCCCTGGCTTAATTCATGGTGAATTGAAAGGATGATGAGGATTTCACACTGAAATCTTAAGCACACCAGTCTTTTGTGTTCATTTTTTTTTTCTCTCTCTACTGACCTTGACTTGCAGTCATTTTTTTTTTCTCATGATCAAGAATGGCTGAGCTGATGAGTGTGGACCTCATGTAGCTGAAGGCATTTTGCTTTGGAAGTACTGGTCACTTTATACAAGTAGCCTCAAGAGGATGGTGTCACTATTTGCAAGGGGGAGTTGGGCCATTTGTTTTAATGGGTCAGTTTTCTACTAAAACCACTTAATAGTTTAAGATTTACTAATTACTGAGTATTAAAGTATTCACAGCTGAACTAAAGTAATTCTGAAAGTAGAGTTGTGTTTTCTTCCTGTTTCTATTCTTTTTTTGTTTTTCTAATGCAAGTGACTTAAGTGTCAAATAGATGATTATTTCCAACCACCAATGTGAAATATCAGGAACAGGTCATATAATCTTCTGGTCAGGCAAGCATGAAATATTTCTAATTTTCTTTTCTTTTCAACTGTACATTCCCCCCCATCTATTCCTTTCCCCACCAGTAGATTTAGAGGGAAGTATACTGCATTAAAGGATGAAAGGAATTATAAATAGATTGGAATCAAAGAGAATCAGGAAGCCTTCTATTAGAAATGGGGGCCTGGAGGGTGTAGCTTAGTGGTAGAATACTTGCCTAGCATGCATTGGCCCTGGGTTCCATCCTAAGCATTGCAAAGAGAAAAGAAAAGACATGGTCAGAAGTCACAGCTCATAGGTAATGAGGTTGGGAACTGGTTCATGTTATTTACATATCTATCTACCTACCTATCCATCCATCCATATATCTATGTCTATCTATGTAGATATATTAATCTATGATTATTTGTATAAAAAAAGGAAAATAAATCCCCACAAGATGTTTTGAAAGTAGTACCATAAAACATTTTGACAATCAGAACAAACTATTACAATAGTATACACACATTAAATCAAGATAAGGATACACAGAGCATTTCTTATACTGTTAAGCCACTCTATTAACTGCTCCGACCTTCATGAAAAACCTACAATGTAGGGGCTTCCCCCATTTTATGGGTTAGTACTGAGGCTAATAAAGGTTGACTAACATGCTCCAGGTTACACAGCAGAGCCAGAAGGAGAATTTGGATAGTCTTGCTCCAGACGCCATGCTCTTCACTACTGCTTTGTAAATGTTGGAAGGAGCAGTGTGAGAGGCCCTGACTGTTAGGGATTCATGAATTCTGCTAAAGAAAAGAGGACCTGGAGACATTCTAAACAGAAAGAAGTTTAACAGCTAGTATGAATTGACCAATCTGGATTGACATAAAAGGAAACTCTCCATTACACCATCACATAGTTATATCTGCCTTTCAGGGCCTGGGGTTGTGGCTCAGAGGTAGAGCGCTTGTCTACCAAGAGTGAGACACTGAGTTTGATTCTCAATACAACATAAAAATAAAATAAAGATATGTGTCCACTTATAACTAAAAATTAAATAATAAAAAAATCTGCCCTTCACTGAAAAGTGTGATATTAGGAAAAATCAAGAATGGCCAAATTATTTGTGATAACTGTGCTGGTATTGTCCAACAGTGCTGCATTAAATCTCCATGGGCACAAGATTGTGCGTTCTGAGTAAAACTGGATAATCATGAATGATATCTGCCATGTCTGTATACCATTAAAATTCAGTAGAATGTGATTGCCATTCACATAAACAGGGATGATAAACAGGGATGAATATGCTGAGCATCAAGGAAAATACCCCATAAAGAGGCACAACGTCTTACTGATGACCTCTTGTCCTCTCTGCTATACTGTTGGCAAAGTCTTCATTATTGTTTACAGAGCTGCTGCTTTTTCGGTCCCCTGAAATATTGCCCTCTACGGTGAGTTGAGTAGTGGCTTTGGAACTGTGCAAAGGAGCAGATATCTGAAGTGAGCAGTTAGGCATTCTGCAGACTGTGTTGTCTGTGCTGACTTTGCAGTCTTCACAATAGACCCAGCCACACAGCACCAGCAGGAACTTCCTATTTGAATCCTTTAATTCCTGCCAGAGCAAAACCTCTCAGAGCTCTGTCCAGTGTTGCAGGTGTGGCATGATTAAATAGTATGAACAGCATCAGACTGACACTGCATTCACTGAAGTGATCATCAAAAGGTGTTCCTATTCTTCCATCAAGGGGAAAGAAGAGCCGTAGAATATACAGATGCTCATACCTGGCATTCTGTGGATTTTCTAGTTCCTTAGCTATGGATAGGGATATCTTTAGTGGCATACTTTTACAGTAATTTATGGAATGAGAAATAACACTTCCCCTTTTCCTTTCCAAGATCTTTATCTGTTGCTTTTATCCTCCAAAACTTTCTTTATGTCTTTTTTCTTTTTCTTTTCTAATCCACCCATTTTTCCTTTTCTAACAACGGCATTTTGGAATAATAATAGAACCATATATTATATTATAACAACCATATATTATACAATGATATACTCATCATTCTCTGTGGACAACCTTTATTTTTTTCTTTCATTTTTAAAAATTTGATGCATTATAGTTGTACATAATAAGATTTGTTATTGCATATTTGCACATGCACACAATATAACACACAGTATTATATTTGTGATATTTGGCCAATATCACTCTCCAGCACTTCCAGAATAACTTTTTTTTTAAAGGATGAGAATGAGATTTTACTAGCCTGTTTGGTCATTAGGGTTATGACTAGCTAATTGTGTACTGGACTCATCCATGTTAGGAAACTCTCAAATGAAAAATAATTTTGATGTCACAGGATGTTACGAGGAATAAATGAAGTTGTGGTTGGGAAAGCCCAAAACATTTAATTTCTCAACCTCTTTTTCTGTTTGTGTGTCTTTAAAACTCCTGAAGGAATTAATTTATTTGATCCTTTATAAAAAATAAATTGAGAAAAAAATGCTGTTGAAAAATTATATAGAAGTTTATCAGAGACACCTTAAACATGAGTATATGCAGTACCATGTACTATAGATTTTTAGTGACAGTGAGTTTCTGTGTGGTATGTTTTTGTGGAGGGAGGTTCTGTTTTAACTGACATATTTCCTTATCAGAATGTTAGTGAGCCTCATGGCTGGGTCATTTTCTGGAATGGCAAATAGATTTAGAATGGTGTTTAACCATGTAACTCCCAGTGCATATCTTTTTCCATCTTTGAGAAAGCCTCTCCAGATATGTGAAAGTCATGCCGCAATCTTCATGCCAGAGTACTGGCTGAAGAGAGGGAAACAGGAAGGTAGAGGAAGTTCAGGATCAATAGCACATTTCTTATGTGTTTCCAATGTTGGGGGCATACTTTCATGGCTTTGAAAAACACAGAAAGCTTTGGAATATATAAGCCTGTCATAGACTTTTACTTTGTTATTTCACATATGGAAAGTTCTGGAATCCTTGGATGCCAAACCAGAATCCAAAGTTTTAGACTATATGCAATTCTTGAATGAAAGTGGAAAAGTCCAATCCAAACTGGCTTGTTTAGTTATTGGCATATGTGATCCGAAGCAAGGAATATTATCATAGATAATACAAAACCCAAAGGGTGTGATGTTGTTCCCATAAACCTTTATTTACAAAAGCAGTTGGCAGGACATATTTGGCCCATAGTCCATGGTTTATAGCTACTACTCTGGTCACATGGCATGGGGATACAGTGACATTTAATATAAAATTTAGGTACTTTTATTGCATTTGTAATGGTTGGGTGTTTCTATCAGTGATGTAGCACAGAAATAGTGAGTTTTATCTTATCTGTACTTCCAAACAATTGATAGAAAATGCTTGTATACCTGTGTTAGAAATATTCTGAGACGGGTTGGGATTGTGGCTCAGCGGTAGAGCACTCCCCTAGCATGGGCGGGACCCCGGTTCCATCCTCAGCACCACATAAAAATAAAGACATTGTATTGTGTCTATCTACACCAAAAAGTAAATATTAAAAAACAAAGAAATATTCTGAGACTGTGTAGAGCTAAGAAGAAATACATGTCATAATCAACTAGCAATTTTAAAAGTAGGCAAAGAGGGGAATGTAGCACACAGATAATATTCTATATAATTTCTACTTTAGAATAACATAGTCTCATCTTCCCTCACCTCACACACAGACTTCTCCAAAGTTTTTTTTTTTTTTTTGGTTTGATTCTTTTCAAGGGTCTAACAAATATCCAACATTTATAAGGTATGATCCAATCTAATCTCTCACTTTTTCAATTTTTTAGACAGAATGAGAGAATCACTTAAAAGTTTTATCAGGTAGCATCAATTAACACCAGTCAATCCATCTTAGGAAATACACCACCATAACTTGATGGTGGTGACAGTCTTTGAGAAATTCATCATTTGATATTTTGTGATTGTGTAAACATCATGGAGTATAATTACAAATGTGATGTCATTAGGCTATATGATCTTATGGGACTACTCTCCTATATGTATCAACTGAAATGTCATAATGGGATGCAAGACTGTGCTTTGAAATGAGAAACTTATTACTTACTTTTTGATATGTGGAAAGGGCTGCCATAGAATATGTTGTAGTTTTTAAAAAAGACTTCAATCATTTCTCAATGATTTTGTGTATATATTTATCTGTGATACAGTCTTACTAATCTAATTATTATTTTCCTTTCCTGGAGAAGGCCACGCCATTTTGAAAGCCACCAGAAGGATATACAACCTCAAGTTGGCTGTTCTAGAATCTTGTCCATGGTGAACAGGCACCACCTGCAGCTGTTTAGGACACAGTGGTACTTCTTGAAAACATCATCCCAGGGAAGCAGTGGGCAACTGTTAAAATTGGATAACCAGTGCTCAGAGTCCAAAGGGAAGAAAATCTTCACCCCTTCCAAGTTGAAATTTATCCCACAAAAGAAGAAACATATGAAATATCTCTTCAGGTTTCCCATGAGTCATATCCAGAATTTAACAATTTTTTTTTTTCAGTTGTATCAATAGTAGTTGTGTGAGCAGAAGGTGAGGGAGAAAAAAACCGTGGTTCCTTTTAGTGGGACCTGGCCCTTAGCCAGTGTTAGATCAATTAATTTATTGACATTTTTCTTTAAAAAGTAAATTTAAAAAATTAACAATATATTAAATTATCTTTTTTGAATATTTTCTTATGAATTAGATTAGAAAGCTCTGAGACAGGAGTTCTTATCCTAGGCTGGCTTCAAGGAGAATTTTAAAAGATACTTGAAACTTTATGCAATACCTTGCATTTAGATATGTGTGTGTGTGTGTTTATGGACATGTAATGCATATTTTGGGGTTAAATATTAGCCTTTAAAAGTGAGAAGTATTTATCTATAGATTGAATTCTTACCCAGAGAGGTTAGCCTGAATAACAGGAATTACTGGGATTGAGGACTGAGAAAGAGTAGGGACAATGGAAACATGGATATTAGTTGAGGAAAATATTTTGTACTTTGTAGGCTCACCCAGGGGCAGCCCTAATAATGGCTGCATGATTTTAGGTTGCAGAACCAAAGAGGAACAATGGCAGTCAAGGCAGGCTTTTCTTGGAAATCGGTGACATATGATTGCTTCCCTCTTTTTCTGTTGTCAGGAGAACAGCTGGCACACCCTGGAGAGGCCCTGACAGTGAACGATAGCCCAAGGACAAGGCACCAGCTGAAAGCCAGCTTGGCTGCAAATTAGAGTATAATGGCAGAGTGGCTTCTGCTGCGAGGCGATTTGCATCAGAGCCCACCAACAATGCATGTTCTGTGGAGAGGGTTTTTGTACAAGAAGGAAGACAGAAATAGTGCATTTCTAAATAATTTAGAAGAGAATTCACTAAAGAAGAGGAACAGAAATAGGAAACTTGTCTGTTTTTAGGTAACACTATAGAGAATACTGATTTTGCACAAAAAGAACATTTATATTTTACCTTTGGTTGATCTGTATAAAATGCACTTTCATCTACTAGCTAGTTTCCCCCTTCTGTACTCACATAGTGTTTTGCTTATAACTAAATTAGAGTGATATAAGTTCAGTGCTTAGACAGGTATTTCATTAAGTATGTATTTACCATGCTTAAGTATGTTTTCTCAAAGATCAGGTAGTTGTGGTTTTTATATAAAAACCCTGCATTTTATGAATTCCATGCATGTAAAACCAAACCTTTGTTTTAAGAAATGTACAAATGGCTGAACCTTGTAGAAGAACTATGATAACGTAAAACTGCAGAGAAGAGATCCATTATAAACTCAATGAAATTTTGTGACAATGGAGACATAAAATGCTGAAGAAAGAAAGAAGTTGGAAAGAAAGTAGTTGGAAGGAAAGTAGGTGGAAAAAGGGAGAAAGGAAAAGCATTCATCAAGTAATACTTATATTCAACTTGGAGGGGCATGCCATAGGCATGTGCATTACAACTATCAACAAGACAATACAGGATACTGGGTGTGAGATAAAGATGCCCAGTAAACAATGCTATTTTGTTTGTTTAAGTATGAAGTTCTACTAGCACAGTACATAGATATGTAGTAGATTTTGGTGCCTGATATGCCTAGATTGTCTTTCATCTAATGTAGAATTTCCTTTTAAAAAAATTTTTTTTGTAGTTGTAGATGGACAGAATGCCTTTATTTTATTTATTTATTTTTATGTGGTGCTAAGGATCGAACCCAGTGCTTCACACATGCTAGGCAAGCACTCTACCACTGAACTACAACCCCAGTCCCTAGTGTTTTCTTTTATGACCTTCAGTGCTAAGCTCAATTTTCCATACTTACTTCCTACCCTCCTCCCCCAGCAGGATTCCTTGCCTTTCCCAATGTGCTCTATACCTATTTATACTTCAGCACAGTGTTTCACATACTCCATAAGGTCTCCTCTGACTGCTTTATTTTTTAATTTTTTGAGCACTGGGAATTGAACCTAGGGTTAATCTACCACTGAGTTACATCCCTAGTCCATTTACATTTTATTTTGAGATAGGATCTCACTAAGGTCCTGAGGCTGGCCATGCACTTGCAATCCTCCCAGCCCCAACTTCCCAAGTCATTAGTATTACAGGTGTGTGCTACTGTATCTGGCTCATTTGTCTGTCTGCTTTTTGAGTACTCATTTCCTTCTCCTTTTGTAAATTTAGTTTTTTTTTTTTTTTTTTTTTTTAATGTTCTGGGGATTGGACCCAGGGTACTTAACCACTGAGCCACATCTGTGACCCTTTTTGTATTTTATTTACAGACAAGATCTCACTGAGTTGCTTAGGGCCTCACTAAGTTGCTGAGGCTGGCTTTGATCCTCCTGCCTCAGCCTCCTGAGCCACTGGGATTACAGGTGTGTGCCACTGCTTACCGCAAGTTTGACCTCTTGAGGTTCATTTTTCACTGACTATTCCATTTGTTCAAGACTCATTCCTTGCCTAGACTAGAAGCTTTTTGCCAGAAGGAAACATGTCTCAAAGAAGGTAAATTTCTAGATTTCCAGTGTCATGGAGAACAGGCTGCACACTTGATAGACATGCCTGTAAATCAGTTTCCATGGCAGAAGTGGTACATAAAATGTCTGAGAGCAGGACAGATGGTGAGGATCCAGACTCACAGATTTTCCCAAAGTTTGGGGGCAGTTTCACCATTTTTTTAGGGAATTCGCGTATATGGAGATTTGATAAAGGTGAAGCTATGGCCCTGGGTCTAGAGTCCTTAGCAAGTATTAATATATTTTGTTAGCCTTTCTTTTTCATATCATATTCTAGGGCAAGAGAAAGTAGTAAGTAAGTAACTAATAGTATATTTAGTCAGGTGATTTTTTTTGTTTTTGTTTTTGTTTTTGTAAAGCTTCTTTTTATTGTCTTAGCTTCTAGTGTACATAACATAACATAATAATAAAATTGTTTCTACATTTTTATCAGGCAGTTATAGATTTCACAGACTTTAATATTGAATACAATGAAAATTTGATATATGCTTGATATATGCTTTGTACTTTCTAGGTTTTTAAAAATGATTTTTCAAAGTAATTCCATTTACAAGTCTATAGATTAGTGTTTACTCAAAAGAAAATTATAAATAAATACTTGCTTTGTCAATTATAGATAAGAAAACATATTTAAAACCTGATACATAAATTCTAACTTTTCTGTCCTTAGAACTCACTTTGTGACTTTACCCTCCTGAAACTGTAGAATATTTTTCCATAGTTAAGCAATGATGTAGCATTCTTTAACCTTGTTTTCCATAAAAAAAAAAAATCTAATAGCCTATTGAAAGAATAAAGAAAGGCAAGATTCAAGATCTATCCCAGTCTGATAGCATTGTTCTATTGGTGATGGCTTACTAATAGCTTTATTATTAAACCATGTAAGCAAAAGAAAGCACTACAGCTCAGAGAGATCTGCTTTCAGCATGTAACTAAACCAGTGTGTAGAAACAAGTAATTAAAAGGACACAAAGCCCGTAATCAATTGCACACCGGTTATCTTTGATTGCTCTTGCAAAGGACAAATTACACACAAGCCTCTTGGAAGCCTGAAGAAAAAGAGGTTCTATTATCTTCTTTCTGAAATCATTTCTCCGCAAAGACAAGGGCATCCCTATTCCAGATTTCTTGGTTTAATTAAAAGGACACAAACATCAGATGATGTTTCGGCATATCAAATGTTTCCCTGTCAGTGCAATGGAGTGAAAGAGTGGGGGAGGGGCATGGGTAGCTGGTTGGAAGAATTTCTTTTCCATAATGACTGGCCTTTTTCACTCTGACCATCTGTTTTCTCTTGGTGAAAAGCCCCATTGCTGGTATCCTGGCATAGCTTTGCATGTCTTTGTGCTGGAGGGACATTCAATCTTGCATCTGATACACGCTGATCTGTGACACTTCCTAACAAATGAGGCTTTGTTCAAACAAAGAGACTCCCTGATAGGAACTGTAAACTCGGAGCTTGATATCCTGTAGGAAAGACAGGCTATGGCTGAGCTGGCACAGGAAATTCTGCAATGCAACCGAGCTGAAGGAGGTCACACCCCCATGCGCACACACACACACCCTTTCAGATCTTCCCAGACCTCCTCTCATCTCTATCTTCTCTTCAGATAGCTCCAGAGCATAGCTGCATTGGGACCTAGGGAGAAAGCAACCCTCCTCCTCTTTAGGCCCTTAATAATCATGGCATTTACATAGTTTCTTGATTTCACAAAGCATTCTCACAATCATCAACAGTCACATACAATAAGCTTATAAAGCCCAACTATAATCACAGTTAAGAGAACTATTTTGTGAATACTAATGTCAATTTTGGCTTTTCTCTCATTTCATTCTATATTCCCTTTATTTCTCTTTCTCTCTTCCCCTTTTTTCCCCAACCCTTTCCCCCACTCCACTAATGACCTTGAATTTGGTTTGGAGTTTCCAAATTTAAATTCTCTCACCTTTTCTCCATATGTTCTTTCTTTGGCTCCTCACTATTTAGACTTAAGCTAAATATAGATTGTGATTTGGAGAAAGTGACCAAGAAGGTCCCAGCTTAGGAAAATGATACTTGCTCTTTCAAGTTATGATTTAAAATCCTGTTAGAATGTAAGCATCCTTAGAAAGAATGCCACTTTTTAGGAATGTGCTATTTCTTCTCCTTGGCACACTCCTTCCTGCACACCTACTGAAGACCTGGCTGGGAAGGGGCTTCCATGGTGGACACTCCTTGGTTCTCTAGGCAGAGTTAATTGGTGCTTCTTGAGCATTCCCAACCCACTCTCCTCCAACTCAGCCTCAGTAGGTAGCACATTGTAGATTGAGCTATTTGTTTATAGATCTATCTTTCCTACTAAGTGTGAACCGCAGGACAAGGAGAGTGAATTTATTGTTTATGGTTGTATATGTCTAGTATTTCATGAAATACCTGATACATAACCGGTTCCCAGTAATGGATATGCTGAGTAAATAAATTTTGTTGGTTAAATGTTGATAGATAAAATTGGGAGAGAAGAAGCAGGAAAACAAGGAAGAATCGGGAAAACTGATTCTCTTGTGTTTGCAGATTTTTTCTTGGCTGAGCTTGACATTTGGCTTTCGGCTTCTGACCACTTCAACAGTGTTAAGCAGTCTTTGATGCAGCAATTAGCTTAGTCCCATTTTCTCAGTTTTCTGGATTGGTATTTTTTTTTTTTTAGATTTTTACAAAGATATTTGAATTATAGAGAATTTAAGTAACCTTTCAAAAATTCTATACTAGATTACTTAGCCGACCTATAAACAAATATAAGGGTTTTGAGCCCAATTTGGCCTTGCAATTACAGGAAGAAAAATTTGTCCAGTGGAGCACTGTGCCATGAACATTTCTTAGGGGGGCAGTGAGCTGCAGAAAAGAGAATGGCTATCCGGACTTTCCATCTCACCTTCCAACTGGCTATTCCATTACCAATACCATTATTTAATTTTTCTGAACCTTGATTTCTCTAGCTACCGAATGAGAATATTAACACTTGTATGCCTCAGTGGGATTTTATGAGGATTAACTAAATACAAGTGTAAAACATTTTGGGAGCATACAGCACAAGATAAAATAATTAATATTCATAATTTTGGACTGGATAGGATTTCAAAGAGTAATGGTGTGTGGAAAGTTTCAATTGTGTTGCATATTTAAAGGAATGACTCAAACTCGTGTTGCTCCATTTCTAATTCTTTTCCCTTAGAGCTGGTAAAAATAAAAGAGAAAGTTGGTCAATTAAAGTTTGGTAGCATATTAGAAATTTTTAGGAAAAAAACAAAACAAAACTAGCAGGACTATAGTGATCAGTAGGCAAACGGTAGAGTAAATGTTCTTGGCTTGTTTCTAGTTTAGATCTTGCCATGAAAAACACAGGAAAGATTCACAAAGGCAAGACACCTTTGGCTGTTGCTATGCAGCCATAGCTGAATCTAAAAGTGATTATCAACACATTCAGCTTATGTTACTGCTGCTATTTTAAGTGAATTCTCAAAAGAATCAATGCCACTGAGAACGCTCAGTACAACCAAAGATTTTGGAGTTCAACCTGTTGAAATGCCAGAAACAACTTCAAAGTTATTTTTAAGGATTGCACAATAGACTCACAACATTAGTTTATCATCCCAAGGAACTAGAAATGTAAGTTTAATATAAGCCTTCTAAGCATGATTCTGTTTAGTAGGTACATGTATATGATGCTCTACATTATTGCTATGGATGTAGGAGAAGAGTGATAGCTCTGATAAACAGAGGAGGAAACAGAGGTACTGACACCCATGTGGCCACCTGGGGAACCTGTTGCCTTAGTCTCAATGGAGCCCCATGTTTTGGTTAAGAATGTCAGCTTTTCCAAACTCCTTTATCTTGTGTGCAAGGGAATAGAAAAAAAATAGTTAAACTATGGGAACAATTTCCCCAGCACTTTCAAAAAGAAATATTGATTTTCCTTTCACATTATATTTCAGATTCCTTCCCTCTTTTTTATTCTTACTGTCAGTCTTAAAGGTCAAACCTCATTACTTAACTTACTAAAGCAATAGTTCTCAGTCTTTGGAGGCCAACAAAATCTCTCTGCGAGTCTTAGAAAACACTGACATCTGGATTGGAATCTCAGAGGTTCTGATGTGATTAGTCTGGGATGTATCCTGGGCATTGAGATATTGAACGTGTACCTGATGATTCTAAGGTGTGACCAAAGAGTAGAACTAATGACCATATGCTCTCCCTTGCCCAGTTCATCCTGCAAACCACAATTTCCATTTTACTTGATAACTGTAGTCACTGACTCCTCCTTGGTCTTACTCAAAGTACATCTCACCTCCATTTTTCCTTTTCTTTTCTTTTTATTTTTTGTTTTTAGTACAGATATTTATCTTAGGTCATTTGGATATAGAAATGGAATAGATGATAAATAGGATAAAATTCCTGTGAGATATAAACAGTTCTGCAATCAAGCTTTCATCATTTTACTTGCTCAAAACTTCAAAAACATATAATTGCTAAGTTCCAGGACTCTTTGTTGTGGCATTTAGTATTCTTTTAAAAAAAATTTATTCATTTTAGTTAGGTGTATATGACAGCAGAATGCTTTTTGATTCATTGTACACAATTGTAGCACAAATTTCCATTTCTATGGTTGTACATGATGTAGTGTTGTACCATGTGTGCAATCATACATGTATCTAGGGTAATAATATCCATTACATTCCACCATCTTTTCTGCCCCCACACGCTCTTCCCTTCCCTCCCTGCCCTTTGCCCAATCAAAGTTCCTCCATTTTCCCCATGCCCTCCCCTATTATGGATCAGCATTCACTTATCAGAGAGAACATTCGACCTTTGAATTTTGGAGATTGGTTTACTTCACTTAGCATGATAATCTCTAACTCCATCCATTTGTCTGCAAATGCCATAATTTTATTCTTTTAATGCTGAACAATATTCCATTGTGTATATGTACCACATATTCTTTATCCATTCATCTACTGAAGGGCATCTAGTTTTCCTTCCACAGTTTAGCTATTGTAAATTGAGATGCTATAAACATTGATGTGGCTGTGTTACTATAGTATGCTGATTTTAAGTCCTTTGAGTATAGACCAAGGAGTGGGATAGCTGGGTCAAATGATGGTTCCATTCCCAGTTTTCTAAGATATCTCCATACTGCTTTCCACAGTGGTCGCACCAATTTGCAGTTCCATCAGCAATGTAAGTGTGCCTTTCCCTCCACATCCTCGCCAATACTTATTATTGTTTGTATTCTTGATAACTGGCATTCTGACTAGAGTGAGATGAAATCTTAGAGTAGTTTTAATTTGCATTTCTCTGATTGCTAGAGATGTTGAACATTTTTTTTCATGTATTTGTTGATCAATTGCATATCTTCTTCTGAGAAGTACCTGTTCAGCTCCTTAGCTGGTTTATTGATTGAGGCATTTAGTATACTTGAAACAACAACAACAAACAATTATTTAAAACATGTGTTCTGACTATTTTGCCTACATTGTCCTCCAACTCCTAGGTTAAAGCAATCTTCCTGCCTTAGCCCCCCAACCCAAGTAGCTGGATCTACAGATACATGGCACCACACCAACTTGATGTTCTTTAAAAATTTAAAACCTTATTCACCTCTCTATATTTTCCTATTACTGCTGCTTCTTTCTATATCTTATACCTTATTAACTGAGCCACTTGCTCTTCCCCACAATCTGTCTCACACTACCCCATTCTGTGCCTCTGATTTTCTTTCCACTGAGAATGCTTAGAACCAGCTTCAACTCCTTAAATACAAACCATCCCTAATGTGCCAACCAATATAACACCTGCTTTAATAAGACTTTTCAATTTTTTTTCAGTAAACAGGTGTAATTCCACTTTATCTTGTCTTTTTAACCTTTTAACTTCTACTTTCTATGGTTTCTCTATAATTATTTATATATTTTATTCTACTCCCATCCTTTTCCCCATTACACTAAAAGCTCTGTAAGGACAAAAATAAATTCTGAATAAATTTGTTGTAGATCCAGGCATCTTTTAAACCGGGTTTGCTTTTAAACCTGGTTCTACGTCTACTAGATGTGTGACTTTAAGCAAATCATTTTCCTCCCAGGTCTTTATTGTTGTTGTTGTTTAATCTTTAAATGTGAAAATAATATGCCTTGCTCACAAGGTGGTAGGGCGTATTGAATGGGTTATCACATAGAATGTACCCAGACTGATACTCTGCACAAAGTAGCATCTTGTAAATTGTTGCTATTTTCTTTCTTGATCTTCAAAGACTAAAATATACATTTTAGGCATTTAAAATATTTGTCAAATGTACCAAATTCTTTGGAACTTGGAAAGATCCTAAATAGCCAAACTATATTTGATAGCTTATACTCTTTAAATAATTTAAAAAAAAATTTAGTTGTAGATGGACACAATAACTTTATTTTATGTATTTATTTTTTATGTGGTGCTGACAATTGAACCCAGTGCCTCACATGTGCTAGGCAAACACTCTGCCACAGAGCCACAAAGCCAGCCCTCTTTTAGTCATATTTGTAATTATTAGAAGACCATGTAGTCCAAAGTGACCTGATATTTTGTTTGAAAATAGGAAAACATAATTTTGGACAGATTTGGTACCTTGTATTGAACATATTCAGTCCTATAGTTAGTGCTACCTCAGTAAATGAAATGCCAAAGCTGTCAATCACTGAGATTTATGGAATGCTACCACAGACATTTAAAAAATAGTTAAATATTGAGAAGTCACTGAAATTCTTTTTCATATAACAGGTATATCCAAAGAAACTTAATAGGTAAATTATGTTTTCTGTGACCAAAACATTTCAATATAGATTCCATTTAGTTGTATATACTTCACAGGTCTTTGGAGATAAGACTATAAATATGACTGTCAGATTTAACCAATAAATATTTTAGCACAGCATAAGTTCTTATGCATTTATAGCTTAGATGTTATAAAACTGAATTGACCTTTTGTTTTTGAAGAGAGGAAAAAAAAAGAATGAATAATCAAGTCACTAATGTGAAGTGTGACTGTACAAGCAGTTACTGGGTTTTCCCCTTCCTACATTGACTTTTGAAGTGTTTGAAGTGACTTTTTTGAAATTAATAATTAATCTTTTCAAGGTGTTCTTTTTACAGGTGGCTAGGGCAGTCGGTGTTAAGGAAAAAAGATAAGAATAGAGGACAAGTCCTGCCTGACCAAAGCAGTGTGTTTACAAGAGAATAAAACACTCCATGAATTGGACTGCTTGGTTCTTGCTCCTTTAACGTAAATGGGTCTTTGTCTTTAGCCATTTTCCAGGAAATCTTGTGATGGAATTGACCCTGGAAGAGATGTTCATGTAAATGAAATAGAATTGTGAAGATTTGGAATAACAGCTTAACAGCCAGAGGGAGAGAGAATTAGAACCAAAGGAAGACTTAAGATGAGTGCTGAAGATAGTTATCTTTTGAATCATGTATTGAGAGTGAAACATGGGAATTTCTTATGTGTTTTGGATTTTTAGATTTTCCACCTGTGGCTGACTGTACAAATTCTGTTTTATTCAAAGAATTTTTGTGTGTTATTACACTGAAATCAATGGAAGGTCCAGCATTTGTTCTTCTGAACAGGCTATATTTCTTTAGCAGACCCTTATAAGGAGCTCATTGTGTGCCAGATAGATTGCTGTAAGTTTTACGTGCAATTGCTGACATTATCCCTATGTGTGGATGCTATTGTTATATCCATTTTATGGATGAGATCATTAAGACCTAGAAGGTTAAATGCCTTGGCCAAGGCCACAGGAGTCAGGAATTGAAGTCAAGCTAGGTGACTAGTGTCCAGGCTCATAACCACCAAGTTGTGCTACTTCAGAAGAAAGAACATGACTATCCTATAGCAATCAGGGCATGTTCTCCCTGCAGTTCCAGCATTTTGTTTTAGCAATATAATTCTAAGCAATGTTGCCCTTTGAGGATAATAGCAGGTAATGGTGCTAATCAGGCACAGGAGGAAAGGAATAAATCCAAAAAGTATCACAAAGAAACACTAGGAATCGGAATTGACTGTAAAGATAGTTGCAAAAACCTCAAAGCAGTTTGGCCCTGGACCTGTACTGATCTACTGAATGAGTGAGGAACTGGTGACTCAGGAAAAGTCACACAATGTGTATAAGTGTAGTTTTATGAAAAAGTGGCAAAGGTACAAGTGGAAGACAGAGCACGAAAGGCCATTGTGTTACAGCAGGGATTGGTTTCCCAAATACTAAATGCCACTAATTTTCTAATTTTTTTCTGAAGCAGTAAAAAGAATTCTAAGGATATTCTGCAGAAGTCAGATATTGGAATGTGTCAGTTGATATCCTAATTCCACAATAAGCTGACTTTATAACTTTGGTTCAGATATTAACTGGTGAGACAAGGTTAATAATAGTAACTACCTTAAAGTAATTGTAAGGATTACATAAAATAATCCATATGAAGTACTTAATATAGTTCCCAGCACAGTGAGTGCTCAATAATGTTTTTCTCTCTTCCAAGACACTTGATGGAACATAATTTTGCATTTCACAAATATTATTCAGCTTCCACTGGCTGGATATAGGTATATGTTTACATGAGCATAATGTAAACAAAATAGAACTCCTTCCTTTGGAGAACTTAAAAGATAGACATGAACCAAATGCAAAACTTATAAATATCTTCTGCATGATATATAGTATATGTTTATATAGATCAATAAATGGGCTACAAAAATTGCAACAATTTTGAATCAATTTTCTCAAGCAAAAACATAGTTTTAAGAATATATAACAACATGATAAGATGTATTAATTAGATAACTTTATACATTTAATTATACATTAATAAGATGCATTGATTAATGGGGAAATGTTGGTCAATAGGTAGAAACTTTTGGTTATATGATTAGTAAGTTATAGAATACTAATAGATACCATAGTCATCATAGTTAGTAATGTATTATATACTTGAGACTTGGTAAGAGACGAGATCTTATGTATTCTTACCATTTGTATATACACCCAAAATAACTATGAGAAGTGATGGATATGTTAATTAGCTTGATTGTGGTAATCATTCTACAGTATGAATATACATGAAAATATCACATCATGCATCTACTATTGAGTCCTATTATGCTTAAATAAATCTGAGAATAAAAATACATTAATTATTCGCTTACCTGTGTGTCTCCATGACAATTGAAAGCTTGACAGATATTGCCAAGTGTATGATTCTGCAACCAGTCTGTTCATTAAGTACCATGTCAGGTAGGAAAATGTGGAGTTTGCCCAAGACTAGTGAGGGTCTTCTCAATTCTGTCCAAAGAGCATCAAATATTCAAGTAAAGTGAAGACATGTTGGAGAGAAAGCATTTAGGGTTTACTTAATAAGAATAAGAAGACAGTTTCTTAAGACAAAATCAAAATTCCTAAGGTAGCACCTCACAGAATTTCTTTCAATTATATACCTAAAAAAATCAATTCACATATGCCTACATATTAAGTGCTTCATAAGGAGATAAAGACAAATTAGATTTACATATTTAATATAAATAACAAATTCGTAGTGTAGCATTTACTTCTGTTGCTTTATGTCCCATTCTTTGCCCAATCTCTGATTTTAGCTATAGCTGCAAGGCACAGTTTTACACAATCTTAGCTACATGCCAAGAGCAGCTTATGTCAAACTCCTGACATGTTTTCCTATTTACAGAGATCCCTTCTGAAGCCATAGCTACAGCTCAGCCCTTTGATAAGCACAATAGAGAAACATACTGGATATTAATACCTTAGGAGAACTGGTGGGTATCTCTTCTTCTGAAAGTTATGAGACACATTCTCTCCATACTTCTCAGAGGTCTAGATGAGTTAAGTTTCCATTGTACTTAGTGCATTTTTATATTGATTTATTTCCTCTTTTCCTTGTTTAAACTTCTTGCTCCTTCAATCCTGTTTTTGGAGTTTCTCCTTGTGTGGATAGCCTGCATTGAAATCCTTGTCTTAGGATCTCCATTAAAAAGACCCATACTACTACATAAAATCTCATTGGCTAGGGAAATTTATAGTCTTAAATCAGTTAAATAAATTGAGCAAAGGGAAATGGGTAAATTAGGAAATGTGATTGTTTTCTTAGTAAGTGACACTAAGAGATGGAGATCACCAGTAGAATCTCCATTCAGAACAATTACCATCATAGAGATGTGCTTAGTAGCAACCTCTTTCATAAAAAAAGGCTCAATGGAGAGATTTCTTCTAGAAAACTCCCTTTAAGAGAACAACACATCCCTCTGAGAGGTTTTAGCCACTATATCTTTGTATAAAAACAGAAACATTGTATTTTAAATACATGGGAAGCAAACTGGCCACTCATATCTTTCTTCTCAATAAATAGTTTTAATTAGAATATCTGAAGTGGTGCTAAAAAGACTTAAAGACATAGGACACTTTCACTCAGATTAAATCAATAAGACTAACATAAAGGCCCCATTCTTCTTGGACTGGTTTATGACAACTGCTTGTGTTAGCATGTCAATGAAAGCCTGCAACAGTGATATAAAAACTATCATGCTGATTGTGACATAAGCATTGAGCTGATTAGAAGAAAAGCATACAGTGCAAAGTATCATTCTTATCATTTTATAATCATTATAAAAAGACCACAAGACTATCACTAGCAAGGTGTTTACACCATGGTGTATGAAGCTAATGAGTATATAACCCAAACGAATACAAATGATAGAAGTTCAAAGGAGAACAAATACACCTGCCCTGAATTAAAGAGAACAGTAAAATACCAGGATCCTTTCTGAAAAATGGTCCATATTTTTTCATCTTCCCAAATTTGAATTTTTTAAATGACCATGATTATACTTCAGTTCTATGTTAACATTGGTGTGCTAATGATTTTTCACCTTAGATCCATTTGTTGGTTTTCTCTCTTTGAGCTGGAGTGATATGTTGCTCCTGAGGCATATAACACAATTTAGAAGAACTTTGACTCTAAGGAAGAGTTATACCAAATTTTAGAACAGGCACCCTAGAGAGACAAACAGTTCTTTTGATATCCAAGTTTCTGGGAATGCCATCAAAGCAAAATAAAATATCCCTAGATAATTTGATGGAATAGGATTTCTACTGGAATAGAATCAGAAACTGGACTCAGCAAAAAGGTGTTGAAGACCCTTGGAGTAAATCAGAAGAGAAGCTCTTCCCTGAATGTTGTAGGAAATCTGGAGAGTGTCATGAAGCTGTTATTCCTGTTAAAAGTTGCTGAAGAACTAGGTTCATTCTCCCTATTTGGTGGCTATTTGAGAATATTTCTGTGTGTTGTTTATAAATGTGGATATTCGAAGTAGTAAAGTTGACAGAAAATTGCTATGTGACAAATGACCAGAGAATTGTTAAATGTTGCAGTTCTGTTTTAGAGTCTCTGCTTAAAATAAATGGCATTCTGTGGATCATGTATCTTAAATGAGCAGGTTGATTTGTCTTGTAGAATATGACAGGCATTGCTCACAGATATTTCTGTCCTTCAATCCTTCTGGAGTGAAGGAGGATTGCATGTTCTAACCAAGAAAATGAGTGAAATATCTGCTGTCACCTCTGAGCTAAAGCACAGGAGCATATATGCATGAATCTCTTTGGTCTCTTTGCCACCTTGCTAAAACCTGAAGGCCCTTGAGAAACTGCAGCTGCTAGGAAGATAGAGTCTTTGTCCACTGAATCTCACTCAGTGTGATTACCACACATCAAGCTTCCCTGTTGCCTAATTATGGAGCATGCCCTGAGAAATTGATTACTGCTGTGTTAAGACACTGAAAGATTGGTGTTTCCTTTGTTATTGTATATAAGCTAGGCTATCCTGACTTATACATAGGATTTTTTAAAGGCATAATTTCTATGAATCAACCACCTCTGATTAGAAATACCTATGATATATGAAATATATTTGCATAATGTTTATCCATACAAATAGACTTAATAGAACTCTTCTTCTGTTAAATCTATTTGTATAGAACCTCTATGAATATAAAAAGATAGTATTTCGGGAAAGAATAAAATCTGTGGCTGTTTCACTGAAGGGAACAGTGAAATGCTGAGAATTTTTTTTTTAATTGAGTGAGGATATATGAGAAAGCAGGTGTGAGAGAAAGGAGGTGTTTGGCCTCACACCACCTTATAAAAAATAGAAAGGAAGTTGGGAGTTATGGGGAGGAGAAAGAAAAAGTCATGCTGAGATAAAGAAATCATAGTAGGCTAACAAGAATTATACCAAGCCAGAATATGAGTAGGTTCAGACTAGAAATATGCGATACACTGAGCCAGCCCAAAGTCTGTGGAAAGTAAAAGCTACGTATGCAGGTTTCAAAGGGGTCTTAAAAACCGAAGCTACGTTTCCACGAGATCGATCAACAGTTCAATCCAATTTTGTGTTGGCATTATAGCACTGACTGACCTATGAAAGTGATTGACTAGTGTTATGTAGACAGTGAGTATTGCTTTCCCTCTGACAGTTGTGTGTCATGGCTAATCATATTTCTTATCTCACACAGGTTAAAAGTAATTATTTCTATGGTTAGAAAAGCTTCTTTTTCAACATCAACATCTTTTATAAAATCCACAGTAATATACAAAATTTTGTAACTTTTGTATTTCTCCTTTACCACTCAAAATATTTTAACATTTTTATTAGTTCCTACAAGACTCCATCTGTGAGGACAGGAAAAATACAAATCTTCATCATGGAAACTTTAATACCTAGCAAAATGCCCTGTGTAAGGTTGATGCTAATTATATTTTGAATGATTGGCAAATATATATATCAGGTTTCAATGCTTCCCTTTAACACGGTGCTACTTTATTTATTTTGTCTTATCACTATTAAGCTATACCACAATTCTGCATTCTAGCCAAGCAGGTCTTCATGAATTCACCACATCATCTTTGTTTGACTTGTTCTTTTTCTCTTCAGTGTGTCACATCTCTTTGCCTAATGCTAATAGCTAACTTTTATGGCTAAGCACATTATATATGTTATTCCACTTTCTAGAACAAAACAAAACAATGCAGTGGGTATTATGATTTTTGTTAATACTACCTATAGGTAAAGAAGCTTAAAATGTAAGCTATCTTATTTTTTTTGAGCCCCACAGCTCCCCAACCATGTGGATGCTAAGGTTTGCCTCATTATAAAACTATTGCTCTTAACCACCTTGCCATGCTACTAACTCTTTCCCTTCATCCTTTAAACACCACTTCCTCCATAAAGCTTCCTTTTATTACATTGACTTTCACCAGTCTCGCCTTTGTTCTAAACACCTGTTAACGCTTAAAGTCAGCACCACATTGCTCACCCTCCATTGTTCCATACATAGTTCATGTGTATTAATTTTATCTGTACCTTTAGACCTTAAAGTCTTGAATAGGAATCGAGCACTATTAATTTTGTATTACCCCTTTGTATCTAGCACAGTGGAGATGATCAAGAAAAACTTCCTGGTTAATGAATTAATAAAGAATAAAGTAACATTAGAAGCACAACATTGATGCTATAATTCTCATTTAAAAATTTTCCTCAAGGCTGGAGTCTGACAAAGATCTAGTTGTTCTTTTGACATCCTTCATCAAAAAGAAAAAGTTTAGCTAACTTCCTGCCACTAAGAAACTTAAAACCCTATCTTTGGGTTTGGAATTGTTAAGAAATAGTTTGGATAAAATATGCTGCCTTTTGAAGATGGGGCTAAAACTGTTATTTCCAGTTATTAAAAATGCTTAGGAACAAAGGAATCATCTGACAACTTGTGACTGGTGCAATCAGAGGAGCCGGAGATTGGGATGTTTATTTTTACACATTGGAAAGGAAAAAGCAAGGATCAGCCCCTGAGTCTGACACCTTGGATGAGCTCAGTGGTTTTGTATCCTATCACATGAACATAATGCTTCTCTTCAAGCCCCCCCTAGAATTTGTCAGAGGCACAGGAGAGTTATGAGTGTAAACTGGATCTCAGCCTTAAAGCTGAATCCAACCACATAAACAACTCAGAACAAGTGAAGAAATGCCAAACTTGTCCTTGTGAATTTCCTTGTAAATTAAAAATAAACGGTAACAATTATGTATTCAGAGGATGAAAAGGTGATGAAATTGAAACTGATATAAGTGAATGATTCATCATTCCTAAATTCCTAAAACTACTACAAAATTAAGTTTAGCCTGTGTAAGAGGAAAAACTAGACAAATTCAGCTCTTGGTTAGGTTTTATATTCTTTAAATATAAAATAGTTCACAATGTCAACTTGAATCATGAATCCAAATTTGGACCGATTCAGGAACAAGTAACAGTTATTACCTGAAGATTATTTTTGTGGCCTATGCAGAACCAATTTATTATTTAAATTCACTTCCAATGCGAAAATATCTACCGTAACTGCTGATGCTTTTGGCTGATGCTTCAAGTAATCTACAAATTGATTGACAGTGTAATCTTCTTATGTATATGCATGTTTTTAGTGAGAAACTAGTACTACTTTTTATTATGAGTGGGATACAAAACAGAGGCTTACTGAGTTTGTGTAAAAATGAAAAAATAAAAATGGACATAAAAATGGAAACTGCTAATCCAGGCCAGATACATGGTCCATTTTGGATAATACTATCTTGAGAACAACACTCCAATGTCCATACCAGGGAAGAACAACATAGGCTTTCTTATTAGTAATTTAAAGCGATTCTTAAGTTGCTGAAACTTTGGGGAGATTATCGTATTAGTCTCTTCAAGAAGTATACTTCATATAAGTACAATACTTGTTAGCCATATCATCATTTTTCATTCACAAGCTATCATGAAAGGGTGATTACTTGTTTTGAGGGCTACTTGCTTTTTTCTCTATGAGATCTGTTTCTAGTTTTACCCCTATTTCAGTCCTTCTATCCCCCCCCCCCCC
>NW_026000026.1:56625899-56638813 GCF_001458135.2 Marmota marmota marmota | reverse complement strand
CCCCCCCCCCCCTTTGTTCTGTCTTTGACCCACTGTTCAGATAAGTTGCGTCCAAGGATATTCATGTTTGGAAAATTTATCCACACTCCATAAGAACTAATAGTTCTAATCACATCAACTCAAAGGAAAAAAGTCATTAGTATAGTCACATTTTACCCACTGAAAAGTCTCCATGACTGTTGCTTCTCTAGTTATCCTTCTCAAATATAGACTTGTATCAAGTTCTCTCTCTATAAAGTTACTGAAATGAAATGCTGCAGTGTAATTTGGGTCTCTGGGAAGTAGAAGTCCTGACAGATGTGTAAGAGACTGATTGGGAGAATTCCTGTTAAGGATGAAAGAGAACAGAGAACGAAGTAGGTAAGGGCTACCTCAGGTTACAAATGCAGGTCTAACACCTTTGTAGGGAAAGAGGGAAGGAAGGTTCAGTAGACACAGAATTACACTGCAGTGAAGCTGGGAAAAAAAGTCATACTCAGATCTGTGTGTTGTCTCAGAACAAATGTCATCTATTAAAGGTTTACCATGGTGTGGGAATGGCCCAGCTGTGGCATCCCCACCTATGAGTATGACCCCAGTGTGACTACTGTGATGGATACCAAATGTGTAGCAACTGGAGGCTGTTACTGAACCTATTCTTTAAAGAGAATTCAGTCTTGTGGCTTCCACAGTCAACTTCTTGTTACATAGATCCACTTCATCTGTGTTTGGAAAGCAGCTTCTCTAAAGTTCCTGTGGATTCCTCCTACTGAGAAATCGGTCAGAACAGTGAGGTTAGTGTATGAATAACAGTTCTGTTAATTCATTTGGCTCTAGGTCTGTAATTAATATGGCCTCCTCCACTATTCATTCTAAATGTCCCTCATCCACAGCTATCTTCTTGGCTAACTTGGTATTATGATCCACATCTTTATTCCTGAGGTGCCAGAACCCTAGTAATCATATCTTTCTCAGTCCAGTGTTGGTACACATATCTACTTACAACTGAACAAGGGATTATCGAGAGATGCACAAATGGATCACCATATTTCCCCACAAAAAGTCCTCCTTGATCCATATGTCAAAGCAACACCACCTCTGCCTGGGATTAGAGTCAATTGTCCTTTCTATATTGCAAGGTGTTCCATGTTTAATCAGGCACTCTGTCAAGACCTGAGTAGTTGTTCTGTGGGCAAGAAAACAAACTTATACTCAGAAGAGTTATTTTTCTCTATGGGGCAAACTGTCAGTCCTTCCAGAATAAAGAAGACCAAATGTAGTCAAGCTGCCAACAAGTGATGGGCTGGTCTCTTGGGTGAAGAGTGACATCTGGGAATACTGTACTGATGGGACATTCAGAGCAGATGGGACATTCAGAGATGATCTTAGCTAAGTAGGCCTGGATAAGTGTAAGTTTATGTGAGGGTTCATGTTGCAGTGTACCTCCAACTTTGTCACCTTGGTAACTTTGTTTATATGTCCATCATACCATTTCTGTGTGGCTGATGACTAAGTCAAGCTAAAGTCATTTTGTCTATTTAATTGTTTGCTTCTTCCATAATGGATGATTCACATGTTTGTGAATGTGGGAATAGGCTTTAAGTATGAAAGTATGTGTACCAACACTGGACTGAGAAAGATATGATTACTAGTGTTCTGTAATTAATTTCTTTATTTCTGACCTTCCAGTACTTTTCTTTCCAGACCACTGACCAGTCATAAAGCCACTGACTACTACATAGATATCTGCATATTTTTTTCAGGTAATTTCTCTTTCAATACAAAGTATATCTGAACCACTTGCAGTTCCATCCATTAGGAACATCTCATTAGGGTTGCTCAGAATCCTACCCCTAAATGTAATTGTAATGCAGTGGCCATTATTTAGGATTTACACCCACATGCCAAGCCAAATTATTCATAAGCTTGAGCATTTTCCTCCTCTGTCAGCTGTTTATGCAGGACCCGATTATGGTCATATGAGCAAGAAGATGGAGGGACATTGGTAAAACTATAGTACCTGACATAAGGCCGGGGCTACCTGCTCTCTGCTCCTGGTTGTTCATCCTAGCACATCATTTCTTCTTACAGTGGACCACTACTACTGGGTCTGCTCAGCTTCCTAACTTGGGCTATTTAGCAGTTATGGGGAGTGATCTTGGCCAAATTATATTGTTATATGTGTATTATGTGCATGTACAAATATGTAGGAACAAATCCCATACATATGTACAACTATAATGCACCAAAAAGAAATCTGGAAAAAAAATTAACAGCACATAGAATGCAATGGGCATTGCTGAATGCATGGTCACTGTCCCAAGATCAAGCATTTTATCAGTACTAAGACCTTGGAATGTGCTAGAATGTTTCTTGGAAGGTCTATAATTCTCCATTTTAGATGTCATGGACTTGCACTAGAAACTAGAGTCCCACATTTTGATTCTCCTCCAGGGGCTTACCATAAAATCCACACTGCATTTTTTTGTCCTGCTGACATTTCTATACCATTTTCTCTATCGCATCATACAGTCCAAGCAACATGACTGCTTGCATTGCAGCCTGCACCTGCTCCTGAGCCCTTTCCTGTTCTGGGCCCCATTCAATCCTGGCAGTCTTCCATGTTTTCCATTATGTAGGCCAAAGAAGTACTCCTTAGTGTGGAATGTGTTGCCTCCAGATCTAAAAAAGTCCACAAGGTTTTGTGCTTTCTTATTTATAGTTGAGGATGCCAAGTGTAGCAATTTGTGTTTTGTTTTAGCCTGGATATTCCTGCAGCCCTGACTACTGGACCCATGAAAACTTTACAAAAGTAGAATGTACCTCAGTTTTTTAAAGAATTCATATCTCATGTTGTGAGTGCAGGTATCCTGACAATGCCTCTAGAGTTCTAGTTATCTCTTGTTCATCCTGCATGAGGAGCATGAAGTTATTGATGTAATGGTTTCATGCAATTTTTTTTTTATGAGAGGTCCAGAAAGCCCACATCACATTGGATGGTACTATGTCAGAGGTCAGAGAATTATCATGGCCTGGGAATAAAACTATGTTATGGTTTGGATGTGAGATGTTCCCCAAAATTTCATGTGTGAGACAATGAAAGAAGATTTAGAGGAGAAATGATTGGGTCATGACAGTCTTAACCCAATCAGAGAATTAATTCCCTGATGGAATTAAATGAATGGTAACTGAAGGTGGTTAGGTTGTGGCTGGAGGAGGTGGATCCCTACGGGCATGCCTTTGGGGTATATATTTTGTATCTGGTGAGTGGAGATTCTCTCTCTTTCTCTCTCTGCTGCCCCATTATCATGTTAGCCATTTCCCTCTGTCATAATTTTCCACCATGATGTTCTTCCTCAACTCAAGCCGCAGGAATGGAACTTACTGTCCATGGACTGAGATCTCTGAAACTGTTAGCCCTCCAATAAACTTTTCCTCAAATTATTCTGGTCAGATCTTTTAGTTACAGCACCTAAAAGGCTAAGACAAACTATAAGAACATTTTTGTCCATTCCAGGTAAATACCATGACAGCTGACCCTTTGTAATGAGAAAAAGGACTTATTTATCTCCTCTAGCAATAAAACCATGTTTGATCTGGCAGATGTACTCAGAGCTGCTAGATGGTGGAACTTTTGATACTTTCCCAAGGACCAAACTGGGTGGACACTGTACTCATATAGTATGGAGATTTAATGATACTAGCAGTCTCCACCACCAACCTATGTTATGATATTGGTTTTGATTTACTATCCTGGCTGAGAGGTGGGGCAGTTTTAGAAGTCTTCACTCACCTTCCCCCCATAGTAATGCATAGTTCATTGGTCTGTGGACCCAATGATCCCCCGTAAACTGAATTTTATACAAGATTCCACCAATAACCTGGATCCAACTTTAATGAGGGTGTTATGATGATGGATTCAGTCTCTAGGTACCTATGCCAGTTCAGAAAGGTATATCTAATAATCCTTAAAATGTTGTAGCATAGTCTTTCTCCAGTATACAGTCATGGATGTAGTTTCCTCTGTGGAAGAATTAACTGCATTTTTTTTGATCATATACAGACTTTCTCAGGAAATGAGTCATACCAGTTGTTTGCTTTCATTTTTGTTAGATATTAAGCAGTACCCTATTGTTGTTATTTTTTTTTCCCGAGGATGTGAAAGACAAGTTACCATTTTCCCAAGTCCTTGTGCGTTAACTCCCTTTTAAGTTATTATGATAATTGTGGCTCATGGATTCTAGCAGTGAAATGTTACCTCTTGGCTCTGTTGCCCTTTAGACTATTAATGAGTCAGGCTCATGGCCACTTCCCCTATTGCCAGCCCTGGTCTGCAGAGGAGTCCTCTGCTGAACTTTATAATGAGGCTGGTGCTCTCTTACCAGGGCTCTCACGATAGCCTTGGTGAACGCTGTGTGATCTGGGTCCTGTCATGGTGCACAATCCTCATTTGGATGTTCATTCCAGCATGTCTACTTCTTAGAACATTTTAGTCACATCCTCCTCTATCTGCCATGTCAACCCAGGCATTTCAACTTTGCTTGGCATGGGCCTCTTCTTTCTTTAAGCTTCTAAAAATCTCCCAAATGGTGATTTTGCCCTATTTCTTGGAGTTCTTAACAATATATGAAACCCATATCACAAGAAAATGTCCCCAAGTGAATGAATTACTCTTCATTCAATATTACTTTCAGGTTGTCTTAACTAAGCTCCTTCAAAATCCAGTCCTAGGTCCTCCCCTAGCTCTTGTCAGTCCAAGATTTCTAACCTTATTTCTTTGATGTGTAATGCCTTTCCTGCCTTATTTGGTCCCTTACAAACCCAACTGAGTTGTGCTGAGAATTACCCTTAGGACCAGGCTGGCAGTTAGAAGAGGTGATAGCTTCTTCTGAATATCTGTCTTTTGTAGAAAGAAAGACCTCTGGAATGTCTCCTGCATGGGATTTTTGCCATCTATTAATAAGGGGAGGGCTGCCTCTGTAGGCTACATGGTTTCAGGGTAGTCTACAAAGCCACATTTCTTTGGAGCATCTATTTAGTCCTTCCTATCCCTTATCTTAATGTTTAGACTCTTCACAATTTGAGGCCTGGTCTTAGTCTACAGACCTGACTTGGCTGGTCATTGAAAGGATTCTGGAGCTTCATGAGCATAACACTTGAGTCCTGTGCTTATTCCTCCTCTGTGGTTACTTTTGCACTGCACAAAATGAGGCCTCTTTAGAAGCTACCAAAAAGGCTGTATGACTTTATAAACATTTAACTCTTGCTTCTCTAATTTACGTTTCTCATTGTCCCTCTACAGGGCATAAGTGTCAGTGCAACTTAGCAATAACTGTCCAATTCTACTGTTCATATATACTTAATTCATATACACTCATATATACCCCATATATTGTTTTATCACAGATTTCAAACTCTTGTATCTTTACACTAGTAAACATGTTCCCTTCCACATAATCATTTTCCAGGTCACCACTGACAAAATTTTTAGCAGTTAAGCTTCCTCCTTATGCCAGAGATGATCTACCTCCTTCTAGCCAGGTAGAAAGGTATCTGGCTCCCATTTTACCACTTTTTATCAGATCACTTCTGGTACCAACAGTGTTAGCATGGAAGAAGATGTCAACATGGATTTAGAAATGCAATAGATTTAAGGAAGTGTTCACAGAGGATGAAGGGGAGAGGAAGAATGTGCGTATGATTATGCCTGATACTCATAAAAAGATAAGGGAGAAGGAGGATGGGGAGAAGAGCAGCACAGATCTGACAATGTTTTGGATAGGTTATGGCTAGCATCAGAGAGAAGAGTGGCCATCAGAATAGTTCCACTCTGAGCAGGAATAGGGCAGGTATAGAACCACTGATGTGCCCTGCCATTGTCCCTAAGCTGTCTGGGTAAAGTGTGGCCTCAGCGGGAATGCTGCAGTGATTCCATGATGCAGCACCAGAGGCTGTCTACAGAAAACACTCCTCACAGCAGATCCATCTTTCAAGGACAACTCGATTCATGGCTACCCCAGTTGTATATCAGAAATGGATGTACCATACTTTCATGTAAGAGGAAAATAATAATTACCCACTGTTTTCCTCACATAATAAAATTGCCTAATCACACACAGTATGTAGTTGGCTTTTAAAATGATGGCAGCTTAATGCAAACAGTTTCTACCCATTGTAGGTCCTTTATTCTTGACTATAACTATTAGTTCAGAACTTTGTTTTGTACTTATAATATGAATTATTTGTTCCTAAATGGATTGCCTTGATTTTCCCCATATTAAAATTTATCTAACCGCTTTTGTTCGTAGTGTTCTGATTTAAAATATTTTTTCATGGAGCATCCCTACAACTAGAATTTGTATCATGGGGGGTCAAGGGGCACACTCATAGTTTTTTCCACTTCTAATGAGTATTTTTTGCAAGTTGTGACAAATATTTTTCCCATTTGATTTCTAAATGTCTCTGAAATTGATCTATTGGTTTACTTCAGATCAGTTAGAGATCTCTAAGAAGAATTTCCTGAGAATTCTCCTTCACACTGTGGTAAGGACTCATTTTGGTCAGCACTTGCATCTCTAAACCAGAAAGGCTAAATGGGGACCTAGAAGGCTGAAGAGCTTGTGAGTACACGCTATCTCTTATAGGTGGAGTTTTCTATAGACAGGGTCATGGCTTACGAAGCAAATTTCAATAGTGAAAACTGTCTTGCTACTTCAGATTTACCTGACTGTGCCAGAGATATGTGAAAAGGCAGCAATGCCTGGTTATTCAAGAGCAAAATCTATTTCCATTAATGAGGCTCCACTTGATGTTCTAGATGAACATGGTGAAAGTGTATCATTTAAGTCCTGGCAATTCTCACAGGCAAAGTGAGACAACTGTTTTCTTTATACGTAATCTCAGCTGATTCTGTGCAGCATGAAGCAACTTCCCAGCATACTCCAATTTGCTGTGGATGCTAGAAATAAAATCAATATCTAAAAATAATTTATGCAAGTACCTGATGATACACACACACACACACACACATATGAAATTTTTCTTCTAATTTTCTGGTAGCCAATGTTTTGTTTTTCTTTTTGTTATCCTCTCTCATTCTCTCCCCCTCTACCTCTAAGCCTGACCCCAATTCTACACAATCCAATGGTAGTCTTAATATCCCAGTCTTTGAAGTCAGACTTCTTGTGTTCAACTCTGGGCTCTGTCACTTACTACTTATGTCATAATTCACTTATAATCTCTGTCTTAATCTTCTTACCTAAAAATGGCATTTTACTTACAAGGTGGTTGTGAAGATTTAATGAATTTATATAAATAAATTACTCAGTGCCTGTCACATGTAAGCACTCTGCTGTGGAGTATTAGTTTCTTTTTTTTTTTTTAATTTATTTTTTTATTGGTTGTTCAAAACATTATAAAGCTCTTGACATATCATATTTCATACAATAGATTCAAGTTGGTTATGAACTCCCAATTTTACCCCAAATACAGATTGCAGAATCACATCGGTTACACATCCACATTTTTACATAATGCCCTATTAGTAACTGTTGTATTCTGCTACCTTTACTATCCTCTACTATCCCCCCTCCCTCCCCNGATTCCCAAGTATTTTATTTTTTTTGAGGATATTGTGAATGGAGTATTGCAACTGCAACAAACTACCACATACTTAGTGATTAATACCCATGTATGATCTCACAGTTCTCTAGACCAGAGTCCAGATAGCCTCTGCTGGGTTTCTGCTTAGGGTCTTAAGAGACAGAAATAAAGGTGTTGGCCAGCCTAGGTTCCTGTTCAGAGGTTCTGAGGAAGAATCTGCTTCCAGGTTTATTAAAAGATTCAGTTCCTTATGGTTGTAGGACTGAGGACCCTGTTTCCTTGAAAAGTGGGCTCCTCCATTTTCCAGCCAACAGTGCCAAGTTTAATACATCTCATGATTTGAATCCCTTGACTTCTTCAGGTCCATCTCTCTCACTGACTATTTTGTCTTCCTCTTTTTGTATATAAGGGCTCATGAGATTACATTTGACTCACCTAGATAATCCAGGCATAATTTCCTTATCCTAAAGCCAGCTGATTAGCAAACAATTACATTTGAAAAGTCTCTTTTGCCATGTAATGTAGTATTCACAGTAGAGGGGTATAGGCTACAGGACTCAAATTTCTACTATTAACCAAGGGCCTTGGCACATGTTTATAATCCCAGTGACTCACAAGGCTGAGGCAGGAAGATTATGTGTACAAAACCAGCCTCAGCAACTTAACAAGGCTCTAAGCAACTTAGTGAGACTCTGTTTCTAAGTAAAATATTTAAAAATGGTGGCTCAGTGGTTAAGCACACCTGAGTTCATTCCCCATAAAAATTCTAGTAAATATAGGCTAGTTAGAATTATTATTATTATTATTATTATTATTATTATTATTATTAAATAAGTGAAGGATTAATATGACTAGGGAATAGAATGTTCTGAGCAACTGAATCTTCTAGTAAATTGGAAATTGTTTCATGAAAATTTAACTGTGGGAGTAAAGGAACTAATAGTTTTCTGATGAACAGCTCCACTCCTGAACTCTTATCTATGTGCCCATACAAAATACTGAGCTCTAGTTTTTAAGTTTAATACTTTGTAATTTCTAAATTAAAACAAAATTATTTAATATATTTTTAAAAATACTTAAATATTATAAGTCATTTCTGCTTTTAAAAATTGAATAAAATTAGTGACTAGAATCCTTTTTACAAGATTCCACTCAGGGAAAGTACATACCTTTCAAGTATAATTTTTTTCTGAAATATACAATTAGAATTGATTATGATAAAATAACAAGAATGACAACATAAAAATCATAAGGATTAAATATACTGTGAAAATATTTAAGATTTATACTGTAATTACTTGTAGATACATTATTGGTAGAAGAAACCTAAACTAGATCTTGTTAGAAACTGAAAGCAGAGAGCCTCAAAGAATCATGCACAAAGAAGTAAAAATAAAATACAGCATTTAACTTCTGCATGCCTTCAGCATGAAGCTGGATAACTGTGATCCACATAGGTAAACTACTTCCAGAGTTTGTGTTTTTCCCCCTTCCATTTGGCTTATGGACTTATGAAAGGCACCTTGTGAGTACAGATACTCAAATTTTCTGGGCATCGTAAATTTGTTCTAGCATCTGCCCATGGCTAAGTTTGTCACAGTGGGGTAGTACTTTGTATGCCTGTCTTAGTACAGAAGACACCCATGCTTTATTCTGGATGGTGGATCTATATAAATGTGTATGCCTGTATACCCAGGTTCACATTCACATGCATATATACAATTGACTGTATAATAAATTATCAATGATTTTGAATATGTTTCTCAAACATTCTTATTTAGTTTAGTGTGTAATCTGTATACTATAGCCATCACAACAGTAGCTATCCTGAACAGAGACATGCCACTGGGAAAGAAATTGACAAATATAGGGATGCTTTTGTCTGGACCTTCTTTGTTATATGATAAATTGCAGAATTCTTTCTAATTTGCTCTCCTTTTCTGTCCCTCTATTTTTTCCCATCCATTTTTATATCTATCTTGCCAAAGTCTATTTTTATTCATATTTACTTACTGTTTTTGTCTCACTTCTCTTATATTAATCAGATTTTGGCCCCAAATAATCTTTGCTTGATGTCTTGGAGTAGGGTAATTTAGCCCAAAATTCAATCTCCAGCCTCATAAGGACAAGGTTTATTTATGCAAATATCAAATATCAGGAGTGAATATGAGTCACTATGAAATTTCCTAAGTCTCCTTTTAGCTATAGTTAATAATTTACAGGTTGAAGGATACATGCTGGATTATGGTCAAATCCTTCAGAGGAGAGGATGATGGGATAGCTGGCCTTTCATTATTTAGCATCCATTTACATGATATCACTGAGACTTTTGGCATAGTTTTCATGCCCAAAATGTTTTTAACATATGTGTGACTATTCTTTTTTTAATGCTGAAGATTCAGTATTCATTAATCTCTCAAACCCCAGTTGGCCTTCAGAAGCAGCTGAATGCTTTCTTTGAGTAGTGCACAAAATATAATCTCAAAATAAATCACAAGAAGTGTAAGGTAATGGTTTTTAGTTCTAGGAAATGCATGAGTTCCTGGTATGCTTAGGGAGTTAAATTTAATGTGGTGAAATATTTTATGTGGCTTTGCATTATCTTTCACCTAAATCTGTCATGCAAAAAGCAAAAAATGTTGAGGATCTCAGCAACAATGGGCAGATTAGATTTAGAAAAGAATGTATTGTCCATTCTTATGTTGTAGTGACTTAAAGCAGGTTTATAGATTTTCTGTTGTTTAGGAATGCAAAATCCATGATGGTAAACATATTAAGTTGTTTTTGGAAAATGAGAATAACATTCATTTGACAAAAAGTATGGTAAATCTTTGTAGATGAACCAGATTGGTATTTTTTCCCCTTTAGGTAATATTAATTATCATTTCTACACTCTTAGTAAAATGATCAAAATGAATGGACCAATGAGGCTTCAAGGACGAAGTATGCCCAAAGTCTTGAACAGTTATTGACTGAATTTTCAAGAGGAATGCAATACACTGAGCTGAGCCCAACCAAAGGGTTGCTAGGAAGAATTTTGTTTTGAGAGAAATATAAATGCAAAATATGCAACTTTAAAATAGATATTGTGTACCATTTGTCTGAAGTTGGGATGAATAAAAGGTGATGTTATACCCTTTCCCTCCACAAATGTGCTTTACTTAGGGCATGAATATCTATATACTTGATGTACATAGGGAAATGTCTGCAAATTTTAATTATCTTTTTTTATGGCCAAATTATTTCTATTATAACTGCAGGAGTCTGACCAAACTCTTTAGCTGAATTCTAATTTCATTTTGTCAGGTATTAATGGCAATTTTCATGGACTAGAAAATGCTTACTTTTAATATAATTTTCATTATAGTGGGACTTATTTTAACAACATTTGATTTGCAGAAAATATTTAAACTTCATTGACATTTAAATCTTTTTTTTTCACTGTATGATGAACAGATACTTTGTTGTGTTTTCTAGTAAGAAAAATCAGAAAACCTCCAATAAAATTTTACTAAGTTTAGACTCATCTAAAGACAATATCCAGGGAGAATTTTCTAAAGATAGTACCACTTTGAAATACTGAAAAAAAATTAAGAAAATCAGATTTTAAGAACTTAATTCTTGATGCAAATGACAGTTCAAGTTTAAACTCCTTATATTTAACTGTAACTCAAAATTTAACTTGCTATTACTTGGGAGAATATTTATACAATCTTATGGGCATTGAATATTATGTTTGACTTAGTATGTTAAAAAACTGATTCATTCCAAGTATGTGGAAGCAGAAATTTTATGGTCTTGTTGCAAAGGCCATTTGTAATTAGTCTTAAAGTGATGAGACACTTAAGGAAACTTGTAATGCATCAAAGAAATGGTCAAGGAGTGCTATTTTCAAATGTAGTATAGTTGTTCCCATAGCATGTCTTAGAACGTAAGAATAACTATATAATTAGGTAATAAAAATCCATCTTTACTTAAAGACATACACTCTTGAAATCAATTGAAAATGGCCTTTTGTAAGTTCATGATTGCCTTGGATGCATAATTTCAGTCTCAAAAGCCTGCCAATGAATGCCTACCTACTTGAAAAGATATGAGAAAGAATAGAATACAGTAATGAAACTGACTTTATAACAGTGGAAACCTTAAAAAATGCCTTTGATTTTTCAAGAGAAGATTAGATTGGCACCGGTCCAGGCAACAGAGATGTCAGGTAGCTAAGTTCGGATAGTGTGTACCTCCTTGCTGGCTTGGTTAAACCACATTGACAATATGCTTTAATTCAGACAATTCTGAATAAGTCCATGTGGTCAGTCCTGACTGAATGATGCCTTCCCATATTTTTATCTTTAATTAAAGGTAAAATAAACCTGTATATACAGACTAAATATTCAAAAGACTATATAAGGGTTTTAATGAAAAACAACAGCTCCTTAGTATTTTCCCCAGAAACCACTTTTAGCTGATTATTTTGGCATGTATTTTCGTGTTGCTAACTGAAGCATTTATAGTGCTGCCTCTTGGTTTTTCAGTGTCAGGTACAATCTACTGATTCCCAGTATTGAAAAATGTGATTTTTCCTCATCCCTTTGCTCCCTATCCCTCTAGCAAATAGGCCCACCCTTCCCATCTCTCCACCAGTAAAGTTAAATGATGATTTTGATTGGATCAACTTTCACTGTTCACATAATAATTACAATTGTATAAATGCATCACAGCTGACTTGTTTAGTAAAGTCTATTACTTGCATGCCTGGTGCAACTTTCAGATTTCTACAATATGAGAAGCTGTGCAGTTTTGATTGCCTACACATATATCACCTTTTCAACCACAAGCTCTTGTGCATCAAGTATTCTCTTAGTTTCATGTTCTAGAAATATTTCCTTGAACCTCAGACCTGCTTCTCTGACTGGTTGTGCTCTTTGGCTCACATTCTGTCATTGTGGGATGTTCTGTTCCCACTCTCCTGGGGATTCATCTTTTCATCCCTGTGCACCTTCCTGATTCCTGTGCTTATTAAAACAACTTCTTCTTCTTTTTTTCTGGAGCACAGCCTCTGGGAGCTCCTTGAGAAAAGATAGATAGGGGTAAAAGTTTTCAGACTGCCTTCCATGAAAATGTCTTTACTTTTATTCTATCTCAGTGAGAGTTCATATCTGTATAGAACTCATCCACTTGTAAAAATATAAAGGCATTTCTTTTTTTTTCATTGTGTTCTTTTTTTTATTTGTTGTTCAAAACATTACAAAGCTCATGACATATCATCTTTCATACATTTGATTCAAGTGGGTTATGAACTCCCATTTTTACCCCAGATACAAATTGCAGAATCA
>NW_026000026.1:56569081-56624068 GCF_001458135.2 Marmota marmota marmota | reverse complement strand
ACCAATTTGCAGTCCCACCAGCAATGTACAAGTGTACCTTTTTCCCCACATCCTCGCCAGCACTTATTGTTGTTTGACTTCATAATGGCTGCCAATCTTACTGGAGTGAGATGGTATCTTAGGGTGGTTTTGATTTGCATTTCTCTGACTGCTAGAGATGGTGAGCATTTATAAAGGCATTTCTTAATTAGCTTTCAATATTTCTGGTTTCCAAAAAGTTGCTCCTGAGAAAAGTCTGAGGCTACTGTCATTTCTGTTACTTTTTAGGTTCTTTCTCTCTCTCTCTCTGTTGATTTTATCTGTGTTCAACATTCTGAAGTATTGCAATGATGTGGTTGAATACAGGCTTATTTGTATCTATTACAATTGCATTTAATAGGTCTCTCAACTGGAAACTTTTGTTCCTTGAATTTTGGAAATTGGTTTTTAATTATTTGTCTTAACATTTTCAGTTTTACATTTTTGGAACAATGTTATTTTTAACTTGGACCTTGTGGGTTTATCCTGTCATTTTTCTTTTTCCCCCCTTTATTTTAAATTATTTTTTATATCCTGTTTTCTGTTATGCCGTAAGGAATCAATGTTTTCTTTGCATCCTTGCCACTGATAAGTGGTATCTAGAAGGGTTTTTATTTTTATTACCTGTTATGTTCATAATTTCAAACAATTTTTATCAAATCTACTTTGGTCAATTTACCAGCTCAAGGTAATCCTTACAAGTCAGGTGACCTGGAACTCACTGCCATCTTTTTAACTTTCTTCTGACACATTTCTCTTTCTTGTGTGTGTGTGTGTGTGTGTGTGTGTGTGTGTGTGAGAAGGTTTTAACCTTATTTTCTATCATACTGTTAATATCTGAGAGCTATTTTGGTTCTCTGGATGTTCCTCTTACCTGTACTCAGTTCTTCTTCTTCTTCTTTTTTCCCTATAGTTGCAATGTCTTTTCTTAACATCAATTGATGTTAATGATACATATTTTGAAGTTCTCTCCCCTTTGTAGAATCTTTCGTCTTTACTTCTCATATTTTTGTTACTTATCATATTTCAGAATTTCCTCAGGAATCCATCTGATTTTGGAGGACCCAAAAAGGAGATTGGGAGATGAGATATGAGAGGGTCCTTTTATCTGTGAGTGTCACAACAGAGTATACCTGAGCATTTTGGTTTTGTGACCTTTAGATACATTGTCATGAAGTGCTCAGACTTACTAGAAATGATGTGCCCCATCCTCTGCCTGGAGGGTGAAGGCCTAGCTGCTAGTCCTCTAGATGTCAATTAGAGAAGCAGAATTGTGTATGTCAGTCATTGGTGGACGTACTTATCCCCCTTTTTCTTACCGTGTTACCTTTTCCCTTAACTCTAGAAGGTGTTCCCAAGTCTAAAACTTGTTTTACCCTTTCAAGAGAAACTGTCTCCAGTATTGTACAACCTGGGAGAGGAGTGGCCATTTCACAGCCTAAATCTGGGGAGAGAAGCTAGATTTAATTGGTTCTTAAAATTCTTATTTTTAGCACTTTCCTTCTCACACTCACAATGGTATCTGATGCCATCATATGCTGAGCCTTTGATGGATTCTGTGTCATAAATCTAATGTGTTTTCAGCTTTCCTTGTTGCAAATATAATATTCCGTTTTCTGGGGTCTGTTAAGTCTTTTGCCAGCTGAACATCTGCTTTCCAGCTTCTAGAATTTTGTTTTTGTTGCTTCTTCTTTCATTCTCCCTGTGTTTTTGGGTTTCTGCCTTGGGTGGGGAATCAGTTCACTGTTGTTTTAGTAAAACTTTAGGAGGAAAAAAAAATAGATGTATGTGAGCAATCTGTGGCAGATTATATTTTCCAAAGATGATCATCAAATATCTGGTCTCTTATTCTCTTCTTTGAATGTGATGTTCACATTTCTGCTACCAAGAGATGAGTCCTGTTTTCCCTTATCTTGAATGATGATAGGCCTTTGACTAGAGTGGAAGTAGTGCTTTATGACTTCCAAAGATAGACCAAAAAAAGGCTGTGTGGCTTCTGCTGGTTCTGTAGGAATGTAGCCATCACAACATGTCTAGAATACAGTGAGAAAGGTGGAAAGAGGTGAAAGTTTCAGTGAACAACAGAAGATGTAACTTTTTTAAAATGAGTCATTAAACCTGTTTTCCAGTTCTGGCCTATGCTACATCAGATGCTGAGATGGTACAGGCACTTATTCTTCAACTGTGGCATTTTATAACTTGAATTATGTAACTTGACTTGGAAAGATTCACTTTACTAGTATTTCCATGAATATCTTGTGATGGAAAGTTCCCTGCTCCCCCCACCCCTTTTTTTCTTTTTTGATTGGAAAGCAAAACACTAATACACATCAACAATGAACAATAAATTTAAGTGTAGCGATGTCTTAAAGTAATATATAATTAACTGTCAAATCACTTCTCCAGATTCTGCACACGACTTTATAATATTCAAAGTACCTCATAAATATAAGTTTCTGTTTTCTTCTAATATTTTTGGTTTTGAACTTCTGAGACATCTTAATGCTTTAGATTTTCTAAGAGTCCTTGTTTATAGATCACTTGGAGCTGACTTTTCTCAGCAAGAATTTTAGACAAAATGTAAACTATTTGTATCCTTTCCCCATAGTATTCTTCAGTTTCTATATAAATTATTTTGCAAAGCCAGAGATCCTGAGGGAAAGGGTGATTTCTTTTACACATGGAAAAAAAAACAGAATGTCTATATTGGTGTTGGTTAAATAACTTGAATGTTTTTGAGAGGAGGAAGTGCCATGCGGCACTGAATCTCATCTTCATTCCCAAACCACCCAAGTGCTCTTACAGATTGTCCATCCTGTACATTTACCATTAGGAAAATATCCACACTCACACAAACCTCTTGCAGGGAATGTAATGTGGAGATATTTTCTCTTCCACCCAGAAGAGCTTTGAGACTTTGGGAAAATCAGGCAGCACTTGATTTACTGTTAAGTTTCAGTTCCAAAATTCTACCTTATTCTTTCTTCTCTAGAGAATACTTCCCAGTGGCTCCTGAGAAACTCACATACAGCACTGTTGTGCTTGGTTAGTAGAATGGGTGAAGAATAGATAAGACTTTAAAGATCATTGTTTGGCATCACCTTAGACCTACTGAGTCGGAAAGTCCTTCTGGACTAAATATTCTTAATTAAGTTAAACATTTAAAGGAAAATATATATGAACCTCAGAGATATCTTGGCTAAGGCAATCTCCAGTGGTTTATTTAAGGGGATATATCAAAGGCAGGGACAAGGATTCAGGGGTGGAGTCTTGTTTTGTAATATCTTGCTGTGAGCAGGTTGACATCTTGGCGGGTCACACCCATCTCAGGTGCTGTGTGGGTCACAGCAGAGTGTGATAGAGATTCACATTGTCCCTGGGCAATTGACCAGAGAAAATGTCCACGGGTCAATTCCAGACACCACATGTCTCTATCCACTAGGATTCCATGCATGGTGACCCAAATGCTACCTGTGGATGGCTCCTGACATCTCTGGGCATTGCTAAATGTTTACTAGGCAGCTGTGTCACTTTGGTATCCCACTTGGTTTAATAATGTTGCTCATTAAAAATATTTTTTGAGTGTCTGTTATGTGCCAAGCAAAAATTAGTTTTTGAACAGTACATTTTATTATGTAATATTTGATAGATGTACGGAAAATATAGCATGTATATGTACTATGAAACATAAGAAAATGAACACCCATAAATAAATCCAAAGTTAAGAGCTAGGACTCACCAATACTGTTGGATCTATCTTTGTTTCTACTGTTTTCAGTCCACTTGGCTCCCTTACTCACTCTGAATTTTGTGTTTTTCATTCCTTTGTTTTTTAAAAATAGTTTTATTATCTGTGTTACAGTGTGAAATGTTGTTTATTTTATTTTTGTAGTTGCATGATTTTCCTTTGTGTAATCTGTCTGTTTTCTTGTGGATGAACTTTTAAATAGGGCTATTATAAACGCGGTCTATTAGGGACATCTTGCATATATCTCCCTTTGTCCACCTTCAAGATTCTCTCTAGTACTTTTTTTTAAATCTTAAACAAGCAATGCATTAATACTATTAACAAGAAGGCAACATTAGAATTCTTCTTTTGTATCTTTTTTCTTATAAAAGATCTCATAAATTACATTTTATGGAGAAATATTTTTACTACCTGAACTTTTAAAATATGATCCCTGGTCAGATAATATTCAAAAGTACTCTTCGAAAGTCAAATAAATTTACATATCTATGGTTCTGAGAAGTCCTGCAATAAAGAAATGTTTAACTTTATTGAACCCAGTCTCATGCTTTTTGACCATAGAATTCTTTTTTTTATTGTTACATTCATAAATATCTCTTGGAACTAAGTTCCATTGAACCTATGAGATATATTACACCATCACTATATAGAGCTTGTTTGTCTCTTTGACACACTGATGAAATTTGATGCATAAAGTTGATGATTTGGTGTATCATCAATATCCTAGGAAGTTCCCATGGATCACTAGAAAATTCTAGGGCAAATAGAAATTCTTATGTAAAGTCAGGAATTCTGTCTTAGTAGTGATACTATGGTTGACTGCCATCCACTGCCTTGTCCTGGCTCCATTCTCTGTAGCTGGATGACCAGCTCTACTCCTAGAAGCACAGAGGACCTTTGAAAACAGTGTAGGGACCACCCTTTTCCAATGTGTTGAGTAGATTTAAAATAATACTCTGACTTCCTCATGCCTAGGAGTGAAAATAATGAGATTTTTCTCAGTGGTCTTAGTTCGTCTGTCAGCATACCATGCCAGGGGTGAATATGCCTCACAGATTCTAGTGCACTCTCAGGCCAGTCCCCCTAGTGACAGTAAGACTTGAGATATTCCTGAAAAATCCATCATTGCTGTATTGTCATTGGCACAGAATTTAGTTCTTCTTTATTTTACTGTCTTCCACTCAAAATCTTTTTATTCATGTCTGATTTCTCATTGGCTTACTTTTGGGAGTCTCCTCTATTTTAACTCATCAGGTTGTAGATTTATTTTGATGCTATGTCCAGCATTGAAAATATTATTTATATATTGCATTAGAAATTATCTCTGGATTTTCTTTTCAACTCCTTCCTTGTAAGAAAGCTCTGAGGGAGCTGGGCACAGTGGCACACGCCTGTATTCCCAGAGGCTTGGGAGGCTCAGGCAGGAGGATTGTGAATTCAAAGCCAGCCTCAACAACTTAGTGAGGACCTAAGCAACTTGGTGGAGACCCTGACTGTGCCCCTGGGTTCAATCCCTGGTTAAAAAGAAGAAGAAGGAGAAGGAGAATAGAAAGCACTGGGAGAAGTAAGACCTCATCTCTGAATTTCTTGTAAATGAAATTCTAAGCTATCCATCCAAGGTTCACCTTCCAAAGTCAACTTAATGAAGGTATTGAGCACCATGCACTAGGGTTTCCTTGTCTTTTTCCTACCTTATTGTCCCTAGAGCTTAGCATATAAAGCCCTGCATTCCATCTAGCTGGATAAGGCTTGCTTATTTACCTTATCCTATTTGCCAAATTCAGAACCTATTTGAACTATTCCATTTCTTAGGTTTTGTAGACTTTCCAGAATGACCCTTCTCTTTGATGGATGTTATCTCTACATATTCTGTAGCATATGCCACAGTGTCTTACTGTAGCTACTGAGGCATTGTTATCTCTCTTCTCTAAAATTATATTATATATAAATATTAGATAAATATTCATTTATGGGCTGGGGTTGTAGCTCAATGGCAGAGCACTTGCCTAGCATATGTGAAGCCATGGGTTCAATCCTCAGCACTACACAAAGATAAATAAGTAAAATAAAGGTATTGTATCCATCTACAATCAAAAATATTTTCTTAAAGAGAGAGAGAGAGAGAGAGAGAGAGAGAGAGAGAGAGAATTTTAAAAATATTTATTTATTTATTTAGTTTTCAGTGGACACAACATCTTTATTTTATTTTTATGTGGTGCTGAGGATCGAACTCAGTGCCCCGTGCATGCCAGGTGAGGACGCTACCTCTTGAGCCACATCCCCAGCCCCCAAAATATTTTTAAAGTATTAATTTGTTTTATAAATAACTATGATCAATCACACTAGGTAATATAACTTTTTCCCACCATTCCAAGTCTTTACATATATACTGTGAAACACTCTTTTGAGTGAAATTATCTCTCAGGGAAACTATGCTCTGATCATCAACTCTTTAAATATTACATGGATGCAGCTCTTTGGGCAGAGGTAAATGTGCTTGAATACATCATATGCCCTGCAGAATGTGCTGTAAACCTTCCTTGTTGAGTATGCTATCAGCATTCATACAGGCAGATATTCTCACAGTTATATTCAATATGAATGGATCTTCAATGTTACCCCTTAATTCATTATTTAACTATGATAAGTGTCTTTTCCCTTTTCCCTCTAATTACCCAAATCATACATTTAATTTCCATTCTAATTTCTATAGCTGGATAATATTGCTTTTTACTTCATAATAACATCTGAGTGTAGTCATTTGCGACACTTTGCTATCTTCACTTCTGAACTTAAAAAATTCTGGCTGCCCTCACATGTTGAAAGGAGCAACCAAGTACCTTCAGGCTTTCTCCATAGGAGCATTAATCTAATCTGTGAGAGCAGAGTCCTCATAACCTAATCTATTTCCTCTGCTTTTTCCTCCATATTGGAGATTAAGTCTCAACATAGGGATTTTGAGTGGACACAAACATTCATTAAGACTTAAATGGAATGTCCTGAGAGTGATTTTGCCTGTGTACAACCTTGACTAATCCACTGTCACTCTTGTTCACATCATTTTTTTGTGTGTGTGACAGCATCATTTATTTGTGTTATTTATTAACTTTCTTTTTTGAATTAAAGAGCAATGACATTGTCTTTTATTTAGTCCCAAAGTTTCAGTGCATAAGATAATGCTTGCAACATAGTAGGAGTTCAATAAATATTGTTAAATAAAGAATAGGTGCATTCTTCGATGTCTCCATTTTCACTAACTTTCCTATTGTAAACACATGCATTAATTTCTGATCTTAAAAACAACAAAAGTTTACAAATGAAGAAAATTTTCCTTAATTCTGACAGCAACATTCTAACCAAGGTCTGTCATGTATGGCTCATTGGCAAGCCACTGTTCCCAAAAATAAAACTTTATTGGCAAGACCCATGATCATATTTTTATACTTTGTCTATGGCCACTTTGTGCCCTACTTTGGCACAAATGTGCACTTGTAGTTCCATAATCCTAAAATATTTATTACCTGGAATTTACAGAAATTGCTTATTGACCTATCTTCTACTCCTTACATTCAGCATGTGCTAGAGTAGTTGTATACTATAGCTTATTTCATTTTTTTCTTTTTGCTCCTTTAATCAGATTCCATCTTTGGCTCTCTACTACACTGCATTTTTGCATGTTAAAATTATGCCATAATTGTAAAAGTTAGCATATGCTTCTCAGGCTTTATACTTTGGGTTACTATTCTCTATTTGACTCTATATCTATCCCACCCCCACCCCCCGCCCCCGCACAAAAAAAGCTCTCTAAGCCCTTTGTTTCCATGATACTCTTATTTCTTCTTATAATTTTCCTTCACTATATTTTTCCTTTTTCTTAAAGGGACATTTTTCTTTGGCCTGTTCTTTAAGAATTTATATAGTCCAGGATCCTGTCCTCAACTAGAAGTTCCCAGTCTGCATAGTTCTTGCCTATGAACTTATTCAATCTGAGTGGCTTCAATCCTTCTGCTCACATTCTGGACTATCATTTCTAAACTTGACCTTTTTAGCAATATCATGCCTGGTTTTGCAATATTAAGTCCTACTTCACCAAAGCTTCCTTCTATGTAACTGCCAGAATGTCATTTTAAGATAGTGGCTCCCATTTAAAATTCTTTGGGGGGCTGGGGTTATGGATCAGTGGTAGAGTGCTTGCCTAGCATGTGTGAAGCACTGGGTTTGATCCTCAGCACCCCCATAAAAATAAATAAATAAAATAAAGATATTGTGTCCATCTACAGCTAAACATTAAAAGAAAAGAAAAGAAAACAAAACAAAACAAAAATAAAAAATAAAAGAAAAAACAAACAAACAAACAAAAAAACTCTTTTGGGGCATCAGACTCACTTGGAAGCTTTGTTAAAATAGAGTAGCTAGGCTCATTGCTGAAGTGTGAACCTAGAAAGTCTTGTGTGGGACCTGAGATTTTTCATTTATATGCCCCAGGATGATGCTGAGATTGCTATTATAGGCTGCATGATGAAAAACACTGTTTTTTCAAAAAAGTTTGAATTGACCATCTCTTCCTTAAAACAATGTAGAAATTTTCCATCACCTACACCATCTCTTCCTAAGAATGATGCAGAAATTTTCCATCATTTACAAGATTAAATCCAAACATTCTATTATAGTTGATAACACTGTAAAATCATCTCCCAAACAGGCTTCCCTCTCCTATTTTCTGACTGCATTTGATTCTTCTGCAACCTCAAGCTGATGTCTCAGCATGGGCCCCTCATTTGGTTCTTACCTCTGTGATCTAGCTCAGGCATGTCAATTCTGTGCTCTTTCTACCCACTTTTTATCTTTTCAACTTTTACTGAAGGATCTTAAGTGTTGTCTACTTTCCAAGCTTCTACTTTTCTTGGAACACATTTCTCTTACTATAGAGTTTCTCCTAATCACAATCAGGTTTTATCATCGTTTGTATTCATTTTGCTTCCCTTACACTGTAAGTCCCTTGCAGAGGAAGAGTATCTAAAACCTAGGACTCTTTCCCTCAATCTTTCTCTCTTTTTTTCTCATGTTACAAAATAAAGATTAATTTTAGCTTACCAGTTTAGAAATATATTTCCCACTGAGGGTGAGAGCATAGGGAAATTACCATTCCTTTAAAATACTGATCACCCTAAATTGGCCCTATTTTTTCAGGAAAAAAAAGCAATTTGGCAGAATTCATGAAGAATAAGGTGGGGGGGGGGACTTATGTTGGATTTAGTCACTCCACTTCTGGGAACGCAGTGTAAGAAAATAATTCAAAGTATGCACAGAGATGGATGTCACACACTGCTTATAATAGCAAAACAGTGAAAAAACATGGAATATTTAAGGGAGTAATTTAGTAAGATGCATCTAATTGATGAAATATTGCATACTTAAATAATGATTTTGAAGCTCATATGGCAAGCATGAAATTATTTTTTGTTGTAATGTTAAGTAAAAAATAAGAATACCAAATGTTAACATAAATTATGATTCTAATTATGTTACAACATTTTTAAAAAGGGCCTGGAATGAGGTGCACTTAAGTTCTAACTTAGAATGAGAAGTTTATAATATGATTTTTTAAATGTGGTTACATTTTTTTTAAAAATGCTACATTTTGAATATCTATCCTGTTTCATGTTATGCAACATTCCTTTTAAAAGTAAAAAGGACATGTCAGTGGTGGTTACATAGACAATACTCAATTGAGTTGGGAATAAAGAGTTTTTCTTGTATCTTTTCCATCTCTAAATCACTGTAGGATATAAAGTTAGGAACTCAAAAGTATCAAGAGCCTTAACAATAATAATATATGGACACAATATAATCCAAGTTGTATGCAACAATCAAGGGTAGGATGACTCTTACAAATAGAGGAACTGAATAAAACAGGAAGATACCAAGTTACAAACCCAAACAGGCATCACCAATTAGATGGATTAATGCAATCATTAATTAATGCCAAGATTATTTTTTTCATAGCCATCTTAATGTCCATTCAGCCTGCTTTCCAGCACTCATCTGGATTTTCATGTACTGTTAAAGTCTATCTTTAACTCTAGATTTTCCATAGGAAGCTACCAGATCTTTCTCTCTCTCTCTCTCTCTCTCTCTCTCTCTCTCTCTCTCTGTGTGTGTGTGTGTGTGTGTGTGTGAATGCGTGTTTCCCTGTCTCTCTCTTTCTGGTTAGTGAAAATAAACTTTAGTTGAACTGCAGGTATTTTAGGGTCTATTTGTTATAGCATGGAGGCATACACAATCCTGTGTTTTCTTCTGTAAATAAAGCATATGTGAAGAATTCTGAGACACAAGAGGAAAACAAATTTACTAATAAAGTGAAGCTGTTTCCATATAACTAATATTTTAATTGTGTGTAAAGGGTAAAGAAGATTTCAATAGTCAGAAAGATGAGCAGCTGAGTGGTGATTGGAAAGGGCATCATATGAAAATATAATTGAATAGAGGCAACATTCTGTGAAAATAAACAAAAAATAAATCTTAAAGGCAGAAAATAAAGCTATGTGACAGAAACATCTGGTAATTACTAATAAAGTGATAAGTTAGTGTGAGACTGATGGTAGAGAGGTATGAATGAAGAGAGAGATTAGGAGCCCCTTGGGTTTCTTTCTTTCTTTCTTTCTTTCTTTCTTTCTTTCTTTCTTTCTTTCTTTCTTTCTTTCTTTCTTCTTTCTTTCTTTTTCTGGGGATTGATCCTAGGGACCCTTTGTTGGGATACATGGCCAGTTCTTATTTTGAGACAGAGTCTTACTAAGTTGCCCAGACTGGCCTTACTCACGCCTGAGACTCTCCAGCCTTAGCTTCCTGGATTTTGACAAATCTAGAGTAGGTCTTTAGTTTGACTTTGTATGATCTGAGAGAGCTATTAAAAGCTTATGATAGATTATTTACGAACAGTCAATCAAGAACCTGTATTGAATAAACCATAGTAATTAGATTGTTTTGAAATGTTTTGTTTAGGTGAATTACATATAAATGCCATGAAAAAATACTTTTGGAGATATTGAGATTACCTGAAAGTGGAAGTTGTATTTTCTTTGGGTCTTTGGAGCTTATAAGATAGCTAAATCTTTTGGTAGGAGAGGGTATAAGGGAAGGACTCATGTGAGGTAAGAGGTTGTTCTGATGAGAGCTTGCAGCCTGTGCTTAAAAAGCACTCAGTCAGCAATGTGACCAATGACCCTAGCAATTATCCAGATTTGAAAATGTAAGAGGCTCACCTGGGACAGTAGAACAGGCATAACTTGGAGGTGAAACAAATGGGTCAAGAGCCCTTGGTTATATCAAGGTCTCTGGCATGCACAAGAAAGTGAAAGATACATTTCATAAGCTGAAATTGGGGAGATAGGAGAAGTAGCACACTTGAAAAACCATAAAGGATCAGTTGACCTATCTCAACCTAGGTTTATAGGATTCCTGGTAGATTCAATGAACCCAAGCAAGAAAATAGCGTAACTTCTGACTATAATGCTTGTGTTTATTTTGAATCCTCTCCTGACATATGAAGGATTTTAAGAAAAAAATAAACCTTCTAGAAATCAATATTAGGCCTTTCAAGAATGGGTAAGGATAACTTAAAATGTGAGTAGAAAATTATTTGACAATATTAGCCAATACTTATGGGTACAAATTTCATCATTATGGAATAAGACATTAATTATTTTTTCAAGTACATATTGATATTTATTATGGGCAAAATGTAATTGAAAATGACATTGCATGCTTAGTAACATTTTTCATCATTGGAATTCCTTAATCAATTGATAACAACTCAATCACTATCAAGAGAAAAGTCTTCAAAAAATTAAATAGAAAATCTTATTCTTGGAAAGATTGAGAAACTGTTCTATTTTCAGTAGTTACTTACTTCACGGGTATGTGGATTTACTGTTTGGGTAAATCTGAAATTAATAAAAGAAATTCATTGTTTGAACTTAAAGCATAAAGATCAGAGGTAGAGATGGTCTACCTTTGATATTGTTCATAATATAAATTTTACACTCCTAGACAGGAACACTGTTACCAGGATTCCTGAGTACAGCTCATTGATTCTTGCAATTTTGGGAGATTTTAATCTTCATGTGTTTAAATGGGGAAGGAGGGGAGTAGGTCAGATACACCAGTGCTGCGGTGGGCTTTTCTGCATTGTACCTCCTGGGATAAATAAGAGGTATCCCAGCTGTTCCCTCTATCTTCACACAACTTCTTCCCTTCAACCCTGTGGATTCTGTGTTTTGTTTTGCTTGTGAAACCATCTGTTGCAAGCCATGTTGAAAATGGGTGTTTACTTTTGTCCTGTATGAGGACTTTGATCTTTTATAGTTAAAAAATTAGTTTATATAAATATAAAATGACTTTGCTGAGAGCATTTTGTTCACCATAGTGTCAGAAGATGATGATGTCTTTTAGTTATTTCAGTGAATAGTCAAGGTTTAAGTAAATGTTTTCCTAATAAGTTTGTATGGGTGATATGTAACAGCTCGATTAAAAACATCTAAAATAAGCAATTAGCAAAGGTACTGTTGTTTTCAATTTTTTTTAAGTTGTAGATGGACACAGCACCTTTATTTATTCATTTTGTGTGGTTCTGAGGATTGAACCCAGTGCCTCACACATGCGAGGCAAACACTCTGCCAGTGAGCCCACTACCCCAGCCCAAAAGGTACTGGTTTTTTTTTTTTGTTGTTGTTGTTGTTTTAAGAATGACATTTCTCTGGAAATCCATTGTATTATCAGCATGAGAGTTTTCTTACTCTTGTCCTCTTCACTCTTGATATGGAAATCAGTTAGCACCAAGTAGCTGTGGATTTCATTTCACAAAACTTTCTTTGTTAATATCTCCAGATATTGTTTAAGCCTTTCCATTGGCATTGGAATTTAATTAATTATTGTCAGTTGCCTTTACTTTGACTTTGATTATTTGAATTTCGACTGCCTTTAGGGACAAAAATATGGAAGCATATTACTCACCATTTCACATCTGTTGCAGCTTAAAAGACTCAGTTGCCAAGAATTTTATGAAGCATCACTTAGTAATGACTCAGGAAATGCTTAGTCAATGTATTGTGTGCTCAAAGTGAAGGGCACCCTCTGTTGTCCATCCTGCTGTGGTATTTCCTTGTTGTTTCTTCAAGATAAGACTCGTGCTATGAATTTGTAATTTCTTTTTTAATGGTCACTGATAACTGAGATATAATACACTTAAAAGAATTCTTTAATATTCCAGTCAAAGTGTTCAGTATAAAGAAATGATGGTGAAAATACTAGACCCTGATCTGGCAATAAAAAAAACAAAAACAAAATCCCCCAAACTAGCTTAATTCTCATCTTCCACCAATTCACATAAATTTCCAAAGTCTCTTGCTTTCTGTACATGTCAATTTTCTCCTTTGGAAAATGAAGAGGATGACAACTGCACAGTGCATTTTTTTCGCATGCATTTTAAATTTTTGCTGTACATATTAAAATTTGAAGTGCAAAAATGACATTTCTTTCTTTTTTTTTTTACAATTTCAAGATACATTTATTATTAACATAACATTATAAAAGGCCATGAAAGTGATGATTGGATCTTGTATGTTTAGATCTTTGGCTGAAAACTGATACTTAAAGAAATTTTCTTCTTTAAACATTCTCCTCATAAGACTCCCATGATCTTACTACCTCTCCTAATTGGTTTTCACTCCTCTGAAATTTGTGAAACATTTTCTTTATTATTATTTATCTATGTTTTGATTATTGATGATTTCTGATGAATTGTTCTTTAGACCACTGCTATTTTTTGATATCATAGAAGAGCCTCGGATATTTATTCTCATTTTACAAAAACTTCATTATCATGTGAAGCTTCTTGTTCCAGTTGTGTAGCACACAACTTGACAAAGTCAAAATCACCATCTTATCTGAAATTTGCCTCAGGTCTTATTCCTTTAGAAAGACTACAGATTCTGATTTTTTAAAAATTGAGGGTCCATAAAATATTTAGCTATGCCTTGCAACTGTTTTTGCCATCATTTTTGAAGCTTTTCAATGAACAGAGTTTTTTCAGAGCTAATCTTTTTAGTGGATAATGTTAATGTGTATATAATATATACATATGCATATACACATACATATGTTTATGTGTATAACACATGTATCATATAATTGCCTATTTAAGATAGAATATGTCATGAATTCATACTAATTCAAATTTGAAGGTTTTTGCTTAATTTCTTTATATTACATCTATATCTTTTCTCTTCCACATTGAGAAATCAAGTTCTCAAGAACATTGAATAATAAAATTAGAATATTCCCAAATTATTCATATACTTTACCCCATATCATACACACAATTGTCCCAGGGTAACGATTCTGATAATGTCACCACCAATATTATTTAGAAAACAATTGATTTTTTCCTTTGTTCTACCATTCTTGTATTTTAAAAAAATCACTGTTCTATATCTACATTGTCTTTTATTTACCCACAGTGTTAAGTACTAATGTACTCTCTCCCTTTTTTAATGCTCATTAAAATACAGTTACACAAGTTCTCATGTGTTTAATGCTTACCACTAGTTCCTTGTCAATGCCTATCTACTCATTTTAGTTATGTCAAGTTTGTTTTCTGGTAAACATATCAGGGAGGGGAAGCATCATGAGAACAATATTTCCAGAGTTCTGGCATGTTGATCATGTTGTAGTTTTGCCTTTTTTCTTTTTTACTAGAAGTCAATAATTGTGTTCTTTTTTTCACCTTTATCTTATTTATTTATTTTTATGTGGTGCTGAGGATCGTACCCCTTGCCTCACATGTTCTGGGCAAGTGCTCTACCACTGAGCCACAACCCCAGCCCTGCCCTTAATTTTTGAAAGTATCTTTGGTAGGGATGAATCTTTGGTTTACATTTGATTATCTTAAATGTGTTAATCCATTAACATCTGTCATAAAGTGTTATTGTATAGAAAAGTCCAATGACAATCCAATTGTTTCTTTCCTTAGAAGCCACTTGCCCAGCCGGGCGCAGTGGCACAGCCCTATAATCCCAGTGGCTCCGGAGGCTGAGACAGGAGAATCGCGAGTTCAAAGCCAGCCTCAGCAATGGCGAGGCATTAAGCAACTCAGTGAGACCCTGTCTCTAAAGAAAATATAAAATAGGGCTGGGGATGTGGCTCAGTGGTTCAATACCCCTGAGTTCAATCCCAGTACCAAAAAAAAAAAAAAAAAGTCACTTGCCCAAAAAATTTTGTCTCTTTTTTGAAGCCAAGTAAATTTAAAAAATATGCTGTGGGGAGTTGTTCATTCTGGGGTTAGCATAAATCAGATATGTACTGTGCTATTTTAATATGTAGCTTAAAATTTTTTCATTTTATTTCAGAGAAGTTTTATTAACTTATAGAAATTAAGCTTTTCTGTTCCCTTGGTTTGAGTTTTTTATTCAGTGTTTCCTATCATGGATATATTTACACTTCTATGCTATTCAATTTTTGTCACTTCTCCTTATTTTTACATCCTCCTTCATTCCTTTCCTCCTTTAGTTTCTCTCCATGCTCCTGGGCCCAGTCAGCTTAACTCCCTGGTGCCTCTCTGCCTCCAGACAGGAAGCTATGCTTTGCAGTTATGTGGCTGTGGGTCATTTGTTCCCATGTATTTGTTTTGAAATTCATGGGGAAACTTGTCTCTAGTCTTTAAAAAAAAATATTTTTAGTTATATAGAACATTAGGTTTCATTTGGAATAATCACAAAAGTATGGAATGTAATTTTTTCTAATTCCGTTCCCAAAACTCCTCCCCTTCCCTTGCTTCCTCCCTCTGCTCCCCTTCCTCTACTCTACTGATCTTTCTGTATTCTTATCTACAGTTTTATTTTAAGTTACCGTCTTGTAGATATACTTGATGTTGGCATTCACTGTGGTATATTCATGTATGTACATACAAAACCTCAGTCAGATTCATTCCACTTTCTTCCCTGTTGCCATATCTCCTTTCTCCTCCTCAATCCCTTTGTCTACTCTACTCATCTTTCTTGTATTTTGATGAAATTTTCTCTCCTTTTTTTCTGTTTTTTTCTTCCTTCCTTCCTTCCTCCTTTCCTTCCTTTCTTTATTTAAAATTCCATCCCCTTTATTTTGAATTTGCTTCTGCATATCAGAGAAAAATATTTAACCTTTGACTTTTGGGGATTGGCTTATTTACTTAGCATGATGTTCTCCAGTTCCATTCATTTACCAGCAAATGCCATAACTTCATTGTTCTTTATGGCTGAGTAATACTCCATTGTGTAAATTTACCACATATTCTTTATCCATTCATCTGTTGAAAGGTGCCTAGTTTGGCTCTATAGCTTGGCTATTGTGAGTTATATTGCTATAATCATGGATGTGACTGTATTTTTACAGTATACTGATTTTAAATCTTTTGGATATATACCAAGGAGTGGGACAGGATGGTCATATGGTGGGTCCAATCCTAGTTTTCTGAGGAATCTCCATATTGCTTTCCAGAGTGGTTGCACCAATTTGCAGATTCACTAACAATGTATGAGCATACCTTTTTCCATATACTCACCAATATTTATTTGTATTCTTTTTAAAAAAATGGTTATATAAATATATATGTATAATATATATATGAATGTATGTATATACACACGTACATACACACGTATGCAAAAATATGTATATATATTATTTTTTATTTGCAAAATAAGAAGTGTTAACAATAAAATAAACCTGTTGCTGTGTACCATATAATAAATGACAGAATGAACAATTGTAACAAAAACATTTCAACAATCTTCTCTTTGAGCCTGACAGCAGGACTATTCAACTCATTTTCCAAAACATTATATCATTTACCCAAATTTTACAGTGACCTTCATGTCAGGTATTCTTTTATTTTTCAACAATATCAATAATTAATTTAAATGTAAACTATCTAGATATTGTAATTAAAAGGTATGAATGTTCAACATGTGTAAAAAGCAAACAATAACTATATGCTCTGTACATACGTCACACTTTAAATATCAATTCATGAAAAGGTTAAAAGCAAAAGAAGGGGAAAATAAGCTTGAGAAATCTGAAATAAAGCTATTTAATATAAAATAAATTTTAAGAAAAACTATTTCAGAGTTAAAGGGGAATGTTTCATAACCATAGAAGGTAACTTCTTTAAGAAAGTATAACAATACTAAATGTGTATGTACCTAATAACAAAATTTTAAAATACATGAAGTAAAAATGAATAAAACTGAAAAGACAAATCCACAATCATATTTGGAGATTTTAAGCTCCCTCACTTTTCTGGAAGGAGTAGTAATATAGAAGACTTAACAACATTATCATCCACCTTGTCCTATTTGTTATTTATAGAGAACTATGTACAAGAATAACAAGTAGATAATGAATGATAATAGACTATAGTCTTTCATAAAATAAGCTTTGAGGAATTTTGAAAATTTGAAATCTTGCAGACTGCAGATATATCTTAAGATATCTAAGTAAGAAAAAAGCAAGCAAAAATATCAAAAGAAAGGGAGCTATCAAAACAATCCTACAGATGCTAAAAATGTATTAAGGTAATATCACAATTGTATAATTACAATTATATAGTTTCCATAACTTGGTCTATTTTAGGGGATAGAAACCTCTGCTTGTGTACACTATCCACATGAGTTATATGTTTTATCCCATCCTTTCACCTTCAGTCCATGAATATCTTTGCCTATAAAGTGAGTCTCTTGGAGACAGCACATGTTGGGTCTTGTTTTTGAACCCAGTCTGCAGTCTACGTCTTTTGATTGATGAGTTTAGGCCATTAATGTTGAAGGTTATTATCGAGATATGATTTGTGTTTCTTAAGATATCTTAAGTTTGAATTTGGTTAGTTTCTAGTATTTAATTTAAATTAATTTTTCCTTTGATTGACTATTCCTTTAGTGTAATTCCTCCCTTAACTGGTTTTCACTTTTTTTTTTTTTTCATTTCATCTTCGTGGAATATTTTGTTGAGAGTATTCTGAAGTGCAGGCTTTCTGGTTGGGCATTCTTTTAATTTTTGTTTATCATGGAATGTTTTTATTTCATCTCTCTCACACACACATACACACACACACACACACACACACCTACCTTGTACTATAGTCATATTCAAATCTGAAGGCAGTAATTAATTTTGTTGGATGTAGGATTCTTGGTTGATATCCATTTTCTCTCACAGCTTGGTATATGTTATTCCAGGAACTCCTAGCTTTGAGGGTCTGGATTGAGAAATAAGCTGAGATCCAAATTGGTTTCCTCATATATGTAATCTAATATTTTTCTCTCACAGCCTTTAAAATTTTATCCTTATCCAGTAAGCTATGCATTTTTATTATAATGTGTCTTGATGTGGGTCTGTTGTAATTTTGTACATGTGGTGTCCTGTAAGCCTCTTGTATTTGGTTTTCCACTTCATTTTTTTAGGTTTGGGAAATTTTCTGATATTATTTCATTGAAAAGATTGTGCATTTCTTCAATTTGCATCTCTAAGCTCTAAGCTTTCGTCTATCCTGATAAATCTTAAATTTGGTCTTTTCATATTATCCCATAATTCTTCAAAGTTCTATTCATGGTTTCTTAATATCTTCTCTCTATGGTCAACTCTATTTTCAAGATTATGTATTTTGTCTTCATTGCTGAGGTTCTGTATTGCAAGTGATCTAGTCTGTTGGTGATGCTTTCTATTGAATTTTTAATTTGGTTTACTATTTCCTTCATTTCAAGGATTTTTGTTTGGTTTCTTTTTCAGAATCTCTATCTCTTTATTGAAGTGATCTTTTGTTATCTGTATTTGCTCTCTTACGTCATCCTTTACTTTGCAGATCAATTTAACTATGTACATCCTAAACTCCTTCTAAGAGATTTCTTCCACTGTGGTATCATAGATTCTGTTATTGGAGTATCTTGGTTTGTTTAGGGTAATTGTATTTGGTTTTCCATTTCATTTTTTTTTTTTTTAGGTTTGGGAAATTTTCTGATATTATTTCATTGAAAAGATTGTGCATTTCTTCAATTTGCATCTCTAAGCCTTCATGTATCTTGATCAATCTTGCTTTTTTCTCTTTTTTTATTATTTTAGTTTTAGATGAACACAATACATTTATTTTATTCATTTATTTTTTATGTGGTGTTGAGAATTGAACCCAGTGCCTCACATACGTTAGACAAGCATTCTACCTCTGAGCTACAATCCCAGCCCCCTGTTCCCTTGCTTTTTAATGTTGTTTGTGTATCTACCCATATAAAAATATGGATCTGAGGCATAGTGTTTCTACCTGTGAACTTAGAGTGTCCCTGAAGATTTCCAGTACCTCCCTATTTAGGGGGTTTAATAACAACAACCAATGTAAACAATTTACAGCATTAAGTCAAATAGTTCCTACTATGGCATCTACAATATTAATTCCCACATTAAACACAAATGATATGATAAGTTATACCTATAATAAAAATAACAAGTTTGCAAAAGTATTTACATTTTCAAATTGTGGATAGGGAGCAAACATAAGTTTTATATGCTCTGATGATTATGAGGAGGGAGGAAAGAAGATAGTAATAAAAGATTAAAGAAAAGTAAAGAGAAAACAATAAAGATTGGATGTTAGCAGAAGAAAAAAGAGAATTAAGGGAAACAGGTAGGAGAAACAAATGCATAAAGCAAAAATTTAAATAAAAAATAAAAATAAAAGAATACAAAACAAAACTAAAATATACTAATTGAAAATCTTAGTCCACAAAAACCTAATCCATGTTTTTTGTCTTCAAAAGTACTAGAGAAGAGAAAAAGTAGGACACTGTATAAATATCTGTGTACACTTATGTCACAATTGAACAGTGAAAAAGAATAAAAAGAAAAAAAAATCTTGATGAAACCTTAAAGAATTCTTTCATTTGGAGTTCAAAATATTCTCAGCAGTTTTAGGTGGGGTCTTCTGGAGTGTGATGATCCATCCTCTGGATTGCTGGAGAGAGAGGTAATCATATAGGCAGGGTTCCTGGAGGCTGGGTTTAGGTTTAGTCAGGCTCCAGGCTCTTTGCTGAATGTCAGTTGGTCTGGAGATTCTAAATCAGCACACTTCCAGGGCCCAATGCTTGATGGCTCATGCTGGAGGACTTCACTCCAGGGCTCCTCTGGGTTCCACTTGTGTGATGGGGGAACCAATTCTTAGTCCCCATACGTCACCTGCAGAGCCCACATTTCCTTGTTTCAGGTTCAGTCTCCAAACACTTTCTCCTGCCCTGGCCCTTCTGTGTTCCCAGCCAGATGTGTCTTCCCCAGCCCATCCTGCAAGCTGTCTGATTGGAGGGGAAGAGGGAGAGCTGTGTGGATTTCCTCAACCAGTTTTCCCTTGTGTAAAGCTCTCTCTACATTTGATGTTCTCATGGTCACTTAAGCACACTCTACGTTGTGCAGAGTGTGTTTACTGGACCTTGTATTTTGAGCCAAACTTGAGTTTGCCAGGAGTCACCTTTCTCAGTTGCCATCACCTGCACCACAGCCTCAAAATGCTTCCTTCCTTGGTCCTCCACAGGTAGCCTGGAGAGACGGTGGCTTCTTTCCCCACACTGGGATATCATGTAACACAACCTTCAGGTTTCTTAGGCAATGTCCTTGGTCTCTAAACCTCCGTACCCAGATACACCTCGGGCCTCCCCAAAATGTGGGTTCCTTTAATTCCCTTATCCCTCTACTGTGCTCACAGAGGGACCTCTCTGGCTGGGCTTTCCTGCCTGGCTGTGGCAGTAGCTGTGCTGCTGGGGATTTCTATCTTATTATATGCAAATCCCTGTGTCCCCGATCTGCTTTGAATGTCCAGTTTTAGGTTCCAGTAAAGTACCCCCCCTCTTTTTTGTTCACCCACCTTGTGGAGAAGCTGCTTTCTTAGTTTCATTCCATGGAGCAGCGAGGACCACGACCTCCTCTATTTCCCCATTTTGCATCTCCCTATTTGTATTCTTAGTAACTGCCGCTCTGACTTCAGTGCAATGAAATCCCAGTGTAGTTTTTATTTGCGTTTCCCTAATTGCTAGAGATGTTGAACCTGTGTCTCCAGTTTTGTTGGAGACACATACTTTTCTTTTTGTGTGTTTTTGCTGTTTAGATGCTCTGTCAGTTTTTCTAAGGGCATTGGGGGAGATATAGTCAAACTTCACCTCTGTCGTTTCCCCAGAATCCTTTTGTTTATTTTTGAGAACATTTCATTAAGTATCTCTCTTTGTTTTCTTAAAAAATTGAATTACGATGTGATGTCTCACTTAAATGATATTCCCAGTTTCTTTCTTTCTTTCTTTTTTTTTTTTTTTTTGGTGTGTGTGTGGGGGGTGGGTATTGAGGATTGAGCTCTGGGGCACTCAACCACTGAGCCACATCCCTAGCCCTATTTTGTATTTTATTTAGACACAGGGTCTCACTGGGTTGCTTAGTGCCTTGCCATTGCTGAGGCTGGCTTTCAACTTGCCATCCTCCTGCTTCAGCCTCCCGAGCCACTGGGATTACTTGCATGTGCCATTGCTTCTGATGATAGGCCCAGTTTTAAGATAAGATATCTTTAAGACATAAATGTTCTCCTAGAACAGATTTTGGGTTTACCAAAACAGAAGCTTATAACTGAATTTTTTCTTTTCTTTCTAATTAGTTATACCTGACAGTAGAATGCATTTTGACACATCTTATTCTTCTGGTTGTACATGATGTAGAATGATACCAACCATATAATTATACACACACACACACACACACACACACACACACATAGAGTAATAATATCCAATTCATTCTACTATCCTTCCTACTCCCTAACCTCCTCCTCTCCTTTCACTTCCCCTCTAAATAATCCAAATTACCTCTATTTTTCCCTAGCACCCCCATTGTGAATTAGCATTTGAATATCAGAGAAAACATTCAGCCTTTTGGGGGGGGGGTATTGGTTTATTTTACTTAGCATGATATTCTTCAGCTCCATCCACTTCTGTAAGTGCCATAATTTCATTCTTTTTTAAGGCTGAGTAATATTCCATTGTGTATATATGCCACATTTTCTTTATTCATTTTTCTGTTGAAGGGCATCTAGGTTGGTTCCATAATTTTGCTAATGTAAATTGAGTTGGTATAAACATTGATGTGGCTGCATCACTATAAAATGCTGAATTTTAAGTCCTTTGGGTATAAACTGAGGAGTGGGATAGCTGGGCCAAGTGGTGGTTGCATTCCAAGTTTTCTGAGGAAATCTCCATACTGCTTTCCATAATGGTTGCACCAATTTGCAGTCCTACCAGCAATGTTTGAGTGCACCTTTTTCCCCACATTCTTACCAGCATTTATTGTTGTAACTGAATTTTTATTATAAGAGTGTTTGAAAGGTGTAAACTAGAAAGAACAGTGAAAGAATAAAGCATACATTATAGCTCTGAACCTAAACCGTTTGGAATAACTTGTCACCCCTTCTCTTTAAGCTTATTTTTGTACCTATTAATGAAAATTCAAAGTTTTTCACAAAGTCTTGTTGGGTTTTTTAGATTTGTTTTAAAATATTAAAATGCATAAAAATAAGATTTCCATGAAAATAATTAAGAATACTGGCTTTGTGATCAATATACCACGGATCCAGAAATATAAAAAGGATCAGGGTACAGTGACTCATGCCTACAATCCTAACTACGGCTCCAGAGGCTGAAGCAGGAGGATCACATGTCCAAGACCAGCCTGGACAATTTATCAAGTTCCTATCTCAGAATAAAAAGGTCTGGGGATATAGTTCAATGGTAGAGCACTTGCCTAGCATGTGTGAGGTCCTGAATTTAAGCCCAGTAGAGTGGGGGTGTGTAAAAATCAAAACTTTAATATTTGTCAAATGAATGAAAGAATCAGTTATGCAGCCTTTGAAAGAGTTCTAGTTCAGTTTCTTACAGATTTGATAATATTGGGCAGGTTATTTGGAAAACTGAAAGAGAAGTTATTTATAAGACAGGGAATAGCTCAGAAAATTGGAATGAAGACAACATAATTATTTTCAAAAGTATCTTGGGCACAATAATTCATTAATAAATGTTTCTTTGTGTCTATCTTTCTGGTTTTTTGGGCTGTTTTCAGAAATATGCTGTCAAGGATGCTATCAAACAATTTGTGATTTTAGGTAAGAGTACTTATTTATGCATTACCATCTGACTAGACTTCCAGCCAAGTCACTCATGCTATCCAAAACTCAATCTGGAAAATATCTTGGAGTTTGACTAAGTATGATAATGTTATTTAAGAATTTTAGGATTGTAATTATGTGTTTATTAGGACATTTCTTGAACGTGTTGAATGAAACATAACTTGAGACATTTAAAGTCCTTCAAAAGTTATTATCATCACCAGAAACAATTCACATAAACAAAAATGAGTTTTCATTACATGGGTTTCTTACAGAAATGAACATATTTGCTGAGCCAGTTTAATTAATCTCTTTTTTTTTGGGGGGGTGTCAACATTTATACATTTTCTGTTGAATGAAAGTACATTAGTGTAGGAGATTAGTAATGACTGGTGATTTTTTGAATTAGTAGAAAGAATGGAACACATTCTATGGCTGCCTATTATTTAATATCTCAGCAGGTTGACTTTCCATCTGTATTTTTGACAACCATCTCTTTGTCCAAACCCTTCTCAATTCCCTTCTATTCTTTCCCCATGTACAAAGGAGCATTTAAAAACCTTAAGAATTTTGATGCTAAATCGAATCTCCTCTTCTTTTGTTCCTTACTCTTAAAACTTTTTACAATTTCCTTCTGTTTTTCTTCCTTCTCGAAACCTGGCTTCCAGAGTGCACCTGTATCTCATGTTCCGCTTATAACTTCACAAACCCTTCCTCTTTTTTCACTCTAAACTGTTCAGCTCCTTCAGTATAGGTTTTCCAACAATAATATGTGCTTACCCATCCTGGTAGACCTGTGATGTGCCACCATGAGCCCCTTTTATGTAAAAAGTCATCATTGCCCTTGATGCTGGTTGTCCTGCCAGAAGACCACCATCAACTGTCAGCATGTCTGGGAAATTATCTTAGATGAAAAGTCACCTCGTCAGAGGTTATGCTTCATTCCCAGGGCAGCCATGTCCAATGGCTGATTGGCAAAGGGGCATAAGACCAGCTCTGTTCCAATTTGGGAGAGCTCTAAAGGGTCCTACAAACTTAGTTATGAACCTATCAGGTCAGCTGGAGCTTCTGTTGAGGCTACATTCCTCATTGACTTTTTAAAAAATATTAAATTTTTATATATGACAGCTAAAAACTGGAACAAGATAGGGATGCCCTCTTTCACCACTTCTATTTAACAGTTCTTGAAACACTGGCCAGAGCAATTAGACAGATGAAAGAAATTAAAGGGATATGGATAGGAAAGGAAGAACTCAAATTAGCACTATTTGCTGATGATATGATTTTATACCTAGAAGACCCAAAAAATTCCACCAGAAAACTTCTGAAACTAGTAAATAAATTCAGCAAAGTAGCAGGATATAAAATCAACACCCACAAATCAAAAGCATTTCTGTATATCAGTGACAAATCCTCTGAAAAGGAAAAAAGGAAAACAACCCCCATTTATAATAGCCTCTAAATAAATAAACAAACAAACAAATAAATAAATAAAATACTTGGGAATCAACATAATTTGAAAGACCTCTACAACAAAAACTACAGAACACTAAAGAAATAAATTAAAGAAGACCTTATAAAATGGAAAGATCTACCTTGCTCTTGGATAGGCAGAACTAATATTGTCAAAATGACTATGCTACAAAAAGCACTATACAGATATAATGCAATTCCAATCAAAATCCCAATGGCATTCTTCATAGAAATAGAAAAAGCAGTCATGAAATTCATTTGGAAAAATAAGAGACCCAGAATAGCTAAAGCAATTCTCATCAAAAAGAGTGAAGCAGGTGGCATCACTATACCTGACCTTAAACTATACTACTGAGCAATAGTAACAAAAACAGCATGATATTGTCACCAAAATAGACTTGTAGACCAATGGTACAGAATAGAGGACACATGGAGACAAAGCCACATACTTATAGTTATCTTATATTAGATAAAGGTGCCAAAAACATACTTTGGAGAAAAAATAGCCACTTCAACAAATGATACTGGGAAAACTGGAAATCCATATGTAGCAAAATGAAATTAAACAACTATCTCTCACCATGCACAAAACTCAACTCAAAGTGGATCAAGGACCTAGGAATTAAACCAGAGATCTTGTGTCTATTAGAAGAAAAACTACGTCCAAGTCTCCATCATGTCAGATTAGGCCCATTAAAGTCAAGAATCAATAAATGGGATAGATTCAAATAAAAAAGTGTCTTCTCAAAAGAAGAAACAATCAGTGAACTGAATAGAGAGCCTACATTTTGGGAGCAAATTTTTACCACTTGCACATCAGATAGAGCACTAATTTCTAGGATATATAAAGAACTCAAAAATTTTAACACCAAAACAAACAAACAAACAAAAACCCAATCAGTAAATGGGCCAAGGACCTGAACAACACTTCTCAGAAGATGATATACAATCAATCAACAAATATATGAAAAAATGTTCAACATCTCTAGGAATTGGAGAAATGCAAATCAAAACTACACTAAGATTTCATCTCACTCCAATCAGAATGGCAGCTATTAAGAATACAAACAACAATAAGTGTTGGCAAGGATGTGGAGAAAAGGGTTCACTCATACATTGCTGGTGGAAGTGCAAATTGGTGCAGCCAATATGGAAAGCAGTATGAAGATTCCTCATTGACTTTTGCCCCATGTGCTGCTCCCAAACATAGTCCCAAATAACCACCATGTTCCTTAATCTCCATTTCAAACTGCTTCTTTGGGAATCCAATCTGTGGCAGCCATCATTTCCTCTTACGCTTTTCTGCCTCCCAGTGTAATCTCAAACCCTCTTTGTACTTCAACTGACATTAGATAATTCCAAATTTGATCTCCTTTGCTACCTCTCAGGTACTGATTTTAGACTTGTAATACATCTTAATAAGAGTATCAGCTCAAAGTCCGTATGCAATCATATGTTCTCCATCTTTCACCTCTCATCATCATTCATAAACACCTTCTCAACTTACTTCCACATTTCAGTTAATGGGAAAATAATCCACCCACTTATCTTGAAATCTTTTTTTTTCTAGTACTTTTACATCAAATTCTTCTCAAATCATGAAATTTTTATTTAACTCACAGCTCTCAAATCTATCTTCACTCTCACTTATGTATACTCATTTTTTTTTCATTCATTGACAAGCAAATTGAAGATTTATCATGCCTCAAACCCAGGGTGAGACTTTCATTGTCTTTAACTGTACTTTCATTGTAGTTAATTCTCCCTTCTACTCTCACTCCAACTTATTCATTGTAACTGAAACTCACCTATGATCTTGGAGTTATGTTCAAAATCTGTAAATAGCTTTTCATTTTCTGTAGGGTATATTCCCAATCCTTCATCTTGCCTTTCTAGCTTTTCTAAATATATTTATGAAAACTTCTGTCTCTATATTTTTCTCTTCCATATCGAAGCCCTACCTGAATATCTGGGCAAAATTTATTCCTCCCTCCATGTTCTGTTATCAAACTCTCATTGGATCCTGAGTCCTTCTATGTTAGGGGCCACATCTCCTTCATATTAGCATTGATATTTGAAAGTTATGGTCTATGTAAGCAAATGAAATTACTGCTACATTTTTTGGTTACAGACAGATAAATTATTGAATAGTTGTACTTTTTTTGAGGATTGTCATAATTTAAATGGCACAAGGAGTTAATCTCACTTGTGTGTACTACTGTGATGTGAGAGTATCTTGAGGCTGGAGCAACACCTCTGGCATGGGGCATCCATTGATGTTTCCCCAGTGTAGCAGCTTTTAAGTCATTTGAATTCGTTTGTGTTCTCAAAGGTCCCAATTATACTCTTTCAGTCTGCTTTGATCTGAAATAACACTATCTTTAAACTATTAGGCTATTTAAGGAGAACTCTCATAATTCTGACATAAAATAATTTATTTTCCTCTTCTAAATTCTGTACAGTGTGAAAACATATTTTGATGTCAAAATGGCTTTTTGTTTTGTTTTGTTTGGTGATCCTGGGGATTGAGCTCAGTGGTGCTTTATCACTAAGGTACATCGCCACCTCTGTTTCTTTTCTTTTCTTTTCTTTTCTCTTCCCTCCCTTCCTCCCTCCTTTCTTCTTCTTCTTCTTTTTTTTTTTTTAATTTTGAAATATGGTCTCATTAAGTTGCTGAGTTTGGCCTTGAACTTGTAATCCTCCTGCCTCAGCCTCCTGAATCATTGGGATTCCTGGTGTGTGCCATAATGCCCAACTCAAATTTTTGTTTTAAAACAAAGCTTATGGAAATAGAAAATAAAATTAAGTTCTGACTCCTACATACTCCATTGCTATATTCTTCTGATAGATTTTTCCCAGACTTGTTCTCATTTTTTGTCACCAAACTGCATGCTCTGTCTTTAATGTAATGGACTTTAAGAGGGATTCTTAACTGAAGTCTTCATTAAAGAACAACTATTTTATTTTATTTTTTGTACTTTTCTCACACTCAGTTCATGCCCTTCATCAGGTATGTGTGAGAGACTCTCTCTCTCTCTCTCTCTTTCTCTCTCTCTCTCTCTCTCTCTCTCTGTGTGTGTGTGTGTGTGTGTGTGTGTGTGTGATTACATATATGAATTTCAGTGCAACTCACCCACTACTTTATTCCAGATTAAGTTTAAGGTTACTTAAGAAGTCTGTATTCTGAGTAAAAACATATGTGTAGTGATGGGACTCAGGACCTGCTATCCCAAATATGGCACCTTAGCTTTTGTAAACACCTCAGAAGCAGGAAGTCCACTCTCATCTTTTTGCTCTTCTCTCCTGAAGCAGATAATAAACTTAGGAGGGATTTTCTGATCCACACCTGAAGCAGCAAAGAAGACCTCATATGAGAGGTGCCCTCTCCATTCCCAGAGGAAAAGACTGTCTGTATGTTTGAAAATGAAGAGACAGAGAAGGATCTGAACAAACAGGCCTTGCTGTGTTGAGGTCCTCCAGTTTATTAGGTCATACTCTCTTAGCCAATCAGATTTCTCCATGACTCCTCACTTCTTCATCATACCTAGTATAAAAAATTATTCATTTCTTTGGGTGGTTTTTTTTTTAATGAATATTTCTTTCACATAAAACTTATACTAACTAACTTGTATATTTTTCTCTTATTAATAGGTTTGTTGTTGTTGTTATTGTTATAGAGGCCTCATCTTCTACCCTACTAAGGGTAGAATATATTTTTCCTTCCCTATAGTAGATACACATAGGTTTTATATCTGTTTTGTCTTATTTCAATACTTGTCATTTGCTAGATCTCCTGGACTGAGACTAAAAATGTCAACCAAATATGATAAATCACATATATGTGTATAATTTCTTTTCCTTTTGTAATATATTAAGTGCAATGAGTCCATGAACCAAGAACCCTCCCCATGCATTAGCATCAGGAATTTAGCAGAAGTCCCCCCCAAGAACCCACTAACTGTTTTTTTCCTGGTGCTAATGAAAGAACTATGAGAACATTATTAGCAAGTCTCTGTATCTATAGCTTCTTGACATATTTATAAAGTCTTTTAAGGAAAAGAGCAGTAGCGAATTAAGATTTGTTTTCCCTCCTCTATTTTAGAAATACATTTTTTTTCCTAATTGATGAGGATGGACTTAGTTACAAATAACCAGAAACTAAGAAATAAACCTAGGTCAAATAGATGTCTCTGAACTTCCAAAGAGGTAGCACTATTACACTGAATATGATGTGACACATGTTCCTAAAAATCTGTTGTTTCAATTGGTAAATATTTAGTTAATCAAGACTCCTCAGTTTCTCTAGGTAGTGAGGATTTGATTTCATATTTAGGAATGAACTAACCTAAAGGGATAAAATTCTAACATAAAGTCCTTGAGGACTGAGACTTTTTTTATTTTTCTTTTTTCATACTAAAGACAATATTTTATCCATCTTCAATATCTGATTTCTACAAAATAGGGATTTAAGGGTGACAATTTGTAGGGAATTTGGATTAAAGAAATGTTTGCTTAGAAAGACACAGTTCTTTTAGATTGATTACTTGATGTGGCTTTGCATGAGGCCTAGTGGAAATTATTGGGGATAATTTTCTAAGTTACTTTCCCGCTGTCAAACTACCCCTTTTCACTAATTCTAGTTCTCAATTACTGTAAATTGATTGGTTGATTAAAACCTAGTTATTTTTTCACATTTTTTTCAAGAGTCCAATGTAAACATATTCCTATCCTATATTTTCCCCATTACAGACATGCTTCTTTTTCTCTCTCCCTTTCTCTCTCTCTCTCTCTCTCTCTCTCTTTCTCTGTGTAAATCTCCAAATTTAGTCTCTGTTAATTTCTCAGTTTTCCTCACCTTGATAGTGAACTCTGCAAGTCAGTATTTCAATCTCTTTAGTAGCAGCCTCAGAAATACTTATGGGCCTGGCACATATAACACTTGTCTCACAATGTTGTTGAATGAAGTAATCACAAGAGGATTGCTTTAGAGATATTCCAAGGCTATTCAAGTAAAAGACACATGTATCCATAGCACATAGCACTTTTAGAACTGGAATTTCTCTCTAATATATTCATTTTTAAAACTAGGATTTGAAAGAATGCCTTGAAGCCAGTTATTCTCTTAACAGACCTCTTTCCCTACCATGTTTGGTGTTAAACAAGGCAACTAAGTACAGGATTCTTCTTTGGTTTCTTGAGGTATGCATGAGGATCATGGATCATGGGGAGAGGGACTTTCTCCAATGCTCTTAGTGAGGAACTTCTAGCTTTTTATCAGGTTAGGAATACTCCAAAGCCATCATTTAAATAAACTGTTTCATTTCATTCTTTGAGCTAGTTATGTTGTTATACACATATTAGGAGTGATTTTTTAAAAAAAATTTACAATGGAATGAAATATGTAAATATCTAGAAAAATATGGTGTTTTAATGAAAATGTAGCCCAGATCAAGGAAACTTTATGTATCTTCAGAAGAGAACATTTATTTCACAACAATAACAACAGATCCTGCTTACTGAAAGCTCTTATGGATCAGCACTTTCATATGGTTTGTTACTTAGCCTTGAACAGCATAAGGGATATGGAATTCTTAATATTGTCACATTTAGAGAGGACAAGGAAGCCAAGGGAGGGTAAATAGCATTCCTACGGTGACATGATTTATAAATTATGAGTGGAATTTAAACCCAAATCTGATTTTTCCAACTTGTATTTTTAAAGACTATCATCCTGCACTTAATCCAGATAATTATCAACTTATAAAAATTGCTGAAATGGAATGTAATATGTGTCAATTTTTATAGAATAAAACCAAAAGCTAACCAATTTTAATAAAATCACATATGTACTATGGCATCCTGGAAAATTCCATGAACTCTATGAGGAGAATAGATGATAAACATTGCCATTTTTGTGTAGCACCAGTTTTACAGTTTCTTATGGAAAATTAATTGCACACCTTTTTTTTTTCTTCCCTACAGCATTGAGTTTTTTTTTTTTTTAATCCATTTGCCAAGCTTTGTGGTGGAGCCTGGAATATTAAACTGTCATTTCACAACCAAAAAAGGACAAGAGTAAAATGAAAATGGATCTCATCCCAAATAACTGAAAGTTTTTTTGGCATTGTTTAATATTTGGTGGGAAATAAGTGAGCTGTATTATAACAGAGCAGAAAGTACCTCACTGTCATGACTTGACTACTGCTTTTAATCCCAGAATTAAACAGAACAGACAAAACATTTTGTACAGGCCCCGCAATGAAGTAATCCTCAGTCTTGCAGCACCATTTTTGGAGTCAAGTACACCATCTTTAAACCACTCTCTTTCTTTTCTGAATCTCTAAGCAGGAGACTACATCCAGTTTATTCCCAGCATAATTGTTCTGTTACTTAAGAAATATTTCCTTTGCAATGGTGGTCTCTAGGTGCTTGTCCTGTTGAGACTGTAGTTTGAAGATGTTATTAAAAAGCCTTTTACCTTTGGGAGAGTAATATTTTAAAGGACAGAATCTGGAGTGTTGTTTCTAAAGATGGACTTTAGAGAGATGTAAATGAATATCATTTAAAAGGAACATGCTTACCAACCTACTATAAAGAGATTTTTTTCCCACTCCTTTGCAGCTTTTATTTTTATTTTATTTTTTAGTTTAAAGGAACTGCTGCTAAACAGGACACTCTCAGATCTTTCTGGCAGTATTTTCTTACTATTTTTTCTTCTTAGTTTGCATTTCAAGAGGCATTTGCATGAAAACAAGTCCTCTTCATTTGAAGCTTTATCTGCTTTGATAGCTCATGAATGGATCTCCAGTCAGTGAGAGGAGAGCTTCAAAAGACTGCAACCTTCTATTCTTTATCTCAGCCTTCTTTCCCTTTATCTAATAAATCCCCAGCCTCCAATCTCAGTGACTGTCCTTCCTTTCACTAACCCTAGGAAAACCTAGGCTTCTTCTCCTCTTTCTTTGACCTTTGGTTAATAGGCTCATAAAATCCTGCTGCAATAGTGAGCTCCCAAGTGTTAGGCAACAATCCCTTTGCTGGTTATCCCCAGTGATTGCTACTTCCAAATGTGCCCTCCTGGAAAATCACAGGCTCCCCAGTGTGGTGGCCATGTATCCAGTGCATGATAGTCCTTGCTCGCTGCTTCTAATCATTCTTGAAGAATCAACTTGTCTTTCTTAGGAAGCTGACTTGACCCTTAGATGTCCTTGCCATGCATTGCGTAACACCATGTGTCACCACCATTATAAAGGCCACCATATAGTTGCAATTGCTTATTTAAATATCTGTAAACTCCATAGAAATAAGGTTCACATTAAGTTTTTTTTTATATTCAGTATCTTTTAACATAATGTCTCACATTTAGAAAGTGCTTAATAAATATTTACTAAATGAATGAATGAGTAGGGTTCAGGTACTATAGTGGTATTTTGTCAGGCTTCAACGAGGGCATCCACCTGAAGCTAGAAACATGGGTACAACATTGGGCAAGTAATTGTATTTCTGGAGCTATTCAGCCTATGGAACCCATCTGTTCCACAATCAATGGGGGAGGTGTGGGTGTATAGCTATGGGTTTGAATCTCAAGAGACTAAACGTCATGGACAAAGACACGGAGTTAGGAAAACGAGAAATAACGGGTGAAAAGGTCTGAGGTAACTCATCAGCCCTTGACAATTTCAGTCTTTCCTACCAATCCAGGTCCATGGAAGCCACTGAACATTTTTCAAAATTCCACTTATCTCATAATACTTTTTGTGTTCTTCAGAAAGCTATATCCTTTGAGTCCTTTTAGAGTTTTGTTCTTTTGTGGAACTGATTTATTTTGAATTGTGGTTAATTCAGGAGAGTGGGGAGGAAATATAAATGGTCTTTGCTCAGAAAATTTTGAGACACCATTTTAAATAACTGAGTATATCAAAGAAGACTATGGAACTAGAAATGAACATTCACTGAGAATCTTCTGCATAAAGAAAAACCATTTAAGCATTGACAGAGGATAAGCCAATGGAAAGAGAAATTTAATAAAAGTGAGATGGTAGGAAAGACAAGTTTGTTGGTTTTTTTCACCTAAAAATTTGAAAGTATTTAGATTAAACTTTGACTTGGAAAACTTGTTGATTGGTTGTTTTTAAAATGTGGCATCATATTTTGAATGATTTTAAACCTTATGACATGTACTTAAAATGTATATAAAATGTATAAGATTTTTAAAAAATGTATCTAGTTCCATCTTTAACTGTTAAGACTAAAGTATATTAACATTTTATAACACCAGAGAGCAAATAGTCCTCACTTTAAATTTAAATTCATTTACATATATTTTTTGTAGAATTCATCTCAATTTACACGTATTTTCACTTTCACATCATTAAAAATTATTTTTTAACTTTTAAATTTGTTCTAATTAGTTATACATGATAGTAGAATGCAGTTTGACACATGGTACACAAATGGAGCACAACTTCTCATTTCTCTGGCTGTAAGTGGTGCAGAGTCACACCAGTAGGGTACATTGTACATGTATATAGGGTAAGAATATGTATATAGGTTCATGTATATAGGGTATATAGAGGCAGAATTTCTCCCAATACCCAATTTGCCTCATTTTACCGTCTTTCCCATCCCCACATCTCCACCTCTCCCCTCGCTCCCCTCTGCACAATCCAAAGTTTCTTCATTCTTTTCTACCCCCACCCCACTATGGATCAGCGTCCACCTATCAGAGAAAACATTTGGTCTTTGGTGTTTTGGGTACTTTCATGTTTTAAAAGAAAAAAATTCCATCAGTATATTTTAATCTATTGTTAGTGTTTTCTCTATGTATTTGCTTATATAATATCTACCTAAAACTGTTCAGTTAATCACCAGTAAGATTTTAGTACACAATTCTTCAAAGTTTAGTCCATTTTTTTTATACACTCAGCATCTTGCTCTAACACAAAATTAGTTAAACTGTATAATTTGTTAGTTAATTTTACTTTAATCCTAGAGTGACTTTTTTTTTTCTGTCTGGTGCTCCATTTTGTGTGAATAACATTAAATGCATTCCAAAAGCAAATGATCGAGTTTGGTACCCATCACAGTTCTTGGTCTTGAATTTAAGTCCCTTCATTTCATGCTGCATGGGGACCACTTTGTGCTATATCTAGCCCTCTACACATTTGATACAATCCCTGACTTATCCATGCATCCAGAAATGTCCCTAGGTCACACCTTAGGAAACACTGGGAGAATAGAGAACTCATGGTACCCTGGCAAGAGGTTACATACGCAGGAACTGAGGTAAGATCACGCCAGAAAGTATAGAGCAGAATTTGACATGCATTAAAATTTCCAGTGGATGTCTTCTTGAGCAGAAATTATTTTGGGGAAGCAGCCTTCAAGATTTGTAAGGCACAGGCTTCAAGCCATTTTCTGCCAGGTCAAAAGGGTTGATCACAGTTGGGAAAAAGCATTTTCATTTTCAACCACAAATTGCTCTTCATTCCTGCAAAACAACATGGAAAGTGAAACTGGAAATGAACCAGGCACTTTGGTGGTTTTGCTTTGGGTGTGAATTTGTTCACAGAGCTCTAAGTTCAGAACATAATGTTATGTTCTGGAAATGCCATGGTGCATTGTTAGGGGATGCAATGTCACAGCCAGGACCATTCATTTCACAAGAGGAATTCTGTTGCTAAAATGTAGCCAAATATTATATGTATATGTGTGAGTGGGTATATGTACAGCGCATACAATACACACACACATTACCTATATGTAAATGTCTTGAATTTTGGATCTATTTAAAGAGGGTAATGAGAAAAGATTATTTTTAAAAGCCACAGAACAAGAAGCCTGAATTCCTTTACATTTTATTTAGGGGCAGAATTTCTCCCAATATCCAATTTGCCTCTTGAGGAGGAGAGAAGCATATAGATTGCTCTTGTTGAATTCTTCCTCATCCCATAACTCTTTAGATGGATCTTTGGCTGGTTTCGCCTTATATTTGCAACAAGGTCTGAATTTCTGAGTTCAGAGTATGAAATAGAGTATTTTGTAAAAAAAAAAAAAAGTAGTTACCACATAAAGTGGTCTCTATATTGTTAATGCCTGCTGCACTTGTACGTGTTTCATTAACGTCTCCCAGAACTTCAGATAATGGATTTTGAGCTGCATACTTAACATAGTTAGCTGTGGAGAATCTTCCCTTTTTGCACTTTCAGACCCTTGAGTGGGCAGAGAGTACCAGAGTGCAAAGCAATGGAACTTAATATCTTGACTTGTAGCAAATGGACTCCCCTGCAGCACCTTTGTGCTGTTTCATACACATAGATCTGTTCTTCTTAGCTGAGTTGAAAACTTTCTTGCAAGTGATGATTTTCCATACATTTAAAAATATTTTATACACTTTTTCATAGCTTTTAGTATACCTGCACACAACAAGGCATTGTAATATATGCTTAATAATTAAGGGCATCATTTCATTGTTGGAACAGTATATATTCTATTCCAAACATCATGGAAAGCTCGGAATTCTGGCTGCTTGTCTGGTTCCTGCTAAGAAAGCTTCAGGGATTCCTGGGACTGTCACCAATCTTTGGTTCTTGAATAAAGAGCTTAAGCCCATGGTGCTGAGTCACAAGACTACCAGAACTTTTCTTTGAACTGCCAACACCATAACTCAGCTAGTATCTTGGGCAGTGCCAAATGACAATTTGGTCTTTTTAATCCTTAAAAACACAAAATGCAGGAAAAAAAATTGACATTCTCATTTTAAAATTCATTTCCTGAAATACTTCCTGATGAAGTCTTGAAGAAAGAATGAATCTTGTTGCCATTTTAAAAGCAAGCAAATTTCTGGTTACTTTGATAATTACATACTTCTCTAGATATTTCCTCAAGTTATTTGCCTATTTGCAGCAATTTTTCCCTGACCTGGGTTACAGATTAGGTATGGGCACTTTCCTGAGTGGTGGAGGAAAGAAAAGCATGTAATTTCTACATGGGATTGTGAAAAGGGTTTGGGGAAGATTGTGTACGACATTGAGGGAATATTCTAAATGGATATTAACAAGAATACTTTTGGGAAATATAACAATGACAACAAAACATATACAGTAGTCTATATTTAATGTAAGTCATTATATTTATTCTGAGATGATTCATAAATTTACTAACTCATAAAACACCTTTTGATACTTTCTCAGTTGTACACAAGTTTTTAGACTAAATGTGATAAAACACTTAATGTTGCAGTTCCTCAGATTTATACTTTGACAGTCCCTGTTTTGAGAATGTCACCTAAGAAATCTTGCAAAGCCTCACTCAGTTTCATAATAAATTCAAAGCTAATTAAGGGAAATATTGAGTAGTTTTTAATCCACCAATAGGATGCCTTCATTAACAGGTGTAATTCATCCATCAACCAATCAGAGTTCTTGCCTTCTGCTCAGTGGGTGGTGTTACTCTGCATGGCTTTTAAATATTCTTTAAATTTGTAGGAAAGCCAAAAAGCCATTTTTAGAAGACAATGGGACTTTAGCTTAGTTGATCTGTCTGCTGATTCAGGATAGAATCCTAATGCAATTAATTTACCACTACACATTCTAAAAGCCAACACAAAGTTTAGTTCTTTTTATATCTCAGGACCACCAAAATAGATGCTAAAGCATATCTAAAATTGTTTGGGCTCTCACAATTGGACCACTCCCTGGAGACAATAGATCGAAGTTTCTGAGGATGATAGTTTGCAGGGTACCTAGGGGAAATTTTGGTATTGTGATCTGGGCCAGTGTTTCTTAAACTTTATTGTGCAACAGAATGATCTGAAGGGACTATTGAAACAGATTGATGGGCCATAAACCCAGAGTACCTGCTTCAGAAGGTGAGGTATAAAGAATCGGTAGATCTAGCATGTTCCCAGGTGATGCTGATGCTGCAAGTCTTAGACTTCACCCTGGGAACCATTGGTCCAGACTAATGTATCCCTATTAGTGAAGCCTCTAGCCTCCTTACAGACCTCAAAAAAGGGACAGAGATGGTCTGAGTTGGTTAGTAGGACACACACAGAAATGGAGGAAACTACAAAATCTAGAGACCTCTCTCTATGTTACTGGAATTTGTCTCTGCATAGCACCATAAAAGAAAGCAAAATTGACATTTATGTGATGGCAAACTGTAAGGCACCTGCTGCCAGCACTAGCAGTTCTGACTACCCACTGTTATTTTTAAATGTTTCAGACACCCTGGGAGTGAGTGCAAAAAAACAGACTTATGATCTAAACAATATGAGGAAAAGAATTTCAGATAGTACATACAAAGACATTCCTTTCTATAAAATCAGGTTGGAAGACAGTGTACATTAGTAGAGTGATTATTTTAGGGAGGAAAAAATTACATAAAGGGCCTTTTCATGAATTTTTCTAGACTTCAATATCCTTAACACTATTGACTAGTAGGGTTGAAATGTGGGTTATTTCACTTGGGAACATTTCTTACTTATCAAGGAAAGGTAAGAAATATGGTACATGTGGATTTCATAGAAAGGTACCTTTGTTCAAAACATGTACACAATTTGTGCCCACCTTTAAGGACCCTCTTCAACCAAGGATGATGGTCTTTTTACCCAAAGTAAGGTGCACATATGAACATTTTGATTACATTTTCTGGGCACCATAAGTCCAAAAGGAGCACCCTGATTTACAGTCAACAGTTTCAACAAGTGACCCTTGGCAGAAGGGGTCTGCTTTTTCAGCTGGTGCTGTTGTTGAAGTTCAGAGGAATTGCTCATCTGTCTCTATTTCAGGCATCTGGCAAATGGAAAACTGTTTCAGCGTTCTCCATTCCACTAAATGCTTACAGATGACTTCCATATTCTGGAGCATCTTCTGGTTATCTCATTTCAGGTTATTTTCCCTGCTGTGTTTTGAAAAGATTCCCTCTGCAGCTTTTATTCTGTAAGCCTACTATTGTTGCTGTCATCATGTTTGGGGAGATCAACAGATGTGCTTGGTTTTACCTCAGGAGATAGGCCAACCTGTGGATAATCTGAAAACAGAACTGGTGATTTTGTTAAAAAGGGAACAAAAGTATAAATAATTAAGTTAAAAGCCCAGCTGAATCACAATTGTAAAATATATTCAGGAAATGATTCATGGGCCCAAAGTAAACAGTCATCAATAATTTTATGATCCTTTTTGAAAGTTCTCATAAACAATACAGTACTCAAAAAGCTTCTATATACACACATAGTTTCAATGTGTGATGCATGTACATAAATAAATACTATTTATAAATTATTACTTTAAGTTGATACACTCAGTTTTATTCTTACTGATGCTTGCCAGGTAGAGTGTTTTGCTTCATATCTTGTAAAATATCAAAATAGCTAAATATCTGCATTACTCCTGAGGGAAGTTTTCTTCATTTCCATAAAAGACAGACACATATAACTCATAATATGTTTATTCCAGCTTCTTCATTTGCCTTTAGAACACATGAATGTGTTCTGCATATATTATGGTTTTTCTTACTTTCAGTTAATCAGATATATGGGGCACTTACACATGAATTTGAATATTAATGTATTTATTTAAAAGCAGGGTGACTAGTGCTATTAAAATTGTGATCTTGAATTGATTAATGCCCAATGAATATTTCTTTGATGCCAACTGCTAATTGGACAACAAGGATGAGTGTTCTAATTGCAATCATTTCCTTCAAAAGAGGAAAGGAAAGCACAATGCGCATATGATTAGCTAATAGTCTTGTTTTCTTAATTTTTTGAGATATTAAAATACAGAAAAGATGAAAGAACAACATAAAGCACCCACCATAATGCACAATATTAAAAACATATACTGGGCTGGGATTGTGGCACAGTGGCAGAGCGCTTGCCTAGCATGTGTGAGGCACTGGGTTCGATTTTCAGCACCACGTATCAATAAATAAAATAAAGGTCAACTAAAAAAAATTAAAAAAAACATATTACTTAGTCATATTTGACTCACTGCTTTTTAAATAAACAAAACATCACACATTTGGTAAAAGTCTCCTATAACCACCCCCACCTTTTATTGCTTACGCTTCTTTTTTGCAACTTCCATCATAAGGTTGATGTATTTGATTCCCAGTCCATTTCTCATACTTTTACATATAGATGAGACGTATTTATCCAAGGTAATATTCTTAACCAACATAAAAAAACACCAAAAAATCCCTCTATCTTCAAAATATCTTGGGCTATTTTATAAAGAGATATATGTATATCCTCTGAGTAAAGAAATGGAAAACTTAAATCTGAAGAAGTCAATAGCTTTTTTTTTTTTTAATTTTTACAATGCTTAATAGAACACATGACTGATGACCAGGGGGAATATCTGTCTAGCCTTCCTTGTGACTGCTCACTGGATGCAAAGATTAATTTGAGGGGCTGGGCTGTTGCTTGGACACAGACCAGAAGACAAAGGATGAAGGCCAGCCACATTCAAGAGTGTTGTCAGGTAAACAAAAACATCATGCTCTTTGTATGTGAAAATTAGACAAAATGGATTTTAGCAGCAGCTTGAGAAAACACTTCTACCATGTTCAGAAACGAGGAGGGTTATCGTATACATATTCCCTCCTGCTCAGAAAAATATTGATTTCTGCATTTTATTTTAGAAGATGCCACCATTGATGGTAATCTCTGTCATTGAATAAGATTGAAACCATAAAATCTAAAGAGAGGCCGAATGTCCTTGCCATGTGTGTGCAGAAGTGGCCAGATGTTGCCTATAACTTACACCTAGACTCTGATTTTTTGATTGCTCTGTCTTATTCAACACTGTTTTTCCTGCAATATTTTCAAGGAATTGACACTTAAATTTTTTTGTTTGTTTGTTTTGTAGTTGTAGATGGACAGCCTGCCTTTATTTTACTTATTGCTTTTTATGTAGTGCTGAGGATCGAACCCAGTGCTTCACACGTGCTAGGCAAGCACTCCACCACTGAGCCCCAGCCTCAGCCATAAGGAATTGGCACTTTTTTTTTTTAAGTATGATAAATAATGTTTTAGTTCCTCCAGAATTCTTTATGCAGAATCTCTGAGTTTCCTGGGTATTGCCATAATAGTAACTACTCGGCCAGGGAGTATTATACAGAGAGTTACATGAGTGAATTTTTGAAAGGAGGTTTTTCGACACACAGCAGGAAAAATGCAAATGCCTCATGGGAGCCAACACCCAATCCAGCAACAATTGTTCCTTCCTTAATTATCTAGCTCGCTCTTGTTGAAAACCAAAAAAGGGGAAACACCCATCTCTTTATTATTCCTCTTAGGAATAAATCTAGAGTTAAAGGATTGCTTTGGACTACCCATTTTTTTTTGTTAGCTGTAAAGACTACAACTTTAAGTTGTTTTATTTTTTTAAATTTTTATTTTAAGTGGACATAATTGTATGTGTTTATCATGTACAACATGATGCCTTGCAGCACATATACATTGTGGACTGGTTAAATACACTTAATTAACAGAGACATTACCTCACCTGATTGTCACTTTTGTGGGAAAAACACTTAACATCTACTCTCTTAGCATATTTCAAGAGTATAATTGATTCCTGTGATTAAAGTTGCCACATTATAAAACAGGTCTCTTGAACTGTTCCTTCTATCCAGTTGCTATTTTATATCCTTTGACCAACATATTCCCAATTCTTTCACTCCAACCACTCTTAGCCTCTGGCAACTACCATTCTATATTTCTATAGGATCAACTTTTTTTTTTTCTTTTCTAGATTCCGCATGAGCAAGATAATATGGTATGTCTTTTTATGTTTGTTTTATTTCACTTAATAGAATGTCCTCCAGGTTCATCCATGCTACCCCAAATGACAGGATTTATTTTTCCTCTCTCTCTTTCTGGCTGAATAGTATCCCATAAAGGATACTTTATCCATTCATCCATCTTTGGACCTTTAGGTTATTCCATATCTTAGTTATTATAAATAGTGTTGCAATAAACATGGAGGTGCAGGTATCATTTTGACATACTGATTTAATTTCCTTTGGATATATATACCCAGAAGTGGGATTACTGGATCATATGGTAGTTCTATTTTTAATATTTTGAAATGCTGTACTGTTTTCTGTAATGACTCTACTGGTTTACATTTCCTTCAACAGTTTGCAAAGGCTCCCTTTTCTCCACATCCTTGCCAGCGCTTTTTGGTAATAGCCATTTTAAGAGGAGTGAGATAATATCTCATTAAGATTTAATTTACATTTCCCTGATGATTAGTGTCATTGAGCATTATTTTCATGTACCTGTTGGCCATTTTGTCTTCTTTGCAGAAGCTTTTTAATTTGATGTAATCCCACTTATCTATTTGTACTTCTGTTGCCTGTGTTTTTTCATATCCAAGAAAATCATTACCTAGATGAATGTCATGAAACTTCCCTCCATAATTTCTTCTAGTGATTTCAGACTTTTGGTCTTACATTTAAGTCTTCCACCCATTTTGAGTTAATTATTGTATAGAGTGTGAGAGAATAGTCTAAATTCATTTCTTTGATGTAGACATCTAGTTTTCCCAACACCATTTACTGAAGAGACTTAACTTTTCCTGGTTTGTGTTTTTGGTATATTTGTGGAAAATAAGTTGGTTTTAATAAATGCATTAATTTATTTCTGACCTCTCTATTTTGTCTTATCAATCATGAGTCTGTTTTTATGCTGTTTGATTACTAAAGCTTTGTAAAAATACCACCTTAACTTTATCTATGCATTCTCACAACCCAAACAGCAAGAAAATACCTTGTAAACTAGCAACTGGTATACAATTTCAATTTAATTTGAAAAAAAAATGTTATTATAGGTGCTTAATAACAATTCTAGGTCTACAATTCACTGGCATATTCCAGTCATGTATTCACATACATCCATTAGAGAGACAGAACCATGTTCTGAATGAAAAACACTGAGCTGCAGTAGGAATAGTGAAGGGAGGTAGATGTGTAGTTGCATTCTAAATCTTCTGATGAAGAAGCTCATCTGTTCATTTATGTGATTATTTTTCTCAACCACACTAAAGCCAGCTTGCTAGGCATGCTTTAAAACATTACATGGAGGTGTGATATTACTGAAAAAGTATTTTTACAAGACTATAAACTTTGGAGTTTTTTTTGATTAGTGGTAAGAATTTTGGCATACTGCTTTGGGGTCCTGTGTGTTGGACTATCAAGCCTCCCTTGGCTTGACTCAAGAAATAATCACATTTTATCTAATTTATAATCTCATCATTGCTATGGGACACAGTAGATGTTATGCTCACAAATATCTGGAAGTTGATCTTCTTGGAAAACTTAAATAAAGACAAGTGGGTTTTTTTTCCCCCTCTTTCTCCCTTCCCTCCCTCTCTTCCTTCCTTCCTTTCCAAATTCCAGAGCTATAGTTCTTGAGGGATTCTTCCAATATAGATTAATGGCTTCTGGCATCTGGATATTTAGCAAGGTCTTATTAGGCCATGAGAATCTCTATGGTTCTTGGTGATGCCTGGAATTTCAATTTTGTTTGTAAATGCAACTCTCTTCAATTTAACAACTTATATTGTCATTCTTTTATTCCAAATATAACACTGGGTGAAAATTTCTTGGATTTCAATTAATTTTAAACTTGGGTAGTTGGAAATTTTGTAGATTTTCTTAGGAATGACCTTAATTTCAACACAATATTTTACCTTTCTCTTGTTCTGTCCTAGCAAACCATTTAACATTGAAATGGGGGAGCCTTAACCCTGGACTTATACTAGAATCAGTGAAAGCTTTGGGAAAAAAAAATACTCCAGTTTTCCATTCTGGTCCATTCAAATCAGAATTGAGGGGTGGAGTGGGCCCTGTTAATTGTAGTCAAACAAAACAAAAATAAAAATCTCTTTAGATGATTCCAAAATGCAGCTAGATTTAAGAACTCCCATCTTAGCATGTTGGTGTCACTGTGTTATTAGTATATTGAAATTAATGTTCTACCCTATATATAACATTACTTTATAATACATTGATATACCCAAATTTCCCGCTAGAAAAATTAGCTCAAAGACCTGGAATGAAGCTTACTCTATTTTGTATTTACCTCAGTATCTGGGTATCAACAAATGTCTGAATAAATAAGAGTATTATAATGTAGGCCATAGTAACCCATTTTCAAGAGGAATTACATCAGTTAATAATTAATACATGTCATTTGAATCAATGAAAGTTTATAGAAACCCTTCCCACCACTGCAGATTGAATCCAGGGCCATGTTAGGTAAGTGCTCTACCACTGATCTAAATCACCAGCCTCAAATTAATGAATAGAAGTAAAAAAAGAGCAGACCTTTGTTTTTACTAGTGCCTAGCACAAACCTCAGGAACAAAATACCTTGTTTGCGTATGTATCTGTTTGTCCCTGAATATTTTTACCCTTGGCTTGAAATTTAAGTCTCTTAAGCAAATAGCACTGAAGATTTTGTTGGATTTACTGCTTTTTATAATTACTCAAAATGTTCAGCATCAAGGACTATTGAATATATGTAATTGACTGATTAGAACTCATTAAAACAAATTCATTTGATTGGCTCATATTTTTTAGATTTTGCTTTGTTTTTTGTTTGTTTATTTTTTAATTTTTATTTTGGAGCCTTTCACATGATCGGATGTTTATAAGTCTACATTTCATTTTACAGTTAATAATGTTTTTCACTCTTCCAATCTTTAAAGTCAATGAATAAATGCCTCCCTTATGCTGATGTGGGTAGGAATTTTCTTCTATACTAAGAAATGCCTGTCCAGGATACTAGAAGTAATATGGATATAGTCATTAAACATAGTTATGACTCAATAATTCAACATTATCAATTCCAGTTCTCCACTAAATTTAACTTATCGACTTCTTGTAGGTGATAAGACCTTGGAAAGAAAGTTGGATCTGCCTCATTCTGACATCCCACACAACTGAAATTCAAATGACTGGGCAATTGCATCCTGGGCTTGCAGAGTTTTAGTCTTAGAGGAGCTTTAGAGCTTTAAAACCAGATAGAGTTAATCTTCACAATATCCCTTGTAGGAAGCAACATGACATTTTAATGTAAGTAAATCCGAGAGTGGTATGTAAAATGCCAATCTGCTTTACTGAAGGGAATTTTTAAAAATATTTGAAATCTCTTTTAAGATGTTTTTGTTTATGTATTTCAGACTTTAGGATTCAGCACTGTTTGCTGTCTAATAAGCTTGAAACGATCCAGATGGTATTAGATGGTATTTTCCATCCAAAGGATACTTGCTTTTCTTTTAATAAAGACTTGGATATACATGTATTCTTTTTATTTACTTCAAATTATTACATACAGATGATGTAGCTGTAGGTGTAGTGTGACTGACCTTTGAAATTTTGATTAATTAATTTCAGCTGCTTTAACAGAGATATGGCTTTCCAATGTGTGAAGAGCAGTCTAGGTGATAACAATGGAAAATATCATAAAGAATAACTAACTCTTCAGCAACTCAGGCCATTTTTTGATTTGATCATTTCACTTGTTACTTTGCCTTCATATTAATCATACTCCAACCCATTGTCAATATTACTAGCTAGATGCTCTTTTCAAAATGCTTAAATATTTTCAGGATGGCCTTGCATGCCACAGTGTTGCGTTAAAGATCCTCAATGTGATCTGTCCTCAGTTTTCCTGCCACCTCTAAACCCACACCCCAAAGTGTCACTTCCTTTCTATATAATTAGTGCTAGGAGAAAGAAATCATCATATTGAGTTTTTGCACACACCCACATAAACTGTTTCCCTCTGGGCAAATGTGAGTTTTCTTCATATAGCTAAATTCTACTCAGCTTTCCAGATTCAGATCAAGAACCATCCATACTGTAACCAATGACTGTATAGGAATTGTTAATTTAGTTCTTTCTCACTGCAATAGACACTGTCTTCTTGAGAAAAGAAACAATGTACATTTTATGTCTGACTATTATTATCTAGCATAGTAACTGCCATATAGTAGAGATGTTAAATGCCTATTGAGTAATTTTTCTTATAATTTATATGCTTAGATAAATTTACAAGTGATTATTACCAATATTAGCCATCTGATTTTCCTGTTAACAATAATACTTTAAGAAAACAACCAAGAGAAAATAATAGTCATAGCGATTCTCTTCATAATAGTAAAATTTTCATATGGCAGAAATTAATGTTAACTAATCAATATAGACCTCATCCACTGAAGGCAACTGACATTCATTCTGATAAATCATATTTTAGACTCCACATAATTAAAAGATAATGCCTAAAAGCTTCAACTACTCATTTTATGTAGATTCTCTAATATAACAACCTTGGCTCTTTTCAAAATTTTTCCTTTAGCCCACCTAAAGGTGTACGGTTGTGTGTGTGGGGGTACTCTTCAAATAGGAATCCTCTATAATATTCTGAAAAGGATGTCCCCTTGACTCCTCACTTGATATAATATCAAGTCATATTCATCTGCTCTTAATTGGCAATATGAAACATGAAAAACTTAAGGCTAAGATACAATGCTTACATAGTGCTGCTTGAAAAATTTGAAGCCATCAAATCTTAGCTTAGATATTATCTGAGCATCAAACCACACCACTGGATTACAGTGGATATGGTTATGGCCCATCACAGGTTTGGCATCTTCTGCTTTTGCACAATGCCCTGAGCTGGTAGCAAGATGCACTGTAGGAAATTGTTATGCAAAACTTGCTTTTGTCTTCAGTGCCAGGAGACCTGAAGGCCATCATACATTATAAGAGGGATTTCAAATGTGACTGCTCAAGAGGGATACTTGGGGGAACTGCTAAAGTACAGATTCTTGGGGCCCCCTTCAGACGTACTCAATTAATCTCTGAGGCTGGTCCCGGGGATGAGTATTAAAAAAGGGCTTTCATTTTGAAAGAATTTTAAACTCACCCAGATGTTGTAAAAATTGTAGAGTTTGTTCTAGTCCCTCAGTTTCATCCAATGATAGCATCTTAATAACTTTAATATAATGCTCTAACCCAGGAAGTTGATAATGGTATAATGCTATACCATTACAGATACAAATTACAGATAGTCATTTGGATTTCACAGTTTTCATTCATACTCTTTGCTGTAGTATTTTATGAAATTTTATCCCACTTACAGATTTGTGTCAAACACTTCATAATCAGTGAACAGAATTGTTCCATCAACTCCAAAACCCCTGCTGTGTTTGTCCATATACTCACACTCTACCCTCAGTCTTAACCTGGTGACCACTGACCTCTAATTCTATAGATTTCTTATTTCAAGAAGGTTATATAAATCAGATCATAAGGTCTTAATTAATTGATTAATTCTTTTGGAATTAATTTTCTTTACTCAACATAATTAAGTTTCTTTACTCAACATAATTAAGTTTAAATCCTTTTAATATTAAAAAAAAAAACCAGACATTAAACTCCAACAGGAGTTTCAGAGGGGACAAACCCTGTTCAAAATATAGCAATTGTCTTTTAGCTTCCAGTTCTGGAGTTCAAGTTTAACATCATTCTTATACCTTTGCTTGGGATGTGTGTGTGTGTGTGTGTGTGTGTGTGTGTGTGTGTTTAAACTCCCTCCTTACCTTTGATATCTTTTAATTAGAGATTCCTTTAATTCATTGTGCTTATACTCAAGGGGACTTTTTGATATGGAGTCTAAGGGACTTGTGCTTTGACAAATTTTCTTATATGCCATTGTTTTTTGAAAAAAAAAAAAACTCCCCCTCTCTATAATTCATTTGTTTTCTCTTTCTGGAATGCCTGTTGGTTCAATATTTAACATTCTAAAATGGTCCACTAATTTACTTTCTTTCCTTATTGGAGTTAATAATCTATTTTCTTAAATATCTCCTTGATTTTGGACATCTATTTTAAGATTTCAGATATGCTGTAAACACTTCAGAAGCTTTTCCTTATTCTCTGATTTTTTTCATAATTTAAGAAAAATTAATAGCCCTTTTATGCATATAATATCTTCTTTTAGGATATTAATGTTAAAGTTCTGAAAAATTTTTTCACTATCTTTGTCTCTTCTCGATTCTCTTTTTATTTATTTTCCCACTGTAGTCTTTTAGGTAGAGATTTTGTGCACGTCTCTGGCAATCCATATCCCCCTATTAATATTTATACATGAGGAGAAAAAAGTAGCAGACCTTGAACATGTGGATGATGGTTTTCAAACTGGGCATGTGGTTAAAGAACCACTTTTCTCCACTGGGAAGATTATGTCGATCTGTCTATTCCCCCAAATAAATGTATTTGTGCTTTGGTTTTGACTTTGCTCTTTGATCTGGACCTTTTTTGTTTTCCAGTGGGTTACACCTCAGCGTCTTGGATTAGTATGTGTCTGGCTGCCAGGATTTGAGCAGCAAGAGGAAGAAGAAACTCAGTCTCCCTGTTCAGTTACATCTGGTTTCCTCACTCCCTCATATTTTAAGACCCAATCCTCATTCTCACTCTCTGATGGGCCTCTGAACTTTGGAAGGAAGAAGGTAGTAGAACAAAGAGTCCCCTGGGGTGGAGAAATAAACAAGTCTAACTAAACAAGCCTAACTTTTTCTTCTTCCTCTTCTTCTTTTTGAGGGGGGCGGGTGATGATCAAACCCAGGATCTTGGACATGTTGGGCAAATGCTCTGTCCCCAGTCCATTAACATTTTTTGTCCAGGATTTGGATGACTGTTTTTAACCCTGGCTCTTACCCCCTCATCTTTAGCATTCTTGATGCATCTAAGCACCGAATCTTCTGTATTTAACCCAACTTATTATCAGTGGTGTTTCTGAAACTTTTGGAATTTGTTGTCAGCTTCCTGTTCTTCCTTTGCTCTCAAAAGCTTGTGGGAAACACCTATTTTCCATTATTTGTTCACTTTCTGTTAGAATTTTATTTACTATCATTAAAAAAATTTTGGGGTGGGGGTGGGGGGATAAATGCCTGCAGTCAACCTGTCATGTTAAACTGGGTGTACAGTTATCTTATCAGCTCTGTGTTGCTTTAGATCATGGTGATTGTTCTCTTCTGGTTCTGCTTCTAGGATGCACCCCATGTATCCCTGACAAGAACCAGCCAATGAGCAGGGTGAGCCAACTCCTGATTGGTAGTTTGCTCCCTTTCCATGGCTTTAGTTCATATTTCTATCCTTATTTTTACTTTCCCTTTCTTTCTTTTTCTATTTATTTATCCTGCAGCATTATACACTACTTTTGTTAAGAACATCTTGTATCAAAATTGGAAAAAGGTAAATAGATAAACAATGGAAAATAAATAAATGAAGAAAACTAGATAAATCTTCACACTGGTTGAAAACAGTTTTAATTAAGATGAATATTAACTTACCGAAGACATTGATCTTGAATTAATTAATGAAAAATACTGCCTTCTTCCATCTTTCAGCAGTAGTCTTGCTAATTCTTAGGAAGCACAGTAGGGTTTATGGTTGTGCTTAGACTTAAGGGAGGTGAAGAAATCGCAGGCTTTGATTTTTGGGACATATCTCAAGATCTTGAGGAAATTCCTTTATTCAAGGTATTCTAATTCTCTAATTTGGAACATAGAAGCTAATTACATATTAATGATATTTTAGATTCTCATACAAATGTCTTAACTCCTTCTACTTATTCTGATCATTTGTCTTCATGAAGAAGTGATGTTCTGGGTGAAAAGTTATTCCCTTATCTTCTAAAGATTTTGTTAATATATTGTTTTTAATAGTGCCAGTGAGTGGAGTATCTAAAATCCGGCTCATATTTAAGAACATCCATAAAATATTCCTTCAGACTGAATATATGAATCATTTTATACCACTCTTCGGCTTTAAACCTTCCATTACCCAGGATAAAATTCAAACTTTATAAAAAAGCCACAAGGGCTGGGGATGTGGCTCAAGTGGTAACGTGCTTGCTTGGCATGTGCAGGGTGCTGGATTCGATCCTCAGCACCACATAAAAATAAAATAAAGATGTTGTGTCCACCGAAAACTGAAAAACTAAATACTAAAAAACTCTCTCTCTCTCTCTCTCTCTCTCCTCTCTCTCTATCTTTAAAAATTTTTTTTTAAAAAGCCATAAACCTGTCTAAAATCACAACTCTTCCTCTCTCAGGTTATCTAGATCTTTTTATATTGTGTGATATGCCCCAGACACCCACACCTCTGTGTCTTCCTTAGTCCTACAGGTTTGTTTCCTCTCTAGATCTGTTGTATCTACTGGTTCCTTTTGGTGGACCTCTGTCTCCTTGATGTTCACGTGGTTGCCTCAGTCTAGTCATTCAGATCACAGCTAAAGTGTCATCTCCAGAGAGTCTGTCCCTGGTCTGCATAGTTAGTACAGCCTCACTGTCCACTCTCATTCTCCATTGTACCACCCAATTCTAGTTCTTTCAAAGCAGTTATTATCTGATATGTTTATATTGTTTTTTCTTCCTTTATTATTAGTATTATTATCATGGTTGTTCTCTTTAGCTGTTAAAATCCAAAGTTTATGCCTGTCTGTTTTACTCCAGGATTCTCCAGTGTTTTCAACACCGCCTAGAATTTATTTAGGCATTCAGGACATAAACAATAAATTAATGCAGAAATCTTAAAACAATCTAGGTGTGATTATTAGAGGAAATTGCTAAAAGTGCAATCACTGAAACATTACTAGAACTAACAGACATCTGTGTCTTTCAGTTGATAGGATAGAAGTACATGATTTTAAAAACATGGAATGAAATAACAGCTTTTGTGCTTTTTATGATATTCTGAACACATTCCATTCTGGCAACTTGAAAAGTGTTCAGATTCTAGTTTCATGGGCAGATGGAGTTAATAGATTTTAGATGAGTACAAATCATTTCACATGTCTTCACATGTGATTTGCACTTGCTTCTTAGATTTACAAATCATTTAAAAATGATTCAACCATTACATATTAAAAGCAAGACACCTTGGAAATAAAGTTGATTGTATCTGTTCCACTGAATTTAGAAAGGCTTTCTATAACCCTCTACACAGTCCTGCAACATTATATACAATTTTCACACATCCTTGTGTAGACACCACATAAGAAACTTATTTCACTAACATCCTTGGAGAAAGCATGAGAAATGTATTAAAGTGTTGTTTTAGTTCTGATATAATGTGAACAAGGATGACTTGGATATTAGTTAGAAATTGTAGTCATTTATCATTTGGGAAAAGATTTCTAGAGCACACTAGTCAGCAATTTTTATAAGTTGGTCTCAAAGAATTTATACAGGACTTTGTTCATTTACTTTGGAGAGTTGGGTTGTGTTTTACAGAATGTCATTATTTAAAAGGTATCCTGGATAAGAATAAGGATAGGGTGTGTTCCATCTCCTCTTCATTCAATCCTCCCAACCCACATTTCACATGATGGCTCTAGCAAAGATCAAAATTGAAAATTGAAACTGCTTGTTTTAAAATATCTCTATCAAGAAAGTATGCTAATTACTGGGAAAATGTAGACAAATTTTTGAAATAAGTAGTTGTTAAATGTCAGAATTTTAATTCATTAAAAATTTATTGTTTGCTTATATCACATGGTTCATGGCAGTCTGAAATTTCTCCTCAAAGTGGAGGTCCATTCTGTCCCTTCTTCTCATAATACTTCTTAAATTCATGGACTTTCAAGTTTGCTTCAGAACTAGAAATAGAGAGGATATTTAAAGAACCAGGCATAAAAGGAGACATGTTCTCCAGAGCAGTCATATGGCACTACTAACTTCAACGAGACAGAAAAATACAGTGTTCAGGAGATACAGGCAATGGAAATGGGCTTAGTAAAAATGTAGTAAAATTCTAGCCTCGATTTTTAATCAAGTTAAAATATTAATATCCACACTACAGAAGTGGGACACTCAAATGTCCAAGAAGACCTGATGTGGGAAACAGTGTTGATTGACAGCCCTAAACTGCTGTCAGTTAATAATTGGGTTTGGTGGGGATAGAAGAACTAGACCATTATGTGCATGTGAGATCCCTCCAATTGCTACTTGTGCTTAATATCTGCATTTTAGCCAGGTCAAGACTTTCTGAGAACTGTACTGTATTCAGAGGCCTAACCAACTCTTTCCTCCCTTTCTCCTTTCATTAGGGTCAGCCTATAGGGTGGTCTAAAGGTTCTTCATGTCTACTCCTACTTCCACTTTATCCTTGTCTTAAGTGGGATGTGCCTAAATCATTGGCCTAAAATGGCGACTTAATCCATGAAGATTTCAGCAGGGTGTCCTGGGAAAATATCCTGGCATGGAGGAATGACTTCACTGGGGCAATGATGCAGGCATTTAAAAGATGTGGCAAAAAAAAAATGTATTCAAAGAGAGTGGAGTTGCCTAGTTATTACTAGGTTGTACTGACACCTTGCAAAGAGATAATAGGGAGCTGAGGATGTCTGACTGACCGTGAAACACTTTGGGAGCTTCTAAAAATTTCCTTCTCTTCCTGAGAAAAGTCAGACAGGAGTGTGGTATTAGTCAGCTCAACTGTCATAACAAAGCACCACAGGCTGTGTGGATTAAACAGCAGAAATTTACTTATCAATTCTAGGTGCTGGAGGGTTAGTGTCTGGTGAGGGCTGTCTCCTTGTGTTGCAGTGACAGCTTTCTCTTTGTGTTCTCACATGGCCTTCCCTCTGTGCATGTTTAGATTTTAGTTTAGATTAAAAGTTCTTTGTTGAAGGGGGACAGAATATAGAGCAAGATAATTAAAAATTAGTTAATTGATGATACTTTCTCAGGATACTCAATCTAACACCTTGCAGGGACCTCAGGGCATGAGGCAGACTCACTGCTGGGGTGGCTGCTACATGTGTGGAAAGTCCAAGGCCCATACTGAGTGAAGTAGAAATTCCTGAGTTTTCCTGATAGACAGTATATAAAAGAATAAAAACTCTCACGGGGGTGGACGTGCTGGTATGGATATATTGTGTAAGGCCAGAAGTCCTACCAGATGATTAGACTGTATCACCAAGGCCATAAGAAATGTTCTGGTGAGAGCAGAAGCAGCATTGCTGAGGTGTTTGGAGACGGATCTTCTCTGTAGTTAAGGGCCCACAGCAGGTGAGGAGCTCATAACATGGATTCTTTAACCTCCATGTTGATGATGAGGCATCCATGTGATAAATACCAATAGGTATAGCTTACAGCCATAAACCAGGAGGTTACAAATACAACACCTATGAGAGAGGTCAGAGGTGCAGCCAAGAAGAATGTGAAACATGGTTAATAGAGGAACAGAACAGGAACAGAACAGATGAGCTGTCAATAAGGGTGATTCTACCTATCTACAAACAAACAAAAAAAGTAGGAATGGAAGAGCAAGAGGTTAAGGACAGTCACTTCAATGAACAATTATAGTACCCTGCTCAGTTTCTAGAAACAAACTTTTTTAAAAAAAAAAACTGCAGTAACTATAGAGAGATGGCTGTATTCCCTCAGAGTAGAGACTTGAGTGTACATACTGTCATAAGTTCCCCAGTTCATGCTAAAAAAGGTCCATGGTCACTTACCTGAGTACCTTCACACTAGGTCCAGAGATATACCTGAACATTGTAAGTATTGCATAAACAGTTTGAGTTGCTACCCAGACTAGGAAACTCAAAGTTCTCATTATAGCTCTTGTGAGAGTAGGAAGTAAGTAATTGATGGGGTCCTGTCTAAAGGTGACTGGGTCCATGGGTGGAATTTCCTGGTGATTTGTTCCCCAATCTCTGAGTGTGGGAATGATATTCTGGACTGTGGGATAACTCTCATCTTTGTCTTGTATAGTAACAGTTTCACAGTGAGGAAGGCCAGGGCCAAACGCAAACCTAGGAAAGTGTTTTTCATTGATGTCTAAATAAGACATAAAAAATTTAAAATGTTACCACATCTTATAGTCAGTGATAGAAATTAGTACTTTAATTACTAACCTAAAGGTTATAGGGTTGGTGGTCATTATCCATAACACTATTTATTTTCCAGGGTTCATCTAGTTTCTCTGGGGACCTGATAGTCAAATTAAGCAGTATTACTTAGTACTACTTAGTAGACTACTACAAGTTGACCAAAGAAACACCCCATTTATACTTTCCATACTGATTTTGTGATATCACTGCTAGAACAGATATCACTGCCGGAAGTGTATGGGATTCAGCTGTTGACTTGGGAAATAACTTCTTTTGCATTTCCATTATAAAAAAGGGGTAAGGAGTTAGAAACTTTTCCAGTTCATGTGGGATGAACAACAATATACAGTAATAGATTTGCCCCATGGTTATGCTATTTTAAAGTGATCTGGATTCTCTGATATCCCACAGACTGCCACAATAATCCATTATATTGATGACATCATACTGACTGGAAGGGATAAGCAGTGGTGGCTAGTGCCTTGAGACTTGGTAAAGTACACGAACTCCAGAGGGTGGGGAGGCGAACCCTAGAAGATTCAGCATCTAGTCATCAAATGTCATATACGTTCTAGAGGTGAGATAGAGAATTATATGCCTTCTCAGAAAGAGTTCCTGATAATGTCTGCCAGTTCCTTTTAAACTGAATGACAACTTGCCCTGATATATATTATAGCAAGGTTCAGTAAACTGTTTTCTGGAAGGAGTAAGTAGTAAATATTTTCAGCTTTGTGAGCTTTATGGTCCTAGTTGCATCCACTCAGCTCTTTTGCTGCAGTGTGAAAACCACCACAGAAAATTTATAAACAAATGCACATGGTTGTGCTTTAATAAAATTTTTATCTCTCAAAACAGATGGTGGCCAGATTTGGCCCATGTGTTGAGGATTGCTGACCCCCATATTATTGGATCACACTATCCTTTATGACTTTTTGAACATGTCTCTTCAGCAAATATTTGTCGAATATACACCATGTACCAAATCATCTATGTGCTCAAGACATTAGTGAATAAAGCAAAAAAGGCTTCTGTTCTAGTATAGAAACAAACAAGAAATAAATACAAAAATAAAGAAAGGAAAATGAACAAGGAAGAACGAAAAAGAAAAGTAGAATGTGTGTGACAGGAATGAGATCCAGCAATCAGATGGTTTGGACAGGGAACATTTGAAGCATCATCCACAAAATGCTTCTCCATGATAACAATGAGAAGACTTAAACTATAAAAAGATCTGGGGAAAATATTCCTGTAATGGGACAAAGCATGCTCATAGGCTCATGGTGTGATTGAAAAGGGAGAGAAGTGCAATATTGTGGAACACATGAATGGAAATGGAGAGTGGTCAGACTGGGGGAAAAAGTGTGAAAGTTATAAAGCATTTGGATTTTACTCTAAATGCAATGAGAGGCCACTGGAGAGTTTTGAAATAAAACAATTACATTATCAGATTTATGCTTTTGAAAAGATCACTCTGTTTCTATTTGAAGAGTAGATTCTGGGTGAAAAAAAATATAAGAAAGGAGACTATTTTGAAGACTATTGCTGTAATTTGGGAAATAACTGGTGGGTTCAGATAAGTGAAGGCAGAAGCTTTGGAGGAAAGCATATCCATAAAAGACGTATTTGGAAGTAGAGCCGGTAGATCTTGTGATGGACCTGATTTAATGAGTAAGAGTGAGAGTGGAATAAATGGTGACTGCCTGGTTCTTATCTTGAGAAATTTGACAGTGCTTCTTACTGAGATAACATGGATTAAAGATATAATAGTCTTTTCAATATCAGTATGTGCTCATTTGATGGGAGAAAGGCATGAATTCACAAAGGAGGTAGTGAAATTTCCAAGTCTAGACTTTAGGATGAAGTCATGGATGGAGATAAAAAATTAGAAGCCATTAATATCCAGAAGGTATACGACGTTTGAGGGAAAGGTCATAGAAAGGAGCAGAGAGCTTAGAAATACACACTGTTATCTCAACATGTATGCAGAATAAGGTAATGAGATGGCAGTTGTGTTTGCTAGAGAGGAGGCAAAGAAGAAGGAGGACTAATTATAAAAGAAAAAGGAGGCCCTTCAGGTACAGTGCTATAGAATTTAAGAAAGAGAACTTTAAGAAGGAGAGAAGCAGGAAAGAAAAGGAAATATGGTCATGATTTTTTATTGGCTATTTTGAAAGCTCACCGCATACCTATGTTCTCTTTTGATTATATTTTTTCCCTGACTAATAAGTGAAAAGGGACTAGTCTAGCCAATGAGGTTAAAGTGAAATTTTGGGAGGGAACTGAAAAGACTTCATCTGAGATTTGGAATATCAAAACCGGAGAAGCCAGCAGAGCTGAAACTATTCATAGTTGAAAGTAGGCTGAGAAGTCAGAAGTGGGCATCCGGTTGCCAAAGGCAAGGTGCCAGAATCAGATATCAAAGCTGAGTTATGGAGTCACGAAGGCAGAAACTACAAAGACTAGGACAAGCATAAGCAAGTTGGGAAAAGAGGGGAGGTGTCTGGAACTTCTTCTCAGATCATGATCTTTTTTCCTTTTCTTTCTTTCTTTCTTTCTTTCTTCCTTCCTTCCTTCCTTCCTTCCTTCCTTCCTTCCTTCCTTCCTTCCTTCCTTTCTTTCTTTCTT
>NW_026000026.1:56510737-56569060 GCF_001458135.2 Marmota marmota marmota | reverse complement strand
TTCTTTCTTTCTTCCTTCCTTCCTTCCTTCCTTCCTTCCTTCCTTCCTTCCTTCCTTCCTTCCTTCCTTCCTTTCTTTCTTTCTTTCTTTCTTTCTTTCTTTCTTTCTTTCTTTCTTTCTTTCTTTCTTTCTTTCTTAATGTAATAGCCCAGGTGTAGCAGCAGTTGCACTGGGTCAGGCTCTGAGGAATAACAAACTCCAGTCCTAAAACAAATGTCTAGTAAACAAACAAACAAGAAATAAATACAAAGAGAAAGAAGAGAAAAAGAAAGAACAAGAACAAAGAAGGAAGGAAGGTAGTAGGAAAGGAATAACAAGTAGAGACTCTCTTCTCTAGTTGGAGTAGGCTAAGGCTTTTATGGTATTATTGAGTAGAAAGTCCTGACACGTTAATGATGGATTCTTGGTAGTTTGGGTGTGTGTGCAGCTGATACAGTTGTACAGGGCCCTAGACTTAGATGGGACCCATGCTGAGTTCAATGCTCTGCTGTTATCATCTTGATATTTTTAGTATTTTTTTAAATCAGAGTCCCCCAACACATTATTAGTTCACACTGGTACTGCAAATGATGCAGTCATTCTTGACTATAATAGCTTTTCTTGCCACATATTTCACTTTTTTAAAAAAAAAATTGGGGGTTAATTTGAATTGGGGTACTCTTTCAGTAACATGGGTGGGTTAATGTACTCCATCTAGTTATGGTTTTATATCTAAAGGTTAACACACAAGAAAATACAAAAGGCGAAGAATTTGAGCAATGCCTTTCAGAATATGTTTTAAACTTGGAGTCATAGTCATAGTATAGGTGTTCAGATGGCATGTGGAAGGAGGAGACTTCCCTGGTGAACAGAGAAGATAGAACAGATAAAGGACAAGAGGCAGGAAGAGTGGGACATGTTGGTGAGTGGCCCACCACCACACAAATGGCAGCAAGTCACGGAGGAGAGACAAAGCACTGGCAGAAAAAATTATGGCAATATCCTGGGAATAAATAGTGATAGCAAGTTTATTAGTCCTGTGCTTATACATCAGGAAGATGGCAAGAAGCAATAGCATTCTGTGGATATGATTTGGAGAAGACAGGGATTCAGGCAACCTATTTCACTCTTTGTTTTTCCTCTTACGAGACTAAGCTTTTGCATGGTTGGTTATGCAGTCAGGCTCATAAGTGATTTGACAGTTGAAGTATTTATTATGTGTTCCCATCTTACCCAGCACAAACTCAGTGTATTCAAGGTTACACTGGTACAATTGTGCCTTGATGGAATAACACCTGACTTTCGTATTTCAAAGGCAGTTGTAATGAGCAGAGAAACTCCCGCTTCTTCAAAAGTCAAGTGTCTGTAACTGAAACGAAAGTCCTGAAGATGCATGTTTCATGTGTACCCCTATAAGTACGAAGGTAGGATAGCCTCCTCTCGGATGCAGGAACAATCAGGATCATCTTTGGTAACTGGGGTTGGACTGACTAGACTAAAATCAGGGAGAAGCAGACAGGTAGGCCAATTGGGTGAATGTTTTGTTTTGGGTAAATATCAAATAAATCCATACCCTTTCAGAAAAATCACTGGATATTGTTGAATTTGGAGGGGTTTAAAATTCAGAATTGTTTGTCTTTTTTTTTTCACAAGAATGTGAATCTCCAAGCTTATCTTGCAAGGCAGGAATTCTATTTCTAGAATATGCATATTCCAGCACCTGGTAACATGTGTAAGGGCCCTGGACCAGGGTTTTGAGGGAAGATGAAGCCATCTCCCATGTTATCATGTCATTAAAGTTTTAGATATGGTTATGGACAAGGAGGTTGGATGGGATCACTATCAATTAAAGTTACCCACGGGGTGGCATGAAATGATATGAAATTTATTCATGCAACCTGAGAAATATCTGTAAGGATGTATTCCCCTCAGTTCTGATGTTCTGATCAACATCATTGTTTCATGTAGGCCTGAACTCCCCAGGTTCTCCTGGTGAAACTCACTAGGGCAGGCCCCATGATTATCTAATTGGGCCATAATCGTCTCACACAAAGATGCCTGGTTTTCAAAGAACTGAAGAGATAAAAAGCTTGGAGACCCCTTTTCACTGTGTCAGAGGATAAAGCTAGGTGTTTTCAGAGGTTCTTAAATTCTGGCCCCAAAGAGCTTGTATCACATTACCATTAGGTTTATCCTGTGATTGTTCTCTAGACCCAGGGGGAGTTTCCGAATGTTCCTTCTAGCAGATGACACTGTCACAGGGCCTAACTGGTCAAAGCAGAGGAGACCTGTGGATGGCATTCCTCAGGATCTGCACATGGTGCTGGTGGAAACACTCAAAGAAGTGTGGCTGTGGGTTCTTCAAGTGATGAGGTCTTGGATCTCCAATCAGGAAATGTTGAGGAAAATGTGTCAAGCTCTTGGTAGACAAGTATCATGGCCCTGAGTTCTGCTTCATGAGAACACTTTTATGGGAACAGGTTTTTCTGAAGGTAGGTGCTGTCAGTAAAAATGTGTGTTTATCATAGGAGATATTCTGTGGAGTCACTGGGGGTTTCTGGTTACCTATGAAGAATAAGTGGTACGGTACTGTGGGATTCAGGACAACGCCTTGCTAGATTCTTGTTAGAATTAAAGCAAAGTGATTTTCTTTAATTTACATAGTGTTATTCATTCTGGGTACCCATACCTGAAGTATCTGCCCTGCTAACAGGATAGGCACACCTTGAGGGAGGAGTGGGCAGCTGGAGGCAGTGCATGCACCTCTATGTTCAGCTTCTGGACGCTTTCCCCACTGAGACCTGGGTCCTTTCCTAGGTTGGGGCCCCACAAACAAGCCACAGAAACCCTGTCATGAGCTGAAAATTCCCTCTGCTGCCAACCACACTCTCCAACAGTTAGCTGTCTCCTGCAAGTAGTTTTAATTTCTGTATTTCTATGATGTCCTCTTGGAGACCTCTGTTTTATGTACAGAAGATTTGTTCATCGTTCAGTTTTTATACATAGGTGGGTCTCTAAAGTCCCTAGTAAATGTTTTCATTTAAATACAATAATTGAAGACACTGTGGTTAGAAATATGTTTGTGATTTGTTTCATAGATTAGTTCTGATTCTTTAACATATGGAGGTGCTTTTTTGGGAAGCATACAAATTTTGGGAAATAAGTACTTTCACTTTCCAAGTAACTCTCTTTACCATGAATTCCAAGACCTTTATTTAAAATTGCATTTCATGGTCAATTCAGCATGTAATGAAGAGTTCAAGGAAGGATTGGAGTGTGTAACTTTGGGCTTGGGAGACAAAGATATGTTTTATATTCCTTAATTTATACTTATTTGTAGAAATGGGTGGGGAATCCTAATTATCTGCAGGAATAGAGCCTCTTGATGATCCACCAAAATCCATGGGTTACTATGGATACAGTGTTGATTTTGTACCCTAAACTCTGCCCACTGGGGATGCCAGGGAATGTTAGAATGTTAGCTTCAAGAAACTTCTACTTTCTGTCCTTTGGCAGGATCTTTGCTATAGCAGATGTTATGTGTCCCCTCAACTGTGCCTGCACCTGCAGGAGGGACAGGTCTTAGAAGGAATTGGTCTTTTATTAGGTAACTCTCCCTGTACTCTGAGAGCTGTGCTGGCTACTTTGTTGAAAAAGCTTTAAGACCATCAATCTATCATAAAGTTCTTCTCAAAATGCTGAAAGATCCATACTATTTCTTTTAATATTAGTTTCCTTTCACTGCTATAATGAATTGCTACAAATTATTTGGGGGCTTAAAACAATGCAAATTTGTTCCCTTATGCTTTCAGAGGTCATATATTTCAAATATGTTTCAATGGACTAACGTCAAGGTATCAGCAGAGTTGATTCTTTCTGGAGATTTTAGGGGAGAATCCATTTACTTTACTTTTCCTTTCCCTGATGCATGGCCCCTTTCCTCTGTCTTCAAATCTGGTGGTGCAATACCCTCAAATCCCTTTCTCTCTGTCTTATTTCCATCCTCACCCAACTCTGTCTTTCTCTGACACCTCCTATGTCCCTCTTGGAAAGATCCTGTGATTACTTTAGACCCATTCAGATATCTCAACATCCTTATCTTCTCATCTCAACATCCTTAATTTGATCACATCTACCAAGTCCCTTTTTCTGAATAAGTACCATTTATTCTCAGGTTCCAGGGATTAGGATGTCTTTGGTGGGAATGGACATTACTCACCATATTGCAGTAAAGCATTAGTTGGTCTCCTTGCTTGTGATATATCTTTATGGAAAGCCTTTTATGAATTACTTTCAGGAAACTCCTTATTTTTGGCAGAGATCTTTTATAAAACCATTTCAGTATAAAATTGTCCAATTTTGAAACTGCCAAGCTAATAAGCAGTTAACAGTTTAATCAGAGGCTGTTTTGCAAACATGATTTTAAATAGCCAATTATTTTGGATATATTGGTATTTTGCTGTTCAGTGTTATGGCAATAAATAATTTAATATTCACGTAGTGTCATGTAACATTTTTAAAGAGTACTACTTTAGCTCAGTACTCATTAGAATTTCCTAATAAACATGGAGAAGTCACATGCACAAAATCCATATAACTAGACATAGGGATTTTGAGAATCTTTCTACCTCTGTTTCTGTCTCTGTTCCTTCCATTCCTCACTCTGAAGGAGGCCAACTGCCATACTGTTGGCAACTATTTGGAGAGATCCATTTGTTGATGAACTGATGTCTTCAGTCAAGAGTCAACATGGATCAGAGGCTTGTCAATAGCCATGTGAGTGAAGGAGTTAGATCTTGTCACAACTGACCTGCTGACCTTGGATATAACTGGCCACCACCTTGACTTTAGTCTAAGACAGACCTAGCTATGCTACTCCTAGATTTCTGACTCATAGTTTCTGTGAGATGACAAATGTTTTTTTATTCCTAGTCACCAAAGTTTCAGAGTGATTTGTGATTCAGCAATAGATAACTAATACATCAACCTTGAGCATCTTACATTCTGTTAAAATTTAGTAAACAACTCGTGGCTGTACTTTCAACAAAGTGTTGACATTTCAGAACTTCACAGGAGTCGGTAAAGGTAGAGATGAGGAAAGGGAGATTTGAGAATAAAGTTAATATCTGTCTCCCCTAAGAATTTCACAAGCCTGAGTATGCATATAATACTGATAAGTTGAAAGTGCTGAGCACATTTGCATGGGACACATCACAACCTCCTGGGAACAGACAGTTTCTAAGGAGGTTTGATCCATTACCTAAGCCCTAGGAGCAGAAAAGGAGTGAACCCAGCTTAGCAATTTTGGGTCATATAGCCTGGGAAAACAGGACTATGGAGAAGGCTGCTTTGAGGAAAGCAACAATAACAACAACAAAATGTTTCTAGAAAGTTTCACCCCCAATTTTTAGAGATGGTGTACTAATCACAAAGCAGCACTGCTTTCTGCTGCCAGGATATGACTCTGTCACAGGGAAGAGGGGCTTCCCTGCCTGACAGGGGAACCTGAAATACTATGGACCCTAATGGGCAGGAGTGTGCAGTGGTACTACTTTCTATACCAATACAGAGAAGCCCAGGTGGGATTTCACAGACAGAAGCCAACTGGGTAACTGTAGTGTATCAGAGCCAGAGGAACAAAGGAAGAGCCAGAAGAGGCAGCCTGAGAGCTCATATTTCTCTGTTTAAGAGAACCCAGGAGAAGGGAGGATGCAGTCTCTATAGTCATGAGAGAAAAGTGGAGAAATAATACACTACCATTATTACTCTAGTTTTTAGTCCTCAGATTGGTGTGGCCTATGAAACAGCAACTATATTCTTTGGGATTCTCTGGGTAATTAACTATCCTTGTATAGCATGGACTGATTACTATACCAAAACTAGAACCAATTGCCTTGCATATAGGGCAGGGACATGGACAAAATACTGTGTACTATCATAGATTTTTCATATAGCTCTGTGTCTGGGCATGACACTCAAAAACTGGATTAAAATATTGTTGATGGTAGTAAGAAAGGCCTTTTATTTTATTTGAAAAAATAGTACTTTATCTCATAACATAACTAAAAAATATATTTCAGATCAAGAAAATAATTGAGTTGAAGAATGAGAAAAAGAACATCAATATCTATTTGCTATCTAAAAATTTCCATAGTTTCAATGAACAGAAGTAGTAAACAAAAATAACAACCAAACATCGATATATCTATGATCAAAATACAACAATCATATATGAAATTAGGAGACAAAAATTGAGAGAAGATAATACTAAGTAAAGTTAGTCAATCCCAAAAACCAAATGCTGAATGTTTTCTCTGATATAAGGAGGCTTATTAATAGTAGGGTAAGGAGGGGGAACATGGGAGGAATAAACAAATTCTAGATAGGGCAGAGGGATTGGAGGGGAAGGGAGGAAACATGGGGTTAGAAATGATGGTGAAATATGAGATGGACATCATTATCCAAAGTACATATATGAAGACACAAATTGGAGTGAATATACTTTGTATACAACCAGAGATAGAAAAGGCCATTTAGTATCTGAGAGAAAAGTGATGATCTTTGCCAGAGCTCAGAAAAGTCCTTATTAGTCATAGGTGAAAAACCTTTAACTCTGGCTGAAACTTTCCACCAAGACATTATGTAAAAGGAAGTAGGAACAGGCAGTAGAAAAGTGTGCTGATTCAAGCCTACAGGACTTACAGAAGATAATATCTACTCTATCAGAGCAGAGGATGTCTTTCAATTGTGGTAGACTGCTTGGGGATGTGTGTATAGGTATTTTAAACCATGGAAAGCTAAATGGCCATAAGAATTGAATTACTTAAGCTATTTCAGAATGCAGGAAGTTTCTGCTTATAGGTTGTAGGGATAAAACCTTCTGCAGATAGTAATAGAAATGGAAGGTAAGATGAAATTTTCTCTGTACAAATGATTGCCAAGGTGAATTATTTTTTAAAGGAGGATTTTTTTAAAGTTGTCCATGGATCTTTATTTTATTCATATGTAGTGCTGAGAATTGAACCCAGTGCCTCACACATGTGAGGCAAGGGCTGTACCACTGAGCCACAACTCTAGCCCTGGTGAATGTTTTAATGGTCACTTGGATTATATTAATTCCCACAATGAATACAAACTAATAGAGAAGAAGAAGGAGGAATTGGAGATAATTTTTAGCATAGAGATGACGAAACCCAAGGCGGTGAAGAAGCATAAGTCACTGGAATGTCTACAAAATTATCCTGCATTCCAAACACTATCCTCAAAGTAACTTCTAAGGTGACCCAAACTAGTAGTTGATAATTAAGCTCTTTCTTAGTGCTGTGCAATAAATATATGAAATTGTGACCTGGCCTTATCAACAATAGATGTTTAAGTGATACCTTTTGTCTTAACAGCACACGATCACAGAAAAAGTCTAATTTCAGTATTTAAAAAGTCCAGTTTTATCTTATGAACCACATCAAGCCTAGTGTTCTGGTCTTTTAAATATAAGACTTAATAAATGATAATTTGATTCATTGTTCTGAAATCCTATGGGGCTTGGGCTCTATCTCTTAGCAAGGTAAAGCCCTTGGCCAGCATGTGTGAGGCCTGTGGTTCCCTAGCACCATGGGGGAAAAATAAATTTTTGAGTCCTACCTCCTTAGATTTTAATTCAACAAATTTGTGGTGGAAGCCAGGAATTTAAAATTTTAATTACAATACTTCCCTTCTTAAAGTCATGTTGGGATCATACTTTGCAAAGTGTAATTCCAGGATCTTTTTGATTTGAGAATTTGTAGGAAAAGCAGTGGCATGAAGACGAACATCAGAAAAGGAAAGTGCAGAGCAGAGGTTGCAGCTAGGAACCCCAGTACTCTGCCTTTATAGAAATCCATTGACAGAACTCCACTGTTACTATTCCAGATCCCATAAGGAAGATGGTACAGGTGTGGGTGGTGAGCTAGGGATTTACTCTCCCCATTACTTGCACCCTGAGGATTCAAAAGTGAAATGTGACTCTCCAGGACAAAGTGGATAATAGCTGATGGCATGGTCTGAAAAACCAGCTCCATGGTAGACCTCAGTCCACTAGGCTATGAAAGGGATTTTTTTCAGAATGATGAGAAAGCTTGTTAAAGTTCAGTGTCAATAATGATTATGATTATGATAATAACTAATGTTCCTAAGCACTGATTATCAAGCACAGAGGTAAATAGTCTTTAGTAGTTCTAATGATAACCATATGATATCAGATGAGGAAAATGAGACTTAGTAACTTGGCCAGGTTTGTTTAGTTGCTGTGTGAACAAACTGGGTTTTTAATCTTGGTCTGATTTGTGAACTATATCAGTAGTCTCTTTGCCTTCCTAAATGGTAACATGATAGAATGGATAAGGCTCTTCTTGAAGGAATTAACTTTTCATAGGAGAACATAAATCAAAGTTTATTACACTACTTCTGTCATTAGAACACCCAGGAAGACTTCACACAGATGATGCCTGGCTATTTACTATATGGGTCTCAGCATCCTTCAGAATCCAACCCAGCAAAAGGTCCAGTTTATTCCAATAAAAAGGTTGTTCCTTTCTGAGGTAGAGACCTTTTAATGATAATAGTAAAGAGGAGTGTGGCAGGAGTTCCTGGTGAACCCAAATTTGATGCACTTTAATACTCTTGTTGAGGTCACTGAAGGCAGGTTTTTATGAGAAAGCTAATCTCCTGGGAAATAATTGCTACAAGAGATAAGGGAATCTCGCATAAAGATACTCCTCTAAATACCATAGGTACTGAAGAAAAAGAGCTATTTTTAATATAGAATGGTATCAATCACGTAGGTCATCCTTTGGTCCTTGAAGGGCTCTGGTTGAATGCCAGGAAAAATGTGGTAGCACTTAAATGAAAGTATTCTTTCATCAAAAGTTCTGAAACTCTGGGAGTTTCATACCCATGCTGTGTACTACACAGCTGATTGCTGTGTGCAGAGGACAGAGCCCAGTATGGCTGCCTTCTGATGCTGTCCAACACACAGTTGGCCTCCATAGTGTTGGTGGCTTTGGGCAACAAATTGTGTTTAACATGCAGGGAGGGCTTCATCAAACAGGGCAACTGCATAGTGCATATTCAGTCATCATTATCAGAATCTGTGCCTGATGCATGTGAAATGGGTCTTCATGTGATTTTACAAACCTGGAGTCTGAGTCGCAGACTTCACCACAAAAGAGAGAGGGAGAGAAAAATGGCAATCATTGCAAGGTATCTGAAAGAGTCTGTGCCTGAATCCATGTGAGATAGTTCCAGAAACAATTAGGTGAGACTTGGAGCAATCCTAGTTATCCCAAATAGTGAGTAGGGGAAGAGCACTAAAGAGGCTGCTTATCATAATTAATGCTATGGTATTCAGTCTTCAAGATGCATTCTAATACTCCTTGGTTCCTGATGTTCATGCCCTTGTGTAAAATGCAATATATTATACCAGTGCTGAAATATGTGGCCAATAGAATACGATGCAAGTGATGGTGTGTGACTTCTGAGGCTAGGACACCAAAGGCTAGGACCCTGTTTCCTTTGTTTTGTCTCAGGGAAAACAGCCTCCTTGTCTTAAGTACATTAAAGCAGCCCTATGAAGAAGCCTGTGAGGATGGTGAATAAGGCTGCCCTCCAAAAGCCAGTATTTGCCAACCACTTAGGTAAGCCACTGTGGAAACAGATCTCTACCCTCAGGCCTTCAAATGATAATATTCTGTCCACATCTGACTACAGCCTCTGGAGAGACTAAGTCAGATCTGCTCACATGAACCTTTTCCAAATCCAAACTTGCAGAAACAAAGAAAAATACTAATAGTTGTGATTTAAATGCCGAGGTCATTAAGTTTAAGAATGCTATGCAGAAATAAGAACTAATGCAAATATGAACTCCATTTTTACTCCTAGGCTAGAAAGGCCTGAGGAGAGTTTGGGAAGACTTGAATTGCTCCTTAATTGAAGGATAGGATTTGGACAGCTGTTGAGGCAATGGAAACCTTTGCTGAAAGAGGGATGAACATTAACAAAGGCAGAAAGGCAGATACATCTGTGTTCAAAGGGAAAGATTTGTCTACAGTGTAGAGGGGGCAACTAAGAAATTAGGTGGGATAGACTTACTATATCAAGGTTAGAGAGGTCCTGATTGCCAACAATTGGAAGTTACTCAGGAGGCACTGAATATGAAGCAGAAGAATGATGGGAAAAAGTTTGGTTTTCTAGAACATTATTTCATCTGGTGATTGGAAGTTGAATGAGGTAAAGGCAAAAAGACATTGGACTGAGGAAATTATTTAAATATTTTAATAATTGTAGATATAAATGTGAAAGAACCAATACACAAATATTTAGAGAAACTAGGCTTACTTTTAAATGATTTTATTTTATAGGAAAACTAGATAACATCAAAATTACTTGCAGTTCTTTGATTTTGAAAAAAATTCACCTATTTACCAATAAAATGTTTATCATGTATTTAGTTTAGAAGTTGGACATGCATAAATTGATAAATTCAACAATCGTTACAATAATTTTTTTTTACGCAATGCTGTAAGTATTAATTTAAATAATTTAAATTATTTATTGTTTCCTGAATTTGCAGGTACACATATTAAAAAATATAAAGAAGTATTCCTTATAATTTTTTTAGTAATTTTGTTAATTCCACTTTGAAACCACAAGGAAGAATTGTGTTTTTCTCCATAAGAATAGGTAGTGAATTAAATGGAAGAGTTGATTGGATGATTCCATTTCCTGTGACTGAAGGAGAGATTAGTTATTAATTTTACCTTTGCTCAGCTGCATCTCATAATCTCCCTTCTTATCTAGTCTCTTCACTGTTTATCTCAAAACTCATCTGTGTGGGAAGATATCTCAATATTTGTGTCTGTAATGAAGTTGCCTGGTTTTACAGCTCTGAATCAAAACTAATATACCACACATCCAAAATATGAAGTGTTTATATCACTTTTACAGGTATTCATCTCATAGCTACAAATCTTATAGTTTCACTGACATGTGAAGTGGAAATTTTTGGAAATGTGTAAGGAATTTCTGAGGGAAAGCGTATATCTAAGGATAGCTCAGTTCTAATTAATACTGTCATTGTTCTAATGTTTATGGTGATAAAGAATCTTGAAGGATGTGACCCATTGTTGGTTATGAAATCAATTTAGTGTTATGACAAGCATTTTAAAAACAGGAAGTAGAATATATTTTAATAGAAAATATCAAAATTAATCACACATGTGTATGTGTGTGTGTGTGTGTGTGTGTGTGTGTTTATGTGTGCCTGGACCACAGTGTAAAATGTACCTCCTATCAAAAATTACATGTAACATTTGAAAGCTACTGATATTGGGGGACATGCATCCCAGAGTTTAAATAATAAATTGTTGGATAATTTGTTTTTCTTCCAAATTAGAAACACAGTGGTGAAAAATAGAAACAGAGATTATATAAATAGCTACAAGAGGTTGTCTCATGTTACTCTAAATTGTTCTGTAACTATAACCTGTAGTTATATACAAAAGAAAAGTTTATAATTCCAACATTTGTTCCGACATTGATACAATTATTGACCGTAGAATAGCAATATCAAAATTGCCTGGGCAGTTCCCTTCAGCTAAAAAAAGAAAGAAAAAAAAGGAGCAAATGGTAAATATGCTTTCAAAAGATAGTTGCAGAATGTGACAGAAAATGACTGCAATGATTTTGTGACTATAACATATTTTACATTGCTAAGCATCATACTTCAATCAAGTTCCTGAGAAACTTACTTTCATTTCTTAAGTCTGTTTCTTTGCCAACAAATTAACTCTCTAGGTTCCTGGCGCAGTCCAATGCAGACTATTTTTTATATGTTGCAAATCCATTAAATGCTATGATCCAGGAAATACCTAATATTTCAAAAGTATTAATGATAAAGAGCATCAAAAATGCTTGTTAGGGACTCGGATTGTGGCTTAGCTGTAGAGTGCGGGACCCGGGTTCGGTCCTCAGCACCACATAAAAATAAAGGTATTGTGTTAAAAAAAAAAAAGGAAGAAAATTTTAAAAAATGCTTGTTAGTATAACATTCTTATGGTTTCAGTATAAATAAAATTCTCCTATGACCTAGTATTAATTACTAACTTTCAAACTTTCAAATTGTAGTAGAGTAGAATGTAGAAGGAACTAATTGCCTTAAATTTAGAGCCATATGGATGTCATGGTGATTGAGAAAATGTTTGAGCAGCATCTTGCTAATTAATTCTTGGGTAAACAGGATTTTCTTTACACATTGACAGTGAAAATTCCAATTCAAATTAATCCAATCCAATTCACCAAATATTTAGTGATTCTCTCCTAAGTAGCAAGTAACGTTATTCTGTTCCTGAGCTCAAGGTGTTTAAAATCAGGGTAGAAAAGCACATAATTCAGAAATCAAGGCAGAATATGCCAAGTGCTTTGGAAGAGATTGCCAACAAAGTGCTTTATTCAAACACAATGCAGTGGCATGGGTTTTGACAGATTGTAATAGTGTAGATTGCAGAAGGGTTATTGTAAGGATTAGAAGCAATAATCCACAGAGAGCAATTGAAACAATCTCAATAAATATCAACAATCATTAATTTCATTTTTATAGCTGCTGATATTTTTGTTCTTCAACATAGCTTGTTTAGATAAGGATTATCACATTTGCACAGCTATTTTCATTTGTCATTTTGATTGCCTTGAATTATCTGGATCAGAGAACCAATGAAATCAAACACATTGATTTCTAATCGATATATGGTAGATTTTTGACACTTTTAGTGAATTAGTGGTAGCTGGCTCTTGCTATCACCACCCTCTTCTGCATTCCACAAACAATTTCCTCTTCAGGTTCTTTGGGATTTCCAAAAGAAGAAATATTTGTGGGTGAAATTCCTCCTTTGATTCCTCTATAGACTCCATTGTCACCATTATCTTCCCCACAACTTGAGCAGTGTCACCATCAGCCTCCTTAGCATGTAAATCTAGCCATCTCAATGGTTGCTTAGCCACACAAAGGTCACACCATAGATAATCTGAGACCTGTTTGCTTTGACTGTAATACCCAGCCTAAGGAACTTTGGAGGCCCACTCTTAAATTCCTACAATTTGTATAATTATAATTGAAAATGTTTTTTCCTTCTTAACTTAACTCTTAGTTAAAATTACACACTGACATTTTAAATGTTCAGTTAGTTGCTATTATGCACTTAACGTACTGAATTACAAAAAACACCCTTCATTTCATGGGCTGTGATGAATGTCTTTAGATTGCATTGCTCGGAATAAGAAACTAAAATTCCATTTAGACCTTTGTAATCCCATTATTTTTAAAAAATCTCTGTTCCATACAAAATCTAGCAAATTGATAATTAATCAAGTTTGGGCTGGGGTTGTGGCTTAGAAGAAGAGTGCTCGCCTAGCACGTGTGAGGCACTGGGTTCAATCCTCAGCACCACAGAAAAAATAAAACAAAGATATTGTGTCCACCTATAACTAAAAAATAAATATCTTTTAAAAAAGATAATTAATCAAGTTTTCTGAACAACTAGATGAAGCCAATTTACTCTCCATCCTTGTACTTCAATCAAATTCTATGCAAGATAGTAAATTTGCCTAATAAATCCTATGTGGATCAACTTAGGAAAAAGTCTCAAGTACTTTTTCTTTCTGCATTATTTTTTCTAATAATGCTAAAGGTTTATGGTGTCTTTCAATCAATGACTTTGGAGGATATTCAGTTATTCCATCCAAGTCTTAGAAAAATATTCAGACTTGTTCCATTTGAAAGCAAAAAGGACATGCTCTTTGTGAAAAAAAAAAAGTGTAGCTATAATGTGGTTCATAGGCTTGCATTTAACCATGCAATAAGATTGCTGTGATGGGATTCAGTGTGATTCAGGCAGGAGAGCACCAGCACTCAGAATTGAGGTTAGTTCCAGACTTGCCATTTAGCTGCACAACTTTAGAAAATTCTCTTAATCTCTTAAAACCTCAGGACTCTCATCTGGGAAATAAACAGTGACATCGAATGACCTCTGAAGCTGCATTTGAGCTCTGTAATTCTGCAAATCCAATATACTGTGACCAGGAAGAGAAGATTAACTGGAGGGTATAAATTGATAAACTATCTATCCCATATAAAAGAAAAGACCAAGTGGATATATATTTAACGTTGTCTATGTGTAGGTGCTCTGTGTGTGTTGGGATTTTTGGTGTGTGTGTGTGTGTGTGTGTGTGTGTGTGTATTGGTGTGGTAGGAATCCTAAATTTGAGGGGCTTAGAGTCTGGTAAGGCAGACCGTATATGAGCACAAGTAACCCTCATGCTACATACTGACAAGGACTCTCCATTTTTAGGGTATTATCTAGGCAATTGAGCCACAATTTATTTTATCTTTTAAGACAGCACTTGATGTTCTGTGATAAATGGCTCAATCTAAATTTATTTCAGAGTGAGAAAAATTTTACTGCATATCGGAGCATCACAATGTGTAGGCAAAAGGCTTGCCAAGTCCACAAGAATGTGTGGGTGTACCTATTAAAAAACATGTGATTAGACCAGAAAATTCTTCTCCCTGGATCTGCTTTCTTGAAGACAAATAATCCAACCCCAATCCCCGACTGATAATAATAATTTATAAAACAGGTGGTAGGGCTGAACAGACAGATTAGAGAAAGGTGTTAATCAAATTCACACTGGCATGCTTTTACAAGAAAGTGCCAAGGAAATAGATGATTGGTGTCTCTGACTGCTGGGCTCTGTTAGGTAATTTTTTAGCTTTGATTAATGATGCTACCAGACAACATTTTCTAATCTCATATTGCATATTAGAAACCCATATCTTTACACAGACTCCTCCCATTCAGATCACAAGCTGTTCATTGTGTCTTCATTTCTGAGGAAGCCAGGAACTTGAACAGATTTTCCCAATTCAGGTTTTGATTTTTCTTATATACTCAGTAACAAGTAAAAAGAAACATATAAATATGACGGTTCTTGATTCATAATAACATTGTTAAGCTAATTTGTTACAAAAACAAGCTGAAGATGCTCTTGAAAATATGTGGGTATTTATTGTGCAATTCACATACTGAGGTAGAAGGATGCAAAATGGTCTACATGAGAATAGACTTTGCTCTTTCAGACATCTCTAGAGCATTGAAGGCTTTTCTTAGGAAGTCAGGGACATGAATCAATTGGTATATTAAAAAGGCAATCTAGCATGAGAAAGAGGAAGGGGAAAGCAATTTTAAAAATATGTTAACTTCGGGGATCCAAGTGAGTAACCATCAGCACTAGTGCTAGGGCAGTGAAAGTGGGGCTCCAGCTCCTGTCAGGACATGGGGACTGTTTGAGTGTGAGGACAGAGAGGAGGTTGGCATTGGTGATCAAACCCAGGTGAATTAAAGAAGTGTCCATTTTGAACCAATTGGGCTTAGAGGAGAAAGGGAAGAAGTAATTTTATTATTTCCATATAATAAAAATAAAATAATTTTTCAAAATAAAAAATTTTGAAACATTTCAAATTTACAGGAAGTTGTACGAATAATAAATAAATACTCACATGACACTGTTCACTAGGCTCATCCCTTGTCATTTTGCCACATGTTCATGTGCTCTTCCCTGAGAACATGTTCTTTCTCTCTCTCCCTCTCTCTATATTTCTCTCCTCCCCACCCCACACACTTCAACCCAAACACTTTGGCATATATCTCCTACATATTCAAAATAAAATTGATGAGTCTCAGGAAATTTTAAATTATTATTTCATTATCTAATATGATATTTACACATATTTCCCTAACATTCCCAATAATATCATATATATGAGATATTTATATATATATAAAATTTATATATATACATATATAAAATATATATAAATTAAATATATATAAAATTTATATATTAAAATATATACAAAATATATATATAATTTATATATATATAAATGTATATGTATATAAATTTTATATATATATATAAAATTTTTTTCTGGAAGGATATCCATACTGGGATTCTGGTCTGAAGCTACACTGGTGCTCTTAAGGATTGGAGAATCACTCTCCATCTGGGCAGTGAAGGAACTAAGACAATAGCATAAGTGAAATAACACTGGAAAGAGATTTTAGGAAGTGAGATCAATCAAGGACCAAATCTCGAGGTACATTTAGATGAACTCTTTTTATTGTTAAAATTATTGTTAAAAGGATTCAGTATTTTCTGCATTTTAGTCAAGAAAAAATATTTTGATTAAGTGACTTGCTTAAGACAAGTTACAAAGATAATAAGAGGAATCAGACTTGATTTTCCAGTTCCTAAACATGTGGTCTTTCTGTGCCAACACAATGATAGCAGGCATGCAGAATGTCTTAGTTTTGGAAAACACTTTAGTGTGCCTAATCGGATTTTCAAGAAAATGGTTGTGGTAATAATTCCTGCCATACATGTTCTTCTGCGATATGACTTGCCATTTCTCCAGCAAAAGGTGTAGTTTACATATTGTCCAATCAGGTCATGTCATGGAGATAGGAACATTTTTTTTCCTTTTTAGTAGAGATATATAATATAAACAATAGATATGATGAATTTTTTTTTTTACAATGTCACATTATTACAAGAAACATTTAAAGCAGCTGGAGACCTTGTGAGGCATTTCTGCTTAGAATTGTGCACTTAGATTACTGAACCTATTTTCCTATCCAAGGGTATGGTTGGGTTTTCACATAATTTTTTTCTTTTACTGTTCCAGCTGTTCCCTTTCAGAAATCTCTTTTCTCAAGAGTTATTTTCCCTGTCATCTTGTAGGTGAAATGTCTAGCATAATTAGTCTCATGGGTTGATTCAAATGCTCATATCATATGTATAGTGTTTCTAGATTCCCTAATGAGAGCGTAATCAGGAATGTATATATTTTCAAAACAGAAAACAAGTTACAAAGCAGATTTTTTTTTAACTTGGAGTCTCTGAGAAATAGTGGGTATATATGTATGGAAGAGAAGTTTCTATAGAATAGTGAAATAACTTCCTCAGTAATTCATTGACTAGCGCCAGATTTTGTGCTATATTGTCAACCTGAAATCATGAAAAGAGTCATATTGCTCTCCATGAAAATGCATAGTTTTATGCACTCTCTAACACCAATATAATCTTTATTTTGTTGATCTATGACTATTGATATTCAAATGTCTTGATAAAATTTAAAAATTAAAAAAAGAGTGTCAATAATGGTATTCTACTGGATTGTAAATCAGATTAGCCCATTCCCCCCCCACCAGTTTTCTTATTGATAATTATTATCTGCATCTAATGAGAATTTAAAACATTGCCAAGGGAATACAACTAACGGAATGCATACTGACATTTAGTTTCCTCTAAAGTCAACCACTGTTTTTTGCATATGTGTGTATACATATTCAGAGATACTCTAGTCTCTATAAAGTATTGCATCTGTAAATATCTGTATATTATATCTCACTTTTTACCCACTTGGTAGTATATACTTCTCACTTCTTTATGTCTTTTTTTTACACAAAAATTGTCCCATATCCATACAAATATTTATGCATGTAACAGTTGTATTGTGTTCCATTGTGTGCCTTCACCACAATCCATTTACCTGGCTTCCTTTTGATGAACTCATGGAAGTGTGTCCCCAACTGTTGCACAGTGCTGTTTAGAGTTGTAAAAATGCAACAGATCTTTCAAGGGCTTTGTGTGCTGAGCATAGTGTGCCACAAGGTGGGGATACCAGGTTACAAAGTCAAGTTTGATCTTTATACTTAGGTGGTGAAGAGTCTATTTTACCATGTTTTTGTGCTTTTCTGTGTCTTTCCCCTTTTGTCTTGGTTTTATCTATCTATGCACGTGTATTTCTAGTCACTAAGCTTTTCTTTGCATCTCCTGTTAGGTGGATGTACTTTAGAGTGTACATGAGGAATGGTAAAAGTATGATAAGCGATCTGTGATTCAGTTCTGGTTCTGCCACTAACTACATCTCAAATCGTTCTTTATCTCTGAAGGCATCAATGTACCATTTTTTTGAGCTACATAATCACTATATCTCTTGTAGGGTATAGATATTTTGTGTTTCCCAAAAGTTCATGTGTGAGACAATGGAAGAAAATTTAGAGGTGAAATGTGTTTTGAGACTTAACCAAATCAGTGCATTGATCCTCTGATAGGGATTAACTGGATGGTAACTGTAGGCAGATAGAGGATGACTGACTGGAGGAGGTGGTTATTGGAGGGCAGTGTGCCTTTGGGGGTATATATTTTGTCCATGTTAAGTGGAGCTCTCTCTGCTTCTTGGTGCTGTGTTCTCAGCTGCTTTCCTCGGCCACATCCTTCTGCTTCACTTGGACCAGAGCAATGGAGTGGGCAATCTATGACCTGAGACCTCAGAAATCATAAACCAAACAAACATCTCCTCCTCTAAATTGTTCTTTTCAGGTTCTACAGCGACAACAGTGAAATAGCTGATTAAAACAGCTCATTTTGCTCTCATTTTTGTGCCTTCATTCTTTTACTTACTGGTTTGTTATTCATTATCTAATAAACTTTGTTTCTAATATATTATGTTGAGAACTTACTATCCACCAATTTCTGTGATAAGCATTATTAGGAGCATGAGATACTGTAAAAATAAATGTTTCTTAGTTTTGACTCAATGTAGTTTTGAAAAAACATAGAAATAAGTAACTATGTTGTACAGAATTATACTCATTAAATAGAAATTTTAAGATTGCTTCTTAATTTAAAAAGTGAAGCACTACAAAATTTAAAGTAGATGACTCTTTAGAAATTTTAAATTTCAATTGAATTATTATTTCTTCACAATCATTTGCTCTCAGGAAAAACAAAATAATTTCTAATTATATTATTATCTCAAAGGCAAAGTGCTAAGAAGCTTGCATAGCAGATAGCTTAATACTATAACTGTTTCTTTTCAGTTTTCATTAATATACTGTAATATTTATGCTTGGTCATTTTGGGAAGCAGATGCATGTTTCATCCCGTTTAGTAAGGGAGAGATAATGTACCTGGCAGGAGTGATGTCATGTTCAGGGAGAGACTTGTCTATCACTGATGAAAACCAGGGTGAGAAAATAAGATGTGGAACTCACTTCCATTCCTGACTACCTAGGAGTAAGGGCAAGAAGCCAGAGTCATAAAGAGAAAAACACCACCTTTATGGGAACAGTAAAATGTAATGCCTCCTTGGAGTCCTACACCATTTCAAAATAAATATGGAGAATTTGTTCAGAGTTGTTTGCTTGCTTCTCTTCTGTCTACTCTATGCTGCTATTCTATTTAAAATTTTAAAAAATGTTTTAAAAACGGCATTTAATTAGAAAATTAGCATTTATATTTGTAAAAAAATATAACAACTTATAAGAAGGTTCTGATAATTAACTATGAGAACATCATATAATAGTCTATTGGTGGGCTGGAGTTGTGGATCAATGGCAGAGCACTTGCCTAGCATGCATGAGGCACAGAGTTTAATCCTCAGCATCACATAAAAATAAAATAGAAGTATTGTGTCCACCTACAACTAAGATATATATATATATATGTGTATATATATACATATATAATGTATATATATAATGTATAGTATATGTTATATATAATATAGATTATATATTACATATATATTTATATATACATAAGTATTATATATATACATATATGTATATATAAAAATAATAGTCCATTATTATAAATATATAAATAATAGTCTATTGGTTGAAAAATTATTAATATTGCAACACATAATTTTGTGGCAGTGATTATTCTTTAGTTCTCTTCTTTTTCTTAAGAAAAAGGAAGCACCAAGAAAATTGGCTATATACATTTCTGTGAGCAAGATGACTAATTATAAGTAGGATCATGTCAGTTTGTTAAAATATCAGAAATTACAGTTTGCATTTTATATTTTTAAACATTTAAATTATAACACTTAATATTCAGATCTAAGTCATATAAATATACAAAATATTAAAAGTACATGAATATATACTTTTATAAGCATATAAAATAATGAAAGTAATATGAAAACCTGATAGAATTGTTATGAGAAATAAATAAAATAATGAGTTTTAAGATTTAGCTTTACACCTAGCATATGGATAGTGCTCAATTCTTATTTGATATTATTAGATACAATTTAAAGTTGACTGAATCTGAATAATATAACTTGTCCTAGGACAGAGAAAGAAAGATGAATACAACTAATATATAAGTGTAACTTTCAATATTTGTATAAATTAAATAAAGTTACATTACTCTGTTGAAGGCTGAAGGAATTACTTTTATGGTTAATTTCTGGGGAATTAATGGTCTATTATTTGAGCTCAAATCAGGGGTTATTAGCAAATTGAAAAATCTGTACACTCTTTTTAAAATTAAGTTGCTTACACTTGATCAAACAGTAAAATAGTGCTAGACATACTGTACTAAATGGATGCCTTTTAAATATCAGTTTTAAACATGATTCCATAAAAATCAAGCCTCTTCTGTATAGATCTCTTTTGCCAAGTAGTGTCAATGCTTTCTCATTTTTAGCAAATGATAGGATTGAGGGGCTCATTAGATACTGACAGGTTTAAGGAGCAGCCGTGCTCAGGAGCTCCCACAAGCATAGCTATAGCTAGAAGAATCTAAACACAAAATGTCTCCTGGAAGTGTCTCCCATTAAAAACAATGACAACAACTTATTTATAGTTGACAATAATAATTATATAGTTATGGGGCAAAATGTGATGTTTTAAAACATGTATGCATTGTGGAACCATCAAATCCTGCTAATTGGCATATCCATCACCACAAGTATCTGTCAGACTACTCAAAATTCTTTCTTTTACTGTTTTGAAATATACATGTTTATGAATTTGACACACCTTTGCCTGAATTCTGAGCCTTATCCCCAGTGGTCTTTTTTCAACTCAGTAGTCCCAGTCTTTCCTTTTCTTTCCTATTTTTTCTTCCTTTCTCCCTCCTGCAGGGAAAAGAGCAGTATGAAACTTCTCTCTAGAGACCCTCCACCTCTAACAGCCATATGGGTTTAATGTATAATGCATGAGAAGCAGCATGAACTGCAGATGATTCAAAAGAGAAGCCTTGAAGCTGGGCTCAGGAGGCATTCTTTAAGAATAATTAGAAAATCAAACAGCATCTTACTGTTATTCTAGTCATTTCATTGCAATGTAATAACCCTAGTTCTAATAGTGCCAGAGAGTAATATATCGTTATAAGGTAACCTTCTCAACATAATTATTGTGCAAATGCACTTATTCATTTGTAATGGGTCCATTGTCCTCAGAATTTCCTGCTTAGATTTGATGGAAATCTATGGACACCTCTGTAATGTAGGCTGTGTCACTAAGGTCTCAGGCAGAGAAAATAATGTGAGGTGTGATCTGGATGTTAAGTTTTCAGTATCTCATATTAAAGAACTCTTTTGGTAGAGGCAGAACAGGGAAAAATTTTAGCGTGATCTTTCTGCTATTGACATCAGCTTTTGAAAGACATTCTTTCTCTTCTCTTTTGGCCCAGGAATACTACTTGAAATTAAGATTTGTGTAATTTTTATTCTACTACCAAATACAATATTTTTACATGTAATTAGAGATTTTTTTGAAAGTCCTAAAAATGTAGTAGACTATAGAAATATGTGTAACTCATTACACATCTTGATAATTGACAAATAAACAAACAAAGCTTTCTCCAAATGAATCAGTGTGCCTGGCTTCACTTTTTATGTCTATAGGAATAGTCCTGCAATTCTTTGGGAAACTTTGCAGGAGATGCATTCTTTATTTGAAGAATTTTATCTAGAAGTTTGTTAAGGTGAATAAAAAGGTATACCTGATGGCATTTAATTAATGTACTAGTTATAGTAGTTATAGTTATTATGCATTTTATACATGGAGACATATGCATAATTCTTTTATAAGATTCTGTGGCAATAGCAGTTGCTATAAATATAGGAATATTTTAGAAAGGAGAGAAGACTGAACACTTTAAAAATTAAGTATCTTTAAAAGTTGGAAGGACATTTAGATGCCACAGAATTATAGAAACTTTGAATTTAATCTCAAGTCAGTCCTAGATATTAGATGGCCAGATGCACATGAAAACCTAAAGATTACATCATCAACCACACACTTAGTATTGAGCTCCATCAGGTGGATTTCAATATTTGCTTGGGCATTTCCAATGTTAGAGCATCTCTCCCTCTATTGCATGACTTAAATCATTATATAAATTTCCATTTCAAATTTTCCTAATAACAATGTTGCCTTTCATCCTTCCTTGTTCAGCTTGTCAGAGGCAAATAATGATATAATATACTATTTAATCTGAAATGTAAAAGTGGATCTCTTTAGCATTTACTTTTTGCCAGCAAAATTATATTTTAATATCATAGCACAAATCAATGGGTGTGTATTGATGGTAGAAGGAAAACTGCCTGTGTTTATTACTCTACAGAGTAATTCACAGTGCATACCCAACTAAATACCTACATGTGAAAAGTGATTGTCAAAAGAAATGAAAAAATGCAGGAAGATATTTTTCTGATTTCACAACAAAAAGAAATAAATTGAACAGATTGGAATGACTGCCTAAGTAGAATAGAAAGGGGGTGGGGGGAAAGATAAGGGAATAAAAAAGAACCAAACAAGTAAAGCAAAAAAGTTTTATCTTTTAGATTTAAAACCTATAAAGCATAAGAGGAAAGCCAATTATGCATTTTTTTACAATTAAGGATCTGTTTAATGAGGAACATAATAAACACAGGTGATATACAAATAATGATGTGACAGAAAGAAAAAATGTGGAAGTGGATAGAAAACTGATGAAAAATAGGTGTGAGATTTTCAAGGCAGCTGAAAATGTAAATCAAAAGAATGATGAACTGTTTTTTTTTTTAATGCCTATATCTTATGTTTATATTCCTGGCAATAAGTAGAGGGCTAAGTAATGCCAACTCTTGACCAGGTTTCAGAGATACAGAAATTTATATTTATTTATTGGCAGTAGGAGATAAAACAGATTCAGCCATTCAGAGGGCAATATGAGCATACTTATACAAAACAAATTTATTTTATCTTATATCTAACCCATTTCTTTCCTTAGTAGGTATCTCAGAGAAAGTCTCATGCAGATCCACCAAGGGACATGTACAAGGATATTCATTGCTGCATTATCTGTAGTGGTGGGGGTTGAACCATCCATCACTGGCAGAGGGTGTATAGAATATGGAATAATATGCAATGGCCAGAAACAATATATAGTAAATACAAAAAGATATCTTAAAAACTAGTGCTTATTGAAATAAAATAAGAATCTGAGCAACAGACACAAAATTATTTAATACATTCACATTCAATTCATTCAAAAGAAAAATTCTATTCTTTCAAAAAAATCACATTTTTATAATATTACATATGAACAAAAAGAGATAAATTGAACACAATGGAGTGACAGCCTAAGTAGAATGGAGGGGGGTAAGGGAATAAAAAGCCACCAAATAAGTAAAGCAAAAAGAGCCTTTTTAATGGTCTCATGTTAATAACATTCCATGAAACATGGAGCCTGATTAAAGTAACCCTCTGCACCTGAGGGCCATAGGGAAAAAGAGATCTGATGACACCCTAAAATAGCCTCAGGGCCTTTTGAATCATGCAAGAAATCATAAATATGTGTAATGTTAGTGCCTTTTTGTACTCTAAATATTTGACCTTAGAAAACTGAATGTGAGTATGGGAGACTTATTAGAAATTATTAAAAACTGTGTACCTATTCAAATATCCTGATAAAAGGTGAAGTTTTTCTTAAACAGGTATATTTGGGAAGAACAAAGCTAAAAAGCTTGCATAGAAACTATTGCATATATATATTCTTGCCATTTTCTCTGATTTTTTTTCATTATTTTGCATTTATAACTTAATTTGGGATCTGGCCACTTTTAAATTATTATCTCTGCTTTAGCTTCTCAAACATTTTTGCCTGAATATATTGTGTGTAATATATTAGAAGCCGTCGTCTTTTGTATACCCCGTCACTATTATTATTATTGTTGCTGTTATTCCCACATGGAATGGATCCATTCCATATGCTTCCTAGTCAGGCGCAGAAGTGACTGCTTACAGGCAATTGACAGCATGAATATAAAGTGGGGTTTCTGGGCAAGTAACCTATAGCAGTTGCTCATGTCCCAGGCTCAGAAGCATTGTTTGCATGCTCTACTGTCACTATCTTGAAATTCTTAATGATTTTTTTAGCCAGGAACCCTACATTTCATTATGCACTGGACTCTTAAATAATGTAGCTAGTCTGGTGTAAATAGATCCAGAGTTTAATTTATTCAATAATACTTCATTGAACTTTTTTTTTTTTGTACTAGGTACAAGCAACTCAAACGTAAAAAAGGAATACTTCCCACTTTATGAGCTCATCATATCAAGGGAGATGCATATTATCAAAAAAAATTGGAGACTATATATTCACAATTTTGAAAGCTTGCTTCAGATGAACTTATTTTTTATTTGCTTGAGAGGTGTGGGGATGTGTAGATGAACAAAGGGTAGAAATATTTGTCTTATACTGATACATAAAATAGATATCATAATTGCTTCATTTAAGAAACAATGGAAGTAAAGCATTCCCATCCAGAAAAGCTCTGCAGTTTCATTTGGAAATAACACCTAATGTGATTTCTGAAATGTGTAACTATTTAACTTTTGCTTTTTAAAAAATTTTTCATTTTCATTTCATTTATTTGTTCTTTTTAGTTATACATGACATTAGAGTATATTTTGACATATTTATAAAACATGGAGTACATTTTATTCAAATTAGGATCCCAGTCTTGTGGTTATACATGATATGAAGATTCACTCTGGTGTACATAGGAAAGTTACGTCAGAAAAGCGTTTGCTTTTGGTTTTGATAGCAAAGGAAGAAAAAAAATGGATTTGATTTGTTGATTTGTGTCCTTAGATAATTCATTTTATTATTCTTGCATTTTCAAATCCTAGTTTTAAATTTTCCTCTTTCATGCTCACATGTTAATCCTGTAGGCTTTTCTTTGTTTGAAAAATCTGATTTCTAAAGTTCTCATCATCATGAACTGAAAGACTTGTTTTTTTTTTTTAGTTCTTCCATTGAATTGGTAACTTCTTAATTGAATTTAAACCTCTTAATTCCAACATTTAGTCCTCACTTGCAGCTTGTTACGAAGATATTCTAGATAAAGAACTAGAATTTGTTCAGAGGTGATGGGATGCCACAGCTTTTTCTCTAATCCTATTTCAGTGTTAAGTTTTATGAACATTGGAAAACCTTTCCAAGATGGGATATATTGTGTCTGTAGCCCAAATAGAATATAAACATTATTCAAAGCTACACTTTTCTTCTTAATAAAATAGAATAATTTTGCTTTCAGAAGCAATGAATAAAAGAAGGTTAACAGTGTTAACCCTCATTGGGTTACTTTGGCACAAAAGAGATGACATACATGTATCTCATTCTTCCAATATTTGCTGCTTTTCTAATTTGTACCATGATTTTACCTAGGTTAACTGCCCTTTTAAATGTTTTACATAACTTTCCTGAGGTATAATTCACTAGCAACAGACATTTCCGATGACCTTTATCTGTTATCGAAGACCCATGTCTCCCTCTGGCTGCATTTCTTTTACCTGGCTTAGCATTTTAAAAATGTATCTGGTGAAGATGTATTTTCTTAGTTTTCTATATCTGAACATGTCTTTCTGTCACCTTCACTCTTAAAGGATATTTTCACTTTATGTAGAATTGTAGGCTGGCAATTTTTTTTTCTTTTAGTACTTTAAAGGTACTGTTCCTGTCTTCTAGCCTTCACAGTTCCTCCTGAGAAAGCCTGTGCCATTCACCTCTTTGTTCTTCTGCATACACTGTTGTTTTTGTATTCTCTTCTGCTTTGAAAAAAAATTTCCTTCATCTTTAGTTTTCAACAATTTGACTTTGACTATCTAGACATGATTTTATTCTTCTTTGTGCTATTCAGGAATTTGAACTTCTTGAATTTGTAAATTTATACCTTTAATTTGAGAAAACCTTAGATGTTATTTCTTCAAATATTTGTTACTCATCTTTTTTCTTCTAAAATTACCCTTTTAATATTGCCCCATAGAATCCTGTTGCTTTTATTTTTTATAATCTTTTTTTCTCCCTATTTTTCAAAAATAATAATTTCTTTTGATCTTGTATCATACATACAGATGCTTTCTTCTGTAATCTTCATTCTGCTATAAAGTTATTCTAGTGAATTTGAAACTTTTATCTATGGTATTTTTAAGAGCTAAAATCTTCATTTCTTTTATTATGTTTCCTGTTTCTCTGTAATTCCACGTTCATTATTTCATTATGTGAATATTTTTCTTTGGCTCATTGGACATAATTATAATAGTTTCTTTAAGTCTTCCTATGATAATTCCAAATATGTGGATTATCTTGGGGTTGACCTCTGTGATTGTCTTTTGTTGAGACTTGTTCATATTTTTCTTGTTCTGGGAATATCGAATGATTTTGGATTGTGTCTCTGTCCTTGTTGAGGCTTTGCAATTTGTCATAAAGATTATTTTAAATAACCAGTGTGTATTTGAGAAGGAGTATGCCTAGAGTGGGGAAAGAATTCCTAGAAAGGAGTAGAAGGAACAGTGTTTGATGCTATGAGGTGCTTAGGATAGTATCATGGACTGTAAATAGAGTACTCAAAAGAGTCTTGCCCCAGTAATGGGAAATTATTAACTCTGGAATAAAACTGTTCTAGCCTGATCTTTCAAATCTTAAAAACAAAATGTATAATGGTTAAACTGTATCCAGATTTCTTAACTATATCCTAAGGGACAATGTAGGAAGAGAGTATATCCAGTTTGATAAAATGGTAATGTCTGGCACCCAAATAAATATTATAAGGTATAGAAAGTAGCAGAAAAATATGAACAATATAGAGAAGAAAAGTCAGTCAACCAAATCATCTTATAATTGACACAGTTGTTAGAATTAGCAGTCAAGAAGATGTGTAATGATTTTTATAACTATATTCCGTATGTTCAAATTTTAAATAGAGACAAAAAGTATTACGATCAAATTCTATAAATGAGTGCTACAATAATTGATACACACATATATATGGAAGAATCGTCCATTCGATATGGAAGAATTAATCCTGTTAGAACGTCCATGTCTGTACTAACTGACATGATCTACAGATTCTGAAATTGATCAGATGATGGTTGCACAACTTTATGAGTAAACTAGAAATCTAAAAACTCAATAAAGCAACTTTTAGAAAAATAAATAAATTAGAAAAACAATATAAGAGCAGAAGTTTATTACAGAAGAAAAGATAAGTGAATTTGGGGACATAAGAGTAGAAGTTATCCAAAATGAATTGTACATAAAACAGGCTTCTTCTGTCCTCTCAGGTGTTCTGTTCTGCAAGCTCTAGCCTCCTGAGTCTCCCCAGATTCTCAGCTTTACCTCCTTACTTTGGAGAATCTCTAGGCCCTACCCTAGTTATTTTTCTCTGTGCTACCACCTGGAAACTCTTTTCACCAAAGCAGGAACATGGGGCAAAATAGTGATTACACATTTATTTTCCATCTTTCACAGATCACTTTCTCCATTGGCTGATGTCTTGAAATTCTATGTTACATAGCATTTGCCCAGTTTTCTAGTTGAGTCAGGTGACATGGTACATCTAGTTTCTGTTATCATATCTTGGCCAGAAATGGAAGGAAACTCCTTGGCAGGCTAAATTTCTTTTTATTGTGAAAACATTTGTTATTCAGTGAGTCAAGTTTAGTATTTCATAGCTGTAGTGATGATTTCTGCAAAAGTGATGTTAACTTCTTGATTCATGGTATATCCTTAAATAGTGAAATTTTGGTCAGGTAGAACATGGTCAATCCACAAGAATTAGTTGTTTCTCTCTTTATATAGAAATTGCAAGTTATCCTCAATAATTCTTTGTTCTACAGAGAATCACTTGAGTAGTCTCCTGTAATTTTATCTATTTAAATCAAGTAAACTTAATTTTATCTATGTTAAATCAAATAAACTAGAAGCTTTTTCTTGATTGACGCTTCTGGTACAACTGATGACTTTCCTAAATAATTGTTGGATTGTGTACATAAACCAAACTTCTGTAATCTTGGGACTCTCAGGTGTGAAAGTGGCCCAGGCAGGAATCCACAACAGTGAAGGCCTTGCTGCAGCAGTAATAATATCATGCATGTTGGACAGGTTTTGAAAAGGAAAATCATGTAGCTTGACAGAAAAAAAAAAAAAAACTGAAGAAATTATGGGGACTCACCAGTGAACAGATCTTGTTCTTTAATGCAGTCTTTGCAGAATTTACAAACAGGGATGATAATTAGACGAACGTTCTCTTAAATGGGGGAGAACTCCTTTTCTATTTTCCTTTTTAAAAGATGAGAGTTGTGAGCAGGCTATTGAAGTAACAATGTGTATAAATTTTCATGTATTTTATGTAGCCTTGTAGATTCACTTAAGTTCAATTTAAGTGTAAAAAATGGTATTTCCTTAGAAAGATCTGACATATTAGAATAATTTTCTTCACTATTTTTTCTAATATGAGTACTTTAGTTTGCAAAGACAGAAAGATACTTATACTGTCCAAAATAATAAGTGAATTTCAAAAATATATGGGGAAGTAAAGAGGCAAGGGACAGAAGAGTGGCTCTTACTGCTTGGTAAAGTTGAGCCATAGTCTGTTGCTCCACTGACTACTTTCTCCTCCTATTTCTAGTTTAAACACTATTGTTATTGTCTAGCTCTGTGCTTGCTTACTCCTTCGATGTTCTTGCCTGGGCTCGCAAATGGACAGCTACTATTGACACAGGCACCAATTGGGATTCATTCTTCTGAGATCATAGGTAAGGGTTTGGACTTTCACATTGGAAAGCAGGGTCACCTAAATAAAGAAATGAAAGGTGACCGATTTTTTCAGATGCAGGTTGGGGTATGGCAGACTTCCAATTTTAAACACAAAATTATAGCTGTCTACCTTTATTGCTGGTTTAGTAAGAGAAGGAAAACTAACAAAACTTGAGGTTCATGAATAGTTGGGACTTAATATTTTATAAGGCAGCTTGATCTATGAGACCATTTTTCTGAGTTTGAACCATGGCTCTACATATTGTCAACTGTATGATCTGGGCCCAAGAATTTTGCCTCATTTATAAAATAGGTCTGATACTGTCTATTCTAGAGAATTGTTGTGCAGACTAAATGAGTTAGTAGATAAAGACACTTAAAAAAATTCTTGATTCATTGTTAGTATTTAATAGATATTAGCTATTGTTGACGTTGTTATTGACACATAAATTTGGGAAAAGTATTTTAAACGTCTTTACAACTAACCCATAATTGATGATTTTCCACAAGTTGAAAAATCTATGCAAATAAATGTCTATATTTAATGTGTTCATATATTTCACACACGTATTTTAGTCTTTATTTCAATAGCTATATCTATATCTTTGTCCACATTTTTCTTTTCTCAGAATATTTTGAAGACCTCTGAAAGATGAAGGAGACTGTGTTTTATTAATATATTTCCAGTGTACATAACAGAGTACCTAGAATATGGTGGGCACTCAATTCATATCTATTGAATGGAATTGAATTCGTTTGAAAAGAAGGAAATAATATTTACAGTCATGTTTTCTCCTGCTGTGGGAGCAGCTATGCTATGGTACATCAACAGTGAACCTGGAAACACAAGTTCTGGTTTTGAACTTTTTGTATGGTTTTGAACCTCTGTGTCATTGACCCTATCATCTAATCACTCTGCACTGCAGTTTTGTCATCTCTTCAATGGACAACTAAAAAACCCTGGATTATCATAAGAAAAATTAAAGGTAAACTAAATGTGTATAGAGCTACCTACACTTTAGGAATTATTATTGTTTTCTTACCAATTATTATCTTTTCTTTTGAATTCCAATTTTCTAGAAGATGTAGGAAAATATGACAAGTGTCTAAATAATTTTCAAATTTTCATGGCCAAATCAACCCTTAGTACACTTTCTTCTCTTCTGTTGCCTGCGTGACCCATGGCTTATTACTTTCTGGTCTTAACCCCTTGAAGATAACTCATTGTAGAGGAGATCAGTCATTTCCACATCTTATATCCCCCCTTATCTAATTTTACATCTTCTTTGAAAACAGCACAGGGGGCATGATCCATAATGCTACCGTCATGACTTTATGGGAATCCTATCATACTTCTCCTTATTCTTTTCCAGCCTGGGGCAGACAAACCTAATTTCATTTCTATCTGGAAACTGCATGTGGAATGAAAGGTATATTCTGACTGACATCTGGCCCCATTATAGAGGGAACAAATAAAGTACATCTGGCTATTTGCAAATGCCTCACAGAAGAATAGGAGCTTTTTCAGGCAGCGCATTTTTCCGTCATTCTCTAATGCGTTTTTTGTTGCACATTATTTTTTCTCAGTTGTAATTCATTTGAGCTTTCCCTATTATGAGAAGATCAACTGTCATAGCATACATATTTTTTACACTGGTGTAAGGAAAAAACTCAGGAATGTTAGACTTATGCATTGAAACGTGGAACAAAGAAAACAAAAAGAAACTAAGTCTTCTTATATTCTGTAAATCACTGCTTTGTTTCAGAACACGGTGTTTTTCATAATTCATTTTGAAACTGATTCAGTTAATTGTTGCTATCCTGACATTACCTGATAAATTTCTGTTCCATGTTATTTTCCAAATATTGTCAGCTTGCTGCAGACTGGCCTGTAAGTCTGCAGGACAAACAGAAGAGTAGACCAAGAGCAGTCACTTAGGCAGCAGGCATAATGAATTTCTAACAGCAGTAGCTTTGACAAAGAAAAAGTGCCTATTCTTTCTTGAGTCACTTAAAAGACCACTTGCAAGGCCTAGGCCTTTGTGACCACTGAATTTATGGCCACCAATATGTCCATGCTGAAAGACTAGTAACCTTCCTGAAAGTTCAGAGGAGATAATTTTTCTTTCTTTCTTTTTTATTTTTATTTTTATTTTTGGCTCTTTCTTGTTTTGGGAATTAGCTCATTTTAAGCTCTCTAGTAAGTTTCAGCAAATGAGGGTAAAGGGATGGAAACTTGACTTAGACACAAGCCAGGTGAATCAGTGAATGCCATATCCTGATGAATCTTTAGAAATTAAATTTACAATTTATTTTGTATTATATAAATAATGAAATAAATTGTGTTTCTATATATTAGGGGGCCAGCACTAAGCAGAGATTCACATTCTTAAATTTTCAACAAATAATTTTCAAAAAGATGACAAATTCCTAATGACTTTATAGGTTTCATTTTAAGTCAGTAAATCTACTGTGAGGTAACATAAAATTTCAGTGGGTTTCCCCAGATTTCATCAACATGTACCCTGAAGCTTTAAAGTTTGTTTCCCGTGAGCGGTACTGAAATTAAAATTTTGAATTGGGATATGATCTATGAAGAAAGAGTTGATCACTATTATTAATAATTTTCAAGTGACAAGTTGGAGAAAATCTTTTCAATAAATTATACAATTATATCAGCATAGTCATATATGATATTTTATAAACATCCTGGAAAGATAGCACTTTCCCTTGCCTTTTGGGAAATTGTGACATATATATGTGGTAAATATATATATTTATATTTACCATACCAAGTGATTTAGGAATTTTGGTATAGACCCGAATAAACAGCTTTTTATGACATGACCTATCAAAAGGGATCTAAATGGAACTTTCAGGAATACATTCAAAGGCCATTTAGGGGAGACATTCAATTCTGATTGCCTCTGGATTTGTTCTAAATTCCCTGATCAGCTTATGTGACTCTCTTTCAGCTCTCTCTGCCTGCTGTCGCTATTAATAGACATCTAGCTCAGAAGGCCCTCCCACCTCATGAGGGCAAGTCAAGGCACATCTGCGGAGCTGTCTTCTGAACTGTGTTATTTTGAAAATCAAAACTTGAACTTTAAAAGCTGGCTTGATGCATAGCATTTAAAGATTTTAAACATATTTTAAGTCAGTCTAGAGGATGGCAGGATTTGGATTCAGATATGTGAGGATTTGAAAATCAGTTTTTCATTTTTTCAATTGTCTCTGAGATCAGAGCTGGAAATAGGCCAGATTCTAAAGTTGAAACTGTGAACTAAATCAACAACTAGTACCAATGGGATTGTCAATTACCTTTTAGTCATGCACTCTCAGATAATTGCAAAGTAAATAGATCACCTGGTACCCCCATATGCTCAGCGTCCCTTAGCGCAAACCAATGCCATTCTTTTCCAATGAAGCTTGGGCTTTTTACCAATTAATTGTCTAGAATATTTTTAGAACATGAAGACATGAACATCTTTTGAACCCTTCTTATCCAAGGGACACATTTATTTCATAAAAAGATCCCAGTACTCATATTACCCTCTTTAGTTACTGCAAAGAAGGTTGGAAAGAAGTTTGTGGCAGCTTTTTCTAAATATAAAGTAGCATGCAGAGGCAAGTCTCTGTTGTTATAATTTGATAGTGCTGTGGTTGATATTTAATTTCAGTCACTTATGGAAGCACGGAAGCCACCTGCCTGGTCTGGGACCCATGAGCTATTATCTGCCTGGATTTGTCCCAAGGTTTGGCCTGTGGGGCATGAAGAAAGGAAGTTTCTCTGGCTGAAGAGAAGCAGAAAAACCTCTCTCTGGCTATAAGCATGCGTGTGTCAGCACAGAACCCACTCAATGCATCAGCACAGAACCCACTCAATGCACAGTGCTCTTCATTTACTTAATTGACAAATTTGTTGGCTAAATCATCCCTTCTTAAATTAAACTTTTATTTTTTTAAACTTTCTTTTCCTCTGCCATGATTTCCCATTCTGTAATTTATAGGAAGGCTTCCATTGATATTCATTTCCACTTCAGATTTTCCTGCTCTTTGCATATCTACTATTATTTGACTGCATATTAGTAATAATGATTGGTATATTGTACAGACTTTAGGTTTATTTCCTTCTCTAAATGTGCTGAATTTTGATTGGTTGGACAGTTGACTAAATGTTGAAATCTGTGGATTTCTGGTTAAATGTGAACTTCTTTTGGTTTTATCCTTAGAGCTAAGGGTACCGTCCCTACTGCTGAACTTATTCTTAAGGTATGGATTTTCTGAGATTTCAATGGAAAGCTTGAGATTCTTAACTACCTCCTCTAATGTGATAGGACTTAAAAACCTAAGTATGTGGACTGGGAGGCTGATGAGATTTCTGCCATGGCATTGCTTTCTTCTGGGTTATGAATTACATCTTACCTACAAACAACGAACAGTTAAACAGTAACTTGAAAGTTCATACTGATTTTATTCTTCCCCTTCTGTGGATTCCTCCTTTCCACATTTTTTTTTCTAATAGCCCAAGTTATTTCTCTTTAACCTAATATGACAAAGAAGAAGGCTACAAAATTATGTTATTGGTTCATCTTGACTTTCTGAGATTAGAAATTCACACTTAATTGAAGGAAGGTCATTAGAGCAACAAGAATACTAGGAAGACACACTGCATACCTCTGAAAACATATTATAGTAGTTTGCATACATTCATGTCAGCAAATACATGGAGCATCTAGTACTTCTGTGGCAGCATTTGGGTTATATTGGTGAATAAGAGAGACAAAATTTCTGTCTTTTCTTGAAACTTAAGTTCCAGTGCATCAGTCTGAGTTATCCTGTTTATTATAGCTTGAAATTCAACTGGTGAATACTCTATTCCTCCAGGCCCAAGATGCTACTTGACATTAAGCCATATTGAGGATGAATGATTTTTTTATCATGTATTTTATAATACACAAAAAGAACCTGGGTGCAGTGTAGCACACCTCTAATCCCAGTGATTTGGGAGGCTAAGGCAGGAAGACTGTAAATTCAAGTCCAGTCTTAACAACTTACTGAGACCTTGTCTCAAAATAAAAAAGGTTTGGAATATAGCTCAATGGAAAAGCCCCCTGGGTTCAATCCCCAGTACTAAACTTTGTGTGTGTGTGTGTGTGTGTGTATATGTGTGTGTGTGTGTACACAGCAATAGTTAAAATTAATCTGCACAGAGTTAAATAAATATGAACCAGCAAGATATATTTACAAAGTATAAGTTCTTTGCTGTACCCAGATTGCAGAATAGGTTTTATTCAGTGTAAAAAAATGAATTTGGACATCATGGAAGACTGTATATAAAAAGACCTTGGAAACAAAAAGAATTTTAAATATTTTTATAGTCTAGTACTATATAACATAATACACAAAGCACTTATTGTTTATCAACAAGGATAATGGAACAGGATAAAAGCTGTTATTATTATCCCTAGAGTGAAGATGAAGATTATAGGGCATGTAAGTTTCATCCCTGCTATAAAACGGGAATTTAAGTATTATAAAGGGAATATCATTATCAATGCTCATTTGTCATTCTTTTTGGTTTTTGACATGTGTTCTCCTGACTCAATATACAATGGTGGACTAGGATTGATTTTATTTTATTCCAGTTATCAATTTATTATTTTTGTCTAGAACTGGAAAGGTAATCTCTCTAAACTCCTTATGATAAAAGCCGCCATCATCCCCATAAACTTCTCTCCTAAACCTTAGATATTTTCCTACATTTCTTGATTTACCTTATTTCCACTATCCAATCTCTCTTAGCAGCTGTCGTTCATCTCATTTACATGTTCAATCACTCCCTTGTATTATACGATATCCTCTTCAGACCTGGCTCTGTAGTACCTTTGCTCAGTAGTCCCCCAGCCTGAGGAACAGATTTCAGGAGGTGGTGGGTTTAAGGCTGCAGTGATCCACCATGAAGGAAGTTAGACACACTGTAAATGTGGGGCTGACCTGCTTCTTCACTTAGTAACTGTGTTAAGATATTTATGTGAGCTAGGTATCTATCCTCTCTGAACCTCTATAACTTAACCAACAAAACTAGGATGACACTTTCCTACCTCACAGGATTGTTGTGAGGATTAGAGATTAAGTAGGTAAATCACCCAGCTAAATTGAAAGTTCTGGATTAGGGTATTCCCTCTGAAAGCTTTGAATGTTTGTGTGGGAAAATAACCACATAAGAGAGAAGAAAAAGAACTCAGAATAAAATATGAATAGTATTTTTATTTGTAACCTGGGCCCCCAGACAGCCCCACAAACTATTTCTTTGATTGTCTAGAGTAAACTTCCACATATGCCATAGACCATAAAGAAATTCTAAACTAAATAAGCAGAAGACAGTATCCATGTAATGCAGTGTCAAGCATTAGGTGAATGAATGGGAAAACAGAGGAAGTAACTGAACATTTACTTTCAGATTTGTTCCTTAATGAAAATCCTTTCTACTGATAACACAATCTTTCTGATATTTCTTTGGGGAACCATTACACCTACATTTTCAATCTGTAGCATTGCAGAGGACCAACCTTTCTCCTGGTTTCAATAGTAGAACTGAGACCCAGGCTTGGTCAATAGAGGTACAACACATATCTAGGGACATAATTGATTCAGACTTGATCCCATGCTTCCATTCAGGCTAATGAAAGAATCCTGGATCTTGGTACAAATGTTTATTTGCTTGATATTCTAAGCTGATAATAAGTTTTTGGCATTTTGCAGGAAAAGCCTTCCAAAACACAACACAGAGCCAAATGGAGTAAAGAAAGAAATGAAGGAAGGAAGGAGGAAAGCAAGGGAGAAAGGAACAAAGTTTAGATGAATTCCTTTAAAGGCTGGAACTAGATAGTAAAATTTATTCATTCAACTTAGCCATTACTTTTGTTTTGTTTTATTTTAAGCCTGTGATGTTCTCCAGAATTTTAAGCAAGTGCATGGCAGACTGTTTCAGTAAGTTTTTTTTTTTTTTTAAATATGATTTGACTAAAAGATCTGACCAGAACAATTGTAGAGGAGGAAAAGTTTGAGGGCTTACCATCTCAGAGGTTTCAGTCCATAAACAGCTGGCTCCATTTCTTGGGGCTTGAGGTGAGGCAGAACATCATGACAGAAGACTGTGGCAGTGGAAGACAATTCATGTGATGATCAGGAAGGAGAGAGGGAAGGAGAGAGAGAGGAGAGAGAGGGACAGGGAGAGGGACAGGGAGAGAGAGGGAGAGAGAGAGGGAGAGGGAGAAAAAGAGGGAGAGGGAGAGAGAGACCACTTGCCAGATACAAATTTATACTCCAAAGCCATGCCCAGTGTTACCTCATGTAGCCACATCTCACCTGCCATCAGTTACCATTCAATTAATTCCATCTGGTGATTAATTCACTGGTTGGGTTAAGACTCTCACAGTCTAATCATTTCTTCTCTGAACCTTCTTGCATTTTCTCACACTTGAGCTTTTGGGGAACAACTCACTTCCAGATCATAACATAGACCAACTTGTAATCAGACAATATTTAGAGAGGTGGCCAGGCAGAATTAGAAATGATGAATATCTATCAGGAAAAGTGTCCTGGGGCTAAGTTTATCAAATAGAAAGGGAGTGAAGAAAGCAGATTCTATTCTGGAAAGATCAGGGTTATGGTTCTTTGTATCAAAGAATCATCCAATAATCATAAAAGAGTCATGAAGATAAGAGTTTTTTCCTAAGGAATAAGAATGAACTCTATTTACCAGATATAGGTAAAATGAATTAAATACGAGAAAAAATACACCTGATTGTTGATCTGGGGTTCTTTTTAGAACATATTTTTAATGGTATGTACTTATAACATGAAAAGATTTAGAAGCAAGCAACCACATTTCAGGGACAGGGCTCTAAGGACAGTTTTAAATATATACACATATATTTCTCTAGAATATGAAAATCATAATAAAATTTTTGAGTGCCACAAAAGAAAATTTTAAATTGATATATTAACATAGAAAAAAAATGTAGAATGGTTACTTAATGCAATTAGAGTAGATATTTTACTTTGAAAATAGAAAATAATGAAAGGTTTGGACAATGGCTAGACATAAAGTATTTTCCTAAATTTTGCTTGTTTATGAAAACTTCAAAGAATCTTTTATATAGAGAAAGAAGAGAAAGTTCAAAATTAGAAAAATAATTAATGCAGATGTTGTTATAAATTTTTTCTAGAATAAAAGTGAATCTCATATCTAGAACTACTGGCAGATTTCCTAAAATCCTATTAATGATAATGTCAACAAACTGACATATTTTCAATTAAGATGGCACTTCTCAACATAGAATAATAAATTTTCACATTCATGTTTATGAATATTAATTGCACTATTTTCTCAGGGGGTACACCTTGATGTATATAGTAATGCTGTCACAACAGAGTTAAAATTCTAAAGGAGATTATTGATAATTAACTTTTCCAGATTATCTAAAGAAAGTAGTTTTGTTCCCAATCACACGATGATTGGAGACAAAAATATTTATAATGGCCAAGTGAAAATAAGATTAGAATGAGACTTGTGGAATTTTTTTGAATTTTACATTGAGGATTGCTTATATAAGTAATGGGAATAAAGAATGCTTTTGTGTCTTGTAATAACATGAATACCTATATATGGCCTAGGTACAGATAAAAGAAGATTCGAAAGTAGGAGAACAGTTGGAAAGGGATGGAATAATATAGGCAATGCATAACCATCCAAGAACACAATTTTAAGTTTTATGAAATAAAACTGGATGATTTGGTTAATCAACTTACTCCACTATGCTGACATTTCTAATCAAGCCTTCTCTAAGGGCTAAGTTGAGAAAGATTAGAGAGCCCAGTATTCCAAATATCCACATAAAATTCTGAATAGCAAGAGTTTGCAAAATTCATAGACTGCCCCATCAATCATTAGAATTTCTCCCCATCCCCAGCACCTAGCTCTGGAGGGATCCACCTGTTTCTTGAAGGCTTGTAAGTGATTGGCTGTCATTGGCTCCTTCTGAAATTTCTAAGGCCTGCTATTATTTAGGAAGAAGTTCTGATCACTATTTTTTCCATGTTAGAAATAACTTTTTGAATCCAAGTAATAATCAGGGAAGGGGAAATTATTAATCTTATCAGTCAACACTTTGCTTGGTTTAGTGACCTTTAAAGTAAAAAAAAAAAAAAAAACTATTACTATTTTATTACCAGTACTTGCTATCATTTATTGAATGCTCACTATAGTTCAGGTATTTTCGTAAGCAAATAAAATAGAACTGCATTTCTCTTTTTAAAGATGTTTTTCCACATAGTGAATTGTTTTTTGTTTGTTTGTTTTTCTATCATAGTAGCTGTAACTGAACACTGGCCAATTCTAACTGCAAGAGAATCTGGAAGGCAAATCATTCAGGCTTTCTTTTTCTTTTTTTCAGTTATAAGTGGACACAATACCTACAAAAAAATATGTTCTCTAAAGAAGGAATTAACATTAACTTGTAAAAAGCATGATGTTCAAGAGTAGAGAATAGGGGCTGGGGTTGTGGCTCAGTAGAGTGCTCATCTAGCACATGCGAGGCTCTGGATTTGATCCTCAGCACCACATAAAAGTAAATAAATAAAATAAAGGTATTGTGTTCAACTAAAACTAAAAAATAAATATAAATATTTAAAAAGGAGTAGAGAATAGATCAGATTAGAGTGAAGGAGAAAGGGAATTAAAAACAAGGACTAGACAGGAAATGGACACTTAGGACCACTAGGAGATACGTTTTGCCAAAGCTTCTTTTGCTATGAGACATTTTGAAAAATAGATAAATAGTTTTGCTAAAATGAGAAAAATATTCTGAAAGGTTAAAAAGGAAAAAGTAAATAGCAAGTTTATTTCTCAACAAAAACTTTGGCTTTTAAAAATATTGTCCCTACTTATTAAATAACACCTTTTTTTCTTATTAGTTTGTGAATGTATGCTGATTTTTTCAATATTTAGTTAAAAACTGTAGCTGGCCTGTGGACTGCTTCAGATGTGTACTATGAGTCTAATGATTTCATTTCCTACTCATTTGCAGAATGACTCTTTCTTATCTTTAATATCTCAGTTGAAACCTTACTTTTTAAGTAGGTTTCCTCTAAGTATTCAATTTAAAGTAGATTTTCTTTACTCTTTCCCCTCATAAGAATTTCCTTATTTATTTTTTATTACACTAATTTTGTAATACAAAAATTTCATCTTTCTTATTAGGTTCCTTCAGGATAAGCTCTTTTTTATTTATAATTATGTGTCTATGATTAGCATAGTGCCTGGCACATAAACAGCTTTCAATAAGGACTGTATTTATTAAATAAACAAACATTCAATGAACAAATTTGCTACCTTAATAACTGGCTAATGAATTGAGTGAACCCAGTGGGGCTAGACTATATTGGGCCAGGGGAAAAAGCTAGAATTTCCAGTAGTCCCCTACCCTTAGAAAAGAGAAAGGAGATAAGTCTTCAAAATCAAGGCAGAAATATTAGTTTGTTGACAGGGAATTAACTACCTTTCTTCCTTAAAGACTCAGGAAATAAGGAAAGAACTAATATAGTCAAGAAGCTGGAATAATAGACTTGCGACACAGGCCAAGCCAGAGATGTCTTCTTGGAGATGAGGAGGAAGAGACTGAATTTGTGAGCCAAGTTAAATACCTTGATTTAGGGTAGGTTTCAGTTTACTGAGGAACACCTGGTTCAAAAAGAAGTGGATGGTAAAGATCAAACATGACCTATTCTCATTCACATGGACTTTAAAGATTTGTTATAACATCCTTTTTCTTAGCAAAAAATAAAGAAGGAAGAAAAAAGGAAGGAAATGAAATATCTTTAAAACTGTAAAGAGAGTGTGGCTTGATTTAGATAAAGAAGGTCAATGAAGAGATGGGAAATAGTAGTTTTTAAGGCAAAAGAGAGTCTTCCTGAGGGTTGTGGATGGGGAGACTCCTGAAGGAGGGTGAGGACCTGTTCAGCAGCCACCTTGGTAGGTGCTTCAGGAAATAAGAAAGGTGAACAGAAGGTCAACTATGCCCAGAAAGAAACTGCCTCAACCCAACCTTGAGGCATACTTATAAGGGACCATTCAGGACAATAAATTATTTCCTTAAAAATAATTCCAGTTGATTAAATGCTGGGAATGATAGCACCAGAAAGAATATTCTGTGAAGCTATAGCATTTTTATTTGATTGTCCATTGATACATTTTTATTCAGAGTTTGTGTCACTCAGAATTTAGTGTTAAGATAATAAAAAATAATTTCCTGATAACTATATTAAATTCAGTAATCTCATTTCCTTGGCCTAAATGATTTATTTCCAACCCATCTTTGTTACTTTAACAGAGACTTGTGTTTGATGCCAAGTTTTAGTTTGTGGAAGAAATATTTAACATTTTTCGCAACACTATTTTGGCTTTTAAAAAAATATATTTAACTAACCTTCTTTCCAGATCCATGCTGTGGATCCTCTTGTCTCAAGAAATTTGTAGAAAGTCATCATATATCATATCTTTTTTGTTGTCTCAGAATTTGAACAGGTAATTGATGATAAAAAGCCAAGTGGTTTCTCTTCATACACTCACTGCCCAACTGTCAACCCTTTGCTTTTTTTTTTTTTTTTCTGGAGGGTGTGAATATTACACTTATGATGCTGCTATTACTATATTGTACTTATTTGCTTTTCCTTCTAATTTTAAAAACCCGTTGCTTAACTCTTTTTTATTCCTTTTAATCTTCTTGGTGAGGCTCAAGGGTGCTCATAAAATGTTATGTCCATAACCTATATGTCCTATCACTTGGGTAAGTGAAGGTGCCTACTATACTGAAATTACACTGGGAAAAATGAAAAGGTTTTGAGGTGTGGCAAGTAATTCTATTCAGCCCATGGCTTTCAGTGTTTCAGAATATCTGCTGACTTGTTGTGCTATATTTTAGATTCACTGTTTGGAACCAATGACATGTTTCTGAGTCATTAGTAAGAACTGATTCTAAGATATGTAGACCATTTCTTTCATTGCATAGCAATATAATAACCCGGTAGTTTGGATTTTCAAATATAGTTTAATAATATTTGTTAATGTACCATTTTTTATTATTAAAAATTATAGACTATGTTATTTTATAATGAGTAAATTATATTTTCCTCCTGCTTTTTACATGAATCATGTCCTCCTGTGAAAAACTTGTTCCTCAGAAAATCAGAATTTAAAGTGCCAAATTGATCTTTAGAAAGATTCAAAACAGAGGGAAATTATTCTAGGTGGAATTTTCAGAATTTAAAGTCCTTTGTACTTTTTTTTTTTTTTTCAGCACTGGGGATTGAACTCAGGATCTTATGCATGCTAGGTAAGTGCTCTACCACTAGCTATATCCCAAGAGAAAGGGTCTCACTAAGTTGTCCAATCTGGTATTGAACTTTGGATCCTCCTAATTAAGTCTTGGGAGTAGCTGGGACTATAGATATGCACCATTGTGCTCAGCTTAGAATTTAAAGTATTGACCAGGTGGGTTTCACCTTAATTACTGGTTACCAAGCAATGAGCCACACTATTATGGAGATGGTTGAGAAGAAGAAACAGAGGCAAGACAAGTGCCTATCATTTTATGAATAATAGCAGTCACATTAGATTAACAAGGCACACTAAAGTACTATTTTAGCAAATAACACATTTTGATAAATATATATTTTTATTAATATAATCTCCATAGTTTAATAATATAAAAACATTAGGGTCTTAGAATGTTGAACTTAACGGAACACAAATAATCATCTGGTCCAACTCCCATATTTTTAAGATTAAAAAAAAGTGGACATTCAGGTTACAAGATTAGCTTCAAGATTCTTAGGCCAGTGTAGGGCAGACTCAGCTCTTGAAATAAAAGCTTCTTAAAGCCTAATTCAAGATTCTATTGTGTTTAAATTAATATATTTTAAAACTTTTTTTTTGTAACAGAAAGAAATTACTCTGAAAAATATTTCTGATTTTTCACCAAGTTTTCTTCCCACATCTGCAATGTAAAGTTTGATATGGTTGGGGCAGTGTGGCAGTGGTATGGTGTTAGTATGAGGGAGAAATGTAAGAAATAAAAGGAATCAGCAGTAAGTACCACTCTGATGCTGTAGGTAGGAGCATTGGAATCTTGTTGGCCTGTTTGATTTTATTTTGGGGCTTGGAGTCAAATCCAGTGAACCACACTCTCAGCCCAGAGCATTGATTTTTAGAGTATAAATATATACATTTGTGTCACACATTCATCTATCTAATATTTTCTCGTTCATTATAAGAATATTCTGAGATAAATGCCTGAGTGGAAAGAGAGTGCTTATGCTCCTAGTCACTTCTCTGAGTAAAATAAAGTTTAATAGGCAAGGGTATGTGTATAGTCTTTACATATGTAGTTGCCTGATAGATTCTTCTAAACAACCATCCATGAGTTTGGATTTTGTCATGGGCATTGTGTTGGTAAAACACTCCCAGATGTAATGAGTATTAAAAGTAAAAATTTCACAACTAAGAACTAGCATAATAAGTTTCCTTGTATCCATTTGTAATCAATTGCCTCTCATCTTCAGGAAAACATATATTTTTATTTCTGTTCTTATGGATGTATCTTACCTTTTTTCCCCCCTCCCCCCTACCTCTCTTTCTTTCTTTCTTTCTGTAGGGGTTGAACTCAGGGGCATTCAAGCACTGAGCCACATCCCAGCCCTATTTTGTATTTTATTTAGAGATAGGGTCTCACTGAATTGCTTAGCACCTCACTATTGCTGAGGCTGGCTTTGAGCTCATGATCCTCCTGCCTCAGCCTCCCGAGCTACTGGAATTACAGGTGTGTGCCATCACGCCTGGCAGCTGTGTGTTTTTTAAAATGTCATGAACTTCACCAACATTAAACTTTTCTCTTAAAAGATACTATTAGCTACATGAAAAGATAAGTGATGGGCTGGGAGAAGATGCTTTCAAACATATTATATAAAAGATTTATATCCAAAATATGTAAAGAATGCTGACAATTCATTCATAAAAGACTGAAAACTCCAATAATAATTACAAAGCATTTAAATAGATACTTTGGAAAAAGATATCCTTGGATTTTGGCATCTTGCGGTGGGAGCTTACTGAACTCAATCCTTCATGGATTCTGTGGTATGTCTGTCCCACTTGACACCCATAAATGGCACAAATGAAAAAAAGAACAATAATGAAAAGGGTTGATATGGAGCAACCTGAACTCCCATGTATTGCTAGTAGAATACAAACAACAGTATAAACTCAACCTTTGGAAAGTTCACTGTGTGTGTGTGTAGTCAGTCTCAATAAAAATCAACCCATGACTACACATGGAAGTAAAAATCCTTTAACATGTGTGGTTAGTCATGGCTGCTTTTCAAGGATAAGAGACTTTGGTAACTGAAAAACTGTTCACAATCTCAGTGCTTCCTCTGAATTTCTCAATGGTGAAAAAATATATATACAAAAAACCAAAAAGCAACCCAGGGACCTGAAAGCAAATGCCAATGATTCTGTGAAAATTATCTTTTCCTCTATGAATAGAAGACTATTTAAACATGATGGTGGTAAGGTTGAAGATGCCAAGTAAATTTGTTTCCACTTTAGTTCTCCAGTACTCTTTGGGATGATTAGTGCCTGGATAGCTCATCGTATTGCACAAGGTGTTATCTGTTTCTTTTGTTTTCAGAATGATTTTAATATAAGATCAAGGAAGTTACTCCTACATTTATCCCCATTTTAGCCTCATTTTTTTTAATCCAAACATCTACAGAGACACTGCTACTTTTAGAACCACAAAGAGCAAAATGAAGATGGGGAATTAGTGGAATGACTCAATTTGGCTATAACTTATATATAACATAAATTATAACAGGAAAGAAGTATATGATTTAAAGAAAAAATAGTTGTTTCATCCCATACCACTTTAGATTCTTAGGATCTAAGCACTGGTTTTGCTTTTTTAATTCAAAACAAAGACAAATATGTTCTTCCCAGGTATTTCTGTCTCAGTTAAAAAAAAAAAGGAAAGTATTAGATTCCCAAACTTTAAGTACAGTTACAACTCTTATTTTCATTAAATTGGATAAACTTTCTCAGGGATGTGCAAACATAATGTGTCTATTTCTCTCTCTTTTTTTCCTTTTTTTTTATTAAAAAAGACATCCAACTTATTTCAGAGAAGAAAATTGGAACTTCATTGATAGAAGAAAATAACTTTTTTTTTTTTTTTTTTTTAGTGCTGAGGTTGAGCCTCAGGCCTTACACATACTAGGCAAAGTACTCCAACACTCAGTTGCATCTCAGCCTAGAAAATAACTTTTATGAGTTTCAGACTTCCTGGGAATTTTCCAAGCAATATTGTTTGTTGTGAGGGAAAAAGGAAGAAAATGCTATGCCATTGCCCTAGAAAAACCCCTATTGTTTTTGCTTCCCTGAAGTAACATGGCAACTCTTGTCTGTCTTAATCCACAAAACAATAATTATTTACTACAAACACCCTGGAAGTGAATTTTTAATATATCCTTTGGGACTTTTAAGACCTCAAGTAAAATTGAAGTGTTTTGAGGAGTAGTGATTCATGACACTCACTTCTTGGGAGTCATGGGAACAGATGTTCTCAATACCACCCACAATGGTCATGTAAACTCCAAAATGAAATGGAGAACTGAGGCAGCTTTCCAGATAGAGCTGGTCACAAAGCAATTTGCACCTCAATTATTTGGGTGTTGCATGGGGCCTCCCATCTTTCAAATGTTCCCCTTGGCAAGCAGAACACTCACTTTAGGAAATTTCCATAGAGGAAAACATAGGAAAAAAATATTTATATATACATACACATACTCATAGACACAGTTCAGATGTTTTAATCTACTTGAAACAGATTTAAGAGTTGATTAAAAGCTTTGCTAATAGAACTTTTCATTTAAGTTAGGAAGCTATACTAACTTTATTATGAGAAGGGGAAAAATTCAAACAACAGAGTGGAGAATTCCTAAAATCTCCGGTTAAAAGTCTCATTAACAAGCAAGGTTCAATAGTCCTGTATTAGAATATCCCTGGTGGACCCTATTTATCTCAGCATTAACTGTCTCCCCCTGCCCAGCCCCCCTTAATTCTCAAATGCTTTCTGGTATGAATTAAATGGCCATTCTATTTAAACATGATTGAGTCCAACACCAGTTCAAATTATTCTCTCAATGTGATGGTTTGAAGTATAGAAAAGCAGAAGAGATATAGAGAATTAATAATGTGACCAATTACAAAAGGATATAATATACAAAAAACCCAAATTTCTCACCCAGCATTTTTTTGGTCTTGTTTTGCTTTTTACATAATTATAACCTGAGACTTCAGGGTAATAAATTAGGATATAAGGCAAGGAATAGAACAGATAAGAAATTTTAATATCACATATTATCAACAAAGGTAAGCTGTAAGTGGTAGCTTAGTGTGCAGAGCAAATGATTTTCCTAATATTTGTCCCCAGGACTGAGCAGCTTTAACCAGTTGTAGATTCTGGATCAAGGCAGTTTCCTACATTTGATAAACCTGACCTTGTAGGCATTACAGAGAATTCCTGCTGTGTGTGGGAAAACCACTGAGGTGGAAGATAGACAGAGAAATACAAATAGATACAACAGAGATGAGAGAAAAAAGAAGAAAGAAACGTTTTCACAGTCATGAAATTATCTTTTGTTCAAATTAGCCCCCCCCCTTACACTTGGTGTGGACCACATAAGAGTACTAGTGTGAGAATCAGAATGAAGAAGAATCAGCCCTACTTGGGCCACTCAGCCCCAGGACAGAGAAGTAGCTCAGTAGTGTCTGTTTTATTCTTTTCAACTATAGAAGTCTCAGACAGGAGGAGGGGCAGGCTTGTCACCTCAGGAGCTCCCTGGAAGGAAGCATTAGAACTGGAAGAAAAGTTGTCTTTCTCCTCCAAAGAAATCTTCAGTTATCTTTCTCCTCCAAAGAAATAGAGAAGAGAAAGAATATAAAAGTTTTTAGCAGTTCAGGTTTTGTGATATCATGGTAAAGCAATGTTTTAGATATGGAATTAAGTTTCCAGAGAAAGCATTTTTGTGAAGGTGGAATTCCTTAGAAACTGCTCTCTTTGCAGATCAAGTTTCTTTTCCTAGCATTGATTTCCCCAAACTTCTCCACCCTGAAAATGTAGCCCTTTCTGGAGCCCACTTTTCTGTTTTTATGTAGTTATCATAATGATCCTATCAGCAAATGACATCATTGAAGCCGGTTACCTGTGGTTAGAGTGACCTTGTGTGTGAACTGTTTTCTTTGTGTTTGATGAGCAGTACTGTACCAGAAGAAATTTTGTTTTGCAGATTGTTCACATCACTCACATCACACTGTTAGAACCAATTGCATTATCTGCCACAAATCATTGTGACTGCAGGATGTTCATTCTCAGTCAAAATTACAGACTTCTCTATTTGTGGGGAAAGTGAAAACAGGGGTGTGCACATGAGTTTCAAACCTGAATACATTGATTCATTTCCAGGGAAGGGAGAGGTAAGAAGATGACATGTTTCCCATCAGTGGACTGAACCCGGGACTGGCAACAGTATGTTCTGTTTTACATTTAGATTAAATGTACCTTTTCCCAGCAGCTGCCTGGTGATTACCACAGAGGGGATTTCAATCAGCATGGTGAGAGGGTGATTACATTTCCCTCTCATCCATGTGGCCTTCCCTTTGGCTTCTAAGATGTGCCTGGGAAGGACAGTGCTGATAGCTTTTCTGACTCAACCCTGTGGGCATCACTTTGCTTTGGAGGAACTGAGGTTGAAGCAGTGAGGAAGCGCTCATGGGGATTTTGGGATAGTCAATCTTCTCAGGGTCAAGGCCACTTAGAGGAGCACGTACTGGAGTAGCTCTATGAAAAGCAAAAACAGTGCTGTGTTCCTGACTTATACATTTTTCATTTTAATTCATTCCAATTCCTTTGTGCTCTTGCTTTTAATGTGATTCCACTCCCCACCAAATACAGTCCTCCTAAAATTTTAAATTTTCTTGCTGAGTTTTGCATGGGTCATTTGTCTTCTTAAATTCTTTTCTATATTGTTGATTATTCATTTTTATTTGTTTATTATTTATTTATTTTTCAAACAAATAAAACAGATCATTGGAATTTCCTGCTGTGGTCCCAGACTGTTTTATGGTCACCTAGCAACTTGAATGTAATACATTCTGAATTATATGGAGTGGCTTTGCTTATGTACTATGTTTACATTATGCAGTTTGTTCAGGGAAAAAAAGAAAGGGAAAAAAATCAATAACAAGAGCAGAGAAGCATTCCATTGTTTCTTCCCCACAACTCCTAGGAACATCTGGTCTCATTAATCTCTAGTGCCTTGGTCTATGTGATAGACACATCCTGAGTTTCCATTCATCTCCAGCATGGTCCATTGAAAATTGCTGTTGCATAGCAATATGGGCAGATGCTTTTAGAGCATGTGTTTTTCAAAGCGTTCAGAAGGAGCAGCATGTCCAGTAGAGAATAGAACACAACATGCTTTACCTTATGGTCACTGGTGTGAGTGTGTCTCTGGTCACAAATAACTGCAGGATCAGTTCAACAAATTGGGTGGTCTTAGCTTAATTTCTTACAGATAACCAGCGTGGAGTAAATGTTGACAACCACACAGTGAATTATGTTTGAGCTTGCCTAATGTGGTTTCTGAGAGACTGTGGTCCAGGACTGCCATATGGTGCAGGCACATTAGGAAATTCTTTATTAGGAATTTTAGCAATTAAATTACTTCAAAATTCAAAACGGGATTCACCTTGTAAATGTTATGCAAAAGGCTGGGATCCTGTGTAGACTGACTTTGATAGAAGTATAGAATTTGCTAGGAATTTTATAGTAAAAAGATTATGAATCTTAGAATCTGAGGGTACAGCTTGGATTTACACTTAGAACAAGCAATTTAAGCAACTGTGACCTTGGAAAATGTGATTTAACCTAAATCTCAATGTCTTCATACATAAAATTGGGATAAAATTGTCCACTTTCAGGGATTATGATGATTAGATTTGAGGACAGGGGGCATATCTGAAATATCAGGTATGTATTTTTACTCACTTTCTTCAAAACAACAAAACAAAATAAAAAACAAAAACAAAAAGAGTAGGTGAAGTTTTACTACACATTCTGAGTTGATGCTATTAAAAGGCTATTGATGAAATTGCTCAATCTTTTAGGGATCCTTGGGGAGTGGAAAGGAGGAATCACAGTGGCATTAGGAATTACTTCTTCAGTGAAGGTGGGTTGTGGTGTGCCACCAGCAGTGATGAAGTTAGACAATTTGATTTTGGGGAGTGTATCTTGAAATTGAAGGAAATGTAGTTCATCAGGCAACCTTAACACGGTGATGCTGACCCAGGAATGTGTTTACCTCACTGAATTTTGCCATTCAACAAACTGTTTCTCAGTTTGTGAGAGGATGTTTCATCATTTATGAGACAGAACTCATCCCTTTCATCAGGAAACCACTTCTGCGGTAACTCATTCACCCCTACAATAGAAATATTAATCTATTCTTGAGGGTGAAGTTCTCTCAACCTCTTAAAGGCATCACTTCCCAACAACATCACAGAGGCAATCAAACTTTAAAAATGTTGGAGGGGACATCCAAATGATAGCAGGTTACAAGGTGGATCTTTATTTTCCCCTGTGGTAACAAGGAGTGAAGATCCCAGGGCCTTGTGCAGGTTGACCTTATTCTGATTATGGAGGCAAATTTCTCTTCTTTTTATAAGTGTTTAAATTTTCAAGACTCCACTCAATCAATTTCATCTTTTTTCAAGGTGTCTTTTCTGACTTTCCCCCTCTTTGATATCTCTTCTCTACATTCGTGTATTATTTCACATCAATAGTCACAGTTTAACTTTTAATAACATATTATCTTGGATAACTTATTTTGCAAAGGTGATCTTTTCTTCCATTTTGTTACTCTGTTCTCTGCTTCAGGGTATTTGTCAATGTTCCTAATGTAATAGCATTGTTACATAAAATGTGATAAGCAAGTACTTATTAATTAATTGATCTGCTGATATTTTATGTTCCAATGTAATTTATCTATACATCCCAAGAGAATATGTGGGTATATTTCTGGTATTGACCCTTACCTAGCTCTCCTTCATGAAGGAAACACACTTCACAGTCATCTTGTACAGTCATGTGGCTAATTCTGGCCAATAAGCTGTGAGTAGGTGATGTAATACCTTCAGTTTCAGGCAATGAAAAAGCTCTTACAGAACTGTGAATGCCCCATGGTGAAATGATAGAGACACAAACTGGAGCAGCATGGATCACTAAGTCACTGCCTAGAGGACAGCTGCCTAAGAGAGTTACCTGATGTCATTGGCTATGTCCTGTAAACAAGAAATACACCCATGTTGTTAGGGGATCTTTAATTTTTATCATAATTCAAATTCATAGTCTCTGGCTCTTTTGGTTTAACTTGTAATCACACTATAACTTAGATTTTCTAGATTACTTATATCAGAGGCTGTGTTGCAGCATTTATACTTCCACATCTGGAAGTTTCACTCACTTAACTAATTAACTGCAGGCTGTTCACAACAGATTACCTCTTTGGGAATTGTATTAGCTAAAGGGATTCTCTTGGTCCAAAAGTCACTTTGTCTCTATAGAGCACTCTGCATTCAATGACTAGCAGAAAAGGTGGCCTAAAGACCAATGACCTTGCCTCAATAGGAAACAATTTTAAAGAAGGAGCATTAAGTTTCTTATGGCAAGTACATTTAAATCCAACTTCTTCCCCCACCCAATGTGCTTCTGTCACTCACAAACAGATACCATTCTCAAGGTCATTCCCCATAAAACATTTTGCAGGTACACATCTTACTCAGAAACTCCCAGGGAATTAATATAAATTAATACAAAGTTGTTTCAAATTCCAATAATCCTAAATTCATAGAAGAAAGGTAAAATTGGTACAATTTGAGTCCTGGGAGGATTCTTTATCAAACCACCTTAAAAATATAGAGACCAGGATTCAGGACACTTATTTTATGCTAGCAGTCATTCTGCAAATAACTTGCTGTGACACAGTTTCTTTATCTGCTAAATATGGATAATGATATATGTGCTAATAAGAGCGAAGCGTTATTTTGTGCACCAAAAGTGAAATTGTATTAAATAGTGTGATGTTTTCTACATAAGCTGTGACCCTACTGGGTAAGACCAATAATGATGTTTTGATATTATCCTCATCATCACTATAATCTTATTTAATAAATAATTAGAGACTAACGAAGAATAAAACATCACTTTTCTAACATTCTTTCTGGATTTGGTTTCACTCTCATTTATAGAGAGACTGCATTTATGATGTACTTGTTGACTTTTTGGGGGGCAGGTTTTTCAGTAGATAGGAGCTCTCTGAGGACAGAAGACATTAAAATACATTTAAGTGTTACACAGTATCTACAATAAAGCCTCATAGTGAGTAGGAGCCTAATGCATATTTATTAAATGTTCCTTTTGGGGACTGCATGCCTGGGGACATACGTAGGAACTGTTTCTTCAGAAAATCTTTTGACTTGTGTTTTTGAAGTCAAGTGAGACAGAAGGGAATTTATGAAGATTCAGTCAGCCAACATCAGTCTCATCTTCCATTTTCTCTTTACCTTGGGGAGGAAAGAGTCAATCCCCCAAGGAGATATCAAAATTGTGCTTTAGTGAAACATGCTCAGAAATGGTGGAAAAAGTGAGCCTATTTTAACTTCAAAAGATATAGAAGTAATTCTGGTCTTACAGGTAAGCGTTCAGATATTTAAAAACACAAACAGAAAGAAAAACAAGCAGAACTTTAGGCTGCTTTGGGCAGTTTGAAGAGAAAGTTATGAATGATGGTGCAATTAAGAATTTAATCTCATTTAGAACCATGCTACCACTTCACTAATAATACCCCATGTAAGCATTGCCCCCCCCCCAGAGGTTTCTAGCTATAGAGTCTTTTGAAGTAGTTAATACCCAGCTGTTTTGTATGCAAAATAGAATTATATCCCTGGTTGAATGTTTTGTTTTTGTCATTGCCTGGGCTACATCTGCTAGAAAAGGCTGAGAGAGGTCACCATAATCCCAAGTGTATGATTAATAACCAGCTGAGCATAAAGCAGGAAAAAGCAATGTGGAGGAGATGATCTACCTCCTCCACGGCAGTACTGTATTTCGTTGCATTTGTATTGGGCAGCATTGTATTTCAGGGTAGCATGAGATCCAACATTTTTAGTAATTTATTTTTTCCAGCCAGAATAGGCTGTGCTGATTGGAGAAAGAAGAGTTGACTAATATTTTGGTCAATTAAAAGTACATATATTTGTTGGTAAGAAAGAGAAATAAATGGTCATCATTCCATAGCTCATTTCAATGAAATTGCTTCAAAATGACTACTACTATTCCAGGGATTATCTTACAAAATTCACTGAGATAAATCTTCAGAGAAGGAAATAGAATGCCATTACGTGATGTTATCATAGCACTCCACTCAAGCAGTTAGGATAAAAGGAGCATAATTTACACTTCTGAAACACCTTCCAATGCAGACCTTCTGAATATGTTGCAACTACTCAATTATAGTCTGAATCATTTTGCAAATCATTTTACTTTACACATACCATTTAAGTGGCTCAGTATAAGTTATGTAATAAAAAAAAAAAACGGAGCGTTTTAGGGATGAGTTCCCTTCAAAGTTAACCCTCAGTCTAGAACAATCATAGCTGTTTGTGAACACTGTGGTCTAGAGCACCTGCAAATATTCAATGAAGTGTATTTTGTTAATTTAGGAGTGCTGGGAAGTAAACAGAAGTCCAATCTGTAGGAAAATAAATAGTGGAAATAAAATAGTAATTTTTGCCAAAAGTTTTAGGTTGCCAAGATGACTGGGTTTAAATTACATGTAGAGGAAAAACAATCACCCATCATACTGCTTCATCACAACTCCTCCCTATAGCTATTATCTTCTCTGTTTCTCCTTGTTGAATATGTACTACCTGTGATATTAGGTAGATTTAATTTGCATTTCATGTATCAAAACATGTAACATGGTGACATGATATGGGGGCCTTGTGGCTTGGCAAGTGTTGGCAATTCATTATGGATCAGACTAAGTCTTAAGTCCCCATATGTTTTCAGATAACCTTGGAATAACCTTTTTTAACCCTTTCCAGTAGTCATCTTTCACATTGGATCTATTATCAGTATCTTCAAAATATGTCTGGAATAATCCATCTACTTCTCATCATTCCCACTGTCATCCTCAAGTCCAAGTACAACCATCACCAGGAACCATCATTGTATCTACGGACTGATATCCCTTCCTCTATCTTTTCCACTTCAGTATATTCTCAACAGAGTAGCCAGAGACCAAATCATCTAATTCCTCCATTCAAAAGTCCCCAGTGGTTTCTTGTCTCACTTTGTGGAAAAGCTAACTTTTGTGCTGTTGCCCAGGAAAACTTATGTGATTGGTGATATGGACTGCTCTGCTGCCTGACTTCCTGTGTGCCAGTCATGCTGGTCCTGACTCATCTTGAACTACTAAGCATGCCTGCCTGAGGGGCTTTCCATATTGCCTTCTCTGTGCCTCAGATGCTCTTGCCTAAGATTTCTAGAGTTAAATCCTTCATTTAAACACATTTTTACTCAAAGTTCACTTTTTGAGTGAGCTCTTGCCTATTGACGAGAGTCTTCCCCTGATTTGTTTTTCTCTGTAGCACTTATTACTATATAACAATTGCTGGATTTAAGACAATTATTTTGTTCATTTTCTGTTCTGCCCCGCTTAAGTCTACATTCCTTGAGGACAGACCTTTAGGCTCTGTAGTTCATGGGTTTATCTTTTATGCTGGAGAAATGCCTGGGGATGACAATTTACTACACATATTATTTGTGAAAGAAATGAATATATTCTGATTTCAATATATTGCTTTATTGCTTCTTATACCAAGTCAAACTCCGATTTTAGAGGACACCTTGGTCTCTCTCATAATGGTAGTCATTTATTCACTAACCTTGGCAAATTATTAAATGAAGATATTCTAGGAAGAAAGAGTTATACCTCTTTAAAAAAACATAGAAAATGGAGGTAGATTGTATTCTTGTGGATAGAAACTTTGTGGAGAAGCTTAGCAGTTATTTAGCTATTTGGTTTTTTTGGGACAGTTTAACTTAGATTTTAGTAAAATAAAAGCACATTATTACTTCTATTTCTTTATTATGGTATTGATTATTGAGTAAGCCCATTAAGAAGTATAAGCAGGATAAAAGAATTTGAAACATTTCCTGGAGCAATGGTATACATTATCATTTCACTTCTGAAAACAGGGTTTGCCCATGAACCACTCCTCCCTGAAATAGCTGAAAGTTGAGAAATGATCAGATTCAGAATTCTGTCTCAAGCATTGTTAACTCTGGTTACACAGAGCTAAGTCTTTATGAGTAGAAATGGGTGGATCTAGTGACAGAATTATAGCCTCTCAAGACAGGAAAGTGTCACAGATATGACTTTCTGGTAGCATACCTTGGTGAGAGCCAGTCTCTTCTCCTATGTCCTTTCATGATTCCTCCAGCATACTCAATAATTAAACTCATTCAATGGGGGGAGTGTAATGTTAAAAGTAGTTTATCTCTGGACACTTTTGTTGGAGAGTTCACTCGTGTTGACTTAATCTATCTCCTTGAAGTTTCCTCAGAAACTCAAGGATGCATTTATTCAACAATGTGGACTGTTGAATAAATGCATCCTTGAGTTGAGTAGAAATAATTTGCGAAAAAGGTGACAAAGGATCATGTAACTTGATAGTAACACTTGATCAACACATAGTGTAGCAGTAACCAAAAATGCAAAAAATCTACGAAGAGTAGATGATACAAATCCAAAAAATACAATAATTTAGAATTATTTCCTGTAGAGACAAATAGCCCTTCCCCTCATGGTTTGAGAAGAATCAGATACAAGTGTATCTGATACACTTAACATTGTATAAATGAAAATTTATAAAGACAACTATGTATTACTAAGAAACAATATATTCTTTAAAGCATATTTTAATGAAGTAGGAAAGGTAGTTTGTTGTTTAGTTTGGTAATTTCTAAATTGTCTGGAAAAGTATTTACATGGTAATCATTGCTCTCTAGTGATAGTGAATAAATAAAACATTATTGTAATTGTGTAAACAAACATCTAAAGGTTATATGCATGTTATAGTCAATTTATATGTTTTTTAAAATTGGCACAGAAATAAGTGTGAAAACAATAATATTTTAAATGTTATAAGGGAGAGTAAATTATTAGAAGTATGCATTGAATTTGAAGTATAACAGAATTCATGTGAACAAAATAAAATATCTCTATCTCTAGAAATCATTTGCATGAAATCGTCAAGCTCAATGCTTATGGTCAATTAAGTGGAACTGAGCTAAACTTTTGAAATTGAGCCTGAGCACTTCTGAGGCACCTTCTGACATGTCACCTTTGCACTCTGACCATTCAAACTTTGACAAAATTGATATTTAAGTATTTGTCCCTCTGCATTTACATACATGTCCACATGTGTCAGTTAAGAAGAGAGAACACACACACATCACAGAGAACATGTTGCAAGAAGGCCTAAATTGTATTTGCAATTTTAGATTTCTCATTGTGTTGCACTTTAGGAGATCTGGTTTCTTTTCTCAGATCCATCACTGTACGATGGCAAGCATTTAATTTCTTCAAATGCTTGAGAATTCTTCTGAATAAATGAATATTAAGATCTTAGCTTCAGTAGTTTATAATATCAATTTATGATTATTTTGGATTGGAAACATTCATCTATTAGATGTGAATGTTGACCAAAGAATAATGACAGTGAAATGCTGTGATGACATGTGCAGAGTATCTTCCATTTGTTATCTCACTCCCTCCTTCTCTGTACTGATGGGCTCTAGTGCAGTCTTTTTGCAAGGCATCAAAGAGCTCCCTTGATCTCAGAGCAAGGAAAGAAGGAAGGGAGGGGTACAGAGCGAGCCTGAATGAAGAGTGAGCCTGCTTCTTCCCTGCAGGTAATCATGGCAGACTGGTAAGATGAAGGCTGAAGCTCCTTTCAGGCAATCCTCTCCGTATCACAGTGAGTGCTCTCCTCTGGCCCCTTGTCCTTAACCTGCCCCATGTTATTAGCCCTTTGCCACTACACTCCTCTTTGTAATTCTCTTACTCTCTGACTTTGTCTTTGCGAACATTTTCTTTTTTAAAATCATTACAAATTTTTCCAGGAGGTGAGTAATATCACTTTCCTGCTGGGATTTTTGCTGATGGGAATACAAACCCTTGTCTTGCTACAGTAGAGACAACACATATTATATTGCATGGGATGGATATTTGAGTTACTGACTCTGCCTCAGTCATCAACCTGGAACTTCCTCTGTCTGACCAAAGAGTTCAGAAACAGTACTCCTCTCATTGCCACTGGACAGGCAGAGGGAAAACAGTGACCCAGGAGACAGGACACTGAAAGCAGAGGGAAAGGTTCTCACAGGCTCACACAGAAAGAAAGGAAAACCCATCTCAGGGAGGAAACAGTATTTTGTGGTGACTGAATACAAGAATAAATCACCTTAGAAAGCCTGCTCACCTTCAGAGCGAACTCTGCAGTGACAGATGAAGAGACTAAGGATTTTTCACATATAGTTATAAGTAAGTTCCTTGAAACAAAGGAAAACCCGCCCACACTGAGGCAGCCTGTGGGCTAGGTGGCAGGATGAAGGTCTATCAGCAAATCTGGCAGCCCAGGAGGTATCACACTCAGCAACAGCTGACTTGGGTTCTCATCAGTTAATAGGAGAGAAAACAAACACACAACCTTGAACTTAATTCTAGAATCCTACAGTATATAACTTTAGTTTGTTGTTAGGAACATTTCTTTAGTTGACTAGATATGGAAATAGGTGATAGTCAGCTAGATTGATTGATTAGAAGATGGAGGTAGATTAAGAAGAATTTAATAATAATTACAAGACATTATATCATATAGTCATACTTTCACTCAGTCCCAAACTTTAAAAATCTGAATTTAATCAAACCTACTCTATTACAAGTAGGATACTTACATTTGAAATAGTTTTTTCCCCACCCATTGCTAAGGATTAAACCAGGGCTTTGCACATGCTAGCCTGCTAGGCAAGCACCCTCCACTAAGCTATACCCCAGTTCTGGAAAAAGGTCTTTATAATTGAAAACAAAAACTAAACACCCATCATCTACTCAGCACTGAATGAGAAGGGGGAGCAGTGGAGCACAGGGATGTCTTTCAGGTCTGGCTGCTGCTCCTTCAATCTGTTTTTCACTGGATCTCAATGTTATGCATCCTTCACTTTTTTTCCTGTCATTTGCTCAATGAGGCCTTGAGGATTTTTTTTTTATAAATCTTTAATCCTTCTACTTCCTACTGTATTTTTTTCTTCTTAGAATTTATCTCTATCTTATCAACATTGTTATTATGGAATATAATTTTTTGGTCTGTTTTGTTTAGCACTTTAACTTTTGAACTTACAAGAGTACCTGAAACATAACAGTTTATTAACTTTTTTTTTTTTTAGCAAATGAAATGTAGGGAGGAAGGAAGAAAGAAGGGAAGGAGGATGACTAGGACTCAGGAGATCTTGGGAGACGAGTCATTTTTCCATTTGAGGAGAGGTCAGGAAAGACTTGGTGAAGATCTTATTTTTGGTTTGAGTATTGAAAGATGAGTATTTTGCTTTTGGAGGAAGGAGATGGTGTTGAATTAAAAAAGGGAATGATTCAAATGACATGTCAATCATCTTGATGTGAGCATAGCTCAAAATTACTTGTGTTTAATTGGAACCCCCACGTAATAGCAATTTCCTTATCACTAGGTCTTTTCACGTAGATTCTGGAGGAAAACACTGGGGGAAGTCTTAGTGCAGTAATTCTCAACTCAGGTGATTTTTCCCCTCAGGGGAAATTCTTAAATGTATGAAGATATTTTCAGTTGTCATAAAATGGAGAATGTTAGTGGCATCAAATGGGTAGAGGCGTGATAATGCTACTAAACATCCTACAATGCCCAGAAAAATGTCTCACAATATAGAATTGTCTGTCTCAAAATACCAGAGTGCCATGGATGAAAAACTCTAGTTTACAAGGATTAGGTGAGATCTGGCCTATTCTCCAATCTGTGCTAGCACTGAGGTTAAGATATTTTTTAAGAGCAAGATTTTTTTTTAATCAGTTTCATTGCAGGTATACAGAATAATCAGGTACATATTAGTAATAATGGGAAAAAAAACCTGAATGTCCTTTGAAATATATGTTAGCATTTTGTGCATTATCTCCAAAAAGTACATTGGGCTTAATATAGTTCTGTAGTACCTTGTTTGTCTTAGTCTGTTTTGTGCTGTTATGACAGAATTCTTGAGACTGGGTAGTTAATAATGGACAGGAATTTATTTGCTCAAAGTTTTGGTAGATGGGAAGTCTAAGATTAAGATGCCACTGTGTGGGTGAAGAGCCCAAGAGAAAATCAACTCCAAGAGCCCTCCTTATAATAGCATTCATCCATTCATGGGAGTTCTGGCCTCAAGACCAAACATCTTTCATTAGGCCTTGCTTCCCAAAAGTCACACTCTGGATTAGGTTCCCAACACCTGGATTCTGGGGAGAAGGGGACACATTCAAACCATAGCATTATTTTTACACTGATTCTGGAATTTTTAGGAAACAATTACTATATTAAATTATAAATTAATGAAGTTTCCCAAGTTAATGGACAGAAGTTTAGGGATCATTGCTATTGTAATTAGGAGGACATCTAATTTTCTTGATTGCTGGGAGTGTGTACAACATCAGTATTTTCATCTGCAGAGACACACAACCCAAGTGTTGAGAAAGCCTAAATCCAATGTTTGCAAAGCCATTTCATATTTGCACTTCAAACATTTTACTTTACTGTCACAAAAATACCTAATATGAGTTTTACCCTCCTATCAAATTTTTATTTATTTTTTATTTTTTTTTAATTTTTTTATTGTTGGTTGTTCAAAACATTACACAGTTCTTGAAATATCATATTTCACACTTTGATTCAAGTGGGTTGTGAACTCCCATTTTTACCCCATATACAGATTGCAGAATCACATCAGTTACACATCCATTGACTTACATATTGCCATACTAGTGTCTGTTGTGTTCTGCTGCCTTTCCTATCCTCTACTATCCCCCCTCCCCTCCCCTCCCCTCCCCTTCTCTCTCTCT
>NW_026000026.1:56426546-56507678 GCF_001458135.2 Marmota marmota marmota | reverse complement strand
CGAGAAGCAGTTTCCGCGGGCTCCTTAGCCCTGGGTCAGAGCAGTTCCGGGAGCCGGAACTCGGCCGCTCCATGCTCGGTGTATGCTCTGATAAGGGCAGGCTCCAAGAAGCAGTTTCCGCGGGTTATTTAGCACTGAGCCTGAGTAATTTGTCTGCAAGCCGCAGGCGAATGGCAGCCTGAAATTACCTGTTCTATGGCTGAATGAGCTGCGATCAGTTGAAAACAGGGATGGTGACGTCAGCTCTCCAAGATGGTGGCCACTGGCCTCCTCTGTGGTCTGACCGGTGTGGAGAACTGAATTGGACCGCTTCCTTCACCTGTCTCAAACCCAGAATTCAGCACTTAGTACGGTAATTGCACAGCTGGCAGAAGCCTGCGGAAACTGCAGCACTGTATCCCTGCGTCGTTATCTCCTCGTTTCCCAGCGCACGCCGCAGACTCTAGCCGTGGGGCGATTTGCTGAATAAGCAGTGTGACCCTCCGTGCGGACAAATCTCTCGCGTTTGAGCCCCCGTAGCCGATCCTCGTGCGATGGAAATCCTTCCTTCAGGTTCCGGAGCACCCCACTATTGCTGGAAATTCCTAACAAGATAGCCTTTAGCCGTCCTGACTCGTCATTCTCCCACACAGTGATGCGGCACACGGGGGCAATGCACTCCCCTCACCGCCATCTTCCTCTAATCCTCAAATTTTTAAATGAGTAATATTGTTAGGTGTTGTTGACTATGGTCACTATTCTGTACAGTAGATGTCTAGAACTAAGTCATCTTACAAACGTGTATCGTGTGTGTGTGTGTGTGTGTGTGTGGTGCCGAGGATTGCACCTAGGGCTTCGTGAATGAAGCAAACACTACCAACTGAGCTTTATCCCCAGCCCACATATGTGAATCTTTATATTAATTGAAAAAAAAAAAAAAACTATTCACTTCTCCTCTCCTCAACCCTTGGAAACCTCCATGATACTCTCTGCTTTTTATTTTGACTTCCAGGTACCTTATGTAAGTGGAATCAAGATATGCTGGTCCTTCTGTGATTGACTAATTTTGCCTAGCATAAAATCTTCAAGATGTTGTCATATATTGCAGCATTTCTTCTATGACCAAATGATATTACTTTATTTTCTTTATCCCTCCATCTATCAATCACTGAGCATTTAAGTTGATTCCATACCTTAGGATTCATAACTTAAATAAACTTGAGCAAGGATATAACTAACTAAATTTTAGTTAAACTAAAATTTTGATTTTCAGCAAAAACCAAGTGGCAGGTTTTTCTGTTGATTAGAAATTCTTTTGCTCAACCCAGCTAGGAGATTGCACACAGAGTGATAAAGAAGATATTATGAAGATAAGAACCGGTTATCACAGAGGAGTTAGGTGAAAGGGAAAGTGTACTTTTTAAAAACCATTTCTTTTTGAGTTCTGCCATGTGCAGGAATCTATGGGAAGATTCTATGTTATTTTTAGTAGGGGATATTTTCCTGAACATACATCTCAATAGTGCATAGACTCAATCCTCAGCTTGACAATTTTCTTAAATTGAAATGCAACCTGTGCTGCCTTTCATCTCTCAGTATCTTACCCCTGGCTCACAGCTTCTGTGATGTTTATTTATGTAAAGGTATAGCTAGGGATCTGGATCTGTTTTCCTGACACCAGCTCAGACATGCCCAAGGTAGTCATTGCAATCTAGATTTCACCACTACTCCTTGGAAGGCAAAGAGATTACCAATATGAAGTCAGCCTGAAGTGTTCTGGCTGCAACTAGCAGATTTAAACTGGACAATCTGGTTTAATGTCTATATAATAAGTAGAACAAAGCTGATGGCAACGATACTAAAGACCCTGAAATGAGAAATTACCTTAACTCAAACTAAGCACGATTAATGTTTGCTCCATTCCCATATGTCATTCTAAACTTTGAACAATTTTGAGAATTGGGTCAGGCATAGTTTTCTTTTGCTTTTCCTACTTAAAAAAGATATCATGAAAGAGAATTATTTAATGAGCTAGAGTAGCTGGGTGGGGAGGCAGCTCAGTGGTAGAGCATGTGTTTCACATGCATTAGGTCCTGCATTTAATCTCCAGCATGACCCAAAGATAAACTATTGTAGAAAACTTGATAGAAAACAGAGAATCTATAATTCAATTGGAGAATAACAAATATGTGCATGAATTTGTCACAAATGATAGTGAAAAACATGCTCACAGGATTCCAGCCCTCAGCCTCAAGCTTTCTTTTTTTGTCTTACATTTTTATATTTACCTACTTCTTTCAGTTTTAGACTTACAAGAAAATTAATCACCTCCCACAGTTTTCCTTATCATTAACATCTTGCATTAGTGTGGTATACCTTTTACAATTGAAAAAGCAATCCTGGCAGATTGTTAACCAACTAAAATCCCCAGTTTACCTAAGGGTTTACTCTCTGTGTTGTATATGCTATGGTTTTTGTCAAATGCATAATGTTCTGTATTTACCATTATAGTATCAGACAGAATAATAGTTCATTACTCTAAAAATATCATGTGTTGTACCCTCCTGAACTCCTGGTAACCACTGACCATGTTCATTTTCTGTATTTCTGCCATTTCTAGAATAGTTAGAATCATATAGTATATTATAGTCTTTTCAGTCTTGCTCCTTTCATTTAGCAGTGTGTAAAATTTTCATGGCTTCACAGCTCATTCCTTTTTTATTCTATTGTATGATGGGCCAAAACTTGTTTATTTTTGTTTTGAGTGAAGGAAAATCAATAGAATTTTTATAAGACAAATAATCTTTCTTTCTTTTTAATTTTTTTTTTTTATTTTTTAGGCTTAAAAAAAGACATGAGCTGTCATTAAATGAAAGTATCTGGTATGCTAGCTTCTAAATGTCTGACAAGGTTTGGTGCAGAAGATATTGGATAACTTAAAGTAAATCTTCCTTTTCAGAATGGCATTTAAACATATTTCCTTGTTAAAACTTCTGTTTAGAACACACAAAACAGAAAAGTCTGTAAGTATGGATTCTGAAAACAATTTTTTTTAGGGATTCTGCCCATTGGTCTATAAAGCATAATTTGGTTGCTTGCTTCTCTGATGCTGAGTATCCTTCTGTGCTCAAAGTTTTCTCACTCTTCCAAATGCAAGAAAAAGAAAGCTAAGTATCTTATGTATTATAATAAGTTATTAGAAATTCAAATCTTTATCAAATTGTCAAAGTTTAATATTTAATATTTGGTGCCTTGTGTAGTATATAAGATTAGGAAAATACTTTAAAAACATGTGTTAAATAATTTGAAGAATGAATTTCAGATAAAATATGAAGAAACTTTATAAAGTATATGTGAATATAAATAACCTATGTATGCATACACAAATACCCTTACATTCAAAAAATAGAAAGCCTCAACAGCTAAGAACAAAATGTTAGCAACCATAAACTTGGGGATGGGATTGGTGTGGGGTAAGGTTTTCCCTTCTAGATCATATTCTTTAAAAAAAAAGATTCAGCAAGTATTTGTGACTTTAATTTTCATTTTGTTTTTTATATATTTTTCAGTAAGTTACTATATATATTTTTAAACATAAAAGCTATAATAAAACTTAAGCCAGCAACATAATTTGTGAAATATCCTGAATATTACACTTGAAGATAAAAGAAAATGCAGGTGCACAACAAAATTTAATCTTAATTTCCAGATTACATTTCTACATATATAAATCACTTTCTTTAAAATTGTTCAGGTGTTCATTGGTGGGCTTCTTTGATAATGCACAAGAACTGAAAATCAGTATGCATGAAAGGACCATAGTACTGGACACTTTTCAAAGCAATGGTCCAAAAGTGGTGTCCATGCACATCTCTGCAGGATTTTCTTTCCCTTTCTTAATAGCATAAAATGTTCCCCTACTTACCCAGGAAATGAGATTCATAATGATCAAATACAAAATAATGTTAGTATTTTGTCATTTAAGGAGAGCAGGGTGAACACAGAGACTGCTGAGAATCTGCAGCACTGATCTTGGCCTGGACGCTTGTGAGTCTGGTCTCCGTTCTGTCTGATACAAAGAAGGTCTGTGGAATTGCTCAGATGGAGCAAACAGGAATGTGTTGTGTCTCTGATATTTCCTGTCCACCCCCATTCCTTTTTTTTTCCATAGAGATAGGTCCTTTGGTGAAAAGACATCTGTGCTTTCTTCTTTCTCTTCAAGACTGAATGTCATGATTTAGGACATACAAATGTAATTTCAACTTTGACTGCCTGCTGGTTTATTTCATGCACCTGCTCTTAGAGGAAGGAGAGACAGGATTTTAAGGGGCCATTTTGAGGCCAGAACTGACATTTGACCTTAGATATCCCACAGGAACACAGGAAACAAAAGCACTTATTCATAATGTGTGACTTAAACAAGGAGGAACATATTTGCAATTATTTATACCAACACATAGACTTGTTTCTTTCCCTATTGTTTTTGTTTTTATTTTTACTCAAGTCCCAAAGAGAAAAGGTGAAGATTTTTCTTCTTATGACAAATTCTGTACTACTTTATAAGTTAAATTTTTGTTTCTTAGACTATGATTTTTAATGTCCTACATAATAATTTAACCCATTTTAAAAGTAGGTATAAACTACCTATGCAAATCTATAAGTATGTTTCTGGTAACTGTGATTTTAATTGTTTCTGATGAAAATATCTTCTGTTTGAAAATTTTCATATATACCTGAAACTTAAGGAATTTCAAAGATTAATTTATTATTATATGGCATCTTAACCAGATTTACTAAAAGCCTAAGACATCTAATAATTTGAGGACTGATTTACCAAACAATTTTTGTTCCCTTAAATTGCTTCCTGTAATAATGGATATGCAACCCAAGTTAATGATCAAGCTTAATTTGTTTCAGGGAAATAAATACCAGAATTTTTTTGAAAAGATAACAAATGTATGATGATTAATAAAAATAGCTTATCCTCTGCTACTTCTTTTCCTTATTACAGATCATGGATTTCATAATCTTTGATGCCTTAAATTAAGAGAGTCCGTTTTTATCACCACAGAACAAAAGCTGCCTAATAATTAGTTCCTCATGGATTGTAAGTCACAGAAGCAAAGCAGGAGGGAAAAAAGTTGAAAACCGCCAGGTTGTAAATATAGGAGTAATGATTTGGCTTTATGGTGACACCACGCATTTGCTGGAATTGATGAACAGCAGATGTCTCAAGACTTGTGAAAACATCTGCAACAATCACTTGAAGGTGAGAAAATAATCTGATTAATTTCCTCTTTTGGTTTGTTCTGTGATTTCCTTATAAATTACTTTTTAGTCAAATTGCTTTTCTTTCCATCATTCCTATTTGAAATGTGTTAAAATAAGCAGTTTCGCAGTTCCAGAATATTATTACAGATGAGACAGACTAGTACTTCTTTGAAATGTTCTGCTACCACCATAGATAATAAGCCTGTCTTTTAATTTGTAAATGTTGTCTGTGTTTCTTTGATCAATTGGTAAGACTCAGTGACATGAAAACAAAGATTAGGCATTTATAGAATATTTTCTTGATATGTCCTTACCTTCCTGGGATGCAGTTCTCTTTGCCGACAATTAGGCCACATAGGTAAGGCAGACGCCTGTTTCCAGCAAGTTCCACCATGGCCTATTGCTGAATAATCAACCCAAATTTGCTGAAAGTGAACTTACATCAAACCTTGCAGAGGCTCCTTTTCACTTTTTTATTTTGCAAATTTTAGGGGCTCTCTAGCTTCTCAGAAAAGCTAATAATCTGTTGGGTTTAGTTGCAGATTCTCTGGGAATCTGTAAAATACAGGCACGAGAGGAGCTGACCATATTCTAATACATATGACTTTAAAGGAAGGGTGTAAATAAAAATAAATCTTCAAAGAAGTACTGTTTTGTCTTATGCTGAGATGGAAGAGTAAACTAAGAACCCATGGAACTTCACAGAACTAAGTTCTGTTCACATTTATGCAGCTTTCCTTGGGTAGTAGTCCTCCACTTATCTATGGCCACTGTAAAACGTGACCTCAGGATGGTAACCTCTATAAATTCTTTCTATTTTTTTTGTAAATTTAAGACCATTCATAAACCTTTATTTAGTCTATCCTAGTCATCTTCAACCCAAAAGTGATCTAAAGATACAGTGACTCATGTTGGAAAATTTGATAGCTCAGTACTCAAGCTTTCTCTGCAGTTTTTTTTTTTTTTTTTTACTTTCTACTTCTTTTCCTAATTTATCTTCTTAACCCATCAATGTCAATGACTGATCTTAGCTTGAAAGGACAACCATAGGGGTCAACACTATAATATATAAACAAGCAAACAGACAAAATATCCATTTGTATAATGACTGCTGCTGCCTTGGGTCTGTCTGATACCCCCAAGAATTGGACTAACTGGAACCTTGGGTTTCTACTGCCTTGGAACAGCTGGAGCTGTGCTGTGCCTCAATTGACGGTTTGCCTGAATAGCAGCTGGTTTAGCTATAGAACTGAAATCTGATCAGCTAAATTCCTCAAAGAACGATAAAAATGAAAAATATCCCCATAGACTCTTCAAATCAAAAGAAGAAGCCCACAGTGTATCTCCTGAAGAAGACAGGGTTTGCTAAGACTTCTCTGTAGAAGTTCAGAGTAGACAGCAGATAGAGACAGTACAAAAATAACTAATATGTGGGCAAAACCTACTTACCTGTTGCCAAAAAAAAAAAAAAAGGCTCCTTCAGAAGAGCTGAAGAACAGTCTGAGGCTTTCTTAGCAGAAAGCTGAGGAGGAAGAGAGCCAGAGGCTATAAACTGAAAGCTTCCACGAGTTCAAAATGAAATCAAATCTTTGATTTGTTTTGTACCCAAGTACTGTCAAAGCACTGTTCCATCCATCTGTGCATCTGTGGAGGCCTTAGAAGAATTTTTTTTTTTTTTTTTGCCTGAGAGACATTTTGCCTTGGAGGGATTTTGCACTTAGATGTCCTAAATTAGTCAACCTGAAACTGTACCCAAACATCATAGTGTTGAGGGAAGATACTTGGAAGAAGCTAAAGAAGAGAAGAAATAAATATTTAAGGACTTCCTGAATTTGAAAGGAGACCTGGCATGGAAGGAGAATGGGAACCATTAGCAAAATCTAATCAAACCCAAATGATAATTACTTACTACATGTCTGTTATTTGTAAGTGAGTGGGTGAGAAGTATATAGAACCAGGATGAAGAAGATATAGATACTGACTCAGAGAACTGAGTTTCCAGTGAAGGAAGCCAAAAACACATCGAGACGGAAAGGATACACTCAAAATTTTGGAGGAAGGAGTTTAGAATGAGAAAGCTGTTAAGGCATAACTCAAAGTATACAGATTCCAACGATGGAATAAAGTTTCTTTCGTACTCCGTCCACTGAATCAGCTTTTTGTGATGTTTATACTAGATTATAGTAGATTCTTGTTCTAACATACCCTTCTTTCCTCTACCCAGAAGATAGCCTTAATATAATTGCTTCTCTGACTCAATCATTTAAAAACCATGTTGTAGGACCATCACACGTATAAAACTTCACTGAATTTTTTGCATCAGTCAAAAGAAATGGTATCCATAGTGTGTGTGTGTGTGTGTGTGTGTGTGTGTAATCGAGTTATCGAGTTTTCTATTTTTCATTTTTTTTAAATGGGGGGTCTTGCTATGTGCCCTAGCTAGAATTGAACTACTAGTCTCAAGTGATCCTTTTGCTTCAGTTTTCCTAGTAGCTGGAACTATAGGCTTTCATATATAGTTCTTAAACTAAAGATTGCTTCAATATTACTGGAAAAATACAATGTAGAAATTAGTAAAGTGCTTAAAAATCAGAGTGGATTAGATTTGGTAATTGAAATATTCTGTTGTAACCAAGTCACCAGATGTTCATATTAAATTGCAAAGAATACCTGTAGTTTTTGCATGTATCAGTAAACACTCTTATACATAAGCCACAGAACTAATTTTGCTGTGCCTATTGCTATAGTAGAAATAATCTTAAAATGGATATTGCTGCAACCTTTCTTCCTTAGTTATTTAGTCTTTGTCAATTGAATATGTTAATTTTAAGACATTTTTAAAACTCCTGAATTGACAATTTGCAGATGGATACAAGGACAGTAACTGAATTAGGTTGCTGAAGTGTTCTGACAACTTCATGAAAAAGATAGTATAAATATTGTGATTATAAAAATTGCACATGGAACATTTTGGTCTTTTGCAGGAAGAGTGAATTCTTTCTAAATTTTTAAATGTACAAGGTTTCAAGCTTGTCACATTAAATCTTTGTCTAAAACAATACTATATAAATTCCCTAAAAATACTTGTGAATTCTGTAAAGATACTATTGATACTTGCACAGGAATTGAATAGAATTGATTTATAAAAAGTAATATTGAAGCAACATGGATCGCATTTAACATGTCCTAACTCCACCTTCTCATTCTAACCACATTCTAGCTAAAGTAGACTTTTCTCTTCAACCTTCTTTCTTTATGTAATTTAGTCATATGTATGAAATGTCTTGAAATATAGGCAGGAGTGGTAGAAGAGTATTAATTTATGAAATCTCAGAATTATGAACGTTGAGTTCCTTAAGCCTGCCATCATTGTGGACACCCAGAAGAGGATCTAGACACACAGTCAAAGCCAGTCAGGTGGATTCCATCAGCTGGGGCTGTGGATTACGTGTGAAATGGCAATGAGCTATGGTAAGAGTCCTTGAGACAATGCAAGAAGCTAACCTGTGCTTAGACAGAGCCCTCAAAGTGGCCTTTGATCACTTCCACTTGAATTCCTACCCTTTGGATCCTACCATGTCAATAATAAGAGGTAGGAGGCAAGGCAAGGCTCAGCCCTAGGAGAGCCATCAGGAAATAAAGGAGCAGTTCTCTCTGGCCTAGAGGTCAGAATCATGTCATTGACTCAGCAAGTTTTGGTTGCACTTAATATTTTTATTTTTTAAAATAATGTTTGTATTCATCTATTTCCCACCATTTGCATTAAATGGCAGGCTAGCAAGTCCAGTGAATACATTGTATTTAAAAGTTACTTGGTTCAGTTCCTTTCTTTGTCACCTCCATTAGTTTGGATGTTTTACTCATTTATAATACAGATTCAATTGTCAGAGTTTACATTTTGTCTTTGGTTCCTTTGACATTCTAACTTACTTTTAATTTTTTATTTTGTTTTATATTTTGGTACCAGAGATTGAATCCAGGGATGCTACTGAGCCACATCTGCAGCCCATTTTAATTTTTTTATTATTTTGAGACAGAGTCTTTCTAAGTTGATTTGGGCCTCACTAAATTGCTGAGGCTGACTTTGAATTTGCAATCCTCCTGCCTTAGCTTCCTGATATGCTGGGATTTCAGGTGTGCACCATCGTGCACCTGATTTTTTAAAAAAATATTTGCATATAATAAAATTCCATCTTTGACGTGTATAATTTTATGGATATTGACAAAACAGAATCATGTATCCATTTCCAAAGCACCATACCAAACAAGTTCATCATCTCCAAAATTCCCTTGTGCCACATTTTTGTGGTCATTTGCCTCAGACCCAACCCTGGCACTAGTCTCTGCTTTCTGGCCCTGTCCTTTTGCATTTTCCACAGTGCAACATAAAATGAATCATACAATACGAAGTTCTTTTAGTCTTGCACTTAGAAATATTCCTTTAAGATTTATCCATATTTCCTGAGACCATAATGTCTTTCTTTTTATTGCTGAGTAGTATTCTAATGGATGGATGTGCTACTGTTTGTTTATGATTATTATTGAAATATATCTGTATCATTTCTAATTTTTGGACCTTATAAATTAAGATTCTATGAACATACTTGCCCAAACAATTTCTATGAATGTTATTTCTATTCTTTAGGGTAAATACCGACATGTAAGAGTACTGAGTTATGTGGCACATATATGTGTACATTTATTAAACAACTGCCAAAAAATCTCCCAAGGTTGCTATACCATTTTGTATTCCTGCCAAGTTGTTCTTTATCTTCTTCACATTTGGTACAATTCTTTATGTTTTCTATTAGCCATTTTAACAGGATTTTAATAACAGTAGTAATTTTGAATTTATACTTCCCTCAAGACTAATGTTGTTCTGCATCTTTTCATGTACTCATTTAAAACTTTTTTTTTTTTAGTTTTAAGTGGACATAATGCCTTTGTTTTTATTTATTTTTATGTGGTGCTGAGGATCGAACCCAATGCCTCACCCACACTAGGCAAGTACTTTACTACTGAGCCACAACCCCAGCCTCTCATGTGTTTATTTTTAATTTGTATATTTTCTTTGGTCAAATATCACTTTTTAAGTCTTTAACTTCTACTCTCTTTAAAAAAAAATCTGTTGAGAAAGTTTTTGGTTTCACTGATTTTCAATTATTGTTTTTCTTTTAGAAATTCATTAATTTCTGCTCTTATTTTTAGTATTTCCTTTCTTCTATTTGCTTTAGGTTCAATTTGTTTTTTCCCTTTTTATTTTTAAGGTAAAAACTTAGATTAATGCCCCGAGACCTCAGCTTTTCCAATATCAATGTTCAATGCTATATATTTTCCTATAAGCACTGATGATGCTCCAAGCCACAATTTTGATATATTGAATTTTCATATTCAATTCCTAATTATTTTAAAATTTCCCTTGTGATTTCTTCTTTGACTCATGTATTACTTAGAATTTTGTTGTTTAATTTTCAAATATTTGGAGATTTTCTAAAAACTTTTGGTATTGATTTCTATATTATTGTCATTATGATCTGAAAATGTAATTTTGTGTAGTTTCTATTTGAGTTAGTCCCCTTAGCAGTTGGGTGGTGTTTGAAGATATTACTGCTATGATTACCTCCAGGGTACAAATGTCTACGATTCCCTGCATCCATCACTCTGTTTTGCATGGGAAGTTGTATGCCAGAGTAACATATCATCTGTGTACTACACTTTGGATCACCTTCTAAGGCTTCTCCTTTGAAAGACTTCTTTGAATGTTCAAGTTCTGCTTCTGTCCTCCTTCTGTAACATTCAAAGTATATTGCTAGTGGAAGGCATAAGGTGCAGGGCATTCTCTGTTGTTCTGATTAAACCTCACTCTTAAGTAGGCTTTGAATCCTGTTTCTCAGAGGTGTGGTTCTCACAGTTTTTGTTCACTCCCTCACAGTTGTGTGCCGCAGCCCGGCTGGCTGGGCAAAATAGCCAGGGGGTGACGAGCAACTTGTGTAGATTGATACAGCAGCAGTGGGAGCCATTTATTGTAGGACAACAGAGGTATTTATACATTCCACACAGCTTATCTTAATTAACATAAAATAGATACAGCAGTCAACCAATAAGGAATCTCCACACTTAATGGCTCCATGGCGTTACTTCACAGTTGTGAGCCCAATGTGAGCATAATCATGTTCCTTGTTCAGCAGTAGGTATATTTGTTTTCCCTTTGTTTTCTTCTTCAACCTGACCTGAGTTTTATACAGTGCCCGAAAACTCTAAAGATGAAACTTTCTTTCTCTTCTCCCACGGCTCCTGTTCCCAAACAAAATGCACAGGTTTCGTTTTGTTTTGCTTTGTTTTTTTAGTACCAGAGATTTAACCCAGGGACACTCGACCATTGAGCCACATCCCCAGCCCTATTTTATATTTCATTTAGAGACAGGGTCTTACTGAGTTGCTTAGTGTCTTGCTTTTTGGTGAGGCTGGTTTTGAACTTGCAATCTTCCTGCATCAGCCTCCTGAGCCTCTAGAATTACAGGCATACACCACCACACCCAGGGTAAGGTTTCTTGATTCACAAGGATTTCTATAATGTGTTAGTCATATCTTTGTCACTGTGACAAATGCCTGAGAAAAGCGACTTAAAGGAAGAAAGATTTATTTTGACTCATTGTTTCAGAGGCTTCAGTCTATGATCAGCTGGTTCCATTGCTTTGGGCCTGAGATAAGGCAGCACATCATGGTGGAAGAACACTGTTCAGTTTGTAGCAGCCAGGAAGCAGGGAGGAGAGGGAGAGGGTTCCAGGGACAAGAAATACCGTTGCAGAGCATACATCCAGTCACTTATTTCCTCTAACTATGCCCCTCCTCCTACAGTTTCTACCACCTCCAGGTAGACTCCAGGTATTCTCTTCACATATCAGGAGATTAATCCACAGTTGGAGTCAGAGTTCTCATATTCTAATGACTTCCCCAAAGTCTCACCTGTGAACACTGCTGCATTAGGGACCAAACCTTCAACACATGTGTCTTTGGGGGCAATTCCAGATTCAAACCTTAATAACTAGCAATATTTATGTCTAATTTCTTACACAAAATGACTATTTATTATTTAGAATGTAATAATGTCTTGCAGTTTCTTTTTCCCCTTTATTTTCTATTTTAGGAAGCCTCTTGATTATGCAGAATATCATTTAATCAAAGAACATTTCATTGTTTAAAACCATTGGTGATTCATGTGTGCCAAAGCTGCATTAGACCTGTAGTATTAGTAATAAATATCTCCTCGCTATGGTTTGAATGCTTCCACCAGAACTCATGTCAAAATTGAATTCCCATTGTGAGGTATTAAGTGGGTGGAAACTTCAACTATGGTATTTGGAAATGGGATCTTTGAGAGATAATTCAGGTTAAAGAAGGTCATAAGGGTTGGGTCCTAGTTCAGTGAAACATGGCTTTATTTGAAGAGGAGCAAAAACATGAGCTAGGTCTCTCCACAGAATGCCCCTTTTCACCTTGTGACTCTGCAGAGCATCCCTACCAGTAAGAAGGCTCTTAGCAGATATGACCTGTCAACTTCGGACTTCCCAGACTCCAGAACTGTGAAAAATAAATTTGTTTTCTTTATAAATTACGTAGTCTTCATTATTCACTTAAAGCAACAGAAAAAAAAATACTAAGACCTCTATCAGGCAATGTAAGGCTTTTAAAATATGATTTACAATCTAATTCTTGCAAAACTAGTGAGCTGAGGGTTACAGCACTTTAGGATAGAATACATTATTATTTGGGAATTTCTGGCCGCTTATTTTGAATTCCATCTCTCCTAACACTCATGACTAGCATCAAAGAAGCAGTATACAGCTGAGTGTGGTGTCACACACCTGTAATCCCAACTCAGGAAGCTGAGGCAAAAGGATTGCAGGTTCAAAGATAGCCTCAGCAACTTAGCAAGGCTCAAAGCAATTTTAGCAAGACCATGTTTCAAAAAAAAAAAAAAAAGATATGTGGTTGTAGCTCAATCTAATACTCCTGGGTTCAATCTCAGGTACAAAAAAAAAGCTATATACATTCAACTCTGACAAATGCTATGCTATGAGCAGTAGTGAGAACTGTGCTACATTTCTGGAATCTCAAGAAGATAAAAACATTACAGATTTCAAACAAATCAAAGATTTCACAGTCTCATCTTTAATAGTAAGACTATCAGCCTCTTAAGTCTCTTAAGACAGTAAAAACTGAAACTGTCCAGCCACTAGCTCATTTCCTACATAATCAGGACTTAAGTTTTCCAAGAGTTTCCTTCCCAGGAATATAAAGTTGTAAGTACAATATGGTTTATTTCAGACTGATTTACTGAAAAACCCATTATCTGATTAATGAATTCCTCAACACTTTGCTCAACTGGGGTAATCAAGTATGTTTTTGCTCTTCCAGTTTCCTTTCAACAACCTTAACTTAACCTCTCTGGTTCTCTCATTGAAAGCCCTGCCTTTAAAATAACATTCCCTGCCCCCAAACCTCAACTGTCCCAAATGTGTCCTCTCCATTTAAGATGCTCCTAAGACTCTCTCAAAATATTGATCTCATATAGCTATAAACCATACCACTGGTGTTGATAACAATAACAACAACAACAAAAAGCTCTTTTTCTGGTCTCTTTGGGGAGTTAGCATTAGACAACAATTGCCTAACGGATGAAAGTCAAAAAAGACATTCTACTGGAAAAGGTACATTTTCCTTTGAGACTTTCTCCACACCAGGAAGGCCCTAGGCTCAACTTGGAAGGAGGAATAGCTTGTCTGCAGTGCTCCTTTTCTGGCAGTCTCTGTCTTCTTACATCTGCATCCACTCTTTCCTCCTGAACCCATTATGGTGAGTCAGGCAGAGGCCTTACCCTGGCTCCTCTGTACAACCCCACCTGCCATTGTGTATAGTATAGACTTCACCACATCATGACTGTGTCCAGTGGGAAAATGGCAGGTAAGTGAATTCATGAAGAGCTACTAATAATTGATGCAACAACTATTTATTTTTTCCCAGAGATTGTCCCTGTGGAAGTTTATCTAGTGATAGTGAAAATAGAGTAGATACAAAATAGGTATTTTTTAAAATGTTGTCAATGGACTTTATCTTGTTTATTTATATGTGGTGCTGAGAATTGAACCCAGTGCCTCATACATGCTAGGCAAGCACTCTAACACTGAGCCACAATCCCAGCCCTCAAAACAGGTATCTTTGAGGGCCCTTTCTTTTTCCATTATGTTTCCAATATTTTTTTCAAATAAAATTTACAGATTGATTGACCTTAGAATATAAGTATTCTTATGGGCATGTGTTTTGCCTCTAAGAAACCAAGTAATCATTTTACTTAAAAATCTTCAGAGCAAAATTATTTTTTCTTTCACTAAAAATTTAAAAAAAATTTAGATATGTTGTGACCGTGTTTATTGAATTTTTTTCCTGAACCATAATGCAAGATAGAAAAAAAATCAAAACAACAAATATTTATACCCAACAGTTTGAGGGCTGATCTGTGATTTTAAAATTTAAATGGACTAATTTATTATAATGTCTTCATTATAAATATCAAGTATTCAAGTGAAGTTCAAGTTTGCATTACATAACTGTCAATAGGAAAAAATATTGAGCTGTTATAATTAATACAAGAGACTTTCATATAATTCTTTTTCTGTCATTACTTCTTGTTTTTCATTATTATATCTCTAGTCCAGTTTTAATTATGTTACAGATGTTAGGTGCACCTTATTTCTTCTGTTAAGGTTTATACCATCTGAAATATGGAGCCTGCATTTATCAAATTCTACTAAAAGGAAATAGAAGTCCAGGACATAGCTATGGAGTTCTGTGCCAATGAAATTTATGTTTCTCAATTTTATTTTAATGTAAATTTCAGCTACCTCCACAATGCACTCTTGTTCAATAAGAAATAATATTGAGATTCTGCCTACTCTTAGAGAATTCTGTTCCAGGAGTTCTTTTTCAGCATTACAGAGGCATTTTAAATAACAATATAGATCACTTTAAGGGAATTCATCTTCAAATACAAGCTTAATGGAAGTCTTTTAGAAAACAAACTTGTCAGAGTGAAAAATGTGCTTTGGAATACATTTTATTGTTTACTAGCAAAGAGACTTTTTTAATTTGTAAAAGGATGTTTCATAAATGATTGGATTTTCTAGTTTTTGATAAGAAATTTATAGTCCTCTGAGTTGTGATAATAGCCATTGTTGTAGAGGCACAAGAGCTGCTGGCTCAAGCACCCACAAAAGCATTAGCAGCATTAACCTTAAGACCACACTTAACCTCATTTATTTGATGTTTCTAGAACTATGTCATGAAGGGAGAGCAAAAGGGTATCATTGTCTTTTCTCAATTTGGTTTTGAAATTGAAAAGCCTGAAATAGTTGACTAAAAAAAATACATTTTCTTGTTTTAAGTTTTTTCTTATATTTTCTTTCTTTCTTTCTTTCTTTTTTGTAGTTGTAGATGGACAGCATGCCTTTATTTTATTTTATTTTAATGTGGTGCTGAGGATTGAACCCAGTGCCTCACACACGAGTCAAGTGTTCTGCCACTGAGCTACAGCCCCAGCACTTTATTTTTTCTTTGTTATCCATGGACCTTTATTTTATTTATTTATATGTGGTGCTGAGAATCGAACCTAGTGCCTTAGATGTGCTAGGCAAGCGCTTTATCACTGAGCTATAACCCCAGCCCATCTTGTTTGCTTTGTTTTAAATTTTATAAGAACTTGCCAGTCTCTCTCTCTCTCTTACTCTCCCTCTCCCTCTCCCTTTCTCTCTCTCTCTCTCTCTCACTCACACACACACACACACACACACACACACACACACACACACACACAAAACCAGTGTTTATTCGTCTCATATGCNAATGAGTGTGTGTGTGTGTGTGTGTGTGTGTGTGTGTGTGTGTCTGTGCTTTCCTTGGGCCCGTATCCCTGACAAAGGCTGTCTCTCAGTCAAACTTGAGTTCTGCTCCTCTGAGCCGTCTTTTCAACTAGACTTTTTCCTTGGATCTTTCTTTCAGCCTACATAACTTAGTTTTAGCAAGAATCCTGCTGTCCCACCCTTGACATCTGATCAAATTCTTCATCTCTACCTTTGATCTTTGATGACCTTGATCTATCTTCAGAAAGAATCCTAAATCAGTTTAGGAGAAGTATCCCTAATCTTAATGTCTTTATTTGGAGTAGAGCTCCATCTCTTTCTGCTGTTGTCAGAGTCATGAGGCCTATCATAGTAGTTTTGAATGCAGTCCTTACCATTTAATACCTTAATCATTTACACTTCTCTCTAGTTCTGAATCTCACAACAAAGCATCAAAAGCAACTAGAGGGGCTGGGGCCTTGGCTCAGTGGTAGAGCACTCACCTTGCACGTTCGAGGCCCTGGGTTTGATCCTCAGCACCACATAAAAATAAATAAAGTAAAGTAAAGGTTAAAAAAAAAGCAACTAGAAATTTTATTTTCTAGAATTTTCAGGGATCAATGTCTTCTGCCTGCTGGTGTGCACCATCTTTTTGGATTTTGTACAAGGAGGTAGAGACACTGATATTGCACACATATTCAGTATACTACAGTTAACACAAGTGTAAGAAGGAAACTGGATGCAGTGTTTTCCCCACTCCCCCACAGCAAAGATTTACACAGGTGTCCTGCTATCCCTTTTTGGAAGGTTTCCTAGGTGTGACACTTTGAGAGAATGTATAAGTCACTGAGTAAGAGCTAGAAAGTTATTCCAAAGAGAGCAGAAAATGGTTGAGTGATAAAGTCAAATCCCAAGGTGGAAAGACTGAATTTTATGAATTAAAGATGGAAAACTGCTCTCACTTATCTCCAGAACATAATCTTTTACTAAGTCTATTTTTTTCCTCCTTCTACCTTTTTCTTTCATCTTCCACTTATCATTTTCTCTCATTCAGAGATAATCAACTATCATAGCACATACTATAATTGGCAGGTCCTTCTCTACATAGAGAAACCTTTAATATATATTATTTCAGTAATCTTCAACATCATTCTTAGTATCAGTATATCATTTTTTTAACAGATGAGAAGTTTCAGGTGTACAGAGATTAAGTGACACATTCACAATCAAATAGCTAATAAGTAGGAAATTCAAACTTCAGGCTCTGCTCAGCCTAAAACTTACTCTCTGGTATGCTACCTGTGTCTTTAAAGATTTAATGTGCACCATAGATGACCTGGCAGTCTTGTTAGGATGCTTGCAGGAGCTCTGATTTGTACCTGAGATGCTGCCTTTCTGGGGGATGCTTGTATTGCAGCTCTCTGGGCTGTTTTGAGTAGCAGTTGTGATTACTAGTTTAAGTTAGAATGTTTTCACAGGTAATGGGTTTACTCTTAATTCCATCTCATCATTTTTGTTTATCTCCGAAATACTACATATTTAATTTTTATTCAAGTCCTTTCTCTTTGCTTAATTCAAAGCTTAGAAATTTCTGGTATCAGCAGAATTTCTATAAAAAATCTCTCTCAAGTCTTCATTTAAACAGAAATCTCAAATGTAGCACTTTTTGTCTTCAGTCTATCCATCAATTTTTCATTCCACTAATCACTTTTTTCTCTACCTCTTCTGAGCTTTCAATTTATCTAGATCTTTCAGGCACCAGCAAGCACAAAATTGAATGTTGTATTCCAGGTGCAGGCCTATCATTCATTTGGAAAATGCTATCACTTCACATCTCTCTGTTCTATGACACGAGTGATACAATCTCCCTCAGTATTGAATCCAAAAGAACCCTGCATGATTTTTTCTGGACTATATTGAAGATTGCTATCTAATTTGACATTGTAATTTACAACCTCAAATATCTGTGTGTCTTCAAAGGAACTAATTTACATCTTTGAAGCTGGATGACATGTGTTTTACTATACCATGTGTGTTTTATCCTTTTCTTTTTTCTTTTTTGGATACTGATGTTAGCACACAGCCATCTCCATTTTCTAATTTGGATTGGTTGTTGGTAGGGGAAAGCTCTTTTGTATCCTATGTGACTTGTCTCCTGCTATCAAGTCAGAAACATAGTTTATAGTCCAAATGCCTCTTGAAATGATGGATCACTCGGGCTAGAATTTTAAATTGGTTAAGGGTAAGATAAAGTGTCATGAGCTTTTATTTTGGGAGACCCTGTGAGGCAAATTGAATAGGACTTAATTGTCAAATGATTGGTTAAAGTATTTGAACTTCTGTATATTATAACACTTTCATCTTTAAAATGTTCATATTTCCCCTATCACTAGGATAACTTTAGTTACCTAGAAATGTTCCTTTTGAAAAATTAATCAAATACCAGGTGAACCTGGAGTAAAAGGACTGATTCATGTCTTTGTTGGGAGAGCTAAGTAGGGAGACTTTTCTGAGCACAAGATCTCCTTTCAGTTAGATTTACACATAATTAAGGAATAGCAGCCCTTACATGTGAGAAACTAGCCTTTTCAATTTATAGCTAAAACTTACTGAATTACCCTTTGCAAAGATGACTTCCCTGGAAGTGTAATGAAGTCACTCAATAAAGAGAGCTGGAAAAAACTGCCTAGGAAGATCTAGTCCAATGCATGTGGGTCAGGGAGGGGAGGGGAGAAAAATTTGAAACATTTTTAATTAAACAACCTACTGAACTCTCCTATGAACCAATGATGATTTAGACATCAAAGGGTGAAACCTAAAAATGTATATTGTCCATACCTTGAAAAGTTCACATTTATCAAATCTGATAATTTTTTACAATTCAAATAATTCTTATCTGTATTACAGTCCTAGTTTCATTTTGTTATTTTGTGCCAAAGAAACTTTATAAGAAAGGAAAAAAGGTTGTTAGAGGCAAGGATGGGGAAGTCCACTATGGAGAACTATTTGGGCAGGACCTTAAAAAATGCCATAAGCATTTTTATTGGATAAGGATAGGTGAGACAAGATGTCATAGACTTGTTTTAGAAAGTTCTGTGGAGTAAATCCAAACGGGGCTTAGTTGCTTGTAAATTAAGGATAGTAGAGTTGAACTTCCATAAGTAGTAAAACTTGTATAAAGATTTAATATAACCAAGTGATGTTTCCCTGGAGAAAGTATATTTAGGATACAGATGTGTGCATGTATATTGTTCCTCTCAAATAAATAGATTCTTGAGATTTAAAACGAATGCCTACTTCTTGGTTGTTTGACTCATATTGATTTAAATATTATTTTATATAAAATGAATAGAAAGGGATATTTACCAATTAACAAAGAACAGGAGTGGGATGAAGTGGACTGAATATTGATGAGATATTCTTACATAATTGGAGGGCCTTCTTCTCTTCATTTCCATACACAGTTTAATCAGTGTAAATTGAAGTGTCTTTAAGTTACATGTTACATGACATAAATTTGAGCAACTGTGATATACATATGATATCTCAAGTTCTATAAAATATTTGGATATTTATATTCTCTCCCTGGTTCTGTTTTATAATGATTTATTTTAAATAATAATCATTTGAAATTGTGAAAATAATCATAACAATAATAAATAATATTTATGGATGTGTCCTATGTCAGGCACTATGCTAAATGTTTTACATAGAATGATAGAGTTTAATCCTTACAGAAACCTTTTGAGTTGGGTGTGGTTCAACTCACTTTATAGATGAGAAAAGTAAAGGTAAAAGGCTTAAGTGAATTGTCAGAGGCTAGTAATTATGTAACTAATCAAGGATTTTGTTCTCCATTTTTCTGATATATATATTCATACATATACCATATTTTTAATGTTTTTCTAATCACTGTGCTATAAGAACAATTAGTTAAATTTATGTAGCAACAAGCTGATGTTTAATGAACATATGCAATGTAGGTGCTATAGAAGAAACAAAAGGTGACCACTGTGTTGTTCTCTACCTAGAACATTTATATTAGTAGGATTAACACTTTCATATCTATAATACAAAAATAATGCTCTTCTAAATGCTACGTTAGAAGAATAAAATAATATTAGTGGTGGATACAGAGGAGAGATTGATTTTCACTAGTAGTCACTGGGATAATTTTCAAAGAAGGTATATAAGCTGAAATGAGATTTAGGGAATATTTAAAGCTTCTGAAGGTGGTGATAGAATTGTTCATGAGAGAGAGCATCGACAACTGGAAAACATTAAAAACAAAAAATAAGTAATCCAGAGATTTGAGGACATGTGTAGATAGTAAGAGTTGAATTAGATAACTGCACCATAGGAAATAGAAGGGAGAAAAGATACCAATGCATGGGAAATGAAACTGGAAATTTCAGCTGAAGATCAAGTCTAAGCAGAGGGATTTAATTTTATTTGTTTGAGAACTGGAAACATTAAGGGGTTTCAGTGTCTTGTGACAAGATCAAATCCTTGTTTTAGAAGGACATGTGGCCACTCAGTGTGAATAGTCCTTGGAGAGGGCAGGGAGTCCAGGTAAATCACTAGAGGAAATTAACTACTAAGTTACTGTGGCTGTGTCCAAGAAGGATAGTGAATGACTCACCTGTGGGCACTCTGAAGTTAAATGACAGTATGCATTGTAAGTTTCAAATACCTCTTATTTATGCTTAGGCAGAAATGGAATGATTTCTTAAATAAAACAGCCTCTAGGTAGCTCTAGGTAGGACACTTGCTAACTTTTACTTGAGTCTTAGGATACCTTATAATATTGGATGATATACAGTTTCTGACTTTCATACCACAGAACTTTTGTTCTGGATTTATATTTCATTCTAGACATTTTAACAGGACATTACATTATAACTCCTGGCATTTGAAAAACTGTTAAGCCATGCAAATTATAACATAAGTATTGTAGCTTAAAAGGGGAAAGATAGGCCGGAAATTTTTTTTTGAAAAATGAATGAAATAAGACACTTTCCTTTAAATTCTTGAGGAACCAATTCTTTCTTTGAGAAAGGGATGGATTAGATGACTTATTGGGTTATTTTCAGACTTTAGTTTCCATGGATCTGTGATTCATACACATGAAAAATTGTTTTATCTTCTGACTGATGGTCCTTCCAATCATTGTTTTTTCCCTGCCACCAAAAATAAGATTCCTTCAAATATAAAAATGTTTCAAGCAGACATTTTGGCTCTGTAGGGCCCAGTGATAAATACAACCCTCAACATTGCTGCTTCAGATGGTAAATCACCCAAAGTTAAATTTATAAAATTCTAGAGATACATTTTGTTTACCCTCCAACTATTTTATATACAAGTCCAGAATTCTTTGACATTCTATTATAAACAAAGTCAAAAAAATTAAGAAAAAATAGCTTAATGTATTGAAAAATTTCTTTAAGCAAGTTCTATAGGTTTTCAAATGTATGAAATTACATTTATTTCTGAAACCAAACAGTTATCATTAATTATCTGAATGATTTGTTAAGAAAGTGATCAGTATTGGCAATGTGCTGCTGGCAATATTTCAGACCAGATATTATGAGGGACTTTCTTGCTATAATGTAGTTAGATCATACATCAAGTGTGCATTTGTATATAGGTGTGCATATGTACTCACAGGGAGTAACAGTAAACATGTTGCTAAAAATACATGCTCAGAAAATGCATGAGTATGATTATCTGACATTAGATGCTGATATCGGCTCACTGTTCCTCATATTAGATCTTGGGTCAATAACACAAAGTAGGAATAGCTGAATATAAGACTTCAAAACAACCTCAGAACAAGAAAGGAGTCTGAAATCACTCCAGTTTGGTGACATTAATTCTAGCAGAAGCAAATGCAAAATCCTGTCAAGAAGAAAACACCCTTGATTTAACATACTATTCATACAATCAAATTTGTCAAATATGACCTTAGAATTCACCTCAGAGGTGAATTCCGGGCTAGCTCCGTGGTTGCTTCTGCGGAAGCGGAAGTCTCCTGTCAATCAACTGCCTCCAGCACCTCTACCGCCATTGCTGCCTCTGATTCTGCTGCTGCCAGCCTCAGATCGCCTGGAGATCTTCTTTCTGGATGCTACTTCCACAGAAGAAACCACTGTCTTAGATGCAACTGAAGCCGACACTGCTGCTGATCCCTGGAGATCACCTAGAGACAATGCCCCCATAGCTGCTATTGTAGCTGTTGCTGCAGCCACCACTACTGCTGACCTGCTCTGGGTTACCAACCACCACCACTACTACCGCTGCTACAAGAGCCTAGAGGATTGTTTCGGAGGAGAATCCAGTTTTGGTTGCATGTGGCTACACCCATTTTGGGACACCAGCTAGAGCTGGGGGCCTAGGTGCCAGCAGGTTTATGGTCACAAGAGCCTCTGTCTGGGGACTCCAGCTGCAGGTCCAATATGGGGGTGCCTGCAGGTTTGGAGGAGCCTGGGGTCTTTCTGTTGAGCGTGCTGGTGGCCATTTTCTTGCTGCTGCTGCACCTTGGGGTTTCTCCTTTGCATGAGTGTATCGCTGGGGGTCTCTCTGCAAGAAGGAGCAGCATTGAAATCTTGAGACTACAGCGTGGCAGATCCTGAGGTATCTGAAGCCCAGATTGGTGGAATAGAGACGGGGTTGCAAGGGCTGATCTGGATTTGGTGTTCCCAAGAGATGTCAGAGACAGAGCTAAGAAACTGTTGAACATTGTCAGAGAGAATTTGACTTTCCAGCAAGACTTATTTTATTTTATGTTATTTTTTGATTCACTAATCTCTCTACCGTACTTGGAACAGAAATTTTATATGCATCAGTGTGTGGAGGACAATGATATATGATTGGTGTTTTGCATTTTTGTTGTATTCTTAAGTCTTTATTTTTTTCTCGTTGTTTGTATTCTTCCTCTCTCTCTTGTCTATTTTTTTCCAACTTTTCTCCAACCAACAGCCAATCTCTGTCAGCTGGTCTTGTACTCTTCCTGTGAATTTTTACTTCTAGTTTCTATCTTCTTCCCTCGTGAATATTGCATACTACACTACCACTACACTGCCTCTGATTCTGCTCTGATCTCCAACATAAAAATTTTAAAATTTTTATGAAGTTTATTCTCCCAACTACCACTTTAAATCATAATTGTTTTAACAAATATTATTTTTTAGTTATAGATAGTTATTGAACTCCTTATTTTGGTTCATTGTGAGAAAGCAGTAGATGTCTTAGTGGGGGTTATTAGGTTTAAGGCTATATATTGTTTTCATTGGGTGCTGTTGATATTGGTCTTAAAGTAAAGACAAGGTACTGGAAACTTCAGGGACACTATAGGTTTACAGGGTAGAATTTATTCTGACTTAGAGCCATATTTTTAGATGGTAAAACACACTAACAATGTGAAAAAAGGGGGGGGATAAAACGCCCCAAACAAGCCAAGATACTTCTACAACAGAAGCCATTGATCACACAGTAGAAGAAATGTCCAAGAAGGAGTTTAGATTGTATATAGTTAAACTGATATGTGATGTAAATGATAGTATAAGGAGTGAAATCAAAGAAAAATATGGGAAGTGAAAGATCACTTCAATAAAGAGTTAGAGATCATGAAAAAAAAAGCAGTAATCCTCAAAATGAAGGAATCAGTAAACCAAATTATAAATTCAATAGAAAGCATCACCAACAGATTAGACCACTTGGAAGACACAACCTCAGACAATGAAGACAAAATATATAACCTTGAAAGTAGAGTTGAACATGCAGAGAAGATAAGAAACCATGAACAGAACAACAAAGAATTATGGGATAACACAAAAAGACCAAATTTAAGAGTTATCAGAATAGATGAAGGAGCAGAGATACAAACCAAAGGAATGCATAATCTTTCCGATGATATAATAGCAGAAAATTTTCCAAACCTAAAGAATGGAATGGAAAATCAAATATAAAAGGTTATAGGACCCAAAAGTACAAAATTATAGCAGACCCACACCAAGACACATTATAACGAGAATGACTTAACATACAGAATAAAATCTTAAAGGCTGTAAGAAACAAAAATCAAATTACATATAGGGGGAAACAATTAAGGTCTCAACTGATTTCTCAGCCCAGACTCTCAAAGCTAAGATGTCGAATAACATATTTCAAGAGTTTGAAATATGTTATTCCAGGAAATGGTGCCAACCAAGAATGTTATATCCAGCAAAATAAAGTTTCAGATTTAAAAATGAAATTAAAACATTCCATGATAAACAAAATTTAAAAAAAAAAATTCACAACTAAAAAACCTACACTACAGAGCATTCTCAACAAAATATTCCATGAGGATGAAGTGAAAAAAAAAAAGTTAAAACCAGCAAAGGGAGGATCTACCCTAAAGTGACATTCAACCAAATGAGAAACTAAGACAAATAAAAAACCAGAAATAAATCAAAATGACAGGGAATACAAAGCATATCTCAATAATAACCTTGAATGTTTATAGCCTAAACTCATCAATCAAAAGACTTAGACTGGCAGATTGGATTAAAAGCAATACCCAGGGGCTGTGGTTGTAGCTCAGTGGTAGAGCACTCACCTAGCACGTGTGAGGCACACTGGGTTCGATCCTCAGCACCACATAAAAATAAATAAATAAAATAAAGGTATTGTGTCCATCTACAACTAAAAAAAAATATTTTTTAAAAAGCAATATCCAACAATATACTGTCTTCAAGAGACTCACCTCATGGACAAAGATATTCACAGCTGAAGGTGAAAGGATGGGAAAAAACTTACCACTCATATGGATTGCATAATAAGCAGGGGTTTCCATTCTTATTTCAGATAAAGTAGACTTCAAACCAAAGTTAATCAGAAGATACAAAGAAGGGCATTTCATACTTCTTAAGGGTAGTATATATAAGTAGGACATAACAATCATAAATATTTATGCCTGAAACAATGGAGCATCTATATACATCAAACAAACCCTTCTCAATTTCAAAAGTCAAATAGATCACAGTACAAAAATACTGGGTGACTTGAACACACCTCTATCACTACTGGACAGATCTTCCAAACAAAAACTAAATAAGGAAACTATAGAACTAAATAATACAATCAATAATTTAGACTTAACAGTCATATAAAGAATATTTTATCCATCAATGAGCAAATATATTTTCTTCTCAGCAGCACATGGCTCCTTCTCTAAAATAGACCATATTTTATGCCACAAAGCAAATCTAAGTAAATACAAAAAAAAAAAAAAAACAGATGATACACTGCATTCTATCAGACCACAATGAAATTAAATTAGAAATCAACAATAAAATAAAAAATAGAAGCAACCGTAACAAATGGAGACTAATAATAATAAACAATTGAATGATGATTGGATAGTAGAAGAAATCAAGGACAAAATAAAAGAATTCTTAGACATAAATGAGAACACTGATACAACATATCAAAATCTCTGAGACAGTATGAAGGCAGTACTAGAAGGAAAGTTTATTGCATTGAGTGTATTCATTAAAAGAATAAAAAGTCAAAAAATAAATGACCTAACACTACATCCCAAAGTCCAGAAAAAGAAGAACAAATCAACACCAAAAGCAGTAGAAAACAGGAAATAATTAAAATCAGAGCTGAAATCAATGAAATTGAAACAAAACCAACCAAACAACCAAAACAAAAACAATTGAAAAAATTGACAAAACAAAAAGTTGGTTCTTTGAAAATATAAATAAAATAGAGAAACCCCTGGCCATGCAAATGAAGAGAAAAAGAGGACTTAAATTATTAAAATAAAAGTAAAAAAGTAAACATCACAACAGACACATCTGAAATACAGAAGATAATTAGAAACTATTTTGAAAATTTATACTCTAATAAAATACAAAATATTGAAGACATGGAAAATTTCTAGAGACATATGATGTACCGAAACTAAATGAGGAGGTCATACATGTTTTAAATATATCAATTTCAAGTAATAAAATAGAAAACACCATCAAAAGCCTACCAGCCAAGAAAAGACCAGGACCAAAAGGATTTTCAGTGGAGTTCTACAAGACTTTCAAAGAAGAATTAACACAGATACTCCTCAGAGTATTCCATGAAATAAAAAAGTAGAGAACCCTTCTAAACTCATTCAATGAGGCTAATATCATCCTGATACCAAAATCAGATAAAGACCCCCAAGGAAAGAAAATTTCAGGCTAATATCCCTGATGAACATAGAAGTTAAAATTCACAATAAAATTTGGCAAATCACATATAAAAACATATTTAAAAGATGGTGTACCATGATCAAGTAGAATTCATCCCAGGGATGCAGGGTTGGTTCAACATATGGAAATCAATAAATGTAATACATCATATTAATAGACTTAAAAACAAGAATCATATGATCATCTCAATAGATGCAGAAAAAGCATTTAACAAAATAAAGCACACCTTCATGTTCAAAACACTAAAAACTAAGGATAATAGGAACATACCTCAATATTGTAAAAGCTATATACACTAAACCCAAGGCTAGTATCATTCTAAATGGAGAAAAATTGAAAGCATTCCTGCTAAAAACTGGAACAAGACAAGGATGTCCTCTTTCACCACTTCTATGCAACATCATCCTTGAAAATCTAGCCAGAGCAATTAGACAGAAGAAAGAAATTAAAGGGATACGAATAGGTAAAGAAGAATTTAAACTATCACTATTTGCTGATGACATGATTCTTTATCTAGAAGATAAAAAAAATCCACCATAAAACTTCTAGAACTAATAAATGAATTCAGCAAAGCAGGAGGATATAAAATCAATACCCATAAGTCAAACATATTTCTATATATCAGTGAAGAATCCACTGAAAGAGAAATTAGGAAAACTATTACATTTACAGTAGCCTCAAAAAAAAAAATACCTGGGAATCAATCTAACATAAGAGATAAAAGACCTCTATAATGAAAACTACAGAACACTAAGGAAAAAATTAAAGAAAACCTTAGAAGATGGAAAGATCTCCCATGCTCCTGGATAGGCAGAATTAATATTGTCAAAATGGCCTTACTACCAAAAGCACTATACAAATTCAATGCAATTCCAATCAAAATCCTAATGGCATTCCTCATAGAAATAGAAAAAGCTGTTGTGAAATTCATCTGAAAATATAAGAGACCCAGAATAGCTAAAGCAATCCTTAGCAAGAAAAGTGAAGCAGGAGGCATCACAATACCAGACCTTAAACTATACTATAGAGCTATATTAATACAAATGGCATGGTATTGGCACCAAAATAGACTTGTAGACCAATGGTACAGAATAGAGGCCCAGAGACAAACCCACATAAATACGGTTATGTCATACTAGACAAAGATGCCAAAAACATTCACTGGAGAAAAGATAGTCTCTTCAATAGATGGTGCTGGTAAACTGGAAATCTATATGTAGCAAAAAGAAATTAAACCTCTGTGTCTCACCCTGCACAAAAATCAACTCACAGTGGGTCAAAAACTTGGCCACTAAAACAGAGACCCTGAGCCTAACTACAGAAAAAATAGGTCCAAATCTTCACCACGTCAACCTAGGATCTGACTTCCTCAACAAGACTTGTAAAGTTCAAGAAGTAAAATCAATAATTAATAAATGGGATGGATTCAAACTAAAAAGCTTTTTCTCAGCAAAGGAAACAATAATGTGAGTAGAGAGCCTACTGATTGGGAGAAAATCTTTACCACATCCACTTCTGATAAAGCATTAATCTCTAGGATATATAAATAACTCAAAATACATAACACCAAAAAACCAAATAATCCAATCAATCAATTGGCTAGGGAACTGAATAGACACTTCACAGAAGAAGAGATACAATTGATGAACAAATATATGAAAATGTATTCAACATCTCTAGCTATTAGAGAAATGCAAATCAAAACTACTCTAAAATTTCATCTCACTCCTGTCATAATGGCAATCATCAAGAATACAGGAAAGGATTGGGGTTGTGGCTCAGCGGTAGAGCACTTGCCTAGCATGTGTGAGGCCCTGGGTTTAATCTTCAGCACCACATAAAAATAAATAAATAAAATAAAGGTATTGTGGCTGACTATAACTAAAAAATAAAATAAAATAAATAATACAGACAATAATAAATGTTGGTGAGGATGTGGGTAAAAAGGTATACTCATACATTGCTGGTGGGGCTGCAAATTGGTGCAACCACTATAGAAAGCAGTATGGAGATTCTTCAGAAAATTGGGAATAGAGCCACCATTTGACCTAGCTATCCACTCCTTGTTTTATATCCAAAGGACTTAAAATCAGCATACTATAGTGACACAGCCACATCAACGTTTATAGCAGCTCAATTCACAATAGCTAGATTATGGAACCAACCTAGGTGTCCCTCAATAGATGAATGAATAAAGAAAATATGGTAAATATACTCAATGGAATATTACCCAGGTTTAAAGAAGAGTAAAATTATGGAATTTGTCAGTAAATGATTGGAGTTGGAGAATATCATGCTAAGTGAAATAAGCCAATCCCACAAAACCAAAGGCCAGATGTTTTCTCTAAAATGAGGATGATAATTCACAATAAGGTGGGGGGGAACTAGGGAAGAATAGCATTACCTTAGTTAGATTAGGTAGAGGGAAGTGATGGGAGGGGAGTGGAGGGCATGTGGGGATAGTAAAGACAGTAGAATGAAACAGACATTATTACTGTATTATATATGTGACTTCATGACCAATATATGATTCTGCAACATATACAGAAGAATGAGAAATTATACCCCATCCATGTATGATATATCAAAGTGCATAAATGCATTCTACTGTCATGTATAACTAATTAAAACAAAAAAATTAAAAAGAGTAATTATGGATTAAAAAATCCAAGTGGAAAACCACAAATAATAATACAAAAATATAAAAATGACCAGACTCATTTGATAATTAGATAGTTAGGATTCTCTAAAGAAACAGAACCAATAGGATTCACCTGGGTTTCTGTCTCTGTCTCTCTCACTCTATATCTTTTTAACTATAATCAATCTACAGTTATCTATCTATCCATCCATCCATCCATCTATCTATCTAGCTGTATTTTAAGGAATTGCCTCACATTATTGTGGTTTCAATATTGTGCTTTCAAATTTGAAAATTATAGGGCATGCTGGAAACTTAGACAAAAGTTAATGTTAGAAAGCCAACCCATATTAAACTCATAGAAGATCTTGAGTGATTAGAAACTCTGGCAGGATTTCTATGTTAAAGTTGAGGCAAAACTCCTTCTTCTAGTAACCATTTTTTACTCAATGAATTTTGGATGCTCAATAAATTGAATGAGTCTTAGCCACATTGTTAAGGTTAGCTTTCTTTATGGAACTCACCTGGTTATAAATGTTAATCACATCTACAAAATGTTTTCATAACACATGCAGGCTAGTGTCTGACCAAACAACTGGGCACCATAGCCTGGTCAAGTTGACATATAAAATTGGCCATCACCATTAAGAATAAAATAAACTTCAAAATAAAAAAATATATAATTACTGAAATTTATTACCTATCAATAAAATGATTTAAAAATGTGAAGTATTTAGCAGCACAGTAGACAGAGTTAAACTGGGAGAATTTCTGTCATGGAAGATCTATCTGAAGCAATTACCAACTGTACAAGAAAATGCCTGTATCATCCAGGCATGAGGAACGTACTTATTCAGGAAGAAGAACCAGAGAAAACTTTCACCTGCTGTGGTGTTCCCTAATTGGAAGTCACTAAAGCCATGTTCTCATATGTCATCTGTTCTATGAACACTTTTTTGCTTTTCCCAAATAGGCATGATCCTTTATTTTTCTTGAGCTTTAGCAATACTTTCATGTTTTATTTTGTGGGCACTTGCATTCTGACTATAACGCCTGGTTTCAGACTTACCTTCCTAATAGAATACATGATCTGCTCATTGAGAAGACATTTTCATTTTCATATTCCTTGAATACATGCTAGAAAGGTGTTACAGGCTGAGTTGTTCCCTCCCCTCCATATGTTTAAGCCCTAACCTGTAGTACTTCAGCATGTGATTGTATTTGTAGACATTGCATTTAAAGAAATAATTGAATCAAAATAAGGCTGTTAGAGTGGGCCCTAATCCATGTGACTGTCATCCTTATATGAATAGATTAGGACACACAGAAAGACACTGGGAGTGTACATACACAGAAGGACTGCCTTGTGGAACTGCACCAAGCCATTATACTGCCTTGGTGTTTGCAAGTCAAAGAGCCTCAGTGGAAAACAGACCTTCTGGTACCTTGATCCTGGACTGCCAGACTCCAATTGGTGAGAAAAAACATTTCTGAGGTTTAAACAACTCAGCCTGTAGTATTTTGTTATAATAGCCCTAGCAAACCAATATACAAGGCATACAATAAATATTTCTGCAATTAGGCAAAATTCCTGCATGATGTAGAAAGAGGGCCTGATTGTATCTATACTACCCTAATCTGTCCTAACAATAGGATGCATCTACTGACCACTTAACATTGCTTGTAGAGGACTGGAGGTGTGAAGTAGTGTGAAGGCAGGGAGATCACATTGGAAGGCACCTCCCATTTTTAAAGCTGAAGATGTTTAGTAGAGCATTGGATCCTCTCTCAATAGAGGAAGGGGTAACCATGTTATCTCTTTTAATAACTGCCATTTGAGAAGTTTTATATCCATTATACTGATATTTACCAGAAATATATTACACAATTTAGATGGAAAAAAATGATATCCAAATCTGACTTTCCAAATAAAGAAAATTAGTCATCAAAAACATGAGATCTCTATGGTCTAGCTAATGAGGAATCGTTCTACGTTTTACACTTGTGGTGAATCGGAATTAAGGAGTACATATGTGTGCACTCACATTGTGGGTGGGGCCTGGTGTGGGATATAGAACAACATTTCACTGAATAATTCTTATTTGGGGGGAGTTAAAAGGTTATTTGAAAAGAAAAATGATAAAAATATAAACTTATCCACATTACGTGGTTTGAGCAGGAAACTGAAATATTATGTGCCTTGTCAAAGATCACTGCAAGTCACACGGTTGTTTACACATCTAGATTAGAAAGCCCAGAATTGGAGAGTGATCTGAAAACTTGCCCTATATATTCTTGGAAAATTGGAACTTGATCAGTATTTTATTTTTGTCTGATGTAACACAGCTAGTAATAAATGCTCAGCAGATCTTTGTTGAAATTAATTACACCAAATAAAGGTGAAAAAAATCAATGTGTTCTCTGACGATTTTACTATCTTTTCCTTTCCTTTAAGAGAAGAGCATTTTCTGTGGTCTCTGAATCATATTGAACTTGTTGCTCTTGGACAAATGGTAGCACTATTTTTGTAAGTGGCCAAATAAGCCATTGTCAAGAGTGTGTATTATAGGAAGAAGTTGAGCTGTGTGAGGGTGATGATCAATCTAGAGTAAAGGTAAATAAAGCTGAAGTGGCTCTTAGAGCTTTGGCAGGTCCTGTTCAGGCACAATTTCTCATACTCTGCTACACATTCCCACATGTACTTGAAAGCTCCAAACTGATGTTTTGTAGAGAGGGGTTAAAAGAAGGAGCTAAAATGTTCTCATTAACTTAAATATTTAGTAAATTGATTTTTATACTCGTATTGTTTAGATTGTTTCTACGATTTATTTTCAGATGCTAGAGTACCGGTTCTGTCTTCTTCTACATCCTGTTTGATATTGCCTGAATGTTCGATATTGTCTGTTGTGGGCATGGTCCTGATGAAAATAATGCCCACACAAGCAGGTCCTCATCATGCTGCTTGTGAAACATGCTGCTGTGTTTTGCTATTTATTATTGTCTGAGTGTAAGTGACACCAAAGTCAACTGTCTGAATCTTGAAATGGATGTTTAACCTGCAGGTTCTTTAAAGAATAACAGCATATTTAAAAGCAAAGCAGACTTTTAACTTTCAAGGAGAATATGGTTGTTATTCTTATCCTGTATTTCCATTAATCACTTTGTATTCAGAATTAACTTTAGCTCATCATCCCTGTTCACTGCATGGAGGGCATAACTTTAACAGAATAAGTGAATCTCTGGACCCAACACTGTTAGGACACTAACACCTTTACTGATTTTGTTGGAATACATGACTGAACAATGAGAATGCATTGTTATGTTCTAACAGTCTACAAACTTTTTTATGTAAGAAAGAAAAGTCATTATATTGGGTGAGTTTAGTTTGTTACCATAGAGGGGGGAATAAGGAAAAAGCTTTTTACAATTGGTTGAAGTGAAAAATATGACTTTTGAAGTGCTTTTGGGCCCAGGAGTGTTGCTTGTTAGGATCTTCCTCTTTGCCGACTGTCTAATCACCCAACAGGTCTGACAAGCTCTCACCAGAACCACAGCTACATGAAGCAGAATCTTTTCTTTGAGTCAGTCACTTTTAAGTCCAAGCAGGGTTGGATGTGGAAAGTAAATACATGTAGTTTTAATTTATTCACATAACAAAAATTCACTCTGTATGGTTAACATATCATTTAACTCTTGCCTTATCAATGAATATAAACTTATTTATAATTCCTGTTGAAAATAAATAATATTGTTCACGTTGCATTGCTATTTTTGTGGAATATACTTCTTAATGTTGGTTTGCTGTTAATATGCGTGTGTGAAAAATTTAAAATTCAGAGAAAAGTTGGAAGTTCTAAGGATTTCGAGTAAATTGTGAAATTATGTCCTTATAACTCCAAATACTTGTATTTCCTACAAGCAACGTCATACTCCTTACATAGCCAAAATGCAACTGTCAGCATTAATGTTGATTTATATTATATATAATAATATACTATTATTAATCATATAATACTATAATAATACCCTATTATTAATCATATAATAATCATACTAGTAACTAATCCTGGTTCAAGTTTTACCAGATGTTACAGTAATGTCCCTCAGAGCAAACAGATCTAGTTCAAAATTATACACCAAACTTAGTTGTCCTGCATTTTTTATATCCTTCTTCTTCTTTTCTTTTTTTTCTAGTGCTGGGGATTGAATCCAGGGCCTCGTGAGTCTTCATTTTTGAATAGTTTTTAGTCTTCTTGGTATTTGTGATGTCCCATCAGTCACCTATTATTCTGCATAAGCTCAGCAATATTTGATGTTGGCATTTAAAGTATTTTTTTCCTCACCAAAGAATACAACGTAATGTACCTTTGTTGTTTTACTTGCACTTCATTGACTTTTACTGGTGAGTTCAGCATATTTTCTTAAGTTTTTGGTGGTTTGCATTTCCTCTTGTCTATTTTTCTACCAGAGTACTTTTAATTTTAGATTTTGTAGGCACTTAGAAAATTAATCACAAATGTTGCAAAATTATTTACTTAATTTTTTCCTCAGGAATTTGTATGTGATATAATTTTAAATACTTTAGTCATTGAATGTATCCGTCTTTTCTTTGATTTAGTATTTTGCTAGAGGACTTTTCAAAGATTTATGAATATTTTCTTACACATTATCTTAGCAATTTTTATTATTCTTTTTCATTTATATTTTAATCAGTCTACACACTAATTTTTACATGATATAAAAAAAGAGTGTCTAAGTTTTTGATTATTTTAAATTAATTGCTAATTATGCCAGTAACATTTATTAAAGAAAGGATCAATTTCTTTCTAAATTAAGGTTATACTTTTATCAACTTAGTTATGTTTTTTCACATATATTGGAGCTATTTTTTAATTTTTAAAAATTTTTTTAGTTATATGTAACACCTGGAGACATTTTGACATAATCATAAAAGCATGAAATATATTTTGCTCTAATTCAGTCCCCAGCATGTCTCTCCTCCCTTTTTTCTCTCTCCCCTGTTCCCCTTCCTCCACTCTACTGATCTTTCTGTAATTTATTTATAGTTTTTTTTTTTTAACTTGTGTTTTGTGAATGTAGTGAATGACGGGATTCACTCTGTTATATATGTACATATGAAATTTCAGTCAGATTCATTCCACTGTTCTTCCCTTTTCCCATCCCTCCTTCACCTCTTCAATTCCCTTTTGTCTACTCAAGTGATCTTTCTTCTATTTTGATGAAATTCCCTCACCTCCCCCCTTTTTCTATCTCTTTTGTTTTTTTTTTTTCTTTTTTATTTCCCATCTCCTTGTTTTGGATTTGCTTCCATATAACAGAGAGAAAAAAATGGACCTTTGACTTTTGTAGACTGGCTTATTAGCATAAGAGTCTCCACTTTGGTCCATTTACTGGCAAATGGTATCATTTCATTCATCTTTATGGCTGAGTAATATTCCATTGTGTATATATACCACATTGTCTTTATCCATCCATCTGTTGAAGGGCACCTTGGTTGATTCCACAGCTTAGTTATTGTGAATTGTGCTGCTATAAACATTGATATGGCTACATCCCTTTAGTATGCTGAGTTTAAACGTTTTGAATATATACTGAAGGGTGGAATAACTGGGTCATATGCTGATTCCTCTACTAGTTTTTTGAGGAATATCCATTCTGCTTTCCAGAGTGGTTGCACTAATTTTCAGTCCCACCAACAATGTATGTACCTTTTCCCCTAAATCCTTGCCAACATTTATTATTATTTGTTCTTGATAATTGCTATGCTGACAGGAGTGAGCTGAACTCTCAATGTAGTTTTGATTTACATTTCCTTAATTACTGTAGATGTTTTACATTTTTTCATATATTTGTTGACCATTTGTATTTTTTTCTTTTGGAAAATGTTTGTTTAGTTCTTTTGCCTATTTATTAAGTTGTGTATTTTTGGTGTTGCTTTATGTGTTCTTTGTATATTTTGGATATTAATACCCTATCTGAGGAACAGGTGGCAAAAATCTTCTCCCAATCTGTAGGATCTCTCTTCATACTCTTGATTGTTTCCTTTGCTGTGCAGAAGCTTTTAATTTAATGACATTTCACTTATTGATTTTGACTTTATTTCTTGTGCTTTAGGAGTTTTGTTAATGAAGTCAGTTCCTGAGCCAACATGTTCGAGTGTTAGGCCTACATTTTCTTATAGCAGTTACAGGATTTCTGCTCTAATTTCTAGGTATTTAATGATGGATCTATTTCTAAACTTGGTTTTACTTCATTGATATATTTGCCTATCTATCTTTACATTTTGGTTATGGTAACTTTATAATAGATTTCAGTTACGGAAAGTCATTCTTTGTGAATATTTTTTATTCCTATTATTTAAGAAGTTTTAATCCATTATTTTTTCATATTAATTTAAAAACATTAATAATGATATCAACAATTATATTAATGTTGGATTTCACGTTAGAATTACATTAGTTATCTGTATCATTTTAGGAAAGATTATGTTTAAGAAATGCTGATTTTATCTTCAGTTTTATTTTTTGACCATTTTATATTATTTTAGTGATTGCCAGAAAACATAAAAATGTTTGCAATTGGTATGGTCCTATATTTAGAAGACCCAGAAGACATGTAGAGTTGATAAGAAAATTTAGCAAAGTAGCAGGATACAAAAATCAACATATAAAAAGCAATAGTTTTTCTATACAACAATCATGAAAAATATTTCAATCACAATTTCAGAAAATACCTAACAATATATTTAATCAAGGAGGCAAAAAACTTCTAAAATAATTATAGACTATTGAAGAAAGAAATAGAAGAAGATATTAGATGGCTGAAAGACCTCCCATGTTCTTGGAGGGTCAGAATTAATATTATTAAAATGGTCATATTACCAAAAGCAGTCTATAGACTCAATGCAAGCCCATCAAAATACCAATGACATTCTTCACAGAACTATGAAAATGTTCTAAAATTCATACAGAAGAATAAGTACCCATAAGAGCCAAAGCAAATTTGAGCAATAAGAGCAATGCTAGAGACATCACAATACCTGATCTGAAATTATTCTACAGAGCTATCGTAATCAAAACAGCATGGCATGGACATCAAAACAGACACTAAGATCAGTGGAATAGAATAGAAGACACAGAGAAAAATCCACACCAGATATGGTCATCTGAGACTTGATCAGAATGTAAAAAACATTCAGTGACAATAAGATAGCCTCTTAAAAAACAAATGATAGTGGGAAACAGGATATCCATATGTACAGAAAATGATCCCTCTCTCTCATCCTGCACAAAAGTCAATTCAAAGTGGATCGAAGACCCAGGAATTAGACCAGAAAGTTTACAACTGCTATAACAAAAAATAGGGTCAGCACTCTAGCATATTGATGCAGATGCCGTAACAAGACCTCTAAAACTCTAGAAATACAACCAAGAATCACTAAGTGGGAGGACATCACACAAAAATGTTTCTGCACAGAAAAGGAAACAAGAAGATCAGGAAATAGCCCCCAACATAGGAGAAAATCTTTGCCAGCTATTCTTCTAACAGAGGATTAATATCCAGAATATATTAAAAAAACTCAAAAATTTAACACCAAAAAACAAACAAAACAAAACCTCACAAAACTGCAATTAATAAATGGGCAAAAGCACTAAAAAGGCATTCTCAAAAAGTAAATAAAAGTTTTCAACCAATACATGAGAAAAATGTTCAATATTGTCAGCATTCAGGGAAATGCAAAACAAAACACATTGAAATTTTTATCACTCAAGTTAGAATAACAATTATCAAGAATACACAAAATAAATGCTGGCAAGGATGGGGGAAATGCACACTTATGTGTTGTTGATGGGATTCTAAGTTAGTACAACCACTATGGAAATTAATATGTAAATTCCTCAAAAGATTAGAAATGGACCCACCATATGACCCACCTATCCCACTCTTATTTGTGTGTGTGTGTGTGTGTGTGTGTGTGTGAGTAGTGTTACTCACACATAGCCAAGCTATGGAACCAGCCTAGGTGTTTGTCAACAGATGAATGGATAATGAAAATGTGGTATATATGCAAACAGAGTTTTACTCAGTCATAGAGAAGAATGAAATTATTTAACTTATGAATAAATGGATGGAACTGGAGAAGGTTATGCTAAATGAAACAAGCCAGACTCAGAAATAAAGGGATGAATGTTTTCTATTCTATGTGGAATGTAGAGAAAGAAAAAATAGAAAGAAATTTTAAAAAGGGATCTCATGAAAATAGAAGGGAGACCAATAGAGTATAGGAAGGATTCAGAAGGAGGAAGGAGGGGAAGGAATAGGGAAGTATAGGAGAAAGAATCTACCAAATTATGCTAGGCACAATGTATGAATATACCACAAGGAACTCTGTTTTTATATATAATTGTAATGCAATAATTAAAATGATGATGATTATGATGATGGTATGACAATGATGATAAAAAGGAGATCAGTAGAGTAGAGCTGGCAGATCAGGGAAAAGGAGAAGGGAGGGAAAGGAAAGGTACTGAAGAATAGATCATCAAATTTTGTTATGTGCATATGTGAGGATAGCATAACAAATACCACTACTGTGAATAATTATAAAGTACAAACTACAAACACTTTTTAAAAAGGGCATATAAATGGTTATCAGGTATATAAAAAAATACTCATGAAATCTGTATGTAGGGGAGATATCATCTGTCCTTCCATAATGATTTCAGCATTATTCACAATAGCCAAGCAATGGAAACAGCCTAAGTATCCATTGGCTGATGAAAGAATAATGAAAATATTGTAGGTATACACAATGTGTTACTATTCATCTATAAAAAAGGATTAAAAACTGTCACCTATGACAACATTGGTGGAGTAGAGATCATTATTTCAAGTGAAATAAGCCAGGCACAGAAAAACAAACACTTCAGGCTCTCACTCACATGTGGAATATGAAAAATTTGACCTTGTGGCTGAGTGTAGCATAGTGGTTACTAAAGGCTTTGGAGGGCAGAATTGGGAAAGGTTAATCAATGAGTACTAAGTTAGAGTTGGGAGCAGGTTATTCTGGTGTTCCATTGTACCCAAGGGTGATCCTAAATGACAATACTTAAGGATAATATTCTGTGTATTTTTAAAATATTAAAAAAGGAATTGAATATTTTCATCATAAAATATGATAAATGTTTAAAGCAATAGATGTGTTTACCCTAATTTGAACATTATACAATGTATACATTTGTCAAAACAACACACCATACCCCGTAAGTATATACAACTTTTATGCATCAGTTAAAAATAGAATAGACTAAAATGTGACATTCTTATTTTCTTTTCCTGTTATGAATTTTCAAAGCAATTTATTTTCCACTTTTAAGTTCATTTAAATACATGTCCTGCACATATCTGGTAACTGAATCTGGTAACCTATTCTAAGGATATTGCCATTAGCCATGTTAAACAATAACTTTTTTTTTTTTAATTAAGACTGTGCCAAGGATTCCAAATTTTATACCCAGGTGGCAGAAAAATTAAATTATCATCATTGTAATTGTGCAATATTAATATTCATTCTCTTCCTGTTAATGCTGAAGTTGGAAATCAGGGTACTCTTGCAATAAGTTCAATAGAGTGTCATGAAGAGGCAACTGATGGTTTTTTCCGATTTTGTCTATCAGCGAGATCTTTTATCAACTACTTGTGCTCTGATGTAAAGCCCTTTTAATTTGCAGCTTTTAATTTTGTAAATATCAAGGTACTTTCTTTCTGGTGTTTGCTTATGAGAATCCACACAGCATGTCCTGCAAGCTCTCTTTTCTCATAGTCCTTAGTACTCCAGTGTACATTCCAAATCCAAAAACAGAACTAACATTTAGAACTCATTAAAGAGTGATAAATAGATTTGATAATGATATAATGACAAATAATATTGTGATATTTATGGTCTAATTATTAGTTTTAGCCTTCACTCAAGAAAAGAAAATGTTTATTCTAGGCTTTACAGTTAAGGCTTCCCAGTGAAACAAAATAACATTCTCCTTTATGAATGTCTATACAATCACTCATGATTTCAGTACAAAATACTCGTACAGAAGACTTAAAGTCTTCATAAACTGAGGTTTTTGAGCCCCTTCTAGAGAAATACTTTTTAAAATAATGAGTGCGTAGAATAATAATTTAAAATTTTGCATGCAAAATCAGTCATATCATTGTTTTTGGAGGTACAAGATGAATGGGAAAAATGTGAAGTATTTCACATTCTAATTGGCACATATCTCATGTTTGAAAACTACAGAGAAGGATCTGGACACATTTTTTTTTCTGTTTCCTAAGGCAGTATTTTCTGAATTATCTCATGTACCCAAGAAGATTCTCCCCATCAAATTCAAATGTGTCATTATAATTTTTCTTCTTATCCTGGAAAAGATCAGACTCCATAGATCTGTCCCAATAAGCCTGTATGAGGACATCTGTCAGACCATCATTCCTTTTGGAAGCAGTAGTTCCTAGTAGATAGGTTTAATTTACACAGATTGTCAGGGCTTAGCACTGGATCACATTGATCTGTTGGCTTTCTTCATTTCTCAGGTAAGTATTCAGAGCTAGTGAATTTCCTTGCACTGCTTAGCTGCAATCTATAAGCTTTTATATTTCATCCAGTTAAAAATATTTTCTAATTTGGAGTATGATTTCTCCTTTATCTTTTACATTCTCTACAAAAGTTCTTAAATTCCGAGAGTTATGTTTTTCTACCTGTCTATCTATATGTTATTTGATTTCTAGCTTAACTGGCAAGTACCTCAAGGGGAGAACAGGGTCCAGAAGCTTGGGCCGACCCTAAGGATCTTTCAATATCTTCAGGATCTTTCTTGGTCCTTAACTCCTAACTGTCTCAGCTTCTGTGACATTAGTAAAAAATCCTTTCATTCTGCTTTTTCTAGTTGGTCTTAATAGAAAGAAGTGTTTTGCCACGAGCTATTCTAAATCAGAGGTAGAAACCTTAGTGGATGCATTTTTAAAATCTCTTTTATTGTTTAACTGAATACAAACACAAAAAAGCAGAATACCTAAATACATACACAAATCAATCAGTTATGGTAATTTGAACACCTTTGCAACCACCTCTCCTAGTCACCCAGGGTGGATTTTCATGGCCACCACAGAAGCCCTGCCTGTGTTCTTTTTAAAAAATAATCTTTTTTTTCCCTCTAACTTTAGCCACGATGTCTACTGTCATAGTACTGTAAATGTTTATTTACCTTTCTTTAAACCTTTATCATCAAGGGGCCATCTCTATGTAATATAATTCAGTTTACCCTCCTGCTCATATTTTTTGTTCCTTATAATTTATTTGCTGAAGAAACAGGATAATTTGTCCAGTAGTGCTCCACATATTTTAGATTGTGTTGACTTGCTCACATGGTCAAATTAAAAATGATCCTTATTTTCTGTAAATTGAGTTGGATTCAGAAGCTTATTGTTTGGCTTTAGTATTGAAGAGCTTGCCTGTCTGTCTTGTTGATGTTAGCAGCCACTGATGATCATACTTAGTTCTTAATTCATTAGAAGTTACAAAAATTCTAGTTTGAGCACTTCTTGATTTAATTGTTAGAATATTTACCTCAAGAAAAATTTCACTTTACCTCTCATTTTCTTTTCTAAAGGTACAGTTTGTGTGGGAAGGACAGGATAAATGTTTGATTCTCTATTTTATTTTCCAGTTTTCAAAGAAATGTTTCTCAACATCATTCAAGGATAGCTGATGGTTTTTTGCTTTGTTTTGTTTTGGGTTTTATTCTGTACTCAGGAATTCAAACATATGTAGTGTGCTTTGATACACTAAAGTTACCATTCTTGTGGATGCTCGCAGGGCCTCATCCTGGCACTTAGGAGCCCCCTTAACTTAGCTCATTGGTCATTTTAAGAGCTTCTTGGCCATCTGGCATTTAAAAAGCTGTTTCAGACTCATCTTGCACATTTTATGCCCTGGTCCTCAAGACAGCAACAGTGAAAAATAAAAATATTTGTGAATCTAGCCAAGACCAAAGTACTGCCCAGGTGACCCATAGACTTGGAAGCAATAATCAATAATTATTGTTTGAGCTGCTGAGTTTGGGGTAGTTTTTACACAGCAATAGGTACTAACATAAAAGCTAGGCAAAAATATAAAATACAAGAACAACAACAAAAAATAAAGCCACACGAAAAATGAATCCATAAGCATGGTGTTTTATCTAGTATAAGGCATAAAAGAATAGAAATGATAAAGTGTTGAACATAATTTGATAACAGAACAATATTTACCTGAGATTGAAGCTTCAAGTTTTCAAATGGAAAAAATGTATCCAATGAATTTAAGATAACATCCCAATACAACTGAGATTGTTTGGTTCAATATATCCAATTAAATTTGCTTAATTATTGGTCCTCTATCACTGATTCTCTGTTCTCCAACTGTAACTTGTACTTTTTTTTGCGTGTTTAGGTGTCCTGATCTATTCTCCAAGGTTTCAATTCTTAGTGCAGTAGTTGTTTATTTTTCTTCAAACTTCCAGACTCACACGATTCTAAACAGTGACCTCGTTCTCTTTCATTTTATCTATTGAATTATTGATTTTAGGAAAGCATGTTTGCTTGTTTGTCTTCCCAAGAAAGTGTCTGGAGTGCATTTTTTGAGCTTGAATCTCTGCTAATGTTCTAATTATTTTAGCTCACATTGTCATCTGTCTCTTGCAGCAGGTCTGTTTTGTTGGTATGCACTGTTTCCTCTTATTGACCTTCCTTTCTCTGAAACTATGTATGGTTCGTGCCCCCCACTCCCACCCCTGCTCACTGGAATGAAGCTCAAGTGTCATATTGAGGGATGCTTATGACTCTTGTTTTAACAAGAGATGAGACATGAAGCAACTTCTTTTCATCCTTGTGTGCCAGTGATGCTAAAGTAGGTGGATTTCCAGTTTCTTCTGAGGCATTTTGGAGAAGCAGCTAGTAATCTCCCAGGTTTAGAGTCTTGAATAAATCAATCTATCTGGCTAGCTGCTTTTGGTCTCTTGGAGGCCAAGGAAAATTGGCACGTTTATTGGCACAGCTCCACTATTGGCTTGGGTGAGTTATCTAAATACTATGTGCTTGAGCTTCTCCAAGATAAAGTCTAGGATTTTGCTCTTTCTTTATTTAGATTCACAGGTAATTTAAAAGTTAACATTTCAGAAAGTTGATCTTAATTTTTCTTCTGAGGACTCTTCCTTTTGTGCTTAACCCATGCCAGCAAATCACATCATTACCTATCCAGTGAGTTATTACCACAAGCTACCTGGCACTGTTCTCTTCCCTTCATCTCCCAAACATTATCCTGTAACAAACCATTTCCTGTCTTTATCCCTTTTCTTCAAATAACTGCCACGCCTTCAGTTCATCCTGTTGTAATATTTTTTTCCAGGATTACTGCACCACCACCACATTTGGTCATTCCATATTCTATTCTTCACATGTCCACGTGTTATCTTAACATAAATGCATCACCTGTGCCCCCTCTTCCTGTATTTCAATGGATTCCCATAAATTTATTTTATACAACTTAGATTTCTTTCAAGGTATTGCATGACCTTGTCTTTACTGTGTTTCCACAGTTTCCCACTTCTTAGCTCACCTGGTCGTACCCTACCCACACTGATCATCTTCAAATTCCCTAAATAGACCAAATTTCTAGTGATGGCAAATGAGCTTCCTTGATCTGCCAAGCATATCCCTTTCTCCTCTTTTGATGCCCACTTTCTTTTCTCTTAGAGACCCTCTTCATTTTACATCCTTATTTAGCTCTTCATTTCTCTATTTATTTCCTTTACAGCAATTAAAAGACATCTTTTTGTGTTTCAGTTTTCTCATCTGAAAGAATAGCATATTTTAAACATTATTTAAGAATGTTGCTAGGCGTGGTGGCCTGCAATCCCAGTGACTCCAGAGGCTGAGACATGAGGATCATAAGTTCAAAGCCAGGCTCAGCAATGGTAAGCCATTACTCAGGAAAGGTAATGCTAAGCAACTCAGTGAGACCCTGTCTTTAAATAAAATGCAACATAGGGCTGGGCTGGGGATATAGCTCAGTGGTCCAGTTCCCCTGCATTCAGTCCCCAGTACCAACCAAAAAGAATGTCAACTGTTTTAATGACTCATGTGAAAACTAAATGAATAAATACATGCAAAAGGTTTAAAACAGTGGTCAGCAATCTTTCTTTTCTTTTCTTTCTTTTGTAAAGAACCACATGGTTAATATTTCAGGGTTTGTAAGTCGTGTGTGATCTACCTCTCCTAGAACTTATGCTTTCCTTTTTCCAGCCTTATAATTAAAATGTCAATTCTGCCTTAGCCTAAAGTCTCTATGAAAACAGGATGCTAATTGGATTTGCCACAGGCATTAGAGTGACAATGCCTGGACCACTGCAGGGTATGTAGTAAGTGCTCAATAAATATTAGTCATTGTCATAAATTGAATAGTACAATGTTTTATTTTTGTCTGTTTACTTTCTTAAGAAATATGCCCCAGAAAGTCTTGATGATGCACACCTGTAATCTGAGGGATTAATCTGAGGGGAGGCTGAACAGGAAGATTGCAAGTTTAATGCCATTCTGGGCACTTAGTGAGATTTTGTGTCAAAATACAATAAAAAGGGGTTGAGGGTGTGATTTAGTGGTAAAGGGTTCCTGAGTTCAATCTTCAGTACCCACACCTAAAAGTTAAATTTACAAAAGTTCTAGAACAAAAATGAGGAAATTGAAAAACTACAGTTCTGTAATAACAAATATATTCGAAGAATATTTATAAAAGAAAACCAGATAAAATGTCTACATGAAAAAAAAATATAATTTAAATGTCTGAGTACATGCTGGTGAGTACTTGAGGAAACAGAACCTTTCATTAACACATAGTAGGATTTTCAATTGCTACAACCTTTTTTTGTCAACTCTTATTAATAACTGACAAATTAGACAGTCATTAAAATAAAAATTCTATATTGGATTATAACTCTAGCAATTTATATTTGCAAAATAATGACAAAATATGTGCAAGAATGTCTATTCTAATATTGTTTGTTAAAGCGAAATACTGGAAATGTCTCAATTTCCTCAACTGTATATACATTGTGATACTTTCATATGACATATAGAAGTATGTTAAATGTTATACAATCATTTGAAAAATGAAGTGTGTCTAGGTGCACTGATATAAAATATTTACAAAGTTAAGATTAAAAAGGCAGCATGATATATATAGACTCACTCGATTTTCAAACTTTATGCATGATCATATGTATTTTGAAGTGATTGCTGACTAAAATTTTCCTTTTTCTGGATAAAAAGCATTAGGGGAAGTTAATGGTATGACAAGGAGACTTAATTTCACATTTGTGTTACTTGATTTTTTTTTACCATGCTTATGTGTTACTTCTCAAATAAAAATACAAAAAAAGTAAAGAAAGCAATATTTTCCTAAAGAATATTTATACATTGGAGGAACAGACTAAACATTTTTAAAACTTTGGCATAACAAATTCTTATAAAAACTTTCTTGATTGTTGTACTTGAAGTTTTACTGAGAACTTGAAGTTCTCAGTATAATTTTCCCCCTCCTACCACTTGCTAATTTGCTGTTTCTTGTGGGTTTCTAGTAGATGATTTCTCTACAAAAGTTTTTTTTGTTTGTTTGTTTGTTTCTCTATATTTGCCTTAAATATCTTTGTCTCTGCATATTTATTTATAATACTGTTAAAATATAGAGAATATGTTAAGTTAAATTAACTTATATTGAGTTTTTATTCTATCAGTTTAATTATTTTATTATTTCTTAATTGCTAATGACTGAATATTGACAAGTTAACTGCTTTTCCTCCTACACAGTTGATTTTTGGAATATTTCTGTATTCAAATTAACATTTTTTGGCTGAGGTCTTATATAAAGACTGATCAAAGATTATGAAGGAAACATAAAAGATGAATATAAAATTTCACTCCCTAAAAATATTTTTTAACATTTTTGAGGATACAGGTTAAAGTTAGCAAAGAACTTGAACTCAAGATAGAATCATTATTAGCAATAATAAACAAACAATAATTATCAAAATAGCTAAAATTTGCTGCATTTTAAAGATTAAAAAAAAATTGAGCTGGGCTCTTAATATATTGTCCAGGCTGGACTTGAACTCCTGGGCTCAAATGATCCTTTTGTCTCAGCTTCCCAAGTAGCTGGGACTACAGATGTGTGCCACCATACCTGGTGAGTTTTTGTTTCCTGCCAGGCCTTGTTCTAAACCCTCTACATTCATTATTCAAATATGTATCTTGAAGGAAAACTGTTATTAGAAATATGGCCTTTAAGTTCCTGCCATAATATACTGGTAGATAGCATGCATCTCTGTGGTATTAACCATTTTACAGGAGAAAAAAAAAAAAAAACGAAGCCAGGGAAATATAAATTACTTTCCCCAATCATCCAAATGCTAAGTGGATGAGTTTGGATTCAAATTGATTTGTTTCCTTCCAGAGCCCACCTGCTAACCACTACTCTGTGCTTCCTCCAAACAATTGCTAGACTGTGCTGAGCATTTATTATGCAACAGGCATTGTTCCAAGTGCTTTGATATATTAACTCACTTAATCCTTACTATGATCCTATGAAGTGGGTATCCTTGTCGATTTATGAATGAAGAAAACAAGACTTAAGAGGGTGAGAAAATTCTGCAACAGGATCCTTAGGATGTGGCATGTGAAAAATTGTGAGGTAGGAGTTAGACAGTTTTTGGCAGATGTCCCTGGGAGGGAGTGATAAGGTGCATGGAAGGAAGAGAAAATAAAATTTCCTGGAAGGAAGAAACCAAAGGAGCTAAACATGTCAGAATATACAGAGAGGGTCTGTGAAATACCAACGACAATTCTGCATTTTAAGGCTCAGAATGAGGAGCACAGTCATGTAGTTAAGGAATTCATGTGCCTTAGAATTCTTTTTGAGAAATGCACTTGCATTCTCAAAATTCTGGTAAACAGAATACATATTTTTGTGTATTCTTTCTCTTTACCTGGGCCTCAGTCTGCTTTTACATTTGATTTCTGGATACTTGCATTTGAATTACCATAAAAAACTGATCCATCCTCATCGTTTCTAAGGCTTGGACCAGAGAACAGCTTTCTTTCTCTTCCCAGGCTTTTGTTCATCCTTCATCCTTCAAATGCCAGTTTACATGACATTTTTCCTGTGACAATTTCACTATGTCACTTTTTTTCTCAGTGCTGTTATAATTCACATGTTTCAAATGTGTCTCTCTCTTCCATTAGGCAGTGTGTTCTTCAGAAAAAGAGACAATGCATTATTCATTTTCCCCATAGCATAGCCAAGTGTTTGGCACATAATAAGGATTAAAAATGTTGAACAAATACATGAATGATGAAATGGAAGAGAAATGCATCAGTTAGTTGGATGTATGGTTGTAGAGTTCAGGAAGAAGGACTCCCATGTGCTCCAGAAGCAAATCCTGTCTGCTCTACCTGAAAAATGTATTCAGAATCCAACCATTTCTCAGTCCCTACACAGCTTGGTTACTGTAATTTCTCAACTGGCTCATGCAGTATCTTCCCAATTTCTTACACTGGCTTCTAACTTCCACCTTTTGTTTGACTCTGCCTGGATTCACTCTCCATTACCCACAAGATTTTGTTCCTTCTCAACACCTGCAACTCTTGGCTAACTGTCACATTTTCCCTCTTTTCCCCACATAGACTACATCTATATTTATATCACATCTATTTGTATATCATCTATATGTATTTAAATGCATTTTCATATAATGTTAAATGATTATTGGTAAGCATTAAATTATTATTTATAAACCAAGTGAAACTTTAGTTTATTGTTTACATTGTCTACTAGAATATACTATAGGAGAAGAGTTTTTACTGTTTTGTGTAGGCCTAGGATTCAGCCTGATGGATAAAGTGATCAATAAATATTTGTTCCAAGAATGAGAATCAGCTGTTCAAAAAAAAGTCTTAGATAACTTAGAAATAACAGTAACTTGATGGCAGAAATTTTACTTATATCTATTTTATCTACTTCTATACCTAACAATTCAGGTAATTGATAAGAGTTATCAGCTAGGTCAAAGAATAGTAAATGGGTGTCTGGTTCTTTGTTTTGTAGATGAGTTTGAGGACAAGATTGTGACTACTTGACTACTTGTCAATCTGAAGCAGGAAATGAGATGAAACTTGAGACTAAGTAGAGAATTGCTTTAAAAAAAAAAAACAAAAAACAAAAAACAAAAAAAATGGAGACCAGATAGGAATGATAATTGTGGAAATTTGTTTGCTGGAGTTTGGGAGAGAGGACATGTATGTGACCTGTCACTAGCTGAAGCAGCCTGAATTAGGAACATGTGAGTGCACATCCATGCTTCTCATGAGGGTGACACAGTGGCAGTGTTATTGGAAATCAGTTTATTTCTATTTCGGTTCCATTACTTAACTGTACAGGGTTCATGATCTTTAGGACATGGGGAAAGCAATGTCTTTCTGTAAGTTACAGAGAAGGATGACACTGTCTAGCAGAAGCGATTCTGCAGCTACCCCTAACTCAGCCAACCTGAACACCATGAGTGAATTTTTGAACTATCTTCTCATGTATACCTGATTTAGGAGCAGGAAAGTTATATATGGTTTTGCAGGATGCCTACAATTGTAGGGTGTCTGGTCTGTGGGGGCTTAAGTCCAGAGGTGCTCTCTTGCCTATTTTGTTTGTACCCAGAAAGGAAGACTTTTTCCAACTTTCAAAAAGGCGGCATGGGTAAGCTAATGGTCACTAGACACATGTATCAGGGCATATTTGTGTGTGTATGTATGTGTATAAGCAAAGAGAAATGAGTTCCTTCAAAGAAACAGTAGTGAGCTCAAGGGTTGAATAAAATACTGGAGAAGACAGATTTTTTTTCTGTCAGATTTCTTCCCTTCTACACCTGCCCTTACACCCCTGGATAAACTATTGCAGACCAGTGAAAGTGGTACCTAGCATATTTTCTGCAGAGGACATGACCTGTTGGTCACAATTGCACGTGGGAACAATATCAATAGCAGTGAAGAGCAGGAGGTTTCTATGTGACCGACAGAATTTCCAGATTTTTTCCCTTAAAATAAAAATAAACAGGACTGAAACTTTAGATAAGAGAACATTGTCACAGAATCGAGAAACTTGGGAGGAATGACAAACAGTTCTTCACAAAGTAGCTCTAGAGATGGGCAGGAGGCCAGCTCAGTGCAATTTACTTTGAACATTAAATAGAAAATGATCCATTTTTTACCTCAAGCTGTTAAAACAAGGGGGATCAAGAAAATAAAGGTAAATAGAAAATGAAGGGATACCAGTGGTTTAATAAAGACCAAGTAGGAATGAATGACTTAGACAACAAACACACCAATAGACAGAAATTCTCATTGAATTGATATGTGATTCTTCTTTGGAGGGATCACATAATAAGACAGACAAATTACCAGTTTAACTGAATCAGAAGAGAAGAAAATTCCTCAATTTTAAAAATTAGCTATTAGAAAGGGAAAATAATAGCATAAAAAGTAATCAAAATAGACAATCCTTTCCAGAAGCATATGACACTAAATCTTACATCTGGCAGAAAGGATCTGGAATCAGTTCCACTACTAATTATTTGTAATTATTAAGCATGTGCTTTTTCTTTTTTTCTAGAACCTGTTCTTAGTGTTGTCCATACATTAATTCATTTAACTTTGTAAACCATGAGTTCAGTACTGTAATTATCCTCCATTTACAATGAGAGAAAAGTAAAAAGCAGAGCATATGAAGTTACATAGCTAGTTCTAATGGAGCCAGAATTTGAACCCAGGAACTCAGATGGCAATATCTGGGCTTTAACTACTATACCATAGTGCTACCTTATTAGCTAGAGTGAAAAATGCTGAATAAATTATTAGCAAATAGAACCCAAAAGTACATGCAAAGCTTCATATAATGCTTCAGGCTTTTCAATATTCCCATAACATATAATTACAAACTATGATATGAAAACACAAGTTATGATAACAACAACAAATATCACACCTAAGAACCACAACAAAATCTTCACAAGATATACAAAAAATATATACACATTGTATTTCAATATTTCTATATTGAATACAAAGATATACAAAGAAATGAGGTAATGGTTTAATAATAATGCATCTATAACAAAAATTGTTACAGAAGAATTCAAAGCAGAAAAATAAGTATTTTGGTTAACATCAAAATTGCATTTAATAAAATTCAATATAAATCCTTCATAAGACTTACTTAAGAACAACTATTCACATGTTGCCCAAAACGTAAATACCTATTTCTGTTTAGGATATATTTATATATATTTTTTTTAAAGAGAGAGAGAATTTTTTAATATTTATTTTTTAGTTTTCGGCAGACACAACATCTTTGTTTGTATGTGGTGCTGAGGATTGAACCCGGGCCGCAGGCATGCCAGGCGGGCGCGCTTCCGCTTGAGCCACATCCCCAGCCCCAGCATATATTTATATTTATATGTTAACATTATTCTCAGAAACATACATACACAAACACACACTTGGGAAATGCTGATATATCACTAATAAATTCAGGAAAACACAAGAGTTCCCAATATTGTTCTTTATTGGAACATAGAGATTATTGCCACTGGGTAAGGCCATTAATTGAAAGGCATACACATTGGAAAGGAGGATTCAGTCACATTATTTGCTTATAACAGGATATCTACACTAAACAACTAATACACTAAAAATATGAGACAGTTCAGTGTAGTGGCTGCGTGTAGCATTAATATACAAAACTGAAGGCTTTTCAATATTTTCACAACATATAATTACAAACTATGATATAAAAACACAATGTACGATAACAACAACAAATATCACACCTAAGAACCACAACAAAATCTTCACAAGATATACAAAGAAAAATTTTAAATTAGCTGAAAAACATCGAAGATGAATAAATGAAACAGCACTCCTTATTCTCATGAGGAGAACTGCTCCATGAACATTCAGTTCTCTTGGGTCACCTGGGGTTGCAGAGGAGTGTGAAGGAGCAGAAGAAGATGGCCACAGAGCTGGATCAGTACTTATAAACAACATCTGGAATTAAAGCCATGAAAGCACAGCCAGAAAAAAATATTTAATAAAAGATTTTTCATGAGGTACACTTTGGAATGGAAGATATGAATACAAAATCTTAAATAATAAAAACTAATACTGAAGTACTCAAAAAACTTATCATCAACAGATTAAAATATGTATTAGAAACAAAAATATATATATTGTTTACATAAGATAAAAAAGTAGAAGTGGCAATTCAAACCAGTGAATAACAGGATTATATAAGAACATGGGGAAATTGGCAGATATTTTTAATGAAAACTAAATTTCTTTCTTTCTTTCTTTTTTATTGGTTGTTCAAAACATTACAAAGCTCTTGACATATCCTATTTCATACATCATGAGTTCCATATTGTTATGGTTTGGATGTGAGGTGTCCCCCCAAAGCTCATGTGTGAGACAATTCAAGAAGGTTTAGAGGAGAAATGATTGGGTTATGAAAGCCTTAATCCAACCAGTGAATAAATCCCCTGATGGATTAACTGAGAGGTAACTAAAGGCAGGTAGGGTGTGGCTGGAGGAGGTCAACACTGGGGTGTATATTTTGTATCTGGTGACTGGAATCTCTCTCTGCTTTCTGATCATCATGTGAGCTGCTTCCCTTGGTCACTCTCTTCTACTATGATGTTCTACCTTACCTCGAGTCCCAAGGAATGGAGTTGACTGTTTATGAAGGGAGACCTCTGAAACTGAGAGCCCTCAAATAAACTTTTCTTCCTCTAAAATTGTTAAATATAATCTCTAATACATACAGACCGTTTTCAGTGACATAGGGGGCTAAGATAAGGCCATGCAATTGCTGAAGTTGCATGATGGTAGATGCCAGAGAAGTTAGCACAAATATTCTTAATTTCCTTGTGACATATTTGATGGTATTTTTATTTGTATTTAAATACTTAACACATCTGAAATATATATTTGAAAACTGCATGAAATAGCAGTTGGAATTTTGTTCCCTTCTGGATGAATAGACAATTACATCATTTAATAAACATATAAGCCTATTCTCATTGAATTGTCATTTAAATTTCCACACATTTTAATATCTATTTTTGCATTTTTTGTTGTCAAAATTTCCTTCATTATAATAATAACCACATTTAATTTGGCACTGATTGGTAAATATTGTACAATATGCTTGACATATATTGATTCATTTAATTCCATTTTAATTTGTTTAATTCCAACAACAGCATGGTGTAGGTATTGTAACTATTGCCATTTTACAAGAGAACACCTGGGTTTAGAACGGCTTATACAGGGTTGCCTAACTAATAATACATAGCAATGAGATCCATATCTAGGCAGATCTGCTCCAGGGTCAGTGGATTCAGTCTCCATTGTAATATTACCCAGTTTTCATAAACAATACTGCAATCATGGCTCCAGGTACATGGGAGAATCTTTTTTTTAAAAAATGGAGACAAATAGGAGTGGAATTACTGATGATAGCATCACAGGGTGATAAAACTTGCACATTTTCAGCATCACTATATATTTCTACATGGCCCTTTATAGTGATTATAAGAACATGATGTCCCCTCTAAGGCAGAAAATGGAGAGAAAAAAAATGAATGAGAATATGGGTTTACCATATGCCTGGTATTGTGCTATATGCAAGTCCTTATTTCCTCATATGAACATTGGAAGGTATGTGGAAATTGAGACTCTGAATCTGAAAAGTTTATTGATATACTGAGATTTGCATAGTTAACAAACCAAAGCTATCTTGCTTTACATCTATATTAATTCCATTTTACCATGCATTTTGACATGTATATAGACTGAAACAAAACTAAAAATCCTATCATCAAAAATTGCTAAATTATTCTTAATTTTACTTAAGTAAAGAACTTAAGTTCTTTAACAAACTCAAACAAAGAAATTTTGAACTGGTTGTAGAAATCCAAGAGTAAATCTCAAATTAGAACTGTTCTTGACCAAAAGTGATTGTTGCATAAACAAAACAGTCTTTGAGTGGGAAAACACATTAACAAACCCACATATTAATTTGTCAGCATTTTAACCACAATTATTGGACATCTTTCAGCTCATAGCTCATTGTAGGCAGAGAAGATATATCACACATCCAACAGCTTATTCACTCTAGCAAAGAAGAAAAACATTAGTATTAATCTAAAAACTCAATAAAGCACTAAGATTAATAAGATTATTTATATTTTTACTTTAGTGTGGTGACATGTGATTTTTGTTTAACACCATGGTCATTAATGCACAAAACAATAAGTTACTCAGACAGTTTTATTTTTATCTCTGGAATCAAGAGACCAGACTGTGGATCACCCAGGAAAGCATTCTGGACTACTCATAGTTGTAGGACCACATTTTAAGACCCACTGATGTAAGAATGATCATTTTCCCTGGGAGCTTCCAGAGGGCAAATGTAAGAGGCTACATACAGTCTTACGGCATGTACTCTGAGTGTTACAAGGCAGACAAATAGGCTACTTACTCTGGAATGAATATTAATATTTTGCTTGTTTTAATTTTAAATATGTCCATGATTCAAAGTGACTTTTTTGTGACATATATTCACTATATGAAAAGTCAACATGGATATTATAAGATATGAAATCTTAGGGAAAAGGAAATCATAAACATTAGCAAAACTTTTCTACTTTGATATTTGCTATACTAAGATTGAAATGCCAAAACAGAGAGTAGAAGAGTTTTCATTACCATAGACATAAAATAATTTGAAAAGTTTTTTTTCTCTAGTCAAGAAGATTTTTAAAACTCTAAGAATTTGGTACACAAATAAAGGAAATATGAACAGTTTACTTCTTGGGAGGTCAGAACAATTGATGCTAAACCCTATTAGTATAATTATTGCCAAGAACTTGGAATTGACTAGAATGTCAGTGTTCACTGCCTCTTGCCATATTGTGCCTTACCACATGATTGAAACCAGGCTGATTTGGGGTATAATACTTCAATATCTGTGGTGATGAGGCATGCGGTGATGGTAAAATGAATAACATATTATAGTAGTTTAATCCAGTCTCTCTGTGTGTGCATGTGTGCCTGTGTGTGTGTGTGTGTGTGTGTGTGTTGGGGAGGAGGGATGGGCAATTGAGAATCAAGGTTCAAATCATCTATTAATGAAGAACATAAAATTTTACCTTTAAACTGAGTGAAGTTTTCTGGCTTAGTTCATATGGAACATGATTTCTATCTCAAGTCAGAATACATTTAGACAATCCACTATGAAAAAAAAAATAGCCAATTATACTGCTGGCAAATGAAACCCAGGATAAAATTCATATCTCCATAAAGTAGTTTGCTTGTTCCAAGTGGTTTTTGAGATGCTTAGACACCACAATAATTTCTACACCACAGAGATATCTCTAAATTAACATAATGAGCAAACAGACATAATTTTGTTTTTCTTTTGGAATTATTGGGGGATGATTTATTTGTTTGTTTGTTTGTTTGCTTGTTGATTGGTACTGGGGATTGAACTCAGGGGCACTCGACCACTGAGCTGCATCCTCAACCCTGCTTTGTATTTTATTCAGGGACAGGATCTCACTAAGTTGCTTAGCACCTTTCCTTTGCTGAGGCTAGCTTTGAACTTGTGATCCTCCTGCCTCAGTCTCCTGAGCCGCTGGGACTAAAGGCATGTACCACCATGCCTGGCTTATTTATGATATTTTTTAACATTTTTGTTGTTGTTGTTGTAGGTGGATACAACACCTTTACTTTATTATGTGGTGTTGAGGATCGAACCCAGTGCCTCACGCCAGCTAGGCCAGCTTTCTTCCTTTAAGCCACAACCCCACCCCTATTTATGATATTTTTAAAAGGTGTATTATAAATATTTTAATCAGATAACATTCCTTAGAAAATAACTCATTTAGCAGTTTTTATAGCTGCCTGTGGACTTGATCAAGTCCAGTCACATAGCCATCTGAAATATACAACTATCAAGAAATTTATATTTTATAGGAAACAAAATGATCTTTCCACAAAAAGAACAGGAGTAAAAACAAAATGATTTACATTAAGATCATATTCTATTATTGGATTCTTGCAAGTGCATTTCAACCTTTGCAGTGTCTCAATAAAAAAAATTCTGCTCTGTATAATTCTCCAACAACAATAAATAGCTATTAAGTTTATAGAGATAAATAAAACTCTATCATGTTCAAGAAGTTAAGAAATAAAAGTCAAAGTCATTCTCTTGGATCTTTCTTTTTTTATCAAAAATAATCCTTGAATTTCTTGGAAGTTTATTTTCTAATAATCATATATATTTTAACAAGGTTAATAACAGTTGAATTTGACGATGTTGATCTACGAGTGTCATTCCTGGCCTGATGACTTGTGCCACCTTAACAGTCCATCTGCTTGAGATTCAAGTCTGTGCTTTACTAAAGTTATGAATTATAACATGGCATTGATCTTCAAGTTTCACTCAAATGAAAACCCAAATGTTAACCTTTTAAATAACAACCTTTTGCTATAACTGTATCTATGCATTTCCTGTAACAAAAAGGATATACTTCTCACCCTGGAAAAGCAGTGAAACATTCTAACATAATCCTTGAAAGAAAATATTTCATTGAGTATAATTATCTGCTTTTATATTAAAGTTTATTTTCTCCATCTGTGAATTATTTTTTATAGTAATAGTTTTAAGGGCATTTAACAGTTAAAAATAACAATATATTTGTAATGTTTTTTGAGATAAATATTTAATGTCATATAGTACTAAAGAAAATCTTATTAGCTGTGCAAATAGTTGGCCACTACACAATGTTTTATTGATGAATTTGGGAAGGAGACTATATCACTTTTATTCAAATAAAAAAACTTTCAGAATGTTTATGAATGTTTTAAAGGTTTTCCTGTTAAATTGTGAAAAAAATTAAATATTAAGCTCCCAATTTGTTACAATGACAAAGAAACTTTTTTAAAAAATATTTTTTAGTTATAGACGAACCCAATACCTTTATTTTATTTTTTTTTAAATGTGGTGCTGAGGTTTGAACCCAGTGCCTCACATGTGCAAGGCAAGCACTCTACCAGTGAGCGACCAATCCATCCAAGAAATTTTTTATTAAAAGTAAATATTGTTAAATAGTTGAGAGTTAAAATCAAAAATACCTTAAATGCTTTGAATGTATAAGAAGCTTAAGTTTGAGACCATGGAATATAAATTATTTTCATGAGCACATTCAAGTTAATTTGACCAACATGGAAGATAAAAGGTTAAAATTACATTAACTGCCAATATATTCAACATCAGTATGTTTATTTAAAAAAAAACAGATCACTGTAAGGCAATCTTTGGATAGATGTAATTGCAGATTTTATATATATGCATTTCCTCTTAATAAAACTTGCATATGTTTGATGGCCAAGATGAGAATCATTTAACATCTCAGGCTTGGCAAGAAGCTTCCATCAAACAAGCCTCTGAGCTTTGCTAGAAAAATAGAACTGCATTTAATTTAATCCAAAAGAGCAGAAATATTTATAAGGCATTTTCCCAAAGTTATATCTTTGACATTGGAATGACGTAACATTTTTAACTTCTGACTCACCAAGTCGCTTTAATGTTATTAGAACTTCTCATAGTTGGGTCAAGGTGATGCATTGTTGACAAGACTGCCACAGAAGAGATGTGTTATCAGAGTGCGATAGCAGGAATATGTGCTGTTGCCTCATTGCCCTGCACTATGTTAGCATTGATCACTTGTTTAAGGTGGAATCTGCAACCTTTCCCCACAGCAATGCTGCCTTTTCTCTCACTTTGTAATTAGGGGAGATACTTTGAGACTATGCAAATATCTGTTTTTCATGATAGTTTTACACACTAATTTGGTCTCTCTTGGCAATTCTTGGCTGACACCATTGTTACAGTGTCTATCAAATTTCTGTCTTTGCTTCTACATTTATTAATTTCTTCCTTTTCCCATTGAAAGCAAAAGCAGTCCTTCTCTCCCATTTATTTATTGCCTTATTTATATCAGCATGGACTCATGAAAACTTATTTTATTCTATGGATTATAATCTATTGCTACAAATATTTATTTTTCACTTAAACTCCTCAAAAGTTTGGCTTTTGAGAGCTCACTCAAGTTAATTCTTGTGTCCTTTCATCCTGCTTCCATGAATGATTTTTAACACTTCATGTTTTCTATTACTATGGGATATTCCAGGTATATCTTTCATGTTCCATACTGAAGCACCTAGATTGGTTCCATAACTTAGTTATTTAGATTTGAGTTGCTATGAACATTGATGTTGTGCCTCCCTATACCAGGCTGATTTTAAGTCCTTTGGGAACATACTAAGAAGTGGGATGACTGGGCCAAATGGTTGTTCCATTCCAAGGTTTCTGAGGAATCTCTGTGCTGCTTTTACAGTCCTTGCATCAATCTGCAGTTCTACCAGCAATGTATGAGTGTAACCTTTTCCCTCACATCCTTGTCAACATTTATTGTTACTTGTATCCTTGATTGTTGCCATTCTGACCGGTGAGAGATGGAATCTCAGTGTAGATATACTTCATATTTCTCTAATTGCTAGAGATGTTGAATATTTTTCATGTATTTATTGACCATTCATATTTCTTCTTCTGTGAAGTGCCTTTGTCCATTTTTGATTTAGTTCTTTATATATCCTCAAGAATAATGCTCTATTTGAGATGCAGGTAGCAAATATTTTCTCCCATTCTGTAGGCTCTATCTTCATACTGTTGATTGTTTCCTTTGAAGAAGCTTTTAAATTTGATACCATCCCATTTATTGATTCTTGATTTTAATTCTTGTACTTTAGGAGTCTATACACCAATGATGAATCAGCTGATAGAGAAATTGGGAAAACTATCCTATTCACAATAGCCTCAAAAAACCAAACCAAACTAAACCAAAAACATTGAAAATCAACCCTACAAAAGAAATAAAAGATCTCTACAATGAAAACTACAGAACACTAAAGAAAGAAATTGAAGTAGGCCTTAGAAAACCAAACAATCTCCAATGTTCTTGGATAGACAGAATCAATATTGTTAAAGTGGCCATACTCCCAAAAGTGATATACAGATTTAATGCAATTCCTATTAAAATTCCAATGATGTTCTTCACACAAATATAAAAAGAAGTCATGAAATTCATTTGGAAAAATAAAAGGCCCAAAATAACCAAAAAATTCTTAGCTAGAAAGTGAAGCAGGAGGCATCACAAAATCAGATCTTAAATTATATTACAGAGGTATAGTAACAAAAATGGCATGGTATTGGCACCAAAACAGACATGAAGACCAATGGAATAGAATAGACTAACTACACAGAGACAAACCTGCATAAATACAGTTATCTGATACTAGACAAAGGTGCCATTAACATATATTGGAAAAAAAGATAGCCTCTTCACAAATGGTGCTGAGAAAACTCGAAATCCATATGTAGCAGAATGAAATTTCACCCATATCTTTCACCTTGCACAAAATTCCTTGTTTAATCTTTACAGCTGCATATTATTTCATCCTTGAGATGCACTATAGTTTATTCAACTTATCCAAGGTATGAGCATTTAAGTTGCCTCTGATAGTTTGTAATTCCAAATAATGCTATAACTTATATTCCATATAATCCAGTGCTATTTTTACATTGTTGGAGCCTAAAGTCATGTAAATTTCTAGAAGAATTTCTGGTTCAAAGGGAACCAGAAATTCAGTTAAGCACTGTCAACTTTCCATGCAGAAAGGTATAGCCTCCTTGCTTTTCCCCCCAAATGAAATATTGTCATATGGTGAAATTTTTGTCCATCTAATTGGTGAGTAATTGTATCTCAGTGTTGTTGTGATTTATATTTCTCTAGTTATGAGTGAGTTTGACCTATTTTCATATGTTTAAAGATCATTTTTATGTTTCATGTGAGTTCATTATTAGTGTTTTTAAATTCATTTTCCTATTGGGGTTATAGTCCGGGATTCACTTTTTTATTGTATTGGGATTCACTTTTTTTTCATTTTTTATTGGTGCATTTAGTTATACATAATAGTGGGATTCATTATATTGTATTCATACATGCAGTTAACATAATTAGATCAATCTTATTCCAAATACCTTTCCTTTCCTTTTTCTACTTGACCCATCTGCTGCTCTATTCTATCAATCTCTTTATTATTGTTATTTTAATTAGTGCATTATAATTCTATATACACACATGTGTAGGATTCATTATGATATATTCATACATATACATCGATAAATTTCACTCCCCAAAAAGGGAGTGACATATGAAGAGATTGTACCATGTCCTCCAATTGCTTCTTGATTATGTTTTAAAGACTATTGTTTTCTCTATTTGATTTATATACACCTACTTTACTGAATTATTTCACTGTTTGAGTTTTAACATCAATTCTTTAAGGATTTTGAGATATATTATCATATCATTTACAAATAGAGATTTTTTTTCTTCTTTACCAATTATTATACCTCTGACTTCTATATTTTCTTCAACATTCAGGAACAATTTTCAGAGCATTGAAACTATCTGATCTTTCCAAGTCCGAAAATTCTATCCTGTGAAAACATCTAGTCTTGGAACATTTTTTTGTATGTAAATTGATTCTATAATAACTTTCTTCATTTCTTTTATGGAATTTTTTGTGAAGCTTGGAGTCAATTTTAGTATCCAACACTTTCCAGAAAATTATCTATTTTGTTTTTAACTATCTTGTTTTATAACTTTGAATATAAATGGGTACAGAATTCTCTGTGCCCTTTAATGGTGACAACTGTCTTTCCCTTCTTTCCTCTCTCTATTCCTTCCTTCTTTCCTCTCACTTCTTTCCTCCTTTCACAGCTTTATTGAGGTATTATTTATGTAAATAAATGGAACACACTTAAAGTATTTAATTTGACAAGTTTTGATGCATACACATGCCTGTGATGACATCGACTTGACCAAGAAAGTAAAGATATCCTACAACTCCAAAAATTCCCTTGAGGTCCTTGTGATCCCTCTCCCACTTCTGCCTCTACCTTCAGTCATATGAATGTCCTTTCTTTCACTAGAGATTTTTTTCTAGAGTTTTATATAAATGGAATTATACAAATTTATTTCTACAGATTTGATACTTAGCTTTATTTGATACAAAATTTCTAATTTATTCTTTTTTGTTGAATAGTTTGAACATGCTTCTCCATTTTTACTTTGCTTTCAATGTTAATTAAGAAAAATCTGATTCTAATTCTTTGACATTTGTAATTTATTTGATCTTTGTTGCTGGAGGTTTTAGTAATTTGGCCTTATATTTTTAATTTGGTAGTTTCACCAACATAAATCTCAGAATTAATTGTCTTTGCTTAATTTTTCATGGTAAGCTATGGGTCTTCCAGTATTTGAAGTTATTTTCTTTTTTAATTTATGGAAAACATTTGTATTACAGCTTTAAATATAAATTCTCTTTTTTTTCTATTCTTGAATTCCACTTAATGCTATTTCATCTTTGTTTTTTCATTATGTTATTTTTGTGATTCATTTATTGACTCTCTTTAATTCAGAATGCTATAATGTTTTCTTAAAATATCTCATTTTTATGAATGAGCCTTCACAGCCTGTTAGGTAAAAATTAATTTCCCTTAATGAATCTTTCCTACTATAACTGATTTTTTATTGGGAATGGAATTTACAGATTATACTGAGATCAAGTCTCTGTGTTTTGGCTTCATTAATCTATTGTTCTGAGAATCTTTCAGTGCCATTGCTCTATTGGGCATGACTGTGCACCTACATAACTGCTACAGACACTTGCATACTAGCAGTCAGGAAAGGAATTGTCCACTCATTATACATATTGCAACTAAGAACAGTTTCGACTTTTAGCAAGTCCTTTCTTGAAGTCTTATGAATAGAAGTATAAAATCTAAGTATAGATGATTACTACTGTCAATTCTAGAGTCTAATCTACAGCCTGTGATCTTAACCTATATACACCTAAATATTCAATGTTCTCAATTTGGTGAGGCACAGCTTAAAAGGCATGGAAGGGAAACTTTAGGCATCTCCTAATTGCCGCAGTCTAGCTGGGAGCAAATCAAGAGCCACTGAAGCAGGAACAAACTTTATTTCTGAACTCCACCAGCACACTCCACACACGCTCCCCCAGAACTATCCCCAACCCCACGCGGGTCATCCAGGAACCAGCCACCAGAAATATCTCCTCGGGAAATCCCTCCTCCCGCACTTCCCCAACCAATGGGAACTCTCCGGGAATCCCTGGGAACTCCAAAGTAGCGGCCAAGGCGGATAGTAATGCCTTGCCTGTCAACCAATACTATTGGCAAAATGCCAGGGGCCATTCCGACTCAGCTGTGGCTCTCAGCACCTAATATTGATTTGTGGACCCAATTATTCCTTTAAGCCAGAAAAGGGAAAAATTATCTTTTTCCCCCCCAAATGCAAGACAACCAATATTCTTTCCTACCTCAGCATTATAATGCGACTAGCAAATATAAGCTGGTGATTTGAGTTACAAATGAATGTATTACTTGAATATATCAAAAAAGTAAATTGTGATTCAGGATATTAAATTGGAAACAAAATTAGTTCTCCTATAGCACTAGAATGGATTCCTACTCCATCAGTGATTCATAAAATCCTATATACATTGAAATGAATTCTTGTGCACATATTCAGTGCAAAGGAATGATTTTGTTAGACAAGGAAAGTTAATGGATATATCTTGTGTCTCTTAATTCATTGAAAATGGAAGGGAAATAATAATTAAAACTGATTATTAAACATCAAGTTCCTTATTGAGTTCTAACAGGGTCAAAGGAATGAATCCCCCCCCCCCACACCGCCACTGTGAATCCTGCCTTCCAGAAACTTTTAATTATCTGTTTCTGACAAGTTTTCCTTCTTTCCTTTTAGCCCCCGTTCCCTTCCTGCCTGCCTGTCTTCCTTCTTCGTCCAACATGACAGTGCTTCTGGATTAAAACACCAGTGTAAGAATCAGATTATGCAGAAATAATTTCATGATATCACGATCAAATCACATGTCTAAGTGATGTGAAACAAAACTGTATGTAGGACCATCAGTTTTTTATTTAATTTTCAACATACATATAAGTAACTTGATGCCACATTTTGGTGAACCTAAAGCATGCCCTCCTGCCAAAACAACAGGAAATTAGTATATTTTTTTACGACATGATTTTACTATTGGCGGCCAGGAAAACCTTCAAAAACAAATGATACTGTGATTTAAATAGCTCCAGAAGGAACCGTTTAATATTAATTATGTTAACACCAACACCAATTTTGGGCAGATGTCCTCAAATATCCAGACTGATGACACTACATAAACCAATTTGGAAAGCCAATTAATTCATTCAATTATCTGAATTCCTTTTTAAAATTAACACTGCTAGATTTGAACTGCTTGGGGTAGAACCATGTTAAACTAGCATTCTTTAATTGTTTTGCAATGATTTTATGATCAATGAAGAAGATAACAGCAAGCAAGTCTCAATATTTTCCAGGATCAAATAATGTCTTCCATGTGCCAAGGACTGATTCACCGATATTTCTGCTGGAAGAGGGGACTAGAGTACTGATTTAGATGCAAAGATGTTTCTTGAAGAAAATTTGGTATTGTGGGCAGGTAACTTCCTTGACTCTGCCTCTGTGCTGCACTTTATTGTTAGAACACAAAACTTTGTCCTCTGAATAAAGTTAAGGTTAGGACAGATCAAGAACTTTTATCAGGGTTGTATCATTAGCTGTCAAAGAAATGCCTTCTGAGAAAATAGACCACACTTCAATTTTCAAAATTTAGAGATCCAAAGCACATGGATTATTTTTAGAATGAAAACAGAATATCTGTTTTTTAAATGTTTCTTTCAACATTAAGCTTGAAATAAATAATACATAGTTACTGTCAAAAAACCAGCGGGGAACAATTGATGCCTGGGGAGGAAAAAAAAATGCAGTCCCTCTGACCTTTGAAATGTATTCAGCATGTCTCTAGACAGAAACTCCTCAGCTGAACTGCCTGCTTCATGTCTTGGCCATCATATTTCTGAACATTTTTAACTAAGGACTTTATTATTCTTTTCAATTTCTATATTTTAGATTCTTATGATAAATTTACTTGAAAAATTTGTTATTCATTTTTTGGTCTAAGCTGTGACATTGGTCTAGATTTATTATTTACTTGTTATCCTCTTCTCTAATTTTTTCTCTGAATTTGTAGTGTGTGTGTGTTTGTGTTTGTTTGTGTGTGTGTGTGTGTGTGTGTGTGTGTGTGTATAAGCCTCACTTTGTGGAATGTTATGAGGATAAATGCACAAATAAAAAAAATAATAAAGGTTGGAATGCTCATTGTTTTATTTATTTTGTGGAAAATGTGTATAGTGGGCATTAACAAAACTGATTTTTAACAATTAAAATGTGAATTATGCTTGGTCAGAATGACTTTTTAATTTCATCCTTTTTTTCTAAGATTAGCAAATGGATAAGCTGGCAATGTTCTAAAGTTTTACAAAACAGTTTGTTGAGTCTTTGCTGTTGTGCTCAGAAAAAGATATTTTGGCCAAAATATGAATTAATTTCTTAGGCTTAAATCAGGTAGTACATTCTCAATTTTTTAATACACTGGGCATCCTCTTCAATAAATTTAGGTGCTATTAAACAAATTGCTTTTAAAGTTTTTGAAGTATTTTGTTATTTTCATTTCAGGAATGAGATAACTTACAAATGGCCAGGTATTGGTTGAATAACAATTTTTGGCAGATTGGCTAACTCCAAGAATGGTACCCCTTAAAAGGCTACTGTGAAGTCTCCTCTGGAACCTGTGTACTATCCAGCAAACAGACACATACTCCATGTGCACATAAATTGGCTTATGATCTTAGGAATTTAAGAAAGAAGACCCTACCTCTACTAAGTTTCACCTGCAGCATTTGTCTTGAAATGGACCCATCCAAATGACTGAATTGCAACACATTTTTTTTTTTTTGTAATTAATGAACAAGAATAAATGAGCCTGAACAACCATTTACCATTTTTCAAAACTGTTGACAAGCTTTTTGCACTTGCTCTTATGGTAGAGACAGCAGGTGTGCTTCAACATGCAAAGACCAATGTGGGCAAGTTCTTGCACCTACTCGTGCTACTGAAAAGCTCTGCCAGCAATCGCATCATCCATGCCAAAGACCATGCACCTATCCAGACAATCATGGCCAAAGCGGACAATGTTCTGGACAGGTTTAATGATCAGTTTAAAACCTAAACTATCTGTAGGGCCATTTGCAGGATAGGTGAGTCAGATGACTCCATTCTCCACTTGGCCAAGGTGGATGGCATCATCTCAAAGAATTTTTACTGGAGAAAACTGTGAATGCTGAATACTTGTCATAAATAAATAGTGAGAAACAAAAAGATTTAAAAAAATTAAAAAGAAGAAGAAAAGAAAAAACGGTTACCAGTTTTTATACTAAAACATTACAAAGAAATCTAATCATCACAAAGAACTCTTTGATTAAATATTAACAAGATAGGTGGAAAACAGTGATACAATAGCAAGAGCTATGTAAGTATTTTAAAAATTGCAAGAAGAAATCAAGGAATGGTTATTAGATGACAGGAATTTATGAAAGATCTTGAAGTATGCTTTTCAATTTCTTCACAGTTGAGAAGTGAAATAGTCATTGCTTCGCAATGTGGAGTCCAAGAACATTAATATTGATTGGCATTTTTTTTTTTTTACCCGAGATCAGTATAAGAAGCTTCATTTTAACATGGGACTCAGGGGAGTCTAAAGCATATTAACATTATAAAGAAAATAAACTAGTGTAGGCTAGGCAGGTATAAATAACTTTTATACTTAGTAAAATTTTAGGAAATAATCTGTATTTTAGGTTAAGGATCTTTTCTCTCTCACATCTACATTTTCTCTCCCTGGACTCCAAAAAATAACTCAACTTTTCATTTTACTCTTTTTTTTTTAAGCCATTGATTATTCTGAGCAAGATGGGCCAAATTGGTTTGGAAAATTCCTAAAGGCAAGATCACTTCTACTTCAAACTCTAAGCTATGGTGTTCCCTGTGTTCCAGGAAGAACAGATCCACTTTTCTTTCTTGACTTTTTTCTCTCACAACAATGAATACCCTTCATGCTAAAAATACGCAGAGAGAACAGTCTGAGACTCGTTTTGTGTAATTTATTTTCATGAAGATTTTTGTTCTTTGTTGACTACACGGGGAGTCTTTGAGATTGTAACTATGATGCTAACAGTTGTCCTTTTTTTTACTATGGGTTATCCTCTTTTCTTTCTCTTTTCATGGATGCTAGAAAAGTGACATAAAACTTTAATCATTAAATTGCACTGTATATTTTAAGCCTAAGATAAACTTTATAGACCCTATTGTTTAAAATGAAGTCTGTTTCTCTCCGAATTTCAAATTTTATGCCATGTGAATAATTGAAAGTAACCCATTTATGAACTATTAAATTTAATAATCTGTGCTGTTACCACCCAAGCCACTATGGTACAATTCTTGGATGTGTATTTATTAAATTGAATATGGTTATAGGATATAATTTTTAAAATTACTGCCAAATGTAACAAAACTGTGCAAGGAAAAAAAAAGATTATTTCCTTAGTAATTCTTTCAAAATATTTAGTTAGTATTTCCAGAAGAAATACCAAATTTCAAAATTTAGTATCTTGGCCTCTTTAAAATCACATTAAATTAAATTTGATTTGATCCAATGGGTCATTTGAGACTCTACCTCCAAAAGCTACAATTCTGACATAATTTCGGAGGTTTTGGGCCAATTGCAGTAGAAAAAAAATTCTATAAAGAAATTTGAAAGGTAAGAAAAGCTACATAATTTTAGATACTAATACATTTAAGTGAATGAAAGTCCTAAAACCATTTTAAAAAAGGCATATGTATACCGGCTGTAAAATTACAGTACAAATTATTTAATAAGGATTTTAAAGATTGATTTTCATCAGATTTCTTTTATTAGGTTCGTGGAGACTTTAATGCATGTTCTAATTCCTACCTCCCATGTGATGATTGATAGATTTATTTCAGTATTTTGTCAGAAATAATTAGGCTCAATAAATCATATAGGTTGCTATGTCATTGCTCATAATCTTCTATGTTTTGGGGTCATTAAATGAGGACAAGGATATGTGTAGCAGAAATGTAGGGAAAAACCATGGGAGGAGGTTTCCTTTCTCCATATAGTTGATGCTAAATTCAGAGTCATATGCATTCCACTCCAATGAAGCCTTCAGTCATGAGACTTGGAGCACATTATAAGACGTTTTAAAGAAGAGCAGTTTTATTTACCCCAAATATAAAAATAATTCAAGTTTATTTTAGACAATTAGGAAATTTGTAAATGCATATAAAATACAACAAATTGAAAATCACCTATGATCCTATTATCTAAAGGTTATAAACACCAATATTTGATATGTATTTTACTAATCTTTTTTTCTCTCTTTGAAGTGATTCTATATATACTCTTTTGTAACTTGTTGTTGTTTGACCAGTAATACAGAATTATTTCATTTGCTCTAAAATATATCCCCTTTAAAAATTAATAGCAGGTCTGGTATATAATTCAAAATAGAGTATATTATATAAACCATCAAAGTCTTTAAATTTTTTCTGTCCTTACAGATAACCAGAATAAACAGTTTGATATGCACTGGCAGATTTTCTTCCATGAATTTAAGGTGTGCAATGGGTGATGTGTAAAATGGCTGCCTAACCATTCGATCCGATTACCCCACTCGTCAGTATATACCGAAAGGACAAAATAAGCATACCTCAGTGACGTAACTTCATCAATGTTGATAGCAGTGAAATTCACCATAGCTAAACTATGAAACCAACATAAGTGCCCTTCAACAGATGAATGGGTAAAGAAAATGTGGTATATATACACAATGGAATATACTCAAGCCATAAAGAAGAATGAAATCATGGAATTTTCAGATAAATGGATGGAACTAAAGACTGTCATGCTAAATGAAATAAGCCAATCTCAGAAAAACAAAGGCTGAATGTTCTTTTTGATAATCAGATGCTAAAACACAATAAGGGGTGGGGAAGAGGGAAGGAAGAATAGAAGTTCACTGGATTAGACAAAGGGGAATGAAGGAAGGGTGGAGAGATGGGAATAGGAAAAACAGTAGAATGAATCAGACATTATTTTCCTATGTTCTTATATGAATAAATGACCAGTGTAAGTCCACATCATGTTCAACTACAAGAATGGGATCCTAATTAGTTATACTCCATGTATGTATACTATATCAAATGACAGTTCTACTGTCATGTATATCTAAAAGAACAAATGAAAAATGACTGCCAAATGTCCCATAATATGATTGGAGCATAATTTATTAGCTTTATATCAAAAACAACTTACATTGTTTTCAAATATTCTCTATTAAAACTAGACTGCATTAAACTTGTTTGCAGATATTTTATGGATTAAACTCTGTTTTAAAAAATTTTAGAGGAATTCCTAAATAGGGAATTTCTTGTTTATCAGTTAGCGAGATTATGACTTTTGATTAATACTTTCAAGTTTTCTCTCAAACATTCATACAACGTGTTTGAGGGCATTTGATCTTTTCCTAACGCTGGATATCATCAACAATTTTTATTTTGCCAATATCATAGAAAAATTGAATTTTATTATTGTTTAAGTATGCATGGCTATTAACATTTGTTAATGATTTTTAACATCTTTTATAAACTTACTAAATTATCTTTCTTTTGAAATCTGCTTATTTCTTTAGCTTAATTATCTCTCTCCTTCTTCTCTCTCTTTTCTACTTATTTGCAGAAGCTCTTTACCTGTTAACCATGGTGAAAATATTTCCTTTCAGGGCATTTTGTGTATGGTAAGTCTGTTTATATTGTTCTCAATAGGGGCACATTGGCTTTTTACATTTTAATCTGTTTTTTGATAAACAATAGTGATAGCTTATATCTTCATAGCACTTAACATGTACAGGCAATATTCTGAATGCTTTACAGAACTGACAAATTTAGCACAAATTATAGCCCAATGGGCTTTTCTTTTCATTTTATCAACTTCATCATGAGAAATGAGAAAAAAGAGGCACATATGGCTAGTGCCTTTGTTAAATGTCTAAAGCTACTTAGATAGAAAGCAAAATTATGATCTTAGGCTCCTGGCTCTAGTGCTAATGCCCTTTAGCTTCTCTGTTATATCATCTCTCACAAAGGAAATTTAAGTTTCTAGCTGTCACAAGGCTGGTGGGATTTTATAGAGGATATCACAAATCTAGGAGTATGCTGAGGCTGTCTATCTGCAGAGATGAACCCTTAAATGCATATGTGGGGGCATTCACAGGCCCTTTTTTCTCAGTAAGTGCCCTCAGAACCTCCACTTCCTCACCTGCTTAATTGACATTTTAAAATCAGTCCTTTTCTTTAGCAGAAGATTTATTCTATTTAGGATTCAAAAAAAGTTTATTAAACAAGTTTATTAAACATATATTAATAAGTTCTAAGTATTCCTTCATATTCATATTTTTGGTGATTATATTTCAGTTGATTTCCTCAGAAAAAAAAATTCCCTTTATAGAGAAAAAGAGGGGCACATGAATAAACTGAAGGCCTCTAGGAAATTAGGATTCTGTCTACAGAGGCTAGAAGACAAGACCCAGCCAGAATGCCTCATAGGAAGCCCTGGAGGAAAGAGCTACTTCTGGGCAATGCTCTGCAAGAGTGGGAATTTCATTCCCACAGAATAAAATTCATGGGCTTGCCACTTAATATGATCAATATGAACATTCTTGGCAACTCAGATTTATATGCTAATGTGTACCACTTCTATTATTGATCAAATTAACCAACCATCTCCTTTGTTTTACAACACATATATAGGTCATTTGTATATGTCCATTTCAGCTATGCAGATGGATTTTTTTTTAGACATTTGAAATGTGCTATTTTAAAGAGTTTTTTTTTTTTTTTTGAGTATTGGGGCTTGAACCCAGAGGTGTTCTACTACTGAGCTTCTTCCTCAGCCTTATTTGTTTATTTATTTGCTCATTTTTAAAATTTGAAATGTTTCACTGCGTTGCTCAAACTGGCCTTGAACTTGCAAACTTCTTGCCTCAGTCTCCTGAATTGCGGAGATCACAGCCACTATGCCCAGCAAAGCAGGCTAGTAAGTTAATTAAAATGATGACACTTATTAGCAACTTTAACTGTATAATTCACATGCCTATATCCATGTAGATATAAAAGCTCTTTTGTTTTTAACATTAAATGTGTGAAATACAATTTCACTCTTTTCAGGTGAAAGCATTTTGCTTAATTTCCTACAGCTTTTGGTCTTTTGTCAAAATAGTTTGTCCAAATAGTTCTGTTGGTACAGGCTGGATTTGGTTATCTCCTTCAAAAGAATCATTGGGTATTTTTGTGGTAAATTATGGAATCTTAGAGAATGTTGTTTACAAAGTTGTTTCTTCAAAGATTTGTGATATTTTTCAGTTCCATTTAGCATAAGAAATTCAAAAGTAAAATTTTTAAAAATAGTTTTAAAATAAGGGATTTCTGCCTTATTCAATCTTGATTTCAGTGTGTGGATGAATCAGATTAAATTTGTATTGATTCAGAGTATTAAAAGATTGCATGCCTTTCTTAGAATCCTTCACACCTGATTTATTCTATAAAGTCATGACAGTTATCAGTTCATTTTGAAATGGTGCGAAATCCACTGAACGTATTTATTTTATTATATCAAATGGTGCAATTCCTCATTTCTACTCCTACTAGAACAAAAGTACAAATGCAAAAAATATCTAAATGTAATGTACTAAGACACTTTAAGATTTAAACCTAATTTCATGGCAATTTTACAAATTTAGTATTACCAGCATATTGTTATATTATGCATTCTTTTGCTACACTTATTAAAAAGCAAACAAAATGAGAAGGGTAATTTAAAACCACAACATTCCTCTATAGTTTTGCAAAAAAGATACATATCCTTCATCCATCCCCACTTCAAGATTGTTGTTAAAGACTTACTTTCCTTAGAGAAGTTTTAGGTTCATGGCAAAACTGAGAGACAAACACAGAGATATTGTTATATCCCCTGAACTCACACATGCATAGCCTCTCCCATTATCAACATGTCTCACAAGAGTGATGAATATTAAAAATGGTCCCAGCACTGGGACCTCATTATCATGCAATGTCCATAAGATTCACTTGTGGTGGTGTACATTTTATGGATTTGCACAAATGTATGACACATATTCATCATTATAGTGTTATCCAGAACATTTTCACCATCCAAAAATCTTCAGTTCTATGCCTATTTGTCCTCAGTCCATTTTATAAATTGTCATGCTCTTTGAATGGGGATAAGCTCTGTCAAGTTTGTCTTTTCTTTTGGATTGGTTAGATTGAGTTTATTTTAGTCTGGTAGTGTTTATGTAGAAATTAGATTTTGATTCTCCAAGTGCTGTTCTTAAAAATAGGCTTAATTTTGAAGTCTTGAAGAGTTTTGAGAGGGAGTAGAGACAGTTCAACCATAACCATTTCATCTGCAATTAAAAATCATGTCTAAGAACATTTTGCATAATATTTATACATGAACACTCACACAAATGTACAGAATTTAAGATTGGAGTGGACGTTCAGGGATCATCCTATCCAAATTGTGGCTACATATTTATAAACATAAAACACATATGGGCTCTCTGTAGGCATGGGCTGGGTATTTTTCAGCTTTGGAATGCACACAGAATTGAGGTTGGGCTGGACCACCCACAAAAGCAAGGCCACCCAAGGGAAAACCTGAGACCTGGGCAAGCAGAGCTGCCAACTTGCCTCATCAGAACAGCTGGCCATCCCAGCACCTGCCGCCCAGTCCCAGACAGCTGGGGATGAGGCTGTGTGCGTCCAGCTGCTTTGAGGATGGGCACTGACAAAGACCACTGCTGCTTTGGCATCTGTCAACTCTTGCTATATTTGGAGGAGGAAGTTTGGCAGGCAGTTGTGTGGTCTACCAACTAAAATTTAGGCCGATTAGTCATAAACCAGAATTATAAAATCACAGGACTGGAAGGAACCTCCAGTGAAGTAGGTATTAAACTTTGGTGTGAATTAGAATAACATCAGGAGCTCCTTAAAAAAAAGTTTGTTCTCAGGATGCACACTTTACAGAATCTAATTTGGTGGGTCTTGGGTAAAGTTATTTACAATCTGCATTTTTTTTCAGTGAAGTCTCTAAAGTAAATTCAATATAGATGAACTAAGGGTTTTAGGTCCTAAGGAACTTCACTTGTTAAAAATAAATATTATCTTATTGACTTATTGTATTGGCTCAAGAGTCAGGGTGTGTGTATCTATCTGAAGTTAGGAATTTATCACTTATTAAACAAATACATGAGGATCATCAAAAGTGACTTTTTTGTGGGGGGTACTAGGGATTGAACTCAGGGACCCTCGACTGCTAAATCACATCCTCAGCCCTATTTTGTATTTTATTTAGAGGCAGGGTCTCACTGAGTTGCTCAGCACCTCACTTCTGCTGAGGCTGGCTTTGAACTTGTGATCCTTCTGCCTCAGCCTCCCAAGCTGCCAGGATTACAAGTGTGAACCACCGCACCCGGCTCAAAAGTGACTTTTAAAATATTTTTTACTAGTTCAGTGGAGATCATGAGTTTTACCACAAATGAAAAAATATTTACACATTCAGAATCTTCTATTTCTCTTTTGAGATGTACACTAATAGCCTGATGAAACTATAAGGATCAAGGTGTCAACTTGATAGGCATATTTCTTTATATTATTTTTTTCCTCTCAATATCAAGTTAAAAGATTTAAGAATTTGAAATGGAAACATTCTGATAATATGACTTCCAATGTAGCAAACTAGACTATTTTATTAAGAAAGTGAGTGTTTCTGTGTGGCTCAGAGGTCAACATCTGTATTTTCCACTTGCTTCTCTGGTTAGGAAAGGAGAGCCAAGATGCTGTCCACCATGCAGACTTATAAAACATGGTCTGAACTAAGTGGGAGTAGATCTGGCAAGTTGTGTTTGTATACTTCTCCCTTTTGTCTGAGGAATTTACCCAGGCCTTTATTAACCACTGTTATTCATATGACTTTTTATTTTTCTACAGAAGAGGTTCAGGGCTTTCATTAGAATCTTAAACAGAGAAGATGCATGACTTACTGCATCTAATGGAATGGTAACTCAGCTTTAAAATCACCAATGCCATTCTCTTGTCAAGTAGGGATAAGGAAAAGCTATGTATGGCTTTACACTTTCATTTTAGAAGATGTAAGCCAATCCAGAAGGAGCAAGTAATGAGTTTTCAAATTCTAATAGTATAATCCTGTTTGCTGTTAGGGAAGTAAAATACCTTAGTCAATTTAAATATAATTTTACCTTACAAAATATTTTAAGTGATGGTTTTTGTATACATGCTTCACAAAGATGTGAAAACATGCAGCTAGTTGATAAATTCCTTTTCATAAATTTTATCATAAAGATATTCTATGCATTTTTCCCTCCGCTACTTTGATGTGGTTAGATCCTACTCCTCTTCATCTAATTGTATGTTCTTCTCCCTTCCCTTCCCTTCCCAAATATGAGCATGAGTATACATTTTGAAGAATCCATTTCCTCTCACCCATCCTTTTGCTATTTACTGTGATAGATCATTTTCTGATTTATACTTTGGGGAGAAAGGAAGAATAGAACTCCTTAAATCAGCCACCTAGAGATGTGGAATAATTGATGTTCATGTTTTTTTTTGGGGGGGGCAGGGATTAAATCTAGGGGCACTTAATATTGAGTCACATCCCCATACCTTTTTTATATTTTATTTATAGACAGGGTCTCTCTGAGTTCCTTAGGGCCTAGCTAAGTTGCTGAGACTGGCTTTGAACTCACAATCCTCCTGCTTCAGCCTCCCCAGCTGGGATTACAGGTCTGTGACACTGCACCTGGCTATTTCTGTAGCTCTTGAAGGACAGTTATACTATTTGAGGAGAAGAGGAGGAAGGAGGGAAGGAAAGAGGGGAGGGGGAGAGAGAGAGAAAGAGAAAGAAAGGGAATGAGACAGAAAGAATGAGTTTCTGCAAGACTGAAGCCCATTTATGAATGTTATCTTTGCTAAATATTCAAACATATACATATATAGATTCATTAGCAGAATCGTTTTGTTATTGTCTACCGACATCTTATTTTCATCTTGAAATCAGGAGTTATTTTTATGTTGTTTCCAAGATGTGAAAACAATACCATTTTCTAGTTTATCAAAAACTGATTTTAAAAAGATACTGAAAAATCTTTTTAAATTAAAATTTACTTTCAACTGATACATAAAAAATAAATATTATATACATATTTATGGGGTGTCATGTAATGTTTTTGATACATTTGTACATTTTATAATGCTCAAATCAGGATAAACTTACCTAGCTCCTCAAATATTTATCATTAATGATGAAAACCTTAAAAATGCCCTCCTTTGGCTTTTGAAATATACAATGCATTATCATTATTCACAGTTACCCTACTGTGCAGTAGAACATCAGAACCATTTACTCATGTCTTACTGTAGCCTAATAACAATTGGCCATTCCTACCTCTTGCTACTCTCTTCAGACTTTGTTAATCACCATTCTACTATCAACATCTATGAGACCAGCTCTTTTAGATTTCACTAAGTGAAATCATGCAGTACTTTGCTTTTTATCCTTAGCTTATTTTATTTAATGATGTTCAGTTCAATTCATTTTCTCACAAATGACAGGATATCATGCTTATTTATAGCTGAGTAGTATTTCATTGTGTAATTCATGCAATTAATTGATTTTTTTTTCAGTCCCACCTGCTAACCTGCTAGGAGGAGGAAGGGACTGCATATTGAATTTGATCATGGGACTCATAATTTATTCAGACATGTATATTAAAAAGGAACATATAAAAACCCTGAAATAATGAGGCTTATCAAGCTTCTGGGTTGGTGAGCAAAGATGCATTTGGAGGGTAGCATACTTGCAAAGGACACAGGATTTGGCTCTCCATCCACCTAAACTTGCTCTCTTTCTTCCATTTGAATGTTCCTGAGTTGTATCATATATAGTAAAACCAAAATGATGAATACAGCACTTTACTGAGTTATATTAGTCATTCTAAGGAATTATCAGACATTAAGAGGTCATGGGAACCCCCAAATTTATAGCAAATTATTAGAAGTGTGGGAGGTCCCTATGACTTGTAGGTAGCATCTGACATGAAGATGGAGTTGTAAGATGAAGTCATTAAATATGTACTACCTAGCCAGACAACATGCACATACCTGTAAGCTCAACTACTCAGGATGCTGAAGCTGTAGAAGTGAAAGTTGCAGGCTAGTCTCAGCATCTTAGCAAGACTCCATCTTAAAATAAAATATAGAAAGACATGGGGATATAGCTCTGAGATAAAGTACTCTTGAGTTCAATTATCGGTATCAAAAATTAAAAAGTACGATATCTTATACCAATTCTAAATCATTAGTATCATAAGAGAGTTATAGGACCTGCTGTTGATATCAGAAACCTGGTGTTGGAATGACACACACCATAACACAAGAAATGTGGCTCAGGAATAGAAACACGTGGAACAGAGTCATGCCTGTAAGTAGCTGGCACTTTACTGATGTCACCAACCCTACCCACCTTGACATTCTTGTAGTCACTAGCTCTTTTTTAATAAGAATTCCCTATGTCTTGATTAATGGAAATCACTATTCTAGGGCAGTGGGAGTCAAAAAGAGGAATTATACAAGCTTCAGCCATGGAGGATCTGAACTTACTAGCTAAGGAAATTGGTTTTGTGGAAATTTATAGAAGTGAGCAATCCCTTTGAGTCAGGAAAAAAAATAACATGAAAATTTTAAGTAGTAATGCTCTTACAAAATTTGTGATATATTTGGATTGGTCTTTTGAAATACCAAGGCAAAAAAGGCATCCAAGGTTATTTAGAAAAATTCAGGCAGGGCTACCATTGTGTTATGAAATTCCTCACTTTTATAACACAAAGTCAAATGATTAGGAAGAAATAAATCAAGAATGACAGCTACTTCATGAAAAAGCTGATCCTTCCATGATACTATTTGTTTTCCCTTGATACTTCTACAATTTTAGTGTGGTCCATTGTACTATCCCACAAATGTTTGTTAAATAAAAGTATAAGTGATCTTTGTGGAAAACGGACTTGTGGCAAGTACCACAACTGGAACTGATTTCAAAATAGTAATTAAAAGAAAAAAGCAGGGTCTTAGTTCTCATCCAAATTTATGGTTTTGGGAGAAACAAAACAGTGGTCTACTCATTTTACTTGCTAATATAAAATGATAACTGCTATATGTCCTGTAGAAGAGAGATTATATGAGAGTAAACAATGGGCGTGATGGCAGAGACTGGTTTAACCAGAAAGACTTCTCTGAGGAAACAACCAAGTTCACAGGTAAACAATACTGAAGTCTTGTGCAAAGTGGGTGGGAGGGAGGGGATGGCAGGAAGGACCTTGGGGCAATATGAATTTGGAGAAGGAAGATCAAGATTTTACATAACAAGTCATTATCTTAAACCAGTGAGGACCCACTACAGAGTTTAACAGAAGAAACTAGGTGATGAGATACATGCTTTGAAAAAATATTTGGTGGATTTATGATCTCGAGTTAATCCTATAATCTTTCTGAGAATTATTTTCCTTTTCAGGTTTAATAGAAGAACTAACTCTACTTTGCAGAGCTGTCATGAGCATTTAAGGATAACAGACTACCCAGTATGTGATACCTGATAGGCTCAGAATATATGGTGGTAATTTTGGTTAGTGTAAGGTGTTATAAGTACTAAAGTGAACCACCAATGCAACATTCCTGGAAAATGGTGATTTTAAATACACACATTTCTCCTTCTGCTCTTTTCCCTGCATAGCACATTGGAAAGAGCATAAGTCTTTGAGCCAGAAAACCTGAGTGAAAACTTGTGTTATAACTTTCAACTTGATCACCTCCTTCTCTGAGGCTTTGATTCTTCTCTATAAAATTTGTCAATTTGATACCTGTTATTCCTTCTTTGAGAGGTTCAAGTAAGATAATGTATCTTCAAGTTCTCTTTACCGGAGAAACTTTGTAGAAATAGAAGGTGTTTGCATTATTTTGACCTCTTTTGATACTGGTGATCACTGCAGCCTAACTCTCACAGGAAATCCATCAATCATTCTGTATTTCTTTCTACTTTTATTACTTACAAATTCATCAGTGTGGAGATTTCACACCCATGGTCAAAGGTTCCCACACCTGGGTAAACTGTCAAATTGTCACTTTTGCATTTCACCTCTGAACCTTTCTGGCCTGTAGTGCAAATAAATCTTTTTTTTTTTCTTTCTTTTCCCTTTCTTTCTTAGTACCTGAATGTCCATCAAGATGGACCGTGGCTTCCATTCTCTCACTTATAGGTTAAATTGAATCTCACCTAAATGCTAATTTATGTCCCTTTTCTTGTATTTTTGAACCCGTCTCCAAACTAATACAATTTCTTTCATTTTGAGTTATGAAGGAAGACTAGTCCTTTCACCATGAAACCTAATTCCTCTCTAGTATGATTTTTGGCACTATTCTTAGATGCTCTTTTAATTCTTGTTTTAGTAAAAATTTAACATGACTATATCAGATCTCATTTTTTTTGGATGAATAATTTATGTTTAGGCTTATTAACCCCTTGATTTTATCTAATCTTCTTATCTGAAATTCTTTGTTTTTCTTGTGAAGAAATTTAAAATTATAGACATTAAATTCTTGTAATTGCTAAATGCCCTTGTAGTAAAATGAAGATGCACACAGTAGACATATTTGTGCTTGAATTCAAACATGATGATGATATCTGTCCATTAGTACCCTTTAAAGTGAAAGGTGTCATGCAGTGCTGTCTCACAAATTATAAAAGCAGCATAGTAAAGTGGAATTGTGATTTTCTTTATTGTCTTTCTTTCAATACCAAAATATACTCTCAAATATAAACTTTTTATAAAGCACTATATAGCCTTAAGAATATAAATGTGTAGAAATATCCTACTATGCTTGAGGTTATAAAATGAATAGAGGAAATATGTTCACTTTTTCTTTTTGTTTGGGGAGGTACCAAGAAAGAAACACCTTGACACTTATTGTCATTTTCACTCATGGGACATAGCAGGCTTCAGTGTGCATTTTTTGAACATTTTAGGGCGAAGAGAGAATGTGTCCTGAAGGCATTATTTAGAGAGTCATGGGCGCCACAGAATTTCCTGCTGTGAAGAGTTATTTAAGGGAGTAGAAGACAACTCTGGTGGTTATCTGGTTTTATTTGTGTGTGTATGTGTGTGTGTTTGCATGCTTTGATGCTTTGATCTTCAACAAAGATGATTGAAGGTAAACAGTGAAATGCAATGCTAAAAGACAGAGCCACAGAAGCCAACACTCTTTCCTGTCTTTGTACTATAACTTTTGTTACTCTAGGAACATGGAGGTAGGACAGGACAGTACTGATAGTACTGTAGTCAAGTACCCTTGACCAGCTTGAACCCACTGATGGAATCTTTCCCCTCTCTTCTTGCAGTGATGGGAATCAACTAACTAGGAATACTTGAATCCCTGTTCTACTGGAACAGAGAAGGTTTTACTGATCACAGAAATCAAATTGGAGTTGGTCCCTTTCTCCCTCTTTAGCTGCTTATTCTTCACTGCTACAACGGCCTCCAGTCACACATATAGTAAAATAGCTAGCCTTTAAAAGAAACTCATTTTTATGAGGCACCATGCAGTATACTTTACATTCAGCCGTAGCAATATGTCTTTGAGATTAGTACTATTATAGTTCATTTGTGTTAATAGGAAACCAGAAATTATGGACTTTAAATAAATTTCTGAGTGATCACATAGCTAGGAAATGGTGGAGCTGGAATTCAAACCCAAGTCCTTCATGCCAGGAAAATTAAATTGAGGCAAGAATGACATAATGGGTCAAAGGAAGCCACCAATAACTAAAATAGCAAACAGAAAGAGACTTACAGGTTAGCTATTCTGGAAACAAAAGAAAATAAAACAAAAAGTAAAAACTTAAGTCTCTAACATGGTATAGGAGTTTCATTTTTATAATGGTTCTACTTATTTTCTAAGATAGATGAAAGAGTTAATGAGTATCAATTAAAGAATATTAGAGAAACAGTCATGTGTTTGGAAATAGCATGGCACATAGCAGTGCCTGGTCATGGGCACCACAGAATTTCCTGCTGTGAAGAGTATTTAAGGGAGTAGAAGATAACTCCCTTGGTTATCTGGTTTTGTGTGTGTGTGTGTGTGTGTGTGTGTGTGTGTGTTTGCATGCTTTGATGCTTTGATGGTGCTGTGGATCTAACTCAGTACCTACTAAATGGTAAGCGTGTGTTCCACAACTGAGCTGTATTCCCAGCTGCAATTCCCTAGGTCTGAAATTGTGGAGGCTCACATTGAACAGTAAAGATTCTTTACTGTTCTATCATCATCCCACTGAGAGACAGTTACAGCAAGGGGAAAGTAGGTCTTGCAAAGGCAGCTGCATGGACTAGAACTTTTGGTCTTCAATAATAAGCAGTGACTATGATAATGCTTGTCAAGAACCCTTAAGCTAAAACCAATGGCACATGGAGGCAAAAGGCAGGCACCAGTAACTAAAATGGAAGCTTAGAGGCTAACCACACTGGCCTAAATGCTGTTAAGAACTTGAGAATCCTTCAAAATTCAATAAAGAATGGCACCACCATAGGGTTATGTGAGCTACTCCATGAATGAAAGCCATGCTCTGTGAACTCTGTTCCATAAGTAGAAATTTTACTTTGGACTGGCTCCCTTACCTCCCATTAGATAGATGAAATACTGGAACTCTCCATTCTAAAGCAGAGGTATACCTACAAAATATCTTAATAAATGGGAATTAGTAAGCCCACTCAACAAATTTAAAGGAATTCATTCAACTAATGGAACTATTTTTGAGGAAATTTGATGAAGGGTTTTGAGAAATTTACATGTGAATCACTTTCTTTTAATAATTAACTGCATTGGTCCGAGTTTCAATTACAAGAAATCTAAGAGTGCTAAGAAATCAATTTGTGATTTCATCCAGATTTCAAAACGACCTTTACACTTACAGCAATGTTAGATTCCATAACCAGTTGCTATGATTTGAACATGAGGTATCCCTCAAAACCTTATGTGTGAGACAATGCAGGAATTTTCAGAGGCAACATGATTAGATTATGAGAGCTGTAACTTAATAAGTGGCTTAATCCATTTGATGAATTGATCATTTGAATGGATTAATGGATGGTAACTCTAGGCAGTTGGAAGGGGGCTGGAGGAATTAAGTCACTAGGGACATGTCCTAAAGGATTATATTATTCCTGGCCCCTTGCTCTCCCTGCTTCCTGGCTGTAGTGAACTGAACAGCTTTCCTTCACCACGCCCTTCCACCGTGATGTTCTGCCTTACCTCAGGCTCAGAGCTCTGGAGTAGGCAGACCATGGACTGAACCTCTGAAACTATAAGCCAAAATAAACTTTTCCTCCTCTATGTTGTTCTTTTTGGATCTTTTGATCACAGAGATTCAAAGCTGACTGAAACACCAGTAGAATTTACTTTTAGCATTTTTCACATCTCCAAGCAAAGGTATTCTATTATAGAAGGAATTAAAGTAATAGCAGCCTGAGAAATAGAAAGTAATTGTTCCAGGTAGGACACTATCTCTTAATATGAATATGTGGTAGTAGATGAATCACATTATTTCTTGAACTAATTTCATCATATGAGAAAAAGTGAAAGTGTTTTCGTAGGTGACTTCTGAGGCATATTTTGTCTCTAAGATTTTATAAAATTCTTAACTGTTATTCATAGGTTGAGATTAATAATTTTTCCAATTGATAAAAAGAGTACTGTTTCTATAAAGAAGAGTAAACTCATTTTGAAAATTTTAACATAGTAAACTTGAGTACCAAATGCCTGTTCTCAAGTGTTCCTGGCAGGGCATTTTGAGTTTCAGAGGACAAAACTGGAAGCCACCACAAATAGGTAAGAGTAGCAGACTTAACTCCAGTTCTATAAATATTTATCTTTAGAAATTCACATTAATAGAGGTACCTGTTTGGAAAATCAGAAACCACTGCATGACCCTGTAGAAAGAAACAACAGAAAGAAAATGATTGCCAACATTTAATTGGAATGAGTGTTACTCATTGCATAAAAACTCTGTGGTCAATAATTTCAGTCCCAGCTGGAAAATACATAGAAGAAAAAGTGCATTAAGCAGGTGATTGTTCTAAGGTACTTACTGTACTCATGTAAACAAAATCAGTTGATTTTTTTTCCTATTTGTTTTACTTCACTGGTTCTCAGACATGGCTGTACATTATTGTCACCTGGGAACCTTTTAAAACAAGCTCATCTCACAGGCTGTACTCCATAGAAAATAAAGCTGAATTACTCGAAATACGGTACAGGCATTAGTGTTTTTTTTAAATTCCACATATGATGCCAATGTGTAGAGTTGTTTCAGAACCATTATTCTACATAATTGCATTTATATTTGAAGAACTTATATGCTTTGAAATGGACTTGATTTAAGAAAAATAAAGTTCTTTTGGTTTCAAGACCATGGGAATGATTATTTAAAACATTTGTTTTCAAAATTACACAAAAGTTAGGTGCTGTATTTTTACACAATTATTTCATTCATGTTAATTCTGCTCTACTATTTTGATATTATAATAAATACGTAGAGGTTTTGGCTTTGTGGAAGTATTAAAGTTTTCTATCTCATTAAATGTATCTTTAAACAAACTTACCTCTTCTTTATATCTACTAACTAACTCTGAAAGACACTGAACTCTTTATGTCATCATTAACATTCAATGTTTTTTTGAACTCACCTGAATGTATTCATTATTAATCTGAATCTTTAAAATATACATATATATGTGTGTGTGTGTGTGTGTGTACAATTTAAGATTATTTTTAACTGATACTTAAAACATAAAAATTGTATATATTAATTGGTTAACATTTTATGTTTTGATACAGATACATATTGTGTAATGTTTAGGTCAGGTTAAAGATATCTATTTTCTCAAAAATTTATCAATTCTTTGTGGTAAAAACTTCCAAATCCTTTTTTCTACTTTTTGAAATGTTCAGTTCATTATTATCTATGCTCACCCTACCATGCAATAGAACACCAAAACTTCTTTCTATTTCCTAACTGTAACAGTGCCCATTGATCAACTTTTCCCTTCCTCACTCCTTCCCACTCTCCCCAGCATCCAGTAAACACCATTCTATTCTTAACTTCTGTAAAACCAACATTTTTGGATTTCACATGAGTGAGAACATATGAGCTTTCTATGCCTGACTTACTTCACCTTCAATTCCATCCATGTTTTCCCAAATGATAGGATTTCCTGCTTATTTATGACGAATAGTCTTCTGTTGTGTATACATACCACATTTTCTTTATCTATTCATAAGATGGTGGACATTTAGGTTGCTTCCGTTTATTGGCTAGTGTGAATAGTGTTGCACTAAACACATGAATGCAAATGTCTCTTCAGCATACCAACTTCATCTCCTTTGGATATATACCCAGAAATAGGATTGCTGAATTGTGCAGTAGTTCTATTTTAAATATTTTCCATAGTGTTTTCCACAATGACTTTACTAATCTTAATTTCCACCAACAATGTGCAAATGCTACCTTTTCTCCTTGCCTGAACTTGTTATAATAAGTCTTTTTTTTTTTTTTTTTTTTTTTTTTTTTT
>NW_026000026.1:56410848-56426522 GCF_001458135.2 Marmota marmota marmota | reverse complement strand
ATATATAATTATGTGTGTGTGTGTGTGTGTGTGTGTGTGTGTGTTTAAGGTTCTGGGTTTGACCCCAGCACGTTGAGCATGCTAGGCAAGCTCTCTACCACTGAGTCATATCCCATGTCCAATTCATGTTTATTGTTAAAAGATGATACTTTATTTTCAAGTGTTATGTATATTATTGATTCTAGAGAAAGTTTTAAATAATATTTATTTCTTCTGAGGATATGACTTATTTTTTTTTAAATGAGAATTTACAATGCCCTTTGCTTTTATCTGCTTGCATTTGAGATAGAAAAAGAGAAAGAATAAATACTTGATCTTCAGAGTAAGTTAAAGTTAGAATCTAGTACCCCGAAAACAAAAGCAAAATCCAACCACTAAATTGGATTGGATTTCCAACCAGAAAAAAAAAGGAGGGTGGGTACTGAGAAGAACAAAAAGAAAATAGTCGTGAGTCAGGAGGAAATATTCTTAATTCAGGGGCTTAATTGAAGAACAGGAAGCAGCACCTTGGATTCTTTAGACCATTTGTTAAAAAAATTATTCTGAGTAATTCTTGGAAGCAAAATTAAACATTTGAATAATCAAAGAAATGGTAAAAAAATACATATATAGAAATAGTTAGCAATTGCAAAATCAAATTATTGATCATCCAAATGAAAGAGAGGGGAGGATGAAGCTCAGTGGTAGGGCACTTGTGTTACATGTTGAGGCCCTGAATTCAATCACCAGCACTACAAACAAACCTAAAACAACAACAACAACAAAAATAAATAATAAATAAATAAATAAATACGACAATACAGATAACAAATAAGTGGATTTTACCAGGTAAAAAGGATTTTACAAGGTACCATGCTCTCAGTGTACAATCAGTAGTGATTGTGAAGCCTTGTTATCAACTCAGCTGCAGAGTGTTCCATGTTTCATCCATAATCAACTCATAAGTCAGATACAGCAGTGACTTAAAACATGACCAACATCGGTTTGCTTTGACAATCATTTAATTGACCATTGTCTGGTTAGTGAGGTCATAGGGATTTGGCACATTGAATGCACACTCCTTGAGGGCAAAAATCAAGTTTCCAATGACTTATACACAGTTCTCATTCATTTTGGCACATCAGAGGTTTTAAAAATAGTCTGCCTCTACAGGTTTCCAGTATTAGAAGTTATTCCATTCTTGGTTCATGTATGGATTTCTTCCCCCTCAAAATAACATTCTTAACACAGTTATTTGACTTTTGTATTTTCCAAGGGAAAAAAATCTTAAAAGCATAAAGTATTTTCTGCAGTGTGTGTTTAGTGCATGTTTATCTTCTGACTTGTCAGTTGGGCCATTTACTCCCTCTCCTCAGGGGAGGAAGAATGGGGTATGTGTGGCAAAATTCTCCTTTTCCTATTCCCCTGCATCAAGGACTCTGTATCATATATAGAATAGTCACGCTGAATGGGCAGTTATATAATTTTGCAAATACAAAGGGCCTAAGTTACGAGATCTTTAATAGTGGACAATCCATTATCTTCAAAAATATGAAGTATTTGCTTTTGTACTATGTGACCCATGACAAAGAGCTTTCAAATATACTTCTTTGATTCATGTGCTATCCTCTTGAGCTATAGTCATGTTTTATTATGTCCATTTTATAGATGTGAAACTAGTGCTTAGAGAGCTATGGAAAACTCTCCCTGGGTCCTAAAATTGTAGTAGTGGTAGAGTGAAACCTCACTTCAGTTTTTGAATCTTTGTTCTTGCACTCTTTTGCTATATCATACAATTTGTGTACACAGCTAAAATAATCTGTGGAAATTAAATTAAAACTGTGGTTCTTTTAATCTATATAGCTAGGTCTATGTAGATGGGTCTATGAGTTTGATTGTGGCTAGATCATGTGCAGTGATTATAAGCTAAAATAGTAAAAGCAATTTTTTCCCTGAGATTATGGAATTCTATGAAGTAAAGATAGAAAAAAAAGATTCAAAATATATTTTGAGGAGCAAATCATCCTGTGGCAATGCTGCATTCCAAATGTGTGAAAAAGACAGGGAAAAACATGAACTGCATAAATTATGGCTAAAGTGAGTTTGCTTATTAACTTCCTTTCTGTTTCCTGGCAACTGGCAGCTAGCCGCACTTAGAAGCTTTCATAACCTGGGAATGATAGGCATCCTCAAGTTCAAAGATTTCCTTGAAACTTTTGGAGCTACAATTGCAGCTGGGAATCCTGTTGAAACAGGCTTCCCTGGGTAATTTCCAACACAGCACTGTTAGAATGAGCTCCTTCAACATTGCTCATTACTAACACTCTGGTTTCAAGTAGATTTGGGAGAACAGAGACTGCCTGTGAGACTGGCCTGGGGCATGTACACCTGGCATCTCTAACCTGGGCCACATGACCCTGGCCATGAGGACAGCACTCAGAGTCTCTCCCCTTCTTACACAGGTGTCAGGTCCTGTCAGGTACACCATAAGGTGCACAGAAATAGGACAAACATCTTCCCTACAGGGAGCTTGAGGGGGATTTTTTTTTTTTAATTTACAAAATAAAATTTGGTTAATTTTTTTTAAAATCCAGTAGGACTTTTTTCTCACATAAATCAGTTTCTTTGGGATAGATTGTTATCATTATATTAAATCATACATATTAAAGATCCATATGTTCACAATAATTGGTTAAGTAGACCCATGTTTAGGAAGACAGGAGAACTCTGCTCAGAAGTAAAAAATGTCATGATCTTCCTTGGTTGGTTCTGGTGAAAAATGAAATTATCAGAAGCAGCAGTACTCATAGGCACTGTTCCCTTTGGCTTTAGAGAAGGAGATGGGTATGTTGAGCAAGAATGATCATGTCTGAAAGATGAAACACTTGAAAAACCAGTCAAATTTTTGTCTTAGGTTCTTCAAAGAACAGCAAGTAATTTTGCTCATAGTGGGACTCTTAACATACAAAATTAGTGATTTGTTATCAAAACTCACCTGCACCCATAAGACCCAGTTTGGAAGCCAGTTGTTGAGTACTTCATTAGAGTTCATATACAGTTTACCCTTTGCTAGAGTTAGCTAAGACCAGGATCTGAAAGAGGTTGTGTCACAGGAGCACTGGCTCCTTCTGCAAACAGGTCCAAGTTTTCCATAGAAAAGAGCATAAGAACCCATAAGAACATTATTCCAAAGAATTTCAAGCCAAGGGGCTGGGGTTGTGGCTCAGGGGTAGAGTACTCGCCTCCTATGTGCGAGGTCCTGGGTTCGATCCTAAGCACCACATATAAATAAATAAATAAAATAAATAAAGGTATTGTGTCCAACTGCCACTAAAAAAGTAAATTAATTTTAAAAAAAGGAGAGAATTTCAAGCCAAAGACTGAAGAAAAAGAGATTGCTGGAAAAGGGACTGATTCCTCCAATGTCTGACTCCTCTCTAAAGGGAGTAGTACCCAGAACAGAGACTTTCCCTCCGTCCCTACATAATCATACACGAGAACAGCACTGACTTATGCTCATGAATGTCCGTTTCTTTATTTGATTCTAGAAGGAAGAAGATGTGTTAAGGAGCATTATGGGTAGGATGCCTAGGATATAGATTTAGGAAATTTACCAATTTTCTACTGTGGACATGGTGCCTGTTGTTTTCCTAAAAAGTAGATGGTTTGCCATGACATACTGACATCTCTTCAAAGACAGGCACATGCCTTTCCAGTGTATTCTTGGGAGAAATGTTCCCTTTTTAGTAGGTTTTGCATCATTACAATAACAGTTTTCCTCCAGTCAAAGTTACTTATTAAAATTTTATTTTATAATAATTCAAGGTACTTCTTGAAGTTACAAAAATGTGCAATATTATTTTACAGTTCCTATATTAAGATGCTTAGATTTAGTTTGCCAAGTAGTCTGAAAGATCTCTTGTTCTTGTGTGTTTTATAATCCACTCTAACACATGTGGGACTGAAGTTCTGAGCCAAAATATTTTTTTCCCTTACTATTAATTCATTTGCAATTCTAGACCTCCAACTGAGGTGGAACAACTTGCTTGTTGTTTCTCAGAATCTTCTAGTTTTGTGAAAGATCATGGAGAAGACAGACAAACCAAACTATACTATCAATAAACAATGAAATAAAGATGTATTTTCTGCAGTATTATATTAGGTTCAAATGTATTTGTTATAGCATGCTTCTTATAACATTTCCACAGAATTTACTGAGAAAAAAACCATCCAGTATGATTTGTCAGAAAAGTGGTGTGTGTATTTCTATTAGGGCATAATTGAATGAGTGCAATGCACTGGTTGAATTACTTGGAAGCAGTTGCTCCCTGACCAACAAATATGAAGCCCCTTCCCCACACCCCTCTTTTATGTTTTAATTTTTTTTAGAAATTTTATATTAATATACTAAGTTTTTTCTTTAGTTAATGTCTGTCTGCAACTAGAATGTAAGCTCCATGAAGGTAGAGGTTTTTGTCTTTAATTTCTTTTTGTATCTTATACAACAAGAATCATTGTAAATGTTTAATTAACGTCTATTTTATGAAAGTGTCACTATTCCTAGAACCTGAATTCACAGACATTGACACAAATTCTTTCTTAATTTCTGGTTTATGGGTCAGGATGGAGTTATCATAGAAAGATTGGTATATTCCTTTAAAAAATCACTGAATCAGTAAAATACAATGCTCATGTTTGTCAGGGGGAAAATAGATTGGAAGTTGAGCCTTCCTTTAAAGAAATACAGTTAGTTGGTCAAATGTGCATAGAGATTAGAAGAGAAGTATATATTATGACCATACATTTTCTTTATAAATTGAGCCTTACACCAATATTCTAGAAAGATATTATACCAACATCAACTGGATAGTAAAAAGTCACAATAAAACATCTCTTTTTAACTTATTTGAAATCTTAATTTTCTTCTTCATTAAGATAAATAGTATACAGAGAAATTCTTTTAAAAATCTATAGTTTCATTATTTCAAGAAGTAAAATGATGTTTCAAAATACGTAAGGTAAACATATTTAGATATCAAAGAATAAAATCTTTAGGTATGTGCTTTTTAAAATGTAACAGACAGTACTAATTTGTGTTTGAAACAAAGGTAAATGAAGGATGTAAATGAAACACTGTAAATGAAGGATGATTAAAGCAGGAATTCTGCAGAATTGTGTTCTGCACTATTATTTCATAATATTATTATGAAACAAAATCTTGGTTGTTGAATTAAAATGATAGTACAGAAGAACAAAAGGGTGTAAAGTGTGTCAATGTCAGGTTTAAAATCAAAATGGAAGGTACTGTTTAAGTATTTAGTTAGTAGGATTTAGAAAATGAAGAAAAAATAGGAACATAATATTTATGTGAACTTGCTTGACATTCCTATGGTTGACACATATTTACTATAGTTTAATCATAACATGGAATTTCTCAAAGGGCACTGAGCCATTCTTTAGAGGGAACTTTTATCCCATTTAAGGGAAATTAGTTGTGGCTATGTGTTGCTTTCATCATAAAGATATTGTGGTTACTAAATTTTGTGGAAAACCTAACACTAAAATTAAGATGGTAATCCACCCCCCCACAAAAAAAAATCATTAAAAAAATCACTAAAAGTTGAGAGTGGTTTTTACTTCTCTCATCGATCTCCATACTGCAATAGTGGGAATTTTGACTCGGTAATAATTCATAGAGAAAGAAGAGTGTGTATGAGATTCAAGTAGAGGCTGGGTGAGGAAGTTTCTTCCAGAGGTGATAATTTTATTTTTGCCTTAACAAACTTTTTTTAAATGAAAATAAAAGAAATATGGCCAACTATTCAAAAACAGATTTTAGAAGCAGGAAATACTATCCATCCTAGAACAAAGTTTTCCTGATGCAAAAACTATCAGTAGAAATGAACATGAAAGTACTAGTCAAATATAGCTTTATGTATGAATATGCTACTCTTAAATTGCTGTTATTTAAGATATTAAACTTATGCCAAATAAATTATAAAATGATACAATATTTGTATCATTATAAATTATCAATTAAAAAATAATATGGTCCTATTTTTATCTGTTCTTTCCTTTGGTACTATTTAAAGTAATATTTCTAAATAAAGAAATTGAATATAAATCATGACTACCTGATTATAACTCATGTTATATATGTAAATCCTTTTTCCCCCCTTTTTTTTGCCCTTATGTGGAGCATCACAAAGTACTGTCCCAAGAACCAATTTTTTTTTCTATCTACTTTTCCTTTGTACAACATAATGTTGTCATTTCTGCTGAGGATCCTCTTTGATTTTATCTTCTTTTTCCTTCCAGTTATTATTTTCTAGTATTCTAAAGCTCAGAATGGAACAATTACCATGTGCTCTGAGAATATTGTCCATGCTTCCTCAAGTTTTATTTTCCCACAATCCCATGCTAAAACATTAAAGTAATCAATGTGTGACTAATTCTTTGGAGGAAACATTAACTTCCACAGCTAGCTTTTTAGATTATACATAATTCTTTATGGCATATCATTATTATTCTCATCACCAGGATAATATTGTGCTAAACCTTTTCTGCCTCTAGGATTGTGGATCTTCCAGTCACACTGATTAAACAGCTCCGTTTTATATGCAAGTGGCACATGTCTTATGTGGCTTTTGTAGGATAATGGACAGGTTATCAAATTCATTATTGTGCTTCTATTGGCATTAAATATTTCTAATTATATTTTCCTCTGATTGAAAAGAAAGCAGCATTGCTTTTGTTCCAAAGAAGTTATTCCTAAATTGGTAGCTCAGGAAAGCATATGAAAAACACAGTCATTTTCATCCCTTAAAGGGATAAAGACTCACATAAACCTTTGATATTGAAATATCTCCTGCATTTTTCTATATGCCAAGTTGTCCCATAAATCAACACTTACGTATACATATATAAATAGTTAGCAAGGAATAAAAGAATTTAGAAAGATGTCCCCTAGAGCAAAAAAAAAAAAAGCTTTCTTAAATACTACCTTTCCTACTCCCCTCCTGAGAGTTCTGCATCTAGCAAAAATTATGTTCAAATTAAATTCTCAACGCATATTACAATTAGTAAATGAATTAAGAGACCATATTTCTGACCTGAACCACTTAGAATTTTTCAGGTGCAGTGTAAAAACCAACAACCAAAAGTTTATAATGTCAAGTCACAATACCACAGGGTCTTCATGAACTGTCAAAGGAATGAACAGATTAACTTTTGAGGTCAGAAAATCCATATATTCCAAATTTTTGAAACATTTTTGTTTGGTTAGTAGTTTTGATACTGTGGGAATGTTTTATTTTTCTTTCAGGTACTCTTATAAATCCACATTTTCTTTGTCTTTGATAAACTATTTCTCGATCATTATGTTGCAGCTGCAGAGGAAAGTGATTTCAGCAGCAACCTCCTCTATGTGCTGCCCAGAGACCTAGTCAGTGGGGAATTCACATACTCTCAAAGCAGTGATCTTATTTGAAGACCAGAGGGGCAGGATCTGGGAAAGGAGAGGGTCCACTACTTGCTCATACATTATTTAAAAACCTTTATTAGTGCTTTAGATGTCAGAGTACTGAGAGAGCGAAAACACCTTTGTCTCCAGTACATAATGAATCTGCCCCTTAATAGCCTGGCCATGCACAATAAAACACAATCATGGTTTACTTACATTAGTCAACTGACATTCCCTCCAGGCAGCTTTGTGTGCAGGGATGAGATGAACTCCAGGGATTCAGAGATGCACTCTTAAGTAAGAGAGCTTGCAAATTGTCCCAACTGCAATAAGACTTTATTTAGTACATGTTGGGTTCTAATAAAAATATTCCCACTGGGCCCAATTCTATACTGCTTCCTGCCATAAAACTCCTACATATGTTACAGGAAGCTTCAAGGGCAGAAGCCTCTTGAGAGGAAAGAGTCGATTTAATAACTTATCTAAGTTTCAGTATCAAGAAGACATACACCTGCACTTACACAGCTGCTGAAACCAAAGATGTGCCAAAAGTCATAGCTGTGTACTCTGGACATAGAGCAGAACACGTATTGGTGAATGATTTCCATTGCCCTACACTTTCACCATTTTGTCTTTAATCACCTTTTCCCCATTCTTCACTTTTTTTTTTTTTTTTGGTACTGAGCATTGAAGACAGGGGTACTTAAGCTCTGAGCCACATCCCTAGCCCTTTGTAAAATATTTTATTTAGAGGCAGGATTCTCACTAGGTTGCCTCACTAAATTGCTGAGGCTGGCTTTGAACTCCTGGTCCTCCTGCTTCAGACTCCAGAGCTGCTGAGATTATAGGAGTGCTCCACCACACCCATTCTTTACTCTTTTCAACCCATTATTTTAATACTTCTTCATTTTTAAAAAATTTCTTAATTCTTTAGTCCTTTTGACCCTCAAAAGTGTCAGAGAAGGTCTTGATTCAAAGATTTAGTGATGGGAGAAATTATGGCTACTTGATAATTCTCTGCTAGTAGCCACAGGATAGTTTCCCTAAGGTAACCCAGGGTTCACAGCCAAAATAAATAAATAAATGAATAAATTAAATAGGAAATTGATTAAAAGGAAAAAGGGAAGATTCATGCCACTTTTCTCAGAACATGCATCTGTCTAATAGTTGATGGACCCCAAAAGAGTTTCTATGCACAATTAGTTCTTCTAGATTCAAATTCTAACCTGATAGGTTTATCGATGCCACCTTTCTTCTATGGATAAACATAGGAAATGTCAAGTAAATTATTTAGAATTTTTATTTTCTGACATTTATAAACAATGTTCCTAGAGCTTTCAATAAAGGTTAGTCTTCTCTTTCAAAAGTTTTGGTTTTGAATTCAAAATAGAGGGATTTATATGATTTTGGATCATCTCCAAATTCACAAATTCTTCATTGCAGAGTTAAGGGCGTGAAAGGATGTGTAAATATTTGGTGAGTAGTCTGAGTCATTCCAATGGAAATATTCCCCTTCTGGTATTTTGGTATGAACTGAAAATGCCCCAGGCCTAGACCTTAAATTTTGATTCAAATGTAAGATTGAAAATAAATGTAACATATAGGAACATCTTAATTATTCCCTTAAGACCTATATTTTCCATAAATACCCATTATAAAATGGGAATTTCCTGATGCATGTTGAATTAGTAGAGCATAGTGTAGGTGTGATGTCTGAGAGAGTGCTGGGTGGGTGGGGCAAATGAGAGGAAGAGGCCATCTCATCACCACCAACTTTCACACAGGTGGGGAGCAAGAAGCTTTTTCAAGGAAAGTGGGAATTTCCTCATTTTCTACTGTAGCTGGCATAAAATCCCTAAAACGAGGATAGAACCAGGTTCTGCCTAGTTGGATTTTGTGTTTGTGGTTCTGTGGAACCTGTTATTGCAAGCCACTTGATCTCCTTTTTAGTTGTTATTGTATTTTTGTGATTTATTTTAAAAAGATATATGGCACATATGCAAAAAAAAAAAAAAGATAAAATTTGCCATATATGTTTGGTTTTACCACAGCCTGGATCAAAATATAGAACATTTAGTGTATCACAAGAGCTTTGATCACATCCCCTTTCCCACCAGAACTACCCTACTAAACATAACCTTTATTCTAGTTTTTATCACTATTGGTTTTACCTGTTTCAAAAATTCATATAAAATTAATTTTATAGTATGCACTAAGTTATTTTTGTTCAAATTATGTCTGTAAGATTCCTTTATGGGGTTGCATATAATGGTAGTTCGTCCTTTTACATTATCGTGTAGTGTTCTACAATGAAATTATCATGATTCACTTATCCATTTTACTGTTGAAGGACATGTTGGTTGTCTACTAACTTTTATTTAAGGAAGTTACTAGTATTTCAGTATGTTTTCCATTTCATTTCCATGAGGGTCTATGATGCTAAATACCTCCTCATTGCCTTTTACAAAAAAAAAAAGTGTACCTAAAATACACAAATGTTCTGGATTAATTGTGTTTCCCCAAATTCAGAGTTCTATTCTCCAGTACTTCAAAATGTGTCCTTATTTGGAAATAGGGTTGTTACAGATGACATTATTTAATTTAGCTTGAGGTCATAATGGAGTGGGGTGAGCTCCCAATCCAATGTCTGATGTCCTTATAAAAAGGGAAGAAAGAGATGCACACAGGGTAGGAACTATGAAGAGATGAAATCAAAGAGAGGCTCCTGGAACACACCTTTCCCTCAGTGACCTCTCTTAGAGTCTGTAAACAAGTCAGGATGGCGCCTGGAAAATGTTAGAGTCTGTAAACAAGCCTGGATGGCGCCTGGCATTTTGCCAGAGGGAGTGGTTTGTGAAGTAACGAGCCATTAAGTGTGGAGATTCCTTATTGGTTGACTGCTGTAATATGTTAATTAGATAAACTGTGTGGATGTATAAATACCTCTGTTGCCCTACAATAAACGGCTCCCACTCCTGCTGTATCAATGTACACAAGTTGTTCGTCACCCCCCCGCTATTTTGCTGCAGCTGGACTGCGGCAGGTACCAACACCTGAAGGCCTACAATAATCAACTAGAGACCAGATCTACAAAGAAGAAAGGCAACCAAATTGTTTAGAAGAACTACTGTTATTTAGCCTAGACATAAGACAATGGGGTTAAAACTCTTAATAACTGTCACAAAGTGATCAGACCTACTCTATGTTGTTTTCCAAAATAGGTATAACCACCAACCCCTCCAATCCTAGGGACTGAACTGAGTGATTACGCACACTAGGCAAACACATGCCATGGAGCTACATCACAGCCCCCTGCCTTTTTTTTTTTTTTTTTAATTGAGATGGGGTCTTCTTATTAAGCTGCCCAGGCTGGCTTTGAACTTGCAATCCTCCTTTGACCTACTGAGTTGCCAGGATAACAGGCATGCGTGACTATATCTGGCTTAAATATTTTTTGAATGACAACTCTCACCCACTAATTTTGTGACTATTTGCTAGTCTGAGCTGTATCAGGTGCTTTGCCCAACCACAGTACTGCTTTGGTTGCAGGCTTATGGAGTAGGCAACCTTGCTAAAAAGAGAGGACACATTCCTCACTCATGGTATAAGCATAAATAATACACATGGCAGAAAGTAACAATTACCAGAGAAGAAGACAAAGAATTACTATGAGGAATCCAGAGGTTGAATAAATTAGAAGTAAAAATGACAAGAAAGCAGAGTTTATTTCAACTTAATAACTGAAGTTGTCTAATACAGGAACAATTACTGGGCCCCCAGCTACACAAGTCAAAATCTGCCTCTTGAAACTGCTCTTCAGAGGGACTCTTCATACTGTTACCAGCCAGTCTACCCTGTTATCTGGAGATGTAATATGGGCCCAGTACAACCTACTAGGACCTTCAGGAGTGCATTCTGCTCTAAATCAAATAGTCTACAAAGCAGATGATTTGCCCACACTGGAGGGAAATCAAACCTCAGAATCTTTCAGAATAAACTCTTCCCTGATTCAGAAATACAGATTTCTAGAGTTTCCTAAATGATTTAATACATCCTTAAATAAAACAATAAAGACAATAGTCTTCATAAACTGATCCCCTTTTAAAATGCATACTTTTAAATATAGACATTATTCTCTAGTTAATAAAAACAAATTATATAGAGAGAAAAAACATTGGGTTGCAGAGAAGTATCAATACAATNGGCTCCCACTCCTGCTGTATCAATGTACACAAGTTGTTCGTCCCCCCCCCCCACGGTTATTTTGCTGCAGCCGGATTCCGGCAGATGGTGGCCCGTTACGGGGAGCCCTGGGACACTTGGGGGTAAGTGACGAAAAAAAGCTGCCCGTCCATAGATAGGACGGGAGCAAATCTGCTCATCCTTAGGCAGATAGGGCGAGAGGAAAAATGGCCATTTCGAGAAAATGGAGAAGATTGATACAGTATGTTTGTGTCTTGTTTTGTCTTGAAATGTTGTATTGTCTTTGTGACGAAAATATGGAAGGGGTGAGAAGTAAATTACTAAGGGAAGGAGGCACCCCAGTGGAACCAAGAATAGTTAGGGCATGTGTTGATGGAAGCCCAGGAACTCTAGTCAGAAAGAAGAAAAAAGTTCAGAGGAGGAAGGATTATCAAGAAAGAAATTGCAAAAGGCTACTACTAAATACTTTGCGTTACCGGAGGGTGCATCAATCCGCGCGGCGGCGGCTGCCACGTGTGCGAGCTGGTCATGGCGCAACAAGGGCTTTCCAAGCTGCGGCAACCAGCTCTTCCCCGCCCCCGCCCGGGGAGCGGGACGCCACTGCAAGAGCCCAAATCCAAACCTGTGCCGGGAAGCAGTTTGAGTCCGGGACACTCCCCAGGGCCATCTGGGGCTGCCCAGGACACTACAGCCAGTGGAAGACGGCCTGGGACCCTGAAGTTTGATCATTTCCAAGGCCAGTAACTACAATGGTTCTCCCACACCTGGAAGCTAATGAGTAATGAGCACTATTAAGGCTTATTTCAAATGTAAAAAACCTTAAGATAATGTACTAAATTGTTCAGAAGTTTGTTTTCTTAGTGCCTGCTGGAATACTACAGGATTTTTTTTAGCCATCTGGAGTTCCTGCCTTCATCCCAGTGCCGGTAAAGACGGTAAAGACCAAGGTGGAAGAATTTCCAGTGTTGCTGAGAACCGGACGAGACTTCGGATCAAGCTAGCTGCCTGCAGAACTTACCTGGACTGTGAGTTAATCTATTGAGACACTGCTTTACCTGGACTGAGACAACAAACTGTAATCTACAACAAATTTTAACTCTGTATCTTTGCTAACGGTGTCATTGCTGGCATAATTTTTCCAAGGGCTTCTTACATGGAGCCATCAAGTGGCTTGGTATTGTGACTTTTGTATCCTCCCCTTCTGCTTGTAACAGATTATTTATGGTGTTTGTGTAAAAACCACTATGGTCGTTATTTAAATTAAACAAAAGGGGGAAATGTTAGAGTCTGTAAACAAGTCTGGATGGCGTCTGGCATTTTGCCAGAGGGAGTGGTTTGTGAAGTAATGCCAGTGAGCCATTAAGTGTGGAGATTCCTTATTGGTTGACTGCTGTATCTAGTTTATGTTAATTAGATAAGCTGTGTGGAATGTATAAATACCTCTGTTGTCCTACAATAAACAGCTCCTACTCCTGCTGTATCAATGTACATAAGTTCCTTGTCACCCCCCCCCCACCCCGGTTATTTTGCTGCAGCCGGACTGCGGCAGACCTCAAGGGAGGATGAGCATCTTTACCCTTTATGTCTTTACATGACTCCTACTTTTGATCCCCAACTATAAGCCTCCAGACTGTGAGATAGTACATTTCTGTTGTTCTTAGATGCCCAGCTTGCAGCACCTTCTTATAGCTGCCTTAATAATCATGGTCATTAATTCATATGTGAGTAGCTCCTCATTGCTCTTTCCATGGTCACTAACCCTGCTGACAATGGTGGTGTCTGTTTCTTCTGGGGCAACTTATGTTGTAGTTGAATGGCAGTATTTTTTTCTCAGAATACATTTTAGAACCTGCTATTAGAGAAGGGTGTCGGCATGGGGAAAACCTTGGGTAGAATATCACAAATTTTCATGTTAAATCATGAATGGAGGAGAAAACAATTTGAGACTGCATTAGCCCTTTTGCTAAAATGAACCTTGAGGTTTGTTTGAAAAAAAGACAATGAGTTTTCCATTTGGCTGTTAAGGATCGCCTGCAATATAGAGTGTGTAGAGATTCATCATTTGTTTACCTTATTAATTGACTAGAAACATGATAAAAGCAGAATTACAATTTGATGCCAAAATGATATTTATGAGAGTTTGTGTATAAAACTATGAGTTATCTAATAGATTTAAACCTGCAGGGGAATCTAAACAATTCTGTTTTAGCTCTATACTATATTTGCTGGAATAATCTACCTATGCTGTAATTGTCACTCTAATATTATCTGCCTCAGTAAATTAAAAATCGTTGTAAAGTCAATCAAATATGGAAAAGAGAACAGTTTCTCACAGAGGAATGTAAATTACGAGAGAGATGTTTAGTAAAATGGGACACTTAATAGCATGAAATAAAGACACCATTAGGTGTTGCAGAGTGGAAAACAGGTCTCAGTGGCACTTGTTTCCCAGAGCTTTTCTGCTTTCCTAGGAAATAACAGCCAGAGCAAGGAGAGCAGAGGAATGACCCATTGTCAACCCTGTGAGCATCTCAGTGGTGAATGAGTTCTACTTCAGGAGGTGTGCTGACATACCGCGGATGTTTTCTTCTTTTTTTTCCTCTTTTACAGTATACATGACTACAATAGGGGTTTCAAATAACTTTAAATAACAATTTTGCATAAACTAATTCTTACAAAAATTTGATGGCTCTGAACTAAAATTAGAAGTGATAGTTCTCTTCCTTTTCCTTTTTTTCTTTGGAATCAGAGTGTCTGAAGGAAGGGTTTGTATGTGTGGACTTACAAAGCACTGAAAAAATTGGTGCTGCATGAAAGATCAGCCCCCTTCCCTATCAGCTCCTTCTGACTTTCCTCTAGGAAGTTGCCCTGGGTTCATCCTGACATTCCTTATTGTCTCTAATGGGCACAGTTAAAGGTCACAAGTCGGAGGCTTCTCAAGATGTCCTGACTTCCAACCTGCAAACATTTCTGTAAAGCATCCATAAACACATCTCTTCTCAGAGCGATAATTCAACGTGGCATTTTCTGTTTCCAGTGGCTCAGCAGTCAGCCAAGCCTTTGATCAAAGTTTATATTAAAGGTTAGGGAAATGACATTTCTTATTGTCCCATGATTTCCATTTAAGTTGTCTCCTCTCTGACTGATTCAACATTTGTAAATATTGAGCTCCACAAATTATAATAACAATGGAGGGACAGTTTTGCTTTAATAAGTCTTCCTGGCCTGGATTTTCCATTAATCACCTTTAAATTCAGGCAAATGTTGAAATGAGACGCTTACAGATAGAAAGAGGCATTTATTACTTGACTCTACTTTACATATTAGATTTAGTAACTGTTGAGAGCCACAGCTGAAGGGGCCCCAGCAAACTTTCAGACTGCCAGCTGATGATTGGCTCACAGCGGCCCCAGCAACTTCTAGCTGATTGGCTCCTCTGCGGTGATGCACATTGGGCTGTTTCCCTGCCCTTTCAGACCACAGAGCTGCTCATTGGGGGACTTTTTTGGCTCCACCCATGCGACCCAGCCAATCGGCCTCAAGAGCAGGAGGATTGTGGGAGGTGGTGAGGCTTGTGGTGGAGGGAGAGGCTTGTGGGAAGCCGGTGGTGGCAGTTGGGCTCTGAAGGTTTTCCTGAGGAGCTTTTTTGTTTGGTGTGTGTGGTTCTAAAAATAAAGTTCGTTTCTTTTGACAAGTGGCTCCTGAATCATGCCCAGCCAGACTGCGGCATTTGGTGGCTCCCACAGGGAGCGACCGAGGGTAAGTGATAAGGTAAACTGCTCTCCCCTGAGGGCAGGGCGAGAGGATGGGTAGCCATTTTAAGATTCCTCTTTTGTTTTGCTTCACTTTTGTTTTAAGTAGCCTGTCCCTGGAGATGAGTGAGACGGAAGAAAAACCGCTCACATCTGAGGAAAAACTATTTGCGTCTGAGGAACAGATAGGGAGAAAGGCTATAATGATTTTTTGTTGTTCCATTTTTATTTAATTCTGTCTCGGTTTTGTTTGGCGTCATCTTGTTGGGTTGTATTAT
>NW_026000026.1:56384993-56406831 GCF_001458135.2 Marmota marmota marmota | reverse complement strand
CTAAAATTTGGGGGCCAACAGAGGTGAGGCAAAGAACCTCACCCCCCTGCTGGTACAAAGACCTCTCCACAGGTGTGGCTGTTTACTGGACCGGTAGTCAGTGACTGGTAAGATCCAATTGCAATGGAACCAACCTATGACAGGAGGCTGACGCCTTGAGGTCAGCTCATCTGGTAACGGGTAAGGACCATATGTACTATTGGACAACCTAAGGCAGGCACGGTCCCTAAGCCACATGCTTGTTGTTTAAACAGAGAGGGGGAGATGTTGAGAGCCATAGCCGAAGGGGCCCCAGCAAACTTTCAGACTGCCAGCTGATGATTGGCTCACAGCGGCCCCAGCAACATCTAGCTGATTGGCTCCTCTGCGGTGATGCACATTGGGCTGTTTCCCTGCCCTTTCAGACCACGGAGCTGCTCATTGGGGGACTTTTTTGGCTCCGCCCATGCAACCCAGCCAATCGGCCTCAAGAGCAGGAGGATTGTGGGAGGTGGTGAGGCTTGTGGTGGAGGGAGAGGCTTGTGGGAAGCCGGTGGTGGCAGTTGGGCTCTGAAGGTTTTCCTGAGGAGCTTTTTTGTTTGGCGTGTGTGGTTCTAAAAATAAAGTTCGTTTCTTTTGACAAGTGGCTCCTGAATCGTTCCCAGCCAGACTGCGGCAAGTAACCACTAAGCAGGGATGGGATACCATCTACTAGTGTTCAGAAAATGTTCAATGAGCTCCAAGTTCAATATACATTTGTGAAGAGACAAATTGTTTTTCCCAACTATACTAAAATATAAAATATTATTTAATTCCAGGGTTTAAGGTACTTTATACTTCTAGTAATATTTGGGTATCTATTTCAGTTAGTAATAAAAATGTTGCCTCTGGAACATCATGCCATCTTTATATATATATATTCCATGTTCTATTTTTCATACACAAATTCAAAATGAGTTCATATACTGCAGGTAATCCAATTCTGAAATTCAAAATACATGTTTATATGAATATCCCTTTTTATGCCAACTGAGTCTTTATGGCTCAAATTATGAAGTCAAGGCATCAAAACATTGGGCCAGTACCCCTAGCAGCTTATATACTGCCTATTCTGTTGTTTCTGTTGGGATATATCATCTTGCCATTTGCTAAAGATAAGGAGAGCAGGTGTACACATTGGAAATTCACACTGTTTAATTATATTCTCATAATAGAATTTCAAGACAGCACAGGCCGTTAAGGGTCATTTTGTACATTCCTAAATTGTACATTGTCTACCCAAGAAAAGAACAGATATCTACTAATCACGTTCAGAAAGGTTCTTGTGCCTCGAGGAATCTTTATTAATCTAAATCTCCGCAACACCTGGGACCCATAGATAGTTGAATCAGAGAGATGGGTGAAGGGGTTCTTTTCAGGAAAGACATAAACACACACACACAACCCCCCAAAACAGACGTGGCAAGAATATTATTGTCCAATTTCTTTTCTCCCCTTTTGGAGACATGTGACAGACCTGTGTATGATATAATAGGTTTTTCACTTTCAACATTTCACTTAGTTTTACTTCAGAGAAAAGGTGCTGGAAATAGGAAAATTTCTGTCTTCAAGATATTTGCATTAATACACAAATCATGTATGATTGCTCAAAACCTTGAGTGTACTTACAATTTCAGCAGCCCACATGTTCCCCCTAATTCTTCCCACTGCCATTTATGTCATTCTGCTAAAAGAGCACAAGGTGATGTCTACAGTAAAATAAAATTGCAGTTCCTCTTTGTAAGTTCTTAGCAACAACACACAGTAGATAGAAGTAACACATTCTCCTTTACAGAAAATATGTGACTATTGCCCATATGCCAGGGATATGACTTACCTAGAAAGGAAGAAAGCAATAAAAAGAAAGCACCTTATAATTTAGAGGGCTGGCGGCACATAGAAATGTGCCTGGAACATGTAGTGCCCTTTTCAGCACGTGCATACATTGCGAGATCCTGTGCTCTGGGCACCTACGGAGAACTGACAGAATTTAGTCACATTTGGGATGTACATATAAGCACTGCACCTTCTCCTCTTGGAGTTAGGTTTTTCAGCAGACATATTATTTGAACATATTTCTTATACTAAAGCTAAAGAAGAAAAAACACAAAGGGTCAAAATGAACAGTGAAAGTGGAAGAATTTTAATCTTGATTGAAATTGGAAAAAAAAAAGAAAATGGGCATCATATGTGTTATTTACATAGTGGGACAACAAAAGGAATGGTTCAAGTATATATATTTTGTAGATATATAAAAAAATCATAAATTTCACTACTGAGACAAACTCAAAGAAAGACTATATTTCCTAATTTTCCCTGGAAAGTATGTAATACATATATGCATGTGTGTTTATTAAAATATATAAAGATACATAATGTATACATAGGTCTACACAAATACTACAGTTTGTATATTAGGTCAGTGTACTTCTTTCTGAAGAGAAGAGAAAAGGGAGTTATAACATAGGTTAATGAAAAGATAAGACATTTTGTCCTTATAAAGGGGATAGTTGGTACTAAAATGATATTAAATGAGATTCTGCATAAAATATTCTGAAAAGTATCTGCATAAAATTGAGGAGGGGCAGTTGTTACAGTGTGGGGATGTAACTATTATCTTGAGGTTTAAAATTGTTGGTCCCATGAGAGAAATTATCCTCTGAAATCAAGATGTGAAAGACAAGCTAATAGTCTGAGCTCAACAGAAGTGGATGAGGGAGAAAATTCTCATCATCATGTAAATAGAGCCACCTCCTAATATAGAAATCATACAATCCAGAAATATCCAGAAGTATGTATAGTTTAGAAATGTATAGCACACAAGAGCTTATAATTCTTCAAAATCTTTAGTCATAATAGACAAAAAATTAACACTGAGAGTCACTGCAAAGTTGCCATGATGTGTATATGTATACATATATAAGTATGTCAGGGATTTTATTAGAAATTACAGAAAAGTCAGAACATTAAGGAGAAAAATTCATGTACAACAAGATTTATAATATATATGAGATGTTTTTTGTTGGTTTTGATTCACAAATAGAGGGGCAAAAAGAGGGGGAGACAACAAAACAATGTTCTTGAACATCAATCCTCATGGCTTCAGAGCTACAGAAATTAGCACCTTAATATCCTGCCCGCCTCTCTCTCTTTCATAGAATGTACTACAATAATAAGGAATTTAGAGCTGAATGGAGAAAGGGATGCTTGGAAATAGTACTTAGCTACTGGTGACTATGATAAGAGTTACAGAATGGCTTTCTTTAGCTGGGTGTCAATTTGGTCAGATACTACTCACACACATGCCAAACACTGTGTGTGTGTGTATATGTGTGTGTGTGTGTGTGTGTGTGTGTTGGGATTAGGCTGAAATCACACTAAAGAAATAAGCAGGATATTATTTAAACTTCACCTTTAAAAGGAAAATCATAGGATGTAAGAGTTTCAGAGCTCAAAGAGGTTTTTAAACCAATTGGATTATAATTTTAGTGAAGGAACAGAGCCCCAGAGAAGTTAAAATAGAGAATACAACTCCATAATCAACACTGGATTCCAAGTCTGTGTATCATTCCAGTATTATTTTCTCCATATCAGATTGTGTCATCTACATGAGAATATCCAAGAAATCATTGTTTGGCACCCAATTTTGTGAGCAGCTCTGAGAATTCAGTTTTTCAAAAGCAAAAATCAGCCCTAATTAATCATAAGTTCAGAAGTTCTATAATAATAGCATGCTGTCTTCAAGTTTTAATGCTTAAATTGATATATACATGTGTGATGAAAATGAAAATAAAGAATCCACTTACACTTAATTATTTATGCAGTTATTAACAGCAATTGTCCCTGATGGAGAGGAATATTTAACATACAAGGAAAAGAAATTTACCAAAATAAGGATACATGCTGTTTTCATGATTTTACAGATGATGAAATTGAAATAAATGTTAAATCATATCCTTAGTTTGTTACTATCTATCCATTACATTATAATATTTTTTTTTTCAGAGTAGAAATTAGAAGTTTATTAAAGGACAGCAGAAAAGACTTCTCCCGGAGGAAGAAGGGGACCCAAGAGGTGGAATCCCTACATTATAATATTTTTAAAAAATCAAGATTTTAATGAATTTGAACATCTAGAGAAATCTCTAAAATATAGTCAAGAAAAAGCCATGATTATTTTGTAAAATTAATAAAATTATAATAATTAAAACCTGAAGTGAAGAGTTTATAAAGAGTTTATGAATTGAAATTAAATGGGACTGTGGCACAGGGAAATTATTTTCTAAATATTCACATACAGGGTTGGTTTCTTGGGTTTTTTTTTTTTTTGGTACCTGGGAGTGAGCACGAGGGCGATTAACCACTGAGCCATATGCCCAGCCCTTTCTAATTTTTATTTTGAGATAAGGTGTCACTAGATTGCTTACAGTCTCACTAAGTTACTGAGTCTGGCTTTGAACCTGTAATCTTCCTGCCTCAACCTCACTAGCTGTTGGGTTTAGAGGTGTGCTCTACTATGCTCAGCCACATACAGGTTTTAAAATTTTATCTTGTTTTTAGAATTTATTTTTACAACAATTTACTGTATGCCTATTCCCTTCTGATATGAATGACACAGAATTCTATGACATGTCTTGGTTGTAATCAAAATTAGTTGCAATCCAATAAGAAATCTATTTATTTAAAAGGAATTCTGTGAAAGATGTTATATAAACACACAAGAAAGATAAGCATAGTCACAAAGCTTGAGGAAAAGGATCACATATGGCATCAAGATAATAATACCTGTTTGATAAAGTTTTGATTGCAGATAATGTGCCCAAAATTCTTAAGTAAGAAGATGACATAGACTTGTGCTTTTCAAATTTTCTGGGAACATTGCGATAGGGTCGAAAGACTAAAATAAACAAGAAGAGATAATCCTTTTCATCAGGCTGCTTCAAAAGTTATTGCAATTTTCCATAAAAGAAATGATCAAGTTCCAATCTAAAATTCTTATGATTGGGATGACAGAAAAGAGAAGTAGCTCAGCGGTAAAAAATCTATAGACTGATACGTGACAGGGGAGAAGTCAAGCTGACCCCATGACTTACGGTCTGAAAAATAAGGTGGATTTTGAAATAGTAACAAAGTCTGAAGTTGATATTTTTCGACATCCTGTATTTGAAGTACCTCCACATGGACATACCCAGAAGGTTTTTGAAAAAAAAAATGCATGTGGATATCAGAAAAGAGTAAGATAAATAGACTAGAATATCTTGATGTAAAAAGTAGATAAGTTTGTGAATAAATTAATTTACCTATTTGTCAAAATTTCTGTTGAACATCTCTATGTGTCAGAAACTGTTTTAAGTAAGAGGAGTCTATGATCTAAGCAGATGAACAGTTTCTGATCTCTTGGAGCCTATACTTTATTCAGGGGCACAGACAATATTCCAAACTTTACAGAACTCTGTAAGTGTCCTGCCCATAGCCGCTTGGCCCTGACAGTTTCCAGGACTATCTGCCCAACTTCTAACTGTGCAAAATTTTCCAGAGGACTGTCTATGTCCTTCCAGGAGAAGTTCCCACACAATCATGTACCTGAGCTGAGAAAATTGTCATAGCTTTTTACACACTTTCTGTACATTTTTCTGTCATCTATTTGAATCTCAAGTAGGATTAGCTCCAGTTGTGCATAGTGGTACCTTTCCTGATAATGTAACCCTTATTGGCTCTGTGTGTTTCCCTTCTCTCCTTCCCTAGTTCATCTCCCCTTCAAAAAATTAATTATCAGTAGAATCCTTGCCTCAGGTTCTGTACTTATTTATATATACTTACTTATATGTATTTATATGTCCTTATATGCATACTATATAAATGAACAAGTATATTAAATAATTAAGTAATATTTTAATAGGTGATAAGTGCTACAAGGGAGAAAAGTTGTAGGAGCAAAGAAGCCTATGTAGCTAGAAGAGAGTGGGTGAGATTATGAGGAGGCGAATTCAGAGAAAATATCTCTATGTGACAGGGAGGTAGCAGGCAGAGGCATAGAGTTTTAGGCTCCTTTAAGGATTTTTACTTTTACTCAGATAGAAATAGAGAGTAATTTGAGTAGAATTCTATCATCATCTAATTTTATTTTTTAAACTATTAAAAATTCTTTTATTTATAATACAACATCAGGATGCGCTTGACTTAATCACAAAAGCATGAAATGAAACCTGCTTTGATTTAGTCTCCAACCTCCACTCCACCTATCCCTCTTGAATCTCATGGTCTGACTTATGCTTTAATTTAAGACTTTCACACTAACCTTTTGATTGAGAATAGATAAAAAGAGGTAAGAACTAAAATAAGATGACAGTTAAAAACTACTATAGCAATCCAGAAAGGAGAATAATCACTTGTACCAAGGTGGGAGCAATGTTGAGGGATGAGTGGTGATCAGATTTAAATGTTTCAAAAGTTGATCCACCAGGTTTTGTGGAGATGTGAGGGAAGGAGAAGAATAACAGGTGAGTGCAATGATTTTGACTTGAGTACTTGGAAGAAAGAGTTGCCATCAGCTGAGATGTGTATGTTTTAGAAGCAATGACTATAAGCAAACCAATAACTTGTGATATCCTAAAGCCCAAGGCAAGAAAGTATGTCAAAGAGGAAATACTACTGATGGGTCATGTAAGGTACAGTATGGCTATTTACCAGTGGATTTTGCAATATGGAGGATTGGTGAACTTAATGGAAGGAATTTTGTATATTGTAAGGAGAAAAATTTTGCAAAATTTTGCAAAAATAGAAGTAGATAGTTAAGAAGAGATGCCAAGAGAAGCATCTTTTAAATAAATGAATGAATTTGCAGATTGAGAAGCATGAGCCAGTAGAGAGTGAATTATTGATGATTAATTGAGAGGCAAGAATTGTGATGTTCTTGGCAAGGCAATGGATAATTGACTATAAAATAATGGGAAGACTTATTTAGCTGGGATTTTAGTTTTGACCAGACAATTTCATAAAGGGAGAACAGAGTAAGGTACAGAATGTATACAAAGTCATGAATATATATTGACAATGGAATTTCAGCTGCCAAAGGATGGTGGAAAGAACTGTTCAATGTATGAATAGGATAAATATTAGTGGCTGTCAGAGAGTGGGATGCATGCAGGTGAGAAAAACATGTGTACTGGTAATAACAAAGTTTGTAACGTGTCATAGGAATGAGTGTATAAATAGTGAAACAGATAAGATCATTAGAATAGAGAAGTTTAAGCAACTGAGAGTTCAGAATGCTAGAGGCTAACCTATTTACAAATTGATTTCACAAAGAATAATGACAGTTGTATTCCCTAGAAATGAAGTATATGACTCAGGATTCAATAGAGTACAGCAATAATCAGGATTAGGTTTCTGTTGGAAGGTGAAAGTGAATGGAAAACTGGAAGTGAGGAAATAACCTGCCCCCAGGCCCAGTGGTATCAGTGAAAACAGAGTTGTTGGGTGGTCTGTGAGGAAGCTGCAGGGTAGAGCCAGGCACTTTGTAGAGCAAGAAGGTGAGCTAACATAAGAACAAGTTGAATGGTTTTGTAAATGATGCACTGTGGATGACAAAAACAAACAAACAAACAAAAAAAGGATTTCAGATCTGTAGAGGACTGGTAGATAGGGAAAACCAGCTGTACATAGTTAAGAGATATTCTATAGAAATCAAGTGAAGTTCAAGGGAAAAAAAAAGTTATCCAAGGATAAAACTCAAAACATTAAAAAGTAATGAATAAACTTAAGAGAATGAAAGGAGAAATTAGTAAGACAGAAAATGAGTAATTAGAAAGACAGAAAATAATCAAATAATGTCATTAAAGGTAAGGGAAATAAAAATAATAATAAAATTTTTCACATGATTGCTCTTTTCTTTACTTATGCTACACTTTTTCTGCCGTTGTTCAGCTCTTCCCTTAGCTATTCATGTTCATGTCTTATAAGACAATAAGGTATTTCAGACAGCTCACCTATGAGGACTACGCTAATTGGTCTTTAAATGACTACGCTAATTGGTCTTTAAGGGGCTAAGAGCCTCTAGTCCAAGAGCTATACATTTTTTTGACACTTTACAGAGAAAAGTCATAGTTTTCCTTCTAATAGTTGCTTCTAACTTCTCTGTATTCTCTTCAATACTTACCTTACACTAGAAGGGAAACAGAGGTGTCCTATTTCTCTCTACCACAAATAGAAAAAACGGCTAAGAAATCTCACAGTCTTAGTCCCTTGATATTTTCAGAGCTCTTGAAGATTAAAAAAGTAAGCCCAACCCTGTTCCCTACCTTGCATTTGAATCATGGTTTAAGCAATAAGTGGTCATATTTTGCACATGTGGCAATTAATGACTGGATTCATATTTCGTGAAGAAAAATCTGGCAATATAGGCATCAAATTAAATTTCCATTTTTTCCATAGACTGATAAATTTGAGTCAATGAAATCAATCCTCAGTTTTTTTTTTTAAACAGTTTGTGCCACAGTCTGGCTGGGCACACAATCACGAGCCACCACACAGCTTGCAGATTCAAACAGCAACTCTTTATTCCCGAACTCACACCAGCCGTCTACAATCACATTCTGGGGAAATCCACGTTCTCTGCCCAAATCCACATCCACTGGGCTTCTATCTCCCAAAAAAATACTGTCTGAATCCCGTGAGAACTCAAGGGGAACTCAGGCAGCAGGATACGCCCTATTCCCAGCAGGAATAATCTTAAACCTTAAACCTGGAACCTAAACTGGGAACGCCCTACACCCGATTATCTTAAACCGGGAACACCCTAATCCGCCCTGGTCCTTGAGCAAGGTCACCTACATTCAATGTCACTGCAAAATGTCAGCAACATGGGGTACGCTGGCAAGGAAATTGTCATACCCACTTGGCTAATGGCTCCCAGCAAGTTTGGATTATGTATAGGCATTTATTGACTGCATTTACTATTTAATTTAAAAGTGACATAACTTACTAAATCAATTTAAATATGATAAATTTGATTTTGATTATTGTGCATTTATTCAACACTATTATAGTTATGCTTTTTCCCAAATCATAATGCTTCTGAAGAAATTACTGATCCTCATATGTAATCAAGCAAAGACGAATCAAAAGGATGACACTATGCTTCTGAAATAGACAAAAACAGAGCTGGTCTGTATGAACGTTAGCTTTACTTTCTTAATTTTGAAGCACATTTTTTCTGCACATTTTCCAATCAATGATCCAACTCTGGTTACTTTTCATTATTAATTAACCTTTTCCATCTTAACGTGACTTAATCTCTGCAACACAGTAGAACTCCCAAAACTTAGTAACTTGTGCCAACTTTCAGACTGAAGAGAAATTGAGATATAAATCTTGTGGAGTGATTCTTGATTATTTCTAGCTTCTAGTGAAGTTAGAATTGGTAAGAAATAACAATAATCATCTTGAAATATTTAGATAATGCTTTTTATGAAAGCAATGTGACTCATAAAATAATCATCAACTTAAGCTAACTCATTTTAAATCTTGATGAACATTTGACTTAAGCGTATTAAAATGTGTAAATATTTAGTGAGTATAAAGAAAATCTAGCTTTGAAATCTCCTCAGGAATGAGACTTCCTAGACCAGTTTCCAGAATGTGGATTCTAATTGAAGTAAAATAGCATCTGTAATTTTCTACCTCATCTATATGCCAGAGAAAAATGTTTTTACTTCTTCAACTTGTGATCTCACACGTGACTTCACGAAACCCTGCATCTTATTTCTCAGACAGCACTAATATTTTTATTGGAGACAAGTATGTTATTTGATTCTGCTAAGGAATCTCTTATAGGTAATTCTGTCTTCTTTCCCCTGATTTTCTGAGTCCAAAGCTTTCCATTTGGAAAGCTACTAATCAGGATCTGCTTTTGAAACAAACTTAACACAGAGAAAAGTAAAGTTATTAGGAATGACTTCTTTTTTGTAAACTTACATGTGCTCCTAGTGACAACTGAGTGGTTCTTATCTAAATCTTTAGATGATAGATCAAAAAAAAAAAAAAAAAACTATAATTTTGAAAGGGTCACTGTCAAGTAAGTATTTTTTATATCACTTTGAAAATCCTACATTATTTGCCCCTCCATCTCTGACATTCTAAAATATTGATTTAGTATTAGGCATATCTTTCTGTACATTTTTCACACAACTCAAGATACATTTTATCCAGATATGAAAGTTTCTTTTCTGGATCAATCACCCCCTTAAGCTCAGTTGTCTTAACTCCATGATGTCTGCATGATCCATCTCTTCTGTATAGAGTAATTCAAAATAATATTGGCTTTAAAATGCTATCATTGAGGACATGATCCTTCAAACAACAATTTTCTATCAGAAATAAGCTAGTAATTTGTAGTTACAGACACTTTAAGAAGTGATTGATGAAAATTCACTGAGTATATTAAGGGTCCTTTTATTGCCCTCATTATTCATTCAGACAACTTGAAGTAAAATCTATAAATTCTTTCTTTGCAATTTTTTTCTGTCTTTTCAGGTTTTCTGTTTAGCAGAATTAATTTGGCGGCTACTACCATTTGTGTAATTTGTGCATTTTATATGTTTTAATACCTCAGTCTACTGCAATGTAGAGTTAAAATATAACTTTTGGAAATGAAAAAAATAAAGTGCCTCTCATTATTATTCAAGTATAAAGTCAGGATTTGAGAATGATAATTTATTAATTGCTTATACTCTGGAGTCTTATGAATATCTATAAAGCCATTACAACTACAATAAAAAAGAAAGAAACAGAAAAATCATTTCCTGAAACATTGGGATAAATCACCATTTGGCTTTTAATCAGTGAGTTTGGAGAAGAGCTGCAGACAACTGTGTGTCTTAATTCCTAGGATTTTTATAGTACTTTTGAGATGCCATGAATAAAATAATATCTTTAGGCATAAAATACAAAGAATGAATCAAAGTTTCAAGAGTTTATATATTGTGCAGTACATGTTAACTTGTGCACAGAACTTATGTAAAAAATTCAAAAGGAAGAAAATTTCTAAATTCTTCAGGAGCATATTCATGTATTCATTGGTTTAAATATTAAAAACAACCTCCTGCGGGCTGCAATAGTGGCTCAGTGGTAGAGCACTTCTCTGGCACATGTGAGGCACTAGGTTTTATCCTCAGCACCACATAAAAATAAATAAATAAATAAAGATATTGTGTCCACCTTCAACTAAAAAATCAAAACAAAACAAAAACTCCTCCTCTTTGTGTTTAATGATTCCAACTTCAGAAAATAGAAATGTATTTTTGTCTTTGAATTAGGCTCAGCAGTTCATCTTATCAATCAAGATTTTCAGGAAGCTTGTTAAGTTCCCGTTGTATTCATTAGGAATGATATTCATGATGAATTTATCATAGATGAAAGTTCAGATTTTATTAAATAAATTGCCTTTATAGTAATTCTACAAGTATAAATATTGAATATTCAGGTGATATTTCAAATTAACATAAAATGAAATAATTGTTCTGATTACATTAATTTATGTTTATGAACTTAGCTTCACTTTCCCTTCCTCAAAGTTATATTTTCCTTATGTTGAAGAACAATTTAGATTCAGAATAACCCTGGGCCCAGAGTTCCTTACTTTATGCTCTATGTCTCTATAAAACTTTCCATTTTCATTGACACATGTAGAAGGTAGAATGGCTCCTTTTGTTTTTTCTTGCTTTTTTCTCTTTTCTTGTTCTTGGAAAGTAACACCAGATAATGTTTCTAAATTATGTTTCTTTACCTAATTTAAAATTTTTAGAAGTATTGCCATTTAATCTAGGTATTTTTTCAGCACACAGTTGTTTATTATAGTCCTTTAGCACCCTATTCAATCTCCATATTATCGGGTTAATTATAATTTTTACTTTGATTCACAAAAAAATCTACAATTTTAGGCAATAAAAATGTAGTCAGTTTTCTAAAATTGATATTTTTTTCTCAATGAGAAATTACTAAGATGGAAGGGCAGCTTGTTCCAATTGGAGGAAAATACAAGAAATTTTTACAGTATGGAAAATGTACAGAGAAAACATTGCTCCTTATTCTGAGGGTAGAGAAAGGGGAAAAAAATTCCCTGTGGGGATAGTTCTGTGGCTCTTAAAGAGTGTAATGACTAAATTGTATTGAAAAGAACCAGCTGAAGTGTCTAAAGGGAGGAAAAAAGACAATGTTTCTGTTGTGAAATTTCCAAGCTTCAGTAACTCTGCTAGTGCCAAGTACAGCAGATGTTCTCCCATTTTTAGAAAAGCATTGGTAGCTAAGGATGAATTTTGTAAATTCAATAGAACATGGTATTGCATAAAAGAAGCATAAAAAATAAAACATAGTAATTCTTAAAAATTATGGGATGAATAATCCTCACTTCCAAATACATTTTGCTTCCAGGTAATTTAACAATTTAAAAAAAGATGAAAAAGAAAAATAAAAAAAACAAATATTTTCAAGTGTTATTTACAGTGTATTGTGTTCAAAGCACCATGAAAGATGCTGCACTGAGGAATTCAAAAGAAATAATAGACAAGGCCCTTTTACTCAAGATTATTCCTAAAGGAATATTATGGGAAACAATTCTGAGAAATTAAATTGAATGATTTTTCTTAATTTTCTAGAATATGTACATTATCTTGTAGTCAGTTGCTTCATATGTGGGGGTTAGAGGTGCAGATGGAAACGTTATGGAACAGATTTGATTATGGGGTGCAGAAACAAAACAAAGTGTTAGGGAGATTATTTTAAATTTGAGTGCAATGGGATTTTTTTTTTAAAAAAATAGATGTATAGAATTAGATTTGTGGATATTGAATTATTTGTTATATGACACTTAAAGATTTAAGTTTGCTTATAATTGCTGTGCAGGAACCAGTAGATCTTAAAACTATTAGTCTGTTTATCTTGAGACTCTAGACAGCTGTTTCTTCCCTGAGTGAAGAATAATTCCTTTGTAAGAACCCATGGGAGTGAGGGGATGTGAATGGCCTGTGATATCATGAGCACATCCATGCAAATGGTGAGTGAGTTTTTTTAAAATCATTGTTTCTTTTTAAAAATTCTAATTTGTTATATAATATATATTATATAATATATATAATATAAATGCAGAATGCATTACAATTCATATTACATATATAGAGCACAATTTTTCATATCTCTGATTGTACACAAAGTAGAGTCACATCTTGGTGTCTTCCTACAGGTACTTAGGGTAATGATGTCTGTCTCATTCCACCATCTTTCCTACCCTCATGCCCCCTCCTTTCCTCTCCTTCCTGTTTGTCCTATCAAGAGTTCATCTAATCCTCCCATGCCCCCCACCACATTATAAATCAGCATCCTTAAATCAGAGAAAACATTCGGCCTTTGTTTTTTTGGGATTGGCTAACTTTACTTAGCATTATATTCTCCAACTCTGTCAATTTACCTACAAATGCCATGATTTTATTCTCTTTTAATGCTGAATAATATTCCATTGTGTGTGTGTGTGTGTGTGTGTGTGTGTATACACCACATTTTCTTCCATTAATCTACTGAAGGGCATCTAGTTTGGTTTAGCTATTGTGAATTATGCTGCTATAAACATTGATGTGGCTGTGTCCCCGTTATATGCTGTTTTTAAGTGCTTTGTGTATAGACCAAGGGATAGCTGGATCAAATGGTGGTTCCATTCCCAATTTTCCAAGGATTCTAGTGAGCTGTCTTTTAAGCTGGAATCCATGGTTCATTTGGAGAAACTGGCTTGATTTTGATGGCTCCTAGCACTTAAATCCATGGGAGTGAACTGTCTTTAGTAGAGCCTTACCAGTGCCACACTCAGCCAGGTTCAGTATCAGCCTGGGAAATGTAAGGCAGAGCCTGACATATCTTTCCTGTGACTTTTTCCCACAAAGATAATATACCAGTCTACATGGCTCATGCATTTCATTTCCAACATTATTTTCCCAAACACCACTGAAAGATCCATACTCACATGTATAAAATAGTTGCATGAATAGCCCAAGCTGAAAATTTGGCTCATAGAAAGCAAATGTTTATTACCATGTGATTCCCACGTTCACTAGGATATTGTAAAACAGAACCTTCTTTTGTACTTTGCTGTCTCACTTAAGGAAGGGGCAGATGCTTCTCACCATCAATCACATTTGACTTGCCTCTCTCTCCCCTTCAGTGTTTGCCATGACTCATCTGAAGCACACTTCCACATGGTTATGTTCTTATGGCCATTGCTTTTGGTGAGGCTGATGAATCCCAATAATAATACTTCTCTTATGCTAGAGCTAAGATTTTACAGATAAAAAATATGTTTACTGAAGTGTGTATGTATATACATACATATATAAATATAAAGCTATTTGCAATATTATTTCATAAAATGCATTATAATATATTATTATGAAATGCATTGGGTTGGGGATATAGCTCAGTTGGTAGAGTGCTTGCCTCACATGTTCAATCACCAACATCACAAAAATGCATTTTTATTGCCATTTAATGTATTTTGGGACAATGCTAATGAATAATAATTAAGTGACAAGGATTTGGGCATATAACTTGATTTTTGTGTGTGTGTGGTGCTGGGGATTGAACCCAGGTCCTTGTGCATGTGAGGCAAGCACTCTACCAAATGAGCTGTATTCCTAGCTCACATACTTCGATTTTTAAGAAAATAATTTTTCTTTAAATTTTGTTAAACATTGTGTTTTCCTGGGATAATATCTCTAACACTGATTTCTTTATAGTTATGAAGCAGATAAAAGTTTACACTATAAAATCACATAGACCTTTGTTCAAAGGTGACCATTCACATTTGACCATTTAGACAAGTTATTTATTTATTTATCTATCATTATTGGAATAATAATAATACCATTATAAGAACTGCTTGAGTTAATGCATGTAAAAGTATTTGCACTATGTCTGACACTTGAGAAACCCCTATATCCTACTTGAACTGTAATGATCACCCAATCCCTGATATAATTTGATACATACTAATTAGCCAAAAAATCAAAAAGAAAGAAGGAAGGAAGGGAAAGGAAAGAAGGGAATGAGACAGAATCCAGCTTCATATTGCAAATCTTTTAATGATCTCTTAACATATTTTTCTCTCTTAGATTTTAAACACCATGCTGGCTAAAAGGGCCACATCTTTTTTCATGTCTCTATCATCCAGAATTCTCAAATATATTACCTTTTAAATAGTAGATTCATAAACATTTTTAAATGGGCTGAACAAAGTAGTAAAAATGTGTTGTATGGTGTGTTTAATGTCTGGCACATTATAAACTGTAAACTTCATAAAAACAGGAAATAGTTTTCATTTTTTTCCTTACCACTCTATCCACTAATGGTGTACATAGGACAGTAAATGACTACTCTATTGGACTTTAGAGAAGGAATTCCCAAAGATACATACACTTCTGTGTATTCTCACCCATAAGTAGCACCTTCTTCATGACAAGGAGAGAATCAAACTCAGAAACATTACCATATGTTAGATAATCTTTTTTTTTTCAGTAATATTACAGATGTCATTTTCTTTACCTTGCACTGTATGATCTTCCTGAAAACTATGTAGATAATGGCTACTTAGAAATGATAATAGTTAAAGTCACTGTACTACTAGACTATTTGACATTTAAAATATTCTTGAGAACAGTTTTAATATTTCCAGTCACACTGGGCTGTTGGTTATTCTCAACATGTGTGATGACAATCTCTGTCCTTAGGGCTCAGAAGACTTCAGACAGCCCTGTTCTGCCTCCAAGAGGCCAGAGAGCAGTTTAAGGTCAGTTCACGGTAAGAACTGGGACTGATCATGCAGGATGTTGCCTGGCCGCAGCAGAACTCCCAGAGTTGCCTGTGAGGTTACCCAAACAAGCACTTTTCACCCACAGTGAGAAATCACAAGATGTGGCCATCTCATGTTGAGAAAGCTTCTTCCTGTTTCTGCTGTCATCTTGATTTTTCCTTTTGGGTGTGTAAGAAAGAAAATGGATCCCATGGGACAACTCTCACACTTGTTACCCTCCATTTCCTCAGTCTAACTGAGTGTAAGTAATGGAACTGCGTTTTAATGGCCCACTATCCCAAACGCCCTCCTAACCCTTCGGCATAGCTGCTTTGTAGCTGACAAATATGACAGGCAAGGCTAACGAACCCTTAGGCCAGCAATATTCTCATCTTTAATCCATCACAGACATAAAAAAATAATGAGATTTCTTGAAACCGTGCCAGCAGTGAGCTCATATGACACCAAGATGATAAATTTACTCAACCACTTACAAAGAAGTAGCCAGCTCATGAAAAGATCCTGGAAATTTCACAACGTGGAGTAACACCACATGGAAAACCTGAACATTTTGTCATGTTTTCTAGATTGTTTACGGTCCTAGGACCTACTTGATTTCCATTTATTAATGCAGCATCTGTCATGCTTTCTTTCTTAGTATGTTGTATGGAAATTTAGTTCAGCCTTCCCTTCCCTGTGAAAGCTGATAGGAGACATACTGAAGCCTGTGTGCATCATGCCACCCCTGTGAATAAATGAGACATCAACAATGATGGTTTTATTTTTTAGAAAGGGGAGAAAGCAGAATCAAGTTAATCTTAACATTTCTTATGATTTCTTTAAGATTTAAGTTGAACTGGAATAGGTGGCACACTCCTATAATCCCAGTGATTTGGGAGATTGAGATGGGAGGATCCCAAATTCAAAGCCAACCTGGGCAATTTATTGAGATTCTGTCTCAAACAAAAAAAGCCTGGGGATATAGCTCATGGTAGAGCACCCCTGGGTTCAATTCCCAGTACCTCTCTCTCTCTCTCTCTCTCTCTCTCTCTCTCTCACTCTCTCTCTCACACACACACACACACACACACACAAAGATTTAAGTTGAACTGATCTAACCTGGGACACCTGGATAGGTTTTTGAAATGGGACCAAGCACTAATCATTTGATGGGAGTGTTTTAATGGAGATATTCTTGAAAGAAAAGATCTGATCATCTTCTGATCATCCTAGATCACTCTATTTCTACTACCAATGCTCATAATTTTGATTTGAGAAAACAAATTGGTTTGAAAAACAATATTTATTTTTTTTTCTCATAGGGCTGTTGTTTTTCTACTTTATATAAATATGCAAAATATATATGTTTCCAATGTTGTGGAAAAGCTTCTTAGTGACAGTCTCCTAACAATCTAACCATCCAATGGAAGTAAGCTATCCCCAAATTAAATCATCCAGACTCTACACAAGATTTTCTATGATTAGAAAAATCTTACTTTTATTCTGTCCTGCTTTCTGGTTTACAAAATCATCTTCATCTGCATAGTACCAGAATGAAAACAGGAAAGTGGTCAAGCAGAGTCTCTGTTCCCCCAGCCACAATCAGGAGGAAGAAAACAACACACTGACCTCCAGCTTCACTGTTATTGCCTCTAGACTCCCAGGGGCCAGTGCTGCTGTCTGAAATTCCACTAGGAGGGATCTCTTACTTGACTTCTGCTTTATAGCCTGAAAGAAAGGCCAATGTCTGAGAGCAGAAATACACTCTTCATGTCTTATTAGGTAATGTAAATAACTTTGGAGCCAAGGAGTGTAGCTCAGTGATAGAACACTGGCCTGGCATGTGCCAGGCACTCGGTTTGATTCTCAGGACTGAGAAACAAACAAATGAATAATTCAATTAGATACCTGTGACCCAAAGTGTGGTCTGAGACTATCAACATCAGTGCCACTCAAGAGCTGGTTAGAAATACAGAATCTCGGGCCCTACCCTGATTCAGAATCTGTATTTTAACAAGGTACCCAGATGATTTATACCCACATTAAATTTTTAGAAACACTGGATTAGATAGTTCAGGTTGAAGGAATGGGATTTGTAAAATACTAAGATACTGATGCTTAAGAAAAGATGTGTGAACACAGGCCTCGAATGAAGCTTGGCATATTTCATACTGCTCCTTGGGATTTGGGTTTATTACATCATGGATGGTGAAGTATATTTATGGTGCTCCAACTCTATTTAAAAAGTGTTTAACTTATAAAAAAATTTCTCTTGAGTTTTCAGTTGATATTCAGTAATGGAATTTATAGAAATAGTCACAGTGAAGGTAAAGCAAAAAAACAATTTTCATATTTTAGGAAAATTAATTTTTAGAGGTTACTATTTGACTCCACAATTAAAACTTCATTGGATGACTTTCTTAGTACCATTTAACTGTAATCATGTCCAATATTTATGTAATTAATATGCTAGGGTCAAGAAAATTTCTGAAGAAAAACTCTATGTTTGTGTGTATTTGAGCACTTAGAAATTATAGATGAGAAAATAACTTATACCTTCATCTCCACTTGAGAGTTTAAATGTAAGAAATAACCAGTATTTTGCATAGTGCAAACCATCTTACCTATGTAAGTAAATATAGTATTTACTTAAGCCTTATCTTAACTACCTGATAAGCAGCATCTAGAGCCTGTCCTCTGGCCACACTGTTTCTGGAAATTTCATCTGATTGCAAGCATGGGTCAAATTGGACTCAAGATTGTCAAGAGTGAAATGCCAAGAAAAAGTCCATGCATAAGCCAGCATGGTATCGAATTAGTTTCAATTATCCAATTAGATCATACAAACACATAACACAGTGTATATCAGAGCAGGAAAAGGGTAGGAAAGGAAACAACAGAGAGCAGAAACAAAAGTCCTGTGAACAGAGTAATTATATTCAGAATGAAGGTGGAAACTATACCAGTTGAGAGTTAGGCACTGAGGAGCAAGAATAAGACTTTTCCTGTCTGCAGCTTTGGGCAAGAGAAGGGAGGGTATATTGAAGAAACTGGGATCATTTAGATAACTCTGAGCTAAAGCAAAGTGATGAGCATGTTTGGTGCACCAAATGGTGGAAGATTGTGAGGTGAGCGAATTGGTCCTCTTTATCACCCAAATGGAGTCCTCCAACTCACAGGGGGGCGCTAGTGCCTCTGCCCTAGAATGTCTCCAGGAACGGTCTCCTTACTTAGCTTTTCTTTACCTAAAAAAGGTCCCTGTTCACAGCATTGTGGTAATTTTGGGTCTATTATAGAATGTTCTGATGAGCCCTCTAAGCAGTTAATTTTTATAGATGGTCAGTTTTTAAAAAATTATTATTCATGATGGAATGTGGACAAGAATCAGAGTTGAAAGCAAAGCTCTCTTCCATGAGGGTGCCCTGGACAGAGATTCAGCAAAAGATTGTATGTCAATTTTAAGATAGAGAGTTAAATAAATTAGTGATTTTTTTAAATTTAGTTTTTTATTTTTGTAGTTGTGTATGGACAACATGCCTTTATTCTATTTGTATGCGATGCTAAGGATCAAACCCAATGCCTCACACATGCTAGGCAAGTTCTCTGCCACTGAGCTACAGCCCCAGCCCCTGAATTAGTGATGTTATGAGTAAAACTTATATAAAATGAAGTCTTTTCAAGTTCGTAAATAGTTTTAATTTGCTTGTTAATGGTAGAGTGGGATAGAAGGGTAGTGGATACTGGACAAATATTGTAATCTTTAAGGTCCTCAAAAACTTCAAAAGTAGGGTCAATAAGAAAATTAATTGGCTTGGTAATTCTGAAAGGTGAAAATCTCCTCTGTGTGAGGAAGGTAACATTAAAGAGAATTAATATTCTAGAAATGGTGAGGATTCGAAAGAATGCAAAATATAATTCTGCACTGTTTTCATCTCATAGTTTAGAGGACACTTTCATTTGTATGTTTGTTTGTTTAAACTCACTGTAGGGTAAGGTCATCATTTTCTCAGTTGGATGTGTGCAACCACTATGGATTCAGTGCACATGGGGAAACTGGACACCTTGGCAAATTGGAAGCATAGCTACTCCCCACCCCAGCACATTAGCCTTCTCAAAGTGTCAGCAGGTAGTCTGGGCAGGCAGCAGAGGACTTTCTTCTGTTTTCCTATTAGTGGTAGGAGGTCTAAAGGCAATGGGTCCGGAGAAAAGAAGAAAGTTATTGCTAGAGTGCTTCTGATGCTCATGGGGAGGTGTCCTAGTTTGTAAGTTCTGGAAGGCTCAAGCTGTCCAGCCAGCTGTGCATTCAGGACTTCCCTGGAACTGTCAGGCTCTGGGCCTACACTAGTGAGTCATTTTCCCTTTATGTCCTGGAATTAGGGCCAGAATTCTTCAGGGAAACAGCTTGTTGATTCTGCCCCTACAACAGTCCTCCCATCACAATGGTGGGAACTACTCAGGGTCAGGGCTATGAAAGATGCTGCTTAGTACTGCTAAGTACTAAGAGATAAGATATCTACAATAGACTAACTGGCAAATGAGCAATATGGTCCTATTATCTGGCTTCTGTGCAAAGCAGAAACCCAGAAAGAGGCATTTATATGGAAAGTTTCCCTTGTTAGCACTGGTAACCCCAAACTTGGAGAACCATTTGCAGTTTCAGCATGGATAGATAACCACAGCATAACATTGGTGAGTCTGGGACACAATCTAATCAGCTGCATCAGAATGCTTATGGTTGTGAGTAAACATAAAATAAGCAGGCTTTCTGTAATAGCAATGGACGTGAGAATTGAGTCACTTGGTGGCTCATGTACTTACTGGATCATTGGTATATAATTCTGAATAACTGTCTTGGTATATAATTTTTTTTTCTTTCAGAATGTTTCTCTGTCCTTTCACTACTCTGCTCTGAATTGTAGGGAGCTGACCCTAAAAATTATATTTCTTAATATTTTTTCTATTGGCTTCTGGCGAGGCCTTGTCAATGGGAAGCACTTCTGGGAGACTGGAGGTTGGAATGGAGAGAGAAGTCAGATTTTTCTAATTTTTATTCTTCAAGCAGTGCTTAGCATTCTTCCATATTTCCAGTTCACCAAATAGGCACTCTATGTTCTTTGTTTTTAAGTTTCACTAGTACATTTTTCTTTCTGCATATCTGAAGTCCTAATAATGACCGAAGCTTCCTGCTTTTGTTACTCTGTCACTTCTTTGTCTTTTCAGCCCTATGGAAACTTTCTAATTAGCTTCCCATATAAAATTTGATTTTCTGTATTTAATCATCAATGGGTTTCCTGAACACAGCTAGCATGAGGCAGTATGGAATGAGGGATGAGGACTAGAGGATCTGTGAGCATGAATTTACTCCAGCAGCCGACTAGACTGGAGTTGAGAGAGAGTTGAATCAGAGAGTCTAGGAACAAGAATAAAATCAAGCCTCATAGCAAACCTGACTACAGTATAAATGTTCAAGAAGTTGGACAGAAAGAAACAAGCTAATGCAACCAATTAACCTACCTGGATGTGGTCAAAGACAGAAAACAACTATTTTTCCCAATATTAAAATATTTTTTATTTGTTCTTTTTAGATACACATGACAGTAGAATGTATTTCGACATATTATACCTACATGGAGTATAACTTTTCATTCTTGTGCTTGTACATGATGTAGAGTTATACTGGTTGTTTATTCATATATAAACATAGGAATGTTATGTCTGATTAATTCTACTGCCTTTCTTTTTCCTATCCCCCCTCCCTTACCTTCATTCCCCTTTGTCTAATCCAATGAACTTCTATTCTCATCCCCCACTCTGCTTATTGTGTATTAATATATACATGTCACAGAATCACAGAAAACAGTAACCCTTTTGTTTTCTGGGATTGACTTATTCACTTAGTATGATAGTCTCCAGCTCCACCCATTTACTGGCAAATGCCATAGTTTCATTTTTCTTTAAGGATGAGTAATATTCCATTGTATATATATATAT
>NW_026000026.1:56289894-56384968 GCF_001458135.2 Marmota marmota marmota | reverse complement strand
ATTGTATATATATATATATATATATATATATATATATATATATATATATATATACACACACACACATATGTAGATGTATACATATAAATGTATATACACCACATACATTTTCTTTATCCATTCATTTGCTGAAGGGCACCTACATTGGTTCCACAGCTTAACTATTGCAAATTGAGCTGCTATAAACATTGATGTGATCGTGCCATTATAGTATGCTGATTTTTAAGTACTTTGGGTATATGCTGAGGAGTGGGATAACTGGATCAAATGGTGATTCCATAAAGTAAATGTGTATTAAACATTCTCAAAGTAGCATTATAGATAAGCTATGTTGCTTAATATGCAGCAAATTTTTTCTACATTTTTTTTTGCCTATTATCATTTATCTATTCATCCATTCATCTAATCTCTTTTTGCCCAAAGTCTTGGATCTCTTTTCTTTTTCTATTTCCCTCTCTTGTGTCTTTCTCATCACTTTGCTTCTTCCAGGAGAAACTTTTCCTTATTTGAATTAACCAGAAAGGATAAACACGATGAATATAATTTACTATATTTGTTTGTATTCCTTTAACATCAAGTAACAAAAGCTGAAATGAAAATTAGAGTGAGTTTTGGGTTAGAAAATTTAGACTGAAAGAAAGTGGAGAGATGAGCCTAGAGAGAGAAACTTTTTTTCAGGGCTGAAACTGACCTTTAGTATAATGATCTTTGCCTTGTTCATGCAAATAGATAATCACTAATGGCACTGAGTTGGTTCACACAGATAAAATATATAATTGTACATATCCTTGGGGTACAGTGGGTCATTTCTACATGTGTATACAATGTGCAATGACCGAATCAGATATTAGCATATTCATCACCTCAAAAATCTATCATTTATTTGTATTAGAAACATTCACAATTCTTGAATATTGAACTACAGGTAAATTATTCTTAACTATAGCCACCCTACTGTGCTACAGAACACCAGAACTTAATTCTTCTATCTAACTATATTTCTGTATTTGTTAAGGAACTCTTTTCTATTATTCCCCCAATCCCAGTCTTTGGCAACTACTACTGCACTTTTGAGACACCCAGTTTTAACTTCAACATGCTGCTGAAAGTTATAGAATTATATTCATTTTATGGCAGAATAATATTCCATTGTTTACATATGTTGCATTTTCTTTATCCATTATTTCATTGATGTACATTTAAGTTGTTTCCATATCTTGACTATTGTGAATAGTGCTGCAATAAATGTGGGTATGCAGATATCTTTTCAGCATATATTTCATTTCCTTGGGATATATGCCCAGTAGCAGAACTGCTAGATCAAATGGTGGTTCTATTTTTGATTTTTTTGGGAACCTCAATGCTGTTTCCCATAATGGCTGTCTTAATTCATGTTCTCGCCAACAGTGCATGTGAGTTCCCTTTCTCCATGTCTTTGGTACCATTTATTATTTTCAAACTTTTTGATGATAAACATTGTAACCATTGTGAGATGACATTTCACTGTGGTTTTGATTTGTATTTTCTTAATAATTAGTGATGATTTTTTCCCATATACTTGGCCACCTTTCCATTTTCTTTAGAAAAATGTATATGAAGATAATTTCTCATATTTAAATCAGGCCAATTTTAAAATTTTGCTACAATAACAAGTTTTTAAAAGCAGATAAGGAATGAAAATCACTAGAACAAAAGTTGTTCATATTATGTATTATGTTACAGATGAAAATATAACCTCATACTCTTTTAACATATTTTGGAGAGTCCCATTTAATATGTGGTAATTCAATGAATCCTAGAATTTTAACAGTGACCATAAAATTTGTTGGCCAGAATGAAGTTGTGAATGTCCAGTTGAAGAGTGAAAGGGATGCTATTATGTAATTATACTGTAGTATAATTATACTGTCAGCTAGGAGCAATTTGGATAAACAGTTACCCTATTTTAGATTCTAATTTTGGGGGCTTAATATTGTTTGCCTATGTACTACTTCTGTTGCCACCTCTATCAATAGGAAAAACAATGTTTATTTATATGACAATAGCAAGTTCTGGGGTTCTAGAGTGCTAAAGCAAGATTTTATACAATAAAGAATAGATAATCTGTTTCCAGTGTCTTCTTTTATCACCAAGAAATATTTGAGAGTTTGACAAAGAACCAGAGACAAGAGTCTCAGGATGAATTTATAGAGAGGGCATGGTGAAGACATAACTTTCTCACCCTTAGCTCCCAGTACAGATCAATTCCAACTAACAAAGAGCAGTCAGCTAAGTGGAGTTTATTGGTCTGGATCTACAACAAGCAGATATGGGAAGAATGTGGACAAAGGATGCCCCAGTGTGGTAGTGTAATGATGAAAGGGGCTTTGCTGCCCCTTAACAAAGCAATTCCATGAAAGAGACACCTAAGTTGACCTGGTATATGCTGTCATTTTAACAGCAGTTTAATACTGGAATTATTTTCACTGGAAACTATTATTGATATAAAAGCACATCTTTTTGTGTGTGTGTGTGTGTGTGTGTGTGTGTCAGTAACATGTCTAGGACATTACTATGTCTTATGGATCTTTATTTATTAACCACATTTCACATTGCCCTACACCTTCTAAACTAAACTTGCTGTAATTTATGTGTTTCTCTTGGAATTCTTGTGTTAGAAACTTAATGCCCAAAGCTGTATGATGTTGATAAATGGAGGTGAAACATTTGGAAGGTGATTGGGTTGTGAGTCCCCAATTCTCATGAATGAGTTAATTTGTTTATGGATTAATGGACTGATAGATTAGTGGGTTATCACAGGAGTGGTTTTGTTATCAAAGTGAGCTCTCTTTTTGTATATGTGCTCTGTCTTACCATGATGCTTTACACATTATGATACAGTGAGAAAGCCCATATCAGATGTCAATGTATGCTCTTGAATTTCCCAGCCTCCAAAACTATCAGAATACATTTTTTTCTTTAAAAGTACCCGTCTCAGGCATTCATTCCTGGTTACAAAAACAGATGATGACATCATTGATGTTCACAGAGATGAAAAATTCATTCCAGAATATTTTGACACTTATTTCTTAAAAAGTACTGCTCTAAAATCCACAGGTTGCAGGATCTTATTGGTCCCCATGCCTTGATGTGCCATGAAACTCACTGTTTTGCCCAATCTCAAATATTGAATTGTATCCCCACTAATTCAGCTGTGTTCTTTTATTGATGAGGCTCTCAGAGGAGAAGAAAAGTCAAGGGAGAGAAGATATAGGAAAAGAGAAAATAAGAATTGATGTGGCTGACAGAAGACAAAAAAAATAGCTTGACATCTCTGCTGGAATGTTCTTTTTATATCAGATGACACTCTGTGACTGTAGCTCTACAGATCAACTTCATAATCAATCTTGACTCATCCTTCTTTTCCCCCTACTGTTTATACTCCATAAAACTTATCCATTGAGAACTACATAAATAAAATAAAATTCAAACCTATTCTCCAAAAGCTTTATTCTTGTTGTAGATACATGGGTGACTTCCTTTCTGCTTTACAATTCTTTATATATTTCTTTTTTTTCCCTTTTATATTTCTAATATATAATCCTTATATATTAAAATGTGGGCTCTGAGAGAAGATAGTCACTTTTTTTTTTTTTTTTTTTTTTTTTTTTTNTTGTGCTCCGCTGCCTTTCCCATCCTCCCCCCTCAAGATAGTCACTTTTAATTACTCCACTTCCATAGATATTAATTAAACATCAACACATAAGACTAACTACATATAATTATGTAAGATATTTGCTGAGAAATAGTCCATTTGCCAGAGTTCCAATGACCTTCTACGTGTCAGTCTTGGAGGACTCTTTCTTATCATTGCAACTCGCTTTTCTGGGACATTCAGAATCATTAAACCCTTATTTTCTGGTACTGGACTCTTCCATAATACTATTCTTGGTTTTTCTCTATCATTTTAGTTTCAAGACTTTAAAAAATGAAAACAATGTTCTTTCTCCCTTTTTACCATAAGTTCATATATTTTTGTTCTGCTGGGTAGAAGTCAACAACTGCCTTTAAGAAGATAGCTCTCAAGTCTGTGTCGTCAATTTTAGTACCAGGGCCCTGCCCAGTGACAGTTATTTGAATGCAAAATCAGAAAATCCCCAAAAGATGTAAACCAAAGCAGTGGGGACCATCTTATTCCCATCCCTCACCTCATTTACCTCCTTGTGTCCTGGTGGTTCTATCTTAGGCAAGTCCCATACATTTCTTCCTTTCTACTTCTCCTTTTTTAAAAAAAAAAAAATGGAGTCATGCTATGTTGCTTAGGCTGGCCTTGAGATCCTGGGCTCCACCTGCCTTGGCCTTCTGAGTAGCTTCTGCTGCAGTGGCGTCACCATGCTGGCTTCTACCATTTTAGGTAATCGCCTCACTACCAAAACAAATGGGTCACTCTACTTTTTGTCTTCCTGGTTATTTTTTTCATATACCTTTAACTCATTCTCTCTATCAAAAATTTTTCTCAAATTCAAATATTATTATGTGTTTCTTCTTTAAAATCTTCAGTGGTTTCTATAGTTTTTAGATACAGTTCAAACCTAAAAATATGTCCTAGTCATTGAATTATTTGTTTTGTGCTGGGCCAACTGTTCTACCTTCTGCCTGTGTGCCTCTGACATGTTTTTTCTGCCTCCTGAAATGCCCAGTCTACTTTTTTCTTTTCTTTTCTTTTGCCAGCTGAGTATTTCTCAATAACTCTGCATCATCCAGACCTGATCCTTCCAGGTTAAGGGCAAGGAAGATACTCCTCTTACATACTTCCCTAATACCCTCTTTAGGACATCTGTTTCATTGTTTCAAAAAGATAAATTTTCTTGACTTTCTCATTAGATTCTGAGCAACCTGAGGTCAGAAATTGTGTACTACTCATCTGATAATAACCTGTATGTGAAACACAGAAGGCACATAATAAGCACATCATTAATGTTAGCTCAATAAAGATATATGCATTATCATCTAACCATAAAATGATCAGAATTTATTTTCCCTACCATTGAATTCTGCTCATTTATGTGAATATCATCTGACTGTTACTTTGATGTTTAGGTTTTTGCTGAACTACATTTCTAGCCTCAAGAAGTCATCCTCTACCACTTTAGAGGCAGTAGCAGTAGCTGTTATATTTTCAGCCTTGACAAAAGTAATCTCTGTATTTGGGTTTGTTGCAAAGAATTAAAGTCTGTGCCTTTGGACAAAGTGAGCATGCCGTTCATTACCCATCACTCCAGCAGTCTCCCCTGAGTGCTTTCACTTCTGTCAGCCTGGTCAGGTTGACATCTGTTGCTTCGTCTCTCAAGACTTCTCTTGGAACTCTGTTGAATTGGATTAAAATATTCTGATTATTTTTCTTTATGTAAATTGCTTCCACTATGATGAATTAATTTAAAAGTGAAATCCATGAAATTATAGTATCTTGACCTGAGTTCCCTGCTAATTATTATGTAACCTAACTATCTTTATCAAAGAATTTTTTTTTTTTGAAGAAACGGTAGCATGTGGGATGGGCAAGACAGGGAATTCATTTTTATCATTAAGCTACTCGCTCTCTCTGAGACCTTCAGGCTCATTAAATACTTGTTTCCTCTTGTAGTGTGCTATTCCAGAAAGAATATAAACTGGGTTATGGGTTGAATTGTGTCCCTGTGAAATTCATATATTGAAGTTTTAACCCTCACTACTTAAGAAAATGACCTTACTCTGAGATGAGGTCATAACAAATTAAAATGAAGTCATTAAAATGGGCTCTAAACCAATATAACTGGTATCCTTATGAAAAGCAAAAAATTAGTGCTCTCTCTCTCTCTCTCTCTCTCTCTCTCTCTCTCTCTCTCTCCTGGAAGCTGCCATGTAAAGATAGGAAAGATAGTAGCATGAAACAGACATTATTATTACTGTATGTATATATGTGAATGCATGACCACTGTGATTCTGCAATCTGTATACTTAGAAAAAATGAAATATTGTATCCCATGTGATTCAAATGTATGATATGTCAAGGTCATTGTACTGTTATGTGTAACTAATTAAAACAAATTTAAAAAAAAAGATGGAAGCAGAAATCAGGGTGACACTGCACAATCCTGGGAATGCCAAAGATTACCAGTAAAGCCCTAGAAACTAGGGGAGTGGCATGTAGCACATTCTTTCTCATAGCTCTCAGAAGGAACAAAGCCTGTTGTCACTCTAATCTCAGATTTATGGTTTCCAGAACTATGAAAGAACACATTTCTGTTTCCTTATCCCTCAGTTTGTGGCACTCTGTTATGGCATTCCCAAGTAACTTATATGGAGCACTATTCAATTTCTTACTTCTTAGGTCTGCTCAAGGAAAGACACTAGGTGGGCATTCATGAGTGCTTGGTCTTTGTAGACAAAGAAATGTTGCAAAATGAAATGTAAGAAAGCAGACAGAGAAAGAAAGAGAAAGAGGGAGAGAGAGAGAGAGAGAAACAGAAAGATGCTAAGATTGTGAAATTGCTGTCACAGCAGGGATTCCAACAAAGTTCCCATAAATTAAGCCTAAGTGACATTATTTTATAAGTAACAGATTCGTTTATTCACTCAGCTATGTTTACTGAGTACCTAATAAGTGTCAGGCACTATTACAGATGTTGAATATTTAGCAATGAACAAAGCATACTAAAATCCCTGTCCTTAAGGAGCTTACAGTTTAGGAGAGTATCAGGCATATACAATATATAGGTGAAATGTGTAGTATGTAGCACATAAAGAAAGGTAAAGCAGGAAAGAGAATGAGGGCATGGGGTGTGTGTGTGTGACATTGATGAATCTTAGTGGCTCTATTAAGTCACAAACAGAAGGTGCCATTTTAATGAAGATCTGATAGAAGGGAGCAAAGGGAAGGCATTCTGGGAAGAAACAAAATCAAGGGTGGAGGCTTGAGCATCATGGATGACATATTTAAAGAACAGAAAGAAGGCCAGTGTGGGGAAACAGACTGAGCAGGAGGAGAGTTCTGAGGCATGATGTCACAGGGAAAAATCTTGTGGGGCCAGCTGTTGGCTTCAAATTTTAATCAAAGTGAAGTGGGAAGCCACTGCATGTGACACATGAGAGTGTTAATTGCACAATAGTGACTCTGACTCACAGGATCACTGCTGTTTTGAGAAGGGACTAAAGGCAGCAAGAGTGAAAGCAGTAGACTGGTTCAGAGGGAGAACAAGCTGGGTTTGATGAGGATGATGACCGTGGAACTGGGCAGACAGAGTCCGTTTCTGGATGTACATATGATAGAACCAACATGATTTTATGACAGCAGAGAGGAGTCAGGGATGGCTCCAATGTCTCTTTTGGATAATACAGAGAGTTTGCATGACCCTTTTCTGGTATAAGAAAGACAATTGGAATAGTATGTTTTAGAAAGAATTCTGATCAGGAGTTGAGTTTAAAAAGAATTACTCTTCTCCAGTTGAACTGATTTAGTTCTAAAATTTGTGTGGGAACTAATTTATGAGAACTTTGGTTCAAACAGTGAGTGCTAGGTAAAGAGGGAATCCATCTGTAGTAAGGGCCAACTGTCTTGGATATTTAAGTTGAGGTGACTAGGTAGCAGCTGCAGAGTTAGCTGAACCATTGAACATATGATTCTGGAGTTCAGAGGACGTACCTGCACTGGTGGTGGAAAAGCAAAAGAGGGACAAAGCAGATGTGGATGTGTGGAAGAGAATGTTTTAACAACTGATCATGAAATACACACCATGTGAGGCCACCAAAGGGCTAAGAGACAGTGAAAAGGTGGGAGGACCAGCGGATTATAGATTCCCATAAGGAATTTGTGGAGTTCCATCACAAGAGTGCATTGAGTGGAGAAATTGTCAAGACTAAACCTAAGCAATAAACACGGAGCAAGTGGCTGAAGGAAGTGGAGGAAAAGATCACTGAAGAGGAAATCAATGAGCCCAGACACCATGGTGTTAGGAGTAGCAGCTGTGTGGATATGAAAACCACCAAGAATGGAACCAGAGTAATCTCAGAGAGACAGTCTTTAAGAAAGAAGGGAAGTAACTGAAAGGTTAAACAAAAGCAACAGGGAGGGTAGTTGGGTGCAGTACAGGTGAAGTAAGTTGCAGAGCTGCAGGCAGGGGCATGCACTAACATGAGCTGGAATTAGGAATGAGAGGCAAAGGGGACAGGCAGCGAGCCTCCCTTCAGACCAAGAAGTAAAAAGCCTCACTTGAGGGGACTGCAGTGAAAGAACTGTCCCCATAGGAGAACTATTTTGCCCTAAGAGCCAGACATCAAAGGGAACAAAGAAAGATTCCAGGATGTACAGAATTTTGTTAATGACAGAATTTAAATTCCAGAGAGTGGACGCGGTGTAAGGGGTTCAGGAATAATGAAGGGAATATGCAGAAATTATGGAAATTTGCATCTAGAAAATGAAGGATGGTCTTGGACACCTGAGCATCTTGTGACTGAAAAAATATGAATAAAGAATATGATGAAATAGGTCCTGATGGCTCCAAGGCACATGAAAGTGGGTTGTCTATGAGTGTTTTAGGAGAAAGGTTGGAAATCTTACTAGTTTTGGGACTCCTGCTTGCCTCCTGCTGGTGAATACACAGGGTGGGAGAGAGGATCCCTCCTTTTGAGAATGTGAGTTCCTGATGTTTCTCTGGCAGAGCATAATATTCACTTTACTATTTGTCAATAAATGTAGGCTTAGTGACAGAAGGACCTAGAAATGTGCAAGGCCCTTGCTTGACCTCTACAGATGGGGGGCAGCATACTAAGGCAAATCTTTTCTAGGTAATGCAGTGGCCCCTCCAGGAGGCAGGAAAGGAAAACAAAAAAACAAAAAACTAGGAACTTTTTAGCTCTGGCAGATTTCTCACTCCATTGATCTACTAAACCACCCTGAATATTTTCCTAGGAGGCACCAAAGAGATGTTGTAAGCTGCATTAATTCAGAAATATCTATTTCTTATGTATCTTTTCATGTACTCAGTCAAGTTTTTAAGAAGAAGCCAGTGTGTTCTGGAAGATTCATTTTTCCAACCTCCAGTTTAGTTCAACATATCATGAACTAAGGGCTGGGATACTATGACTAATGATTTTGTCTTTAATATTTACAGCCCTTTTATGACATGTGAGCACGTGTGCACACACACACAGCATTCCTTTGATTCTTTCTAGTTGTCCTTGATGCATACAAAGAGATAATATAGAAAATAAGACAGTAGACATGTTGATGTTCCATAGTAGGTCATTTTCTCATTAATTATCTAAATGAAGTCCCAAATGCCGCTGTGCAAATGGTGGAGAAACTAACTGCATTTCTTTTACAGAGGGGACTGCTCAGGAAAGACCCAGTCAGAACTGCTAATGTCACACTGAATATTGTGTTCTTTTTCTTTGGGGAGCACTGGAAAAGTGTCAAAGTAATCCAAGAGGAAAAAAAATGTACAAATTACTGTGCAAATTCCCTTGAGATCTCAAGCTTTACAATGTTTTCATATTAATTTTACTTGGGAAAATTGATATAATTTTTGACCACTTTTTAATTATGACAGTCCTCTATATGGTGCCAGAACATCATTCATCAATTCACAAGCTGCCCAATTAAATAGAGTGTTTTCAGATGACACTGTAACTCTAGATTAATGTTAAATCATTGCAATTTGCAGGTATCTGCACACTTACCAAGTTAGAAAAGACAGGGTTTCCAAAGTCTACAAAAAGTTACCCTTCCCATTAGTTTGAAAATCAATAGATTGAGATATTTTTCTGCAACAGCAATATAAATGTTTTGAAACTACTGAATTCTTATCTTTATAAAATATCTTAAATTTCTCTTTCTAGCATTTACTGCTGGGTCTGTCTCTTAGGTAACCTCTCCTCCTAGGCCCAATCACGTTGTTTGTCACTGACACACAGACCTTACTTCTCTTAAATTAGTTTTAAGAGTAAGTATTGCCTTCTCATTGAGTGATGAAGCTCTGACCAATGAACTCTCATATTCTTCCCTAATGCCTTCGATTAGCAAATAATCCTGATACCTGGGATACTAGGGGTGAATTTTGATGTCTCTGTTGTTCCAAAAGTAGTCCCAACTGCTATAGAGAACCAGCACAGTGTACAAGATACTCCATTAACTAATTGCCCAACTGTGGTTAAATTGCCTGAGTTCTGTAAGTGTTAATTTTCACATCTGTAATGTAGAGAGAACAGTACTTACTGCATGGGTTTGCTGGAATGCTAAAATTAGCCCACAGTTAAACAGAACCTTGCACAGGCTCTGGAATGCAATAGATGCTCAAGAAGTAATTGCTTCCACAAGTAGAGCTTCCAAAATCACCTGTTGCTTTCCATGACTTCTGCTTTGATTGCCACCAGACATAATGTTGCAGTTCTCTCTCCACTGGGTTTGACATCATGGCATCTGAGATAACTAAAACTTTTAAATTAGCACCTCCAAGACTTTTTTATTCATAAAATCTCCTGGCCATCTTCTTAAATCAAAGTTCTGATTCAGTAAAACCTAAGGTGGATCCCAAGAATCTACAGTTTTTACAAGCTTCCAGATAATGTTGATGCTACCCATTCATGGGCACATTTTTTTTTTTTAATTAGTTTTTAGTTGTAATTGGACACAATACCTTTATTTCATTTATTTATTTTTTTATGTAGTACTAAGGATCGAACCCAGGGCCTCTCATATGCCAGACAAGCGCTCTACCACTGAGCCACAACCCCAGCCCCATGGGCACATTTTGAGTAGCAAGGAATTAGATAATTAGTCTCAGTCTTGGCTGAAATCAAGGTCACCTTAAAACTTTCAAAAATGTTAATGACAAGCCTGAGTCTCAGACCAATTAACTCAGAATCCTTCTTCTTCCTATCTTCCTAATTTTCTTTATTCATTTAGTAAATATTCATTTAGAGTTTATAATGTACTAAATGCTGGATAAATAAAAGTTACTGATTAATGAAAGACCCATTTAGAATACATCAATTTCACAAGAATTAAAAAGGGGTTCCAAAAGGGAAATTGATTCCATTTCAAGGATGGGACAATGTGCTAGGGGTTGCCCAAGATGGTTAAGGATGCCATTATAGAGTGTTTGCTTTTTATCAGGCACATTGCCTGAGCCATTTCATTTGCTTCATTATGAATAAGGTAATATTTTACCATTTTAATATAAGACTCAGAAAAAAGTTGTTAAAATATTCATTTAGAGGTCAACTATCCAGAGAGGTAAAAATGTGAAAGGATAACTTATGCCTCTCATATTCCACAGGTCCTACTCTTTCCACCACATCTATTCCTATTTGTTCCTATACTTTCTACAAAAGAACTGGAAACCCATAGCGTTGGTTCAGGGTTTTAGATACAATTAAACACAGTTTAGGAAGACATGTTATTACATGCATCTCAAACACATATTTACAAGAACTATAAGCTATTTATCACTTACTGAATTTCAAAGTGATTTGATTTCTGTATAATTAATTATACTAGCAGAGTAGGTTAATTAGCATTAAAACAAACCCCAAATATTATTTGTTTGGCTGGGTGTTGTGATAAACATCTATACTTCTGTAATCCCAGCTACTTGATTGAGGCAGGAGAATTGCAAATTCAAAACCAGCCTGGGCAACTTAGAACATATTTCAAAACAAAAAGAGCTTGGGTATAGCTCAGTGGTAAAGCACTTGCCTAGTGTGTGTAACATCCTTGGTACTAAAAACAAACAAACAAACAAAAAACAAAAACAAATCACTCATTAGCTTAACATATTAAAATAGTCACACAATAATCTTACGGTGATGTTCCTCTTCTTGGCAATTATGCTTGTAACAGCGACTCAGAAAGGCAAGGTCTTACACCTCTATGTCCATATCATCTGAGTTTTCTAGGACAGATGGTTCAATTGCAGGGATGAACTCATATAGGAAGCTTTCTGGGAGACAACTGTGCATCATGTACCACTTCCGGCAACATCCCAATAGCTAAAACTCATTTTTTTAAATGTATTTATTTTGCATTACAATTCTTAATACACCATTATACCATAATTTATAATATCTCTGATTATATATAAGGTATGTGGACACCAAATTCACATTTTCATACATGTATTTTGTATAATGATGAGGGTCTCCTTTCACCATCCATGCTATTCCCCTTCTCCCTCCCTTTCCCTCCCATCCCTATTCCCTATCTAGAGGTAATCTTCCTCCCTTGCTTTCCCTCCCAACCCCATTTTGAGTCACCCCCCCCCTTATATCAGAGAAGACATTAGTCATATTTATTTTTGGGATTGGCTAACTTCACTTAACATAATCTTCTCTAATACCATCCATTTCCCTGTAAATGCCATGATCTTATTCTTTTTTATTGCTGAGTAATATTCCATTGTGTATAAATGGCACATTTTTTTTTATCCATTCATCCACTGAAGGACATCTAGGTTGGCTCCACAGTTTAGCTATTGTGAATTGTGCTGCTATAAACATTGATGTGGCTGTGTCCTGTAATATGCTGTTTTTTTTTTGTTGTTGTTGTTGTTGTTTGTTTGTTTGTTTTGTTTTAGGTCCTTTGGTATAGTCCAAGAAGAGGGATAGCTGGGTCAAATGATGGTTCCATTCCCAGTTTTCCAAGGAATCTCCATACTGCTTTCCAAATTGGCTGCACCAATTTGCAGTCCCACCAGCAGTGTATGAGTGTGCCTTTTTCCCCGCATCCTCGCCAGCACTTGTTGTTTGTCTTCATAATGGCTGCCATTCTTACTGGAGTGAGATGGTATCTTAGAGTAGTTTTAATTTGCATTTCTCTGATTGCTAGAGATGATGCCAAAACCATGCACTGGAGAAAGGATAGCATCTTCAACAAATGGTGTTGGGAAAACTGGAAATCCATATGCAACAAAATGAAATTGAATCCCTAACTATCACCATGTACAAAAGTTAACTCAAAATGGATCAAGGATCTAGGGATTAAACCAGAGACTCTGTGTCTAATAGAAGAAAAAGTAGGCCCTAATCTTCATCATGTGGGGCTAGGCCGCAACTTCCTTAATAAGACGCCTATATCACAAGAGTTAAAACCAAGAATCAACACATGGGACGGATTCAAACTAAAAAGTTTTTCCCAGCAAAAGAAATAATATGTGAGGTAAATAGGGAGCCTACATCCTGGGAACAAATTTTTACCTCTCACATATCAGATAGAGCTCTAATCTCTAGGGTATATAAGGAGCTCAACAAGATAAGCACCCCAAAAAAACAAATAATCCAATCAATAAATGGGCCATTGACCTGAACAGACACTTCTCAGAAGAGGATACAATCAATCAACAAATATAATAAAAAATGCTCATTTTTTTTTTGCTCTGTCTAAATGCAACATAGTCTGAAAAATGTAGTCTAGTCAAATGACCAAAAGGAAAATGGAGTTTCTCCAGTGAAATAACATAGAAAACTAATAAAATGTTTAATTTACATCTATAAAACCCTTGACATTACTTTTTTTTGTCCTCATATTTTCATAACTTTTTACAGTAACTCATCACTAATCTCCCTTTGGGGTTCTGTCACTCACAAATCACTGACAAAGGGAGGGGAAATGCATAGAAGCAGGCACACCTCTGGCTGTACTAACTTTAATTGCCTTGTTTATTGGACCGATTTTCAGAGAAACTTCAGCATCCCCACTTCAGGACTCAGTGCATCTTATTCTTTGTCATGGCCAGATATTCCTTTATATTTCTTCATTTTATTCTTATTTCATGCAAAAGATATATGAACTTTGATTCAGATGTTTGTAAAGACTAATACCTGCTGTGAGGCTATTTTAAATTAGTTATATAATGACCTATTTTGAAGCTCCTTTTAATGGTCTTTTTTGAGAAAACATTTTTTAAAACTTTAATATATAAACCATACATTTTGTTGAAGATTTTTAAATTTCTTCAATATTTCATATATCAGGAAGCAATCTGTGAAGCTTACATATGCCTTTTACACATGTTATCAATAACTACTGACTATTTAAGAGGCAAGATTGTGGGCTGTCTACAGATAGAAACAGCAGCAATAATCACCAGAGAAAACAGTGGATACAAGCAGAAAACATTTAAGTAGGCCAGAAGTAAATGAACCCATAATATATTTCATGATCAGTATTTTAAACTATAAAAACAGCTCTTTAAATCTAGAGGATATGCTTTACTATAGAAGCCAATTATATACACTATACATTTTAGTGATCATTATGTTTTATTTAAGATTTGCTAGCATTTTCAGATGCAGTTCCTCTAAATCAAATACTCTTCAGGATCTGGTAAAAGATTCACTATAGTCTTCCAGAATCTGGTACCACTTTGGAAAGTTTGCCATATGCAGTGGTTGTCCCAAGCCTCTAACTAAGACAGCCAATGTATACAGCAATTTGATTAACACTCTGTCAGCAATGAATAGCTGCATCATATGGATCCTCATACCCAGTTTACATTGTGCTTAAGCCATGCTCTGAATCTTTTCCAATTCCAACCACATGAGAGAAAATACAGTAACATAAACATGAAAGAGATCTGTTTTTACTTTGTCTACTTTTGCTAAGGTTGTAAAACCCATAATCTTCCTATTTGAGAACTTCTTTAGTAAATTAATGATGACTGAATAGTATGTTGGTTGAATATGTGTGTAATTTTCCCTTTACTTGATTGAAACTTTGCTTCCACTCCATTTATTATTATTATTATTATTATTATTATTATTATTATTATTATTGAGATTGGCAATGGCAAATAATAGGTATAGCTTTTGAGAATTGTTGTAGACATCCAAGGAAGTAGTATCACATGGAAATTGGGAATTTAGCAGACTTGGATTCTGGGTCCAGTTCTGTCATTTAGGAACTTTGTGAGTGAAGACTGGTAACTTACATCTCTGTGAAGAAGGGAAATGAGAGTAAGGACTGTGAAAAGGCTTAAGAGTGAAGGTGCCTGGAAGTACCACCATCACCACCATCACCATACTACAGCACTGAGGAGACTACACATATTCTCTGTTATAATCTACCAGAGGAAACAAGTTTTTTTTTTTTAACTTGATATTGTAGGGAAGAAAGTGAAATTCAAAGAGTTTAGCTACAGAGTTGTAATGTAACTTTATGTAGAAAAGCCACTCACTCAAGAAAGAGTCATGCCATTTCCTTGCTGTTATTCTTTAAGCTGAGGCACATCAAATGGTAGCTCTAAGGGTAGGAAATGTGATCTCTAAATGGCTACTGACATACATAAAAATGCTTGCTTGTTTGCTTCCTCGCTCTTATATGCCCTTCCTTCCTTTCTCCATCCTTTCTTCCTTCTGTCTTTTCTTTTCTTCTTTTATTTTTTCTCTTTCTTTCCTTCTTTTCTTCTCTCTCTCCCTTTCCTTCCTTCCTTCCTTCCTTCCTTCCCTCCTTCCTTCCTTCCTTCCTTTTATTTTCCCTCCCTTCCTCCCTCCCTTCCTTCCTTCCTTCCTTCCTTCCTTCCTTCCTTCCTTCCTTCCTTCCTTCCTTCCTATCTTGCTTGTTTGCTTGCTTGCTTGGCCTGTCCATACACTTGAGTACAGAATGAGTAGCAGACACTGCTATCAAAGAGAAAGTGGTTTAGTACTGGCCTCATTACACCTGCACATTTTAATGGCATCCCTGTAATTTGTGGATACCAGGTAATGGAGAAAAAAGCCAAAACTAGCTATAAAAATTTATTCATTTATTTACTTACACATTAACTTATTTACTCATTAAACATTACTGAACTCCTACATGCCAAAGCACACTAGACACATAATAGATATAAGGATAAAACTTCTATAATCATCATATTGGAGGAACCCACACTTTAATAACAAATTATAAAAGATATATGTAAATTTCCTTCTTTTTAAGGCAATAGCAATTTGAAAATATTTTTATTCTGTTAAGAAACATGTGTTCCAAATCAAGAAGATGTGCAGCTCTTCAAAGTTAGCGTCTTTCTACAAATTTGATAAAAATGATGATTCAATAGACATTCTCCCAAAATACCTATTTAGATAATTATCTGGTATTTTCTCTCTTTAAACACCTTGAATTTAATTAATTTGAGTGTGGACTTCTTTTTATACATTTAGTCATTAGACAGACACTTTAAAATTGAATTTATTTTGAAACCAATAGGTAAAAACATATTTCAGGAGTACTTTGTGATGTTTCAATACATGCATATATTGTGTTATGTTTAAATCACGTTAAACATAAGCCTTTTCAAACAGTTATCATTCTTTTATGAAACAGTCTTTAAAATTCTTTCTTATAGATTTGTGAAATGTACAGTTCCTTATTGTTATCTGTAGTGGCTCTTTTGTACAATGGCACACCAGAAATTCTGATTGCTCTCTGAATGTAATTTAGTACCCATTCATCAAACTCCCTCACCCCTCCCACTTTTCTGGTCTCCCCAGCCTCCAATAAATATCCTTTAACTCTCAAGGTCTGTGAAAGCAAGTTTTTTATATTCCATATATTAGTGAGATGATGTGATACTTAGGTAAATCTTTTAATGAGCAGCTATCATATAGGTATTATTTATTTTTGATTTTAAATATTAGGAGAATGAGCCCCTATGGTTTAGTAACATGGAATTGAATGCTGCTTCTGCCACTTATTTCTGTGTGACTTGAGGAAAATTACTTGAAATATGAGAATAATTATATAATCTATCTTCTAGTGTTCTGAAGATTAAATTATAAACAATGAATAATGCTGCTTTTTATTAATTCACTTATATTACCCAAATCACCTAATATCAAAATATAAAAATGTTGAGGGGAAACCCAGGAAAATAAGCAGCCTTAGCAGTTTTGTACACTCACACTGGGAAAACACTCACTGTAGAATTCATCTAGGGAATAACCATGCGACATTGGTGCAAAAGACATATGTAGCCTGAACTGTAATTATATTTTTGCTCTCAACAATAAAAAAAATTGAATAATTTTGTGAATGACTTTATAAAGTTTATTGCTACTTCATTCAATAATGGTTTACTGGTCTTCTAATATTCATGGAAAATTCTATTGTAGATTACAGCAGACATGACCATAGATAAGCCCTGTTTTTCCCTCTCGAAATGTTTGGAGTTCAAGGAGACAAGAAAAGGATTTACAGAACTTACCTCACTAAAGGAAATAATAGTAATGCATGTTACAAAACAGGTAATGAAAAGAGCCTAAGGAGACATAACGACAGGACTGAGAGCCACAACTTGGAATTGGCTTCTCCAGAATATGGTTATTGTGCTCCTGAGGCAGTATGTACTGGTTGGAAGAGTTGAATGAGCAATGAATACTGTTGTTAGGTTTCTAGCCCTGATCCTACCAAAAGAGAGCTTTGGGACTTAGAGAAAAACAGTTGACTTCTCCTGTAGGATTGTACTTCCTCATTTACAGAACAAGTCACCTCCCATCATAAGTACAAAACCAAAATTAGAACAAAAATCATTGTGAAATACTTTAAAATATTTCACAAAAGTAAATAAAATAACAAATAGGCATGCACTTTTATAATTTTTAAGAAGTAAAAGATTTTCTCTACAATTTTGAAATTTTAAATGTATTTCTACATGTTATATGATTAAAAATTAATGTTTTGTTGTAGAGATCTTTGAGGATAGAGCTATCATATAATATCCTAAGTTGTGTCTACAAGTGATTCCAAAGTATATCTATAAGAGAACTATAGGATCAGTGAAAAATCTGGAAAGCATTTTATTTATTCAAATCCATTCATTCATTTTTTTTCTCCTTTAGGTACTGAGTGTCTGCCAGTGATATGCATTATATACAAGAATGGCAGGGTTTCTGTTCTCCATAGGTTTAATGCCAAGTTGGAAGATAGACACAGAATAAAAATTATGTGTGCTAAGAATTATAAAGGAGAAGTTCAGGGTTCAAAAAAAAAACAAAAGGCAAAACATGTGGTTGGTAAGCTGCTTCGGAACAAATAACCCCAGAATTTGACAGCATAAATAACAAAGGCTTATTACGTCAGGTAGTTTCTCAGCTGCTAAAATCTTGGAGTGGCTCAGCTGGGTTGTTCTGGTCAGATTGAGAGAAAGATAGATAGACAATAGGTGGCATGGTATTTTATAAACTAATCTTGAAAGTGACATGTCATCACTTCTTTCATATCTTGTTTGTCACAAAGATCTGGAATTTGCTGGAAAATTATGCAAGTGGAATGCCCTAACATGAATGCAAGGAGATGGGCATCACTGGGGGCCACTGGGAAACTGGTTAATGCAGAATGTTAGACTGGATTTGAAATTACATCATCTTTGATATTTGGATATACAAAAAAAACAACAATTAAATATGATAAATAGACAAAAATTAAACAACAAAACTAGAGAAATATCACGATCTTCAATGGTCTTAAATTATTTATAATAAGATGATCATTTGGTATGGAAAACACGTGTGACTGATCTCAGCTGGCTCCATGTACATTCTAGAATTCTTAAATCCAGCCTTGATGACCAAGTAATATGGCAACCCAGATCTAAATTTGCTTTCCCACTCATGTTGCTTCAAAATCACAAATGGGCTCAGACCAATCAAGTTTAAAGATGTAGAATATTAGCAGGGGATTATAGGGAATATGTAAACTTGCAAACCCTTGGTATACCCTGGCCCCAGTGTCCCTGCTGTATGAAGATCATCGATCACTTAGCTTTTTTTCTACTCTTATCCAGTTCTTGACATAACTGTCATTAAGTTTTTTTCCAGAATTACTTGCACCATAAAAACATTATTTAGTCCAATATTCAAATAAATAACAATATTATTTCTTCAGTAACCTGCTTTTGGACATTTATGACAAGAAACCAGAATAGCAAAATATTCTTGGTTTATCATTTTGTAAAGAAAAACTATTGTTAAGCACTCAATTTTTAGAAACTGTAATTTACATTTATAGTATATTAGAGTGGTTATGGTTATATGTAGTTATTTGCAGGTATGTATTTGCATATCAAGGAATTGGGGAAAGAGGAATTAGACTAAAATATGTCTTTATTTACCTTTGCCTACTTTATGACCTTATTTTACTACAGATCTTGAGATCTAAAATCCACTACTCTGTGATCTCTCATGACTTCATTCTTACCGGACAAATCTAAGAATAATGAAAATTTAATAAAGGTACTCATCATCTCTTCAAATCAGAAAACATTTGAGGATGTTCTTTTATATTTGGGATCAATAAGCTGGTAATTCTTGTGGATTACCTTAAAATAGATATTTTTGTTTTATTAATTTTACTTATAATGTGTCCTTTCATTCCCTTAGACGGTTTTTAAGTGAGAAAAAAATTGATCATAATTAGATTAAAATCATCATTTCTGAACTCTCCCTTTTTTCTCAATTTTAATTTGGGCAACAGGTAATTGTAACTATGCTTACTATGTCCTATATTTCATGTTCTTGAATGTTTAACATGTAAATTTAATACATAACATATCTTCTGAATAACCGCTGCTTCCTGTGAGAGACTCAGCTCAAACCTCATGAATATTTGGAGGAAGAGGCAGAGCAGCAATATTATAGGCTTTAATTTTTCACTCCACACTTGCCTCCATATTAAGCCCTTACATCCAGAGAAGGTTCATAACTCTGAGATTATCTAAAGCTATGAGATAAAGTATCTTGTTCTTTAACCATCTGTGAGTTGCTGCCAGGGATTTATAAATGCTGGTCAGTGCTTGTGTTCACTTCACCATACTTTTGCAATCAGTCTGCAGAAATTTGAATCAAAACCACCCAAGCTCGAACAATGATGACATCCTCATAAGATAAATAAAGATATAGGGAAACAATGATGACTAAATTAAACAAATGGGATGCTAATGTCAAAGTAGAGAAGGCAGATTTCCCAGAAGGAGCCATAGAATTATTAAACAAGAAATTTTAAGACAATCTGGTTCTACTTCCTGACTTTAATGATGAAAAAAGTCAGCTCCAAAGAGAGTTTTACAAGGTCACTGGGATAAGTAAGTTCAAGTCAGTTCTGGATCCAATGGTCTTTCCACTTCACTAGGAAACCTCCCTCTGTAGAACAACTCAGGGAAGTTCCTGCAAGCACACTGCACCCCAGGAGTCTGGAAGCCTGTGTTCTTTTAAGACAGAACTTAACAAAAGACACAGATGCAGAAGCCCACAAAAGAGTACTATTGGCTAATAGATGTCACTGGTTCTTTTCCACTTCTGATTTGAGAGCTTTGTGATGATTCATGGAAACTGATGTGTGAGGCCACCCTCAGCACAAGAAAGTCTGGAGAAACAAGGGAAAATGTGGAAAAGAAAAACAAGTCAATGGCCAAAACCACAGAATCATATGTGACAGAGTTTACCAGAGCCCCTTCAGCCAAGGATCACAGAGCATACCACACAGAGGCTAGACAGCAGGTCAGGCTGGCTGGGCCTCTCTGCTACCTTGAGAGGCTCAGTTCTGAAGCACAGAAGCAGAGTATTGGGAAGCAGGGGATATGGAGGTGCTGGCATTCTACCTGTAATGCCTTAAAAACATCCAAAGCCCTCCAAGAAACAAAGATGAGCTTTCTGAGGCCACCCGGGCTTTCAAGATTGAATAATTCCAAAGGGAGGTAAAAACCTATGTTGAATACACGTGAATCCTTTTGTAGCCTATCATTGGGACTGATGGCTAAAATCTTAGTTTATGTACTAAAAGTTTCTGGTTGTCTGTATGTATATACTTGGGACCCTCTGACTAAGCACATAGTGTATACATCTCCATAACATATAATCTGGTTGACTCTGTAAAAATATGTAATGTGATTCTGAATGGTTATGCAGTCAAACATAAGTCTGTCTGCATGCATCTCCCAGCAATACTTCTGGCAAAATACTGACAGGTTAAACACTTTGGCTGCTTATTATGTATGACAGACATTTGTGACTATGCATAAGAACAGAAAGAGATATGTATTTTACATACAAATCATGAATAGATTAAAATACAAATATAAGGACTAGGAGAATAGCTCAGTGGTAGAGCACTTGCTTAGCATATGCAACATCCTGGGTTTAATCTGCAGCACAAAGCAAAACAAAACAAAACAAAGATTGAGTAGGACTTACATGACCTTTGCCTGCTCCAAAGCTGGATGATGAAACCCCCAGTTCGGGTGGTACGGCTTCTCATCTGTATCAAAATCCCATGAAGAATCTAACTTATTTAGGACCAAACTGAGGATAGAAATTTAGATTTTCAATGAGGTCTAGAAAGTCAAATGATATGTAATAAATTTACTTTGACAACCTCTGAATAACAGTACCTCTGCTTGTCACTAACAATGATACCAAACATCTGCTTGTCACTAACAATGATACCAAACATAAAGTCCATACTTTCAAGCTTGACTATGGGGAAGTTCTGAATAACCAAAGCTATGGAGTCATGTGACAGGCTAGACATTCCAAAGGACTGTACACCCTCAGTATTCAGGTAAAAAAATAAAATAAAATTGAGGTGGTTCCCTAAGCCAGTGTGTCAGAATCATGAAGCACAGAAGGTAGGTGTCAATTGCATTTGCATCCCTAGATTCCAGCTCAAAGCTTGATCCTGAATGATTGTTCCATGCATGAAAATAGTACACTTATTGGGGACTATAGACCACAGATATTTTGTGATGTTTACACAACTAGGAGGAGAAAAAAAGAAAGTCAAAAGAATAGAAGCATGTTCGATCTAGATATTTATTATGCATTGCATGAGGTTTAAACTAAAGTTTAAATGATCAAAGACATGGAGGTTGGGAAGCTGTACCTTGTTGTATTTAACCTACCAGTGAGCAGATACACTTTCCTTGTCTTTTCTCAGATTGTCATATTTCTGTTTCAGAGCTAAGAAGTCATATTATATAAATATATGAATGGCTTATTGAGGATTTTGCCCTAAAATTAATGAGAGATTAATGTAGATATTTTCAAAGGACTTATTGATGAGGATGCAGAAGAAAATGGAACACAGCAGTTAGTAGGACCCCGTACCATATCATTGTGTTGGTGAAGAGTGGAAAGGCAGATCTCTATTGCACTAGAGTATTTTTAAAACATAAATAAAGATGATTTATATGTATATAGCACTACACTTTCATGGTGTAGTTCTAAGAATTTAAGGGTATGATAAGAGAGGTATGAGAAGGACACCACCTAAAACAACATGAGTCTTTATTAATCATAACTTGGCATTTACTGGCAACTCATTTCCTCTCACAGGCCAGATTACAAAGGTTTTACTTTGTGTATACACATGTCTGTAGGCTAATTAGTTGGGGGTTTTTATGCCAGTTACGTAAAGCAGTTCTCATTATTATACACCTACTTCTCACCCTTTTCCCTATTCTTAGCAATAAATTTGTTTTCTATTCATGTTATTTATCCCCACCTTCATTTCTAATCTCTCTTAAATAAACAGTATTTTCATGTCTAATAAAGCCAAATTAAAGTTTCTCAGTTTTTCATCTTTGATTCATCTAAACTTACTACTCATTAAGAGTGATAAAAACAAACAAACAAACAAAAGCATTTCTAAAGAGATTTCTATTTCTCTTTTTAAATTTCTACTGCATAGTCAGAACAAGTAAATTACTAATAAACTAAGGTGATCTCTCAAACTAAAACTAAATAGTTTTAGACCTTTAAGAAAAGCAGAAAAAGGAAACCTACCTATGATTAAAATATTTTAAGAAATAAAGATTTTTTGCTATATTTTCACCAACAAATTCTTCAATTGAGTAGCTATGGTGAGAAGGAGAAATTGTAGTGTTCTCAGACCAAATAAAACAGAATAATCTACAAACACTAGGGTTAGGAATAAGATTTGTTTGTGGGAAAAAGTGCAAGTATGTTATCAATTAGAACCATAACATAGTTTCCCCCCCACTGTTGGAAAGGAAGATTATTTTTGGTCTGTAACATTTAGTTTTATGGTGTTTCTCCCCTTAGCTTTAGAGTTTGAATAATATCAAAAGAAAATCTTTCTGACTTCCCACAATTCACAGGAGGCTTGCTTGCATTTCTGCAGTTCTGCTCATGTCCCCACTTCAATTTTTTTTTTTTTTTATTAGTCTGCATCTCTCTCTGGGGAGCAGAGGATGCCTCTTTATCCCTTGCAGATCTGGCCTTCACATGGTAATGAAACCCATGGAGGAATTCAGGAAAAATCATGAAAACAGAAAAAGCCAGGTTAACTGATACTCCAACTGCTAAATATCAATGATGTCATCTCCTCAAGAAACATGTGCATATGTGCTTTCTCCAAGAAATCCTACTGAAAGTTCCTATTCTCCTCCTCCCTGATATATTTTCACATTCTCTCAAACAAAAGAACACTATCAAGACATACTGTATGTACCTAAATCATTCTCTAAGCACCATAGGACATTTAAAGAAAGGGTTTAAAATTCACTCAAACATCTGTTTGGACAGAGAGGTAACAACAAATTGTGAAATTTCTCAGCAAAATCAGTTTTCTGGGAGTGACTTGGAAAGTCAAGAGAGATTCTTTTTTTTTTCTTTTCTTTCTTTCTTTTTTTTTCTGTTGCAGCTGCTCAAACACTGGATAGAAATTATGACATTGGAACAATTTCTTTGCTTTATGGCCATGATGCAACGCAGTGGTTTCAAACTTTTTACCAAGGACAAACCAATCCTGAAAATAGGTCTGTTTTCCACTAGTTCTTTAGAAAAGAAAATGTTTAGCTTTCCCCAGTCTGTCAATCTGTGTAAGAAAATGCCACCAGGATACCTTTTATAAGAATCTGGACTCAGAAACAGCTGTACAAATCATAAAATGAGGTTTTCCCCCTTTTAATCTGACTAGCATTCAAGTCAACAGGAATTTTCTGAGACAAATTACAAAGCAGACTCACATTGAAACCTGACCTGGAAGAGAGAGGTACACAAGTATGACAACCTGTTTAGAGCTGGGTATTCTGATCATTGACACTGGAAAACTGCGGAGAAATTATTTGTGATCCTACAAACAAAGCTCTCCTAGAGCTATTTGCCTGCAGATAGAAAAGCAAATCAATGCAGAAGCCCAGAGCATCTAGAAAAGAGAGATGATATGGAGGATATTATTCTTTCATGAACTAATATTCTTTCCTTGTCAGTTTTAAATGAAAAAAAGGACTTAAATCCCCAAATGGGAAGCTAAATAAAGGCTTCATAGTGCAGAGTAATAACAAGTGAATTGCTGAAACCAATTTCAACCCCACAGTGACAGAGAACAGTAAATCATTTCCTTCCCCCTTGTACCTTCTCCTCTCTGCCAAAAAAATAAAAAATAAATTGTTCTTAGGCCTCACCCATTAAAATGTAATTTTATCTTTTTCCACATCTGCCTCTGTTGCTGTTAAGAGTCTAGCTTCTTCTTTTCCCCCAGTCAGAATGAGGACATTGTTATTATTTACTTATTTTTAATAAATAACTATTTTATTTATTTTTTAAATTTTACTTTATTGTCGTGGGGAATATAAAAGATGAAATCTACTCTCTTAGCGTTATTTATTTTTTAAGTAAACTTTCATTTTTAATTCACACGTAATTGTACATATTTATTGAGAAAGATGTGAGATTCAGTACATGTACACAATGTATAATGATCATAACAGGGAAACTGGCATGTATCAAATCAGGTATTTATCATTTCTTTCTGTTGATAACATTCCATCTTTTCTACTAGCTATTTTGAAATATTCAAATTAACTGTTACCAATAGTTATTCTACTGGGCTATGGAAGTTATTCCTCCTATCTAACTGTGGCCCTGCACCTGTTAACAATTCTCTTTCCATCCTTCCTCCCTCTCTACCTTTTTAGATTCTGGCATTCACTCTTATATTCTTTACTTCTTTGTGTTTTACATTTCAGCTTCCACGAATAAGTGAGAAAACATGTTATTTGTCTTTCTGTGTCTGATATATTTCACTTAACAATATTCTCAAAGGTCAATCTATGTTGCTGCAAATGATAGAACTTCAATTTTATGGCTCAATACTATTCTGTTGTGTTATGTATTTATATCATATTTTCTTTATCTATTCACCTGTTGATGTAAGTTGATTCCATGTCTTGGCCATTGTGAATGGTGCTGCCATTAACATGTAAATGCATGTCTCTTTGATATCCTGATTTCAATTCTTTGTGTGTATAATTAGGAGTAGGATAATATGGTAATTCTTTTTTTCAATGTGTCTTGTTAATATTTATTAACTTTGATTACTAAGAGTATTCATCATTCCCTACATTGAACTACACAAACAAAGTCACAAAGGGGTACTTATCATTATCAATTCTCAAATAAGTCAGGAATAAAATTTAACAACCAAAATAAATGACAATAGCCAATGGCATGAATTCTTAAGGTATTATATTTTCTAAAAAATTATTTATTTATTCTAATTTGTTAGATATGACAACAGAATGCGTTTCAATTTGTAGTATACATATGAAGCACCATTTTTCATGTCTCTGGTTGTACACAAAGTCACAATATTTGTGTCTTCATACATGTACCTAGGGTAATGATGTCCATCTCATTCCAACATTTTTTCTATTCCCATGCCCCCTTCCTCCTCTTTCTTCCCCTTTACCCTCCTTTCCTCCCATTCTCTCCCTCATCCCCATTATGGATAAGCATCCACATATCAGAGAAAACATTCTGCCTTTGGTTTTGGGGGATTGGCTCGCTTCACTTAGCATTATATTCTCCAACTCCATCCATTTACCTGTAAATGCCTTATTTTATTCTCTTTTAATGCTGAGTAATGTTTCATTGTGCATATATACCACATTTTCTTTGTCCATTCATCTACTAAAGGGCATCTAGGTTGGTTCCACAGTTTAGCTATTGTGAATTGAGCTGCTGTAAACATTGATGTGGCTGTGTCCCTGTAGTATGATGTTTTTAGTGCTTTGGGTAGAAACTGAGGAGTGGGATAGCTGGGTCAAATGGTGGTTCCATTCCAAGTTTTCCAAGGAATCTCCATACTGCTTTCCTTACTGGTTGCACCAATTTGCAGTACCACAAGCAATGTACGAGTGTGCCTTTTCCCCCACATTTTTGCCAACACTTACTGTTGTTTGTATTCTTAATAGCTGCCATTCTGACTGGAGTGAGACGAAATGATAGAGTAGTTTTGATTCGCATTTTTCTAATTGCTAGAGATGTTGAACATTTTTTCATGTATTTGTTGATTGATTGTATATCCTCTTCTGAGAAGTGTCTGTTGAGTTCCTTGGCCTATTTATTGATTGGGTTATTTGGTTTTTTGGTGTTAAGTTTTTTGAGTTCTTTATATATCCTAAAGATTAGTGCTCTATCTGGTGTGTGTGTGGTAAAATATTGCTCCCATCCTGTAGGCTCTTTCTTTACTTCATTGTTTTTTTTTTTTCTTTCGCTGAGAAGAAGGTTTTCAGTTTGAATCCATCCCATTATTGATTCTTATTTTTATTTCTTGTGCCTATAGGAGTCTTGTTAAGGAAGTCAGGGACTAATCCAACATGATGAAGATTTGAGCCTACTTTTTCTTCTATTAGGTGCAGGGTCTCTGGTCTAATTCCTAGGTCCTTGATCCACTTTGGGTTTTCTGCATGGTAAGAGATAAGGGCTTAATTTCATTTTGGTGCATAGGGATTTCCAGTTCTCCCAGCATCATTTGTTGAAGAGGCTATCTTTTCTCCAATATATGTTTTTGGTAACTTTGTCTAGTATGAGATAACTGTATTTATGCAGGTTTGTCTCTGTGTCCTCTATTCTGTACTATTAGTCTACAAGTCTATTTTGGTGCCAATACCATGTGGGTTTTTTTTTCTATTGCTCTGTAGTATATTTTAAGGTCTGGTATACTGATGCTACCTGCTTCACTCTTCTTGCTAAGGATTGCTTTGGCTCTTCGACGTCTCTAATTTTTCCAGATGAATTTCATGATTGCCTTTTCTATTTTTATAAGGAATGTCATTGGGATTTTGGAATTGCATTAAATCTCTATAGTGCTTTTGGTTGTATGGTCATTTTGACAATATTAATTCCACCTATTCAAGAACAAGAGAGATCTTTCCATTTTCTAAGGTCTTCTTTAATTTTCTTTCTTTCTTTCTTTCTTTCTTTCTTTCTTTCTTTCTTTCTTCTTTCTTTTTGTGTTCTATAGTTTTCATTGTAGAGATCATAATGGAATGGAATTAGAAATAATATAGTAATTCTACTTTCAGTTTTTTGAGAAAACTCCATACTGTTTTCCATAATGACTGAAGAAATTTACATTCCCATAGTGAATGAGAGTTCCTCCTTCTCTGCACCCCCACCAATATTTTTTGTCTTTTTGATAATAGCCATTTTATATATTTATTTTCACACATTTTTGTTGGTGCATTTTAGTTGTACATACTGATGTGATTTGTTATTATGTATATGTACATATGAACGGTACACAATATAACAATATAATTTGGCCAATATCACTCTTCAGCACTTCCCATTCCCTTCTCATCTCCCACCCTTTGGTCCCTTTCCTCTACTGATTTTCTTTTGGTTTTCATGAGATCTGCCCCCAATTTTCTTTCCCTCTGGCTTCCATATATGAAAGAAAATACATAAGCCTTAAACTAATGTCGCTTGACATATTGGTCTCTAGTTCAATTATTTTTTGGGGGGGCGGGTACCAGAGATTGAACTCAGGGACACTCAACCACTGATCCACACCTCCAACCCTATTTAGAGACAAGGTCTCACTGAGTTTCTTAGCACCTCACTTTTGCTGAGGCTGGCTTTGAACTTGTGATCCTCCTGTCTCAGGCTCCTGAGCCACTGGGATTATAGGTGTGTGCCACCACAGCCAGCTTCAATCCATTTTCTTGCAAATCTATTTTTCTTTATGGCTGAAGAAAACTTCATTGTGTGTATATACTACATTTTCTTTATCCATTTATTCATTCATGGCCACCTAGGCTGGTTCCATAGTCTGGCTATTGTGAATTGTGCTTCTATAAACATGGGTATGCATGGGTATATATCATTGTAGTAAGATAACTTTAATTCTTCAGAATAAATACTGAAGAGTAGTATAGCTGGGTCATATGGTGGTTCTAATTCTAGTTTTTTGAGGAGTATTTATATTGATTTCCATTTTGGTTGTACTAATTTACACATATAAAGACTCACTTCCATCATTTTGTTATATTTTCCTGGTTGTTTTATATATCCTGGTTCTTTCTTATTCTCTTTTTGTTCATTTTTGTGGTTTTCTGTATTGACAGAGCTTAATCCTCTTTCTCTTTTGTACAACTGCTTTACTATTGTTTTTCATATCCTTCCATGTTTCATGCTGGTACTCACAGACATTTTGTTCCTAGGGTAGGACTCCCTTAAGCATTTTTTATAGAGCCTGTCTGGTGGTGACGAATTCCTCAGTTTTTGCTTATCTTGGAAAACATTTATTTTTCTCTCATTTCTAAAGAATAGATTTTCTATGTATAGTATTCTTGGTAGATTTTGCTTTTATAACCTTGAAAACATTTTCCATTCTCTCCTCTCCTATAAAGTTTCTGATGAGAAGTCTACTATTATAGAAATTACATTATAAATAATGTGACTTCTTTCTCGTTTTTAGAATTCTCTCTGTCTTGTATTTTTAATAGTTTGACCACAACATATACCTTGGAGAGGATCTGCTTTGCTCAAATATTTGAGTGAACCTTTTTTTATGGATCCTTCAAGCTTCCTAGATACGAATGTTTGTGTCTTCTTTCTCAGGGTTAGAAAGTTTTCAGCAATTACTTCATTGAATATGTTCCATATGTCTTTTTCTTTTCTCTTCCTCATCTGAAACACACATAATGTGAATGTTTGCTTACTTAGTAGCATCCCATAAGTCTCAAAGGCTTTCTTCAGTCTTTTGTCAGTCTGGGTTTTTTCCAAAGACCTGTCTTCAAGCTCAGAAATTCTTTCTTTTTTCTGCCTGATCCATTCTTCTTTTAAGGCTCTTCAGTATTTTTTTTAATTTCATTTATTGAGTTCTTCAGCTTCAAGGTTCATTTTCATTCTTTTTTATGATCAGTATCTCTGCTAAATTTATCTTTTATATTGTGAATTGTTTTTCTAATTTAACTTAATTGTTCATTAATATTCTTTTATATTCCATTAGGCTTTCTTAAAATCATCATCTCGAATGTTTTTTTTTTTTCCTGGGAAAAGTGCTGATCTCCTTTACTTTGAGTTTCATTGTTAGAGTTATTGTGCTCCTCTCAAGACCTCATGTTACATTGTTTTTTTCATACTTCTTATGTCCCTACATTGGTATTTGTACATAGAGTATATAAAGTGATTTCAATTTCATAGGGTGGTTTTAAAAGTAAAAGATTTTTTGTGTGTGCGTCTGTGAGTGTGATATTGTGTAGGGTGGTGATTACACAAGCTGTGTTAGCTTTGGTTCTAGGTAGGCACTTTAGAATCCATGTAACTTTTTCAGTTGTAATTTTTTATATATTTTTAAAATTTTTTTAGGTGTAGTTGGACACAATACCTTTATTTTATTTATTCATTTTTATTTGTGTTGAGGATTGAACCCAGTGCCTCACGTGTGCTAGGCGAGTGCTCTACTGGTGAGCTACAACCCCAGCACTCACTTGTAATTTATTATGGCAATTTCTGTAGGTACTTCAATGTCCTAGGCTGCAGGGGATATGGGGTTGCACCATCAGCTGGTATGCAAATCTCTTAGAAGAATCTAGTTTGCTAGAAGCAATGTATGCATGCATCCTGTTGGAAGTCACCCTGGCTCCAAAGACTAACTTCCCAATCCCCCAAGAAGGGCCATCCAATGGTGAGCCCTGCTGACTCACATGATCCTTACCCACCAATCAGACTAGCCCTGCTGGCTCACATGATCCTTACCTACCAATCAGACTAGCCCTGCTGGCTCACATGATCCTTACCCAACAATCAGAAAGCACCCCAGCCAACTGTCAAACCATTCAACCATTAAACTGTCATAACTGTCAAACCACCCCCGGCTCTATAAATATGCAGAGCTCTTCCTCAATAAATGGGCATTTTCTCCGATGACGAGCCTTGTTCATTCTTTCACATCCTACCATGAATGTGGGTGCTGATCAATTTCAGCATGTTAGGAAGACCTATGCCTACCCTGCTGGGCCCACATATGTGCAGTTCAATGTTCCTGATTACAGGATGGGTGTTTGTTCATGTCTGAGGGCCAAACAGGGGTCAGATCATATAAGTTTCTTAGACAAGAAATCTATCAGTGATACATGGTTGACATTGTTGAGCCTTTGGGTGCAATCTACTCAGAACATGTTTCTGTGTTACTTTTCAGGGCCTCATAAACTATACTTCTGAGATTGAGTTGCTTAGCTGCTTCATATGGGAAGGGTTACCTGACTGTTTTATGGGGCCTCTATAAGCCAAGGTACTTAGAGCAGATTGTCTGACTACTTCCCAATGCCAATGGTGGGTGGGAAGGGACACTTGACTGCTTTTCAGGGAGGTGACCTCAGCTGGATATGTTGCTTGGGGCTGGTTAATCTGTGGCTTATTGTGTTGGTATTGGGCAGGTGGGACTAAAAACTGATTATGATACTCTAGGAAGGTTGGAGGGACCACCAAGTTTTTTCTAGAGGTCTTCTCAGGTTGAGCCACCCAATGTCTTACTGCTCAGGAGCTTCCCATAGTTGCGGGCAGATGGGCAGGGCCACCTGGATTATTTCAAGGCTAGATCCCCTGAGCTGCAGGAGGCAATTGCCTGATAGTTTTAACTCCTGGTGGGTAGGTCTCAAAATGATACCCTGAAGCAGGAGCCTGAATGGGAGAGGATAAAACTTGAACTGGAGTTTTTATCTTGGGAAATGCAGTGGCATAAAACCTGAAACTTCCCCAAACTTGGTTCAGAGCCTTTAAGGGTCATAGATTTCTTCACCAGAAAATGTTTCAGGTGTCTGTGGCATGAATAAGGACTACCAGAAGCCTCTAACTTACACTTTTCCCACCAAACACAGTCCTTATTTCAGAGTTGCTATAAAAAATGGGATGGTTGATGCTGTCTGCTTGCTTCCTTTCTATGTAAAGTCATTGCATAACTCCATGTTCAATATCTCTGACATACCCTACCACATTGTGCCACTCTGCCTCAGATGATCTAGTAAAATAGTTATTTTTTTTTTTACTTATTTAGGTCTTCTGCTATGAATGAAGTGTGCCAGGAACCTCTAGTCAGCCCTCTTACTTACTCATGTTAGCACTTATTTAAGGGTATAATACACTATGTAGAATATACATGCAGTATTCTGTAGCAGATCTCTACAGTATATTCATCTTGTTAAGCTGAAACTATGCTTATTATATCTGCAGAGGGGAGAACAAATGCTGTTCTAGTAACAATAATTCTGCTGTGTTTCATAGGCTGTCCTTGAACTACTGGGATCAAGCAATCCTTTTGTCTCTACCTCTCATGTGGCTAGGATGACAGGTATGGACTACCATGCCTAACTCCACATGAGTTCTGGGAGCTCTGTTTCAAAGTTATTGGATATTGTAGAGTGTGCTTAGGGCAGCTCCTTTCCCAGTGAGAAAGAATATAGGTCAGAGAATAAGATCGACATATCATTCTGGGGGACAGGCTTTTCTTTTTTTCTTTTTGACCATTTTGACATGTGCACCATTTTTATTGAATTGTCAAAATTGTTACTGTATTTCAAATTCATAATGCATTATTTCTATAGCCAATATATTTTTAAAGACTAACTCAAAGATTTTACTCTTTTCTATTGGTCTTCTTTTCAATTTGAAGCAAAGACTAGGGTATTTAGTAACAAAGAGTGAAATGCTTTTAGTTGAAAACATCCCCACACTGGACGAAATATGTAAAGACAATGGTTTTCAAGCTGATGAACACTCAACAAAGGACAGTAATATCTAAAAGTGGAAATGCATGAGTTGAAACTGATAAATTCTGCATCATATTATCTAAAGAATTTCCAGGACATTGGGGCAAAAGAGAAGAACTCAAGTACCAAATTCTAAGAGAACACTACAAGGAAAGAGTTGAGTGCACATCCCTCGAATCTGTAGAGGCCCTTTTTAGGAAAACCAGTACAGAACTGAAAACAGTACATATGCGAGAAAATTTCTTACAATTGGAAAGAATCACTGAAAGGCTTAGAGAAAGATACATGAAGTTTACGAAGTATCAGGAATAAACCCTGGGGGACAGGCTTTTTTACTTAAATTGCTACACTATGTTCTGAGCACCTTACCTACTGCCCAACACAGGGATTTTGCAAAACTGAAGCTAGTTTGCTTTGTGGGTAGATCTCTGAGAAGAATAACAATAGAATCCTGTCACAAAAATGATCATAATTCTATTTTCCATACTGTTTATGTATCTAAAGGGCTCCATATGACTTTGCAGAGCAGTAAGTTCTGGAGGAAAGAGGTTTTGTGGCAATCACTCAAGACATAACTAAGGGATTGCAGAGGTAACCCAGCATTTGGCCAGTAGAAGACAAGGCAGGACAGTTCAGATAACTAAACTCAGAGCTGTTAGAAAACTAAGAAAGTGTTGATGGGAGAAGACTAAAGTCGTTAGGATGAGAAGAATCGACAGTCTCTGTTAGGAAGGTGAGTAAAGGAAGATCACCAACTTTCCCCTCTCCCCATCTTCACTTTAGATAACTAAGTAGCATTCTATAGTAATCAGCATTTAATGAGCACCAACTGCAGGGGCACAGGTCCAGGTTCTAATGAAACAAAGGCAATCAAGATATGGTTCCTAAAGACACCACACATAAAATCTTCCTCATTGTAGTACTGCGTATTTGGCTTTGAATCTATCATCAGTTGAATAGTGGGTAGAGTGAGATTTCAAAATCTAAATTTTGGAGGTACTCAGTATGTGTCAACAGCTCTACTAAGAATTTTAAATTTGTTTCCCAGTTGTTATCTACCACTAGAACTGTGTTAAGTATCATCTACCAACATTCCACCCACATGAACCAGAATCTGAGTAAAGAAGATATTCTCCCAAAGTCCCTATTAAATGGCAAACCTGAGACTTAGATGCTTTCAAGATTCAAAGCCAATGGCCTGTTAACATGTAAGTTCTGGGGTTCTTCATTTAGGCAGTTTATGTGACTAATACATTTGAACCACCTATGGTTAATAACTTCCTCCTACCCCTGTTGCTCCAGAACCACATTATGCAGAAATGGAAACACAAGGGAAATGGTCATGAAGTGTGGGTCTTTCTCATTAACAAAAATGTTCAGATTGGATGCACACTCATTTGAAATGTATAATTGTATTTTTTCTCTTGCATCCCACAGGATATGTGGCTCTGAATATCTGGCAGCCAGGGAGATTGCAGCTGCTGAGAACATTACACAGCGCTGTGGGAGCCTGCAGTGCACCACAGGTATTATACTTTCTGATTATGGCAAAGATTAGGCTCACAGCTTCTTCATATGTTAGATAGTATTAACAAAGTTAGCATGAATAAAGAGTATACATAAAAGTAATAATTTAACCTGCTGCCAGTTTCCTGTAATTATTGAAGAAAAAAGCCATAATTGTATCACAGATTTCAATTCTATTATGTTTCCATTTCTCTTTATTTTACCCATTTGCCATAGAAATTAATTTATATATTAGAAATCAATAAACATAGAAGTTAAAAACTTTCAAAATTCCAAGAACAAAGTAAATTGATCACAGATGATTAACATTATTAATCAATGCTTTTTTTTTTACTTTCTATAATCTGTAACTGAAAATAGGTACAAAATGAAATGAGTATAGTTACCCCTCTATATCCAGAGAAGATTGGTTCCAGGAGCTACCCACGGATACTAAAATCCATGGATGCTCAACTCCCTTTTGTAAAATGATGTAGTATTCATATATAATATAGCACATTTCTTCATATACTTTAAGTCATTTTCAAGTCATTTATAATGCCTAATACAATGTAAATGCTATTATGTAGTTATTACACTATTTTACTTATTTTGATGACTATCATTCCTCTGTGAGATGTATTGTTTAAGGAACAATGACACAGAAAAATATCAGCACATGTTCAGTAGAGATACAAATTTTTTCAAATACTTTTTGAAACATGTTTGGTTGAAGCACATATGAGAAACCTTGAGGATGAGAAAGATTGATGATATTTTATGTTCTCAAGGCCTATTTCAAACTATTGTAAAATATGTTATTACATACTACCCTCCTATTAGGGTTATACAAATATTCACTTGATGCATAGTTAAATATTTATTCTTAGAGAAAGGTTTAATGGATAGCCACCAAGAAGCAACTGGTAATAGACATAGCATTTCATTCAGATGGAATTGTAAGTCACCCAGCAGAGGACTGGACTTCAGCATTAGCTCTTGAAAACATTAACAGAGGTAATAAGAGAGTCCTGAAAATACAGGAAAGTATATTGGTTTACTGAACAATTATTTACTAATCATTTACTACGGAAGTAATGTATCCTGAGAAGAAAGAAAACCAACTCAGCAAGATTTATTTTTAGATTATTCAAAGATTATCAACAAAATCAGTGTGGCTAGAGTAAAATGTGCTGGATACAGTGGACATAGATGAAGTCATATTGCATAGACATGGCAAATCATGCTTAGATGCCATGGTAAGGGCACTGAGCTTTATTCTAACTGAAATGGGAAGCCAGTAGAGGGAATTTATTGGAGATACTGCTTGAGTTCAGAATCCAATATGAGATTTTCTGCTTCTTTACTAAAGAATATAATTTATTTAAGTCTATTAATGGCATATTTAAAAGAAATATTTTTGAGCAAGGAAAGGGTGGAGGGCTGGCTGGAAGGATGCTGGACCAAAAATCAGAAAAGTCTTTTATGATGACCAAGGTTGAAGGAACAGAGGTGAAAACCATGTAATCAAAGAGAAGTGGGGAGATATGGTACTATAGCATAACTCATGGATGGGGGAAGGCATGAACTTGAGATTGTAGATGAGTCTGACACCAATAACACCAGATATTAGCAGCAACTTCATAGGATCCAGATGAATTTCTCTACGTAACTGGGTATGAGGTGCCATTACTAGTCATGTCTTACATATTGCTTACATAGTAGGGAGTCAAAGTTTTGTTGAAGTTCTGGCAAATCATTAAATAGTATCATTTATTTGATGGTATTATCAACTATAATTTTATTTTCTTTTAAAAAATTTTGCATTTCTAAATTGAGGAAATTAAATTTAGACGGTTTAAGTCAAAATATGTAAGAGTCAAATCAGTTGCTAAACTCAATATTCTGTCTCTCAAACCAGTGACATTTTCACTAATTTAAACTCTTCAAAATATACCACTTGCATAATTTCAGATCACTTGAATAGAATTTAACATATATTTCATATATTTTAGGAATCACAGAGATAAAATGTTAATTTGAACCTTAAATATGCAATTTTCTTGTTCAAATGTAGTACTAATTGGATAGAAGGTATCTGTTGACAGTAGGATTCTTTTGCTAATGAACCTGCTATTTAGTTGAGTGATAAGAGCTTGGGGCTCTCAGTGAGGCTTCATTTCTAATATGCACAAAGGCAGCTGAAAGCAAAATCTGTGAAAGGACTGATATTTAAAATTGAGTTATGGTTAAAAATACAGGATTTTTTTCTATTTCTTTCTATAGAATGAAGAACTTAAAGATAAATGCTAAAATTTTGGTTTAACCTCAGGCCTTGCTTATGTGCACTTTTTAAAATAACATTTTTATATATAAAAACATACAAGCAACTTGTCACTATTAAATGTCTTGGCAAAAATTCTAAGATTGTCTTCTGTGAAATAAAAATAATCAGGCAGATAAGAGGAGTGAAATGCTTGTTTTTTTTAAAAAAATGAGGAGCTGGGGGTTGTGACTCAGTGGTAGAACACTCGCCCTGCATGTGCGAGGCCCTGGGTTCGATCCTCAAGCACCACATAAAAATAAATAAATAAAATAAAGGTATTGTGTTCAACTACAACTAAAAGCTAAATTTAAAAAATGAGTAACTGTATAGAAATTAGAAGCAACAAGTTCGATTATAAAGAAAAAAAATTTCAGGTAACTAGTACTTGGAACAATAAAAATAACTGGGTTTCTGTGCTAAATTTGGCACTTAAATAATGATTTAGACAACTGATATCAGTTGTTTGTATCAGTGGTCAATTTGCTACCCCAGGAGACTTTTGGCAATGTCTGGAGACATTTTAAAATTATTATTATTACAACTCTGGGAGTTACTGGAATTTAGTGTGTTGGGCCAGATATGCTGCTAAATAAATTAAAAGATGCAGGGCAGCACCCAAACAAAGATTCATCCTGTCCAAAGTGTTTACATCACCAATGTTGACAAATATTCACTAAATGAAGATTTTATTGTGAAGCTATTTGGAGAAAAACAAAATTCTTTTTAAAATCAATTTCAGTCAAGGAATCAGTGGTGGGCAGTGCCATGAACCAAGGCTATATAGTATTGGAGATTTGGAGGTACTTTGAGCCAAAAATCCTAAGAAACAGGACAGGAGGAAAGTGAGAGATGTCTATAATGAGTTCTGTATAGAAATTAGAAGCAACAGGTTCGATTATAAAGAAAAATATAACTATACTAAAAACACAAGAACTGATTAAAAATAATGAGCAGAGTAAACTATCAAGATACTATTTACAAATATAGTGATTATAATAAACAATGACATAAACATAAAAAATGCTGAAAATTCTTTTGGAAACAAAAATAAACCAAAGTTAAGTGTTGAGCTTCTTAAGTTAATTTCACAAATTAGAATTAGAAGATAGAGAATTATGATAGGAAGAGAAATGTTGGGCATGGTGGCGTATGCCTATAATCCCAGAAGGTCTGGGGGCGGAGGCAGGAGGATCACAGGTTAGGAGCTAGCCTCAGCAACTTAACAAGGATATAAGCAGTGTTGTGAAAGGCTGTCTCAAAATAAAATAAAAAGGGAAAAGGGCTTGGGGTTGTGGCTCAGTGGTTAGGCACCCTTGGGTTTAATCCCCATGTGCCAAAAAAAAAAAACTCAAAAAAGATACAAGATCAATTAATTAGTCAATCAAGAGAGACCAAAGAGGATAACGTGTCATGAACTGAGTTTTATGATTAATCCAGTCCTCTTCATCTCATGTAAAAATACGTATATTGCTAAAAATGTCAACTCTAAGTGTGAATAATCCAAATCAGTACAGATGGTAATCAAATAGAACTTTTAATTATTCACATCTGGATTTATAGATTTCCTCATTGAAGAAAGATACCAGGGAAATATTTTGGGGGAATAAATAACTGCTTCTTAGATCAAGTAATTTTAGAATCCATATGGAAAGGAAATACACTGAGTTACACATGAAAGACAGGAAGGGAATCGGGAATTATACAAACGGTTGTATGTTAGTGATCAGTATGTGATTAAGTTTCACTTTCTGCTGAGAATAGAATAGGAAAGCCAAGAAATATAGAACACATGCTAACTCACTTTTAAAACAGAGACCTACATCAAAATGTGCATATTAGCAAAAAAATGCATGAAAGTGGGGAATAAAAAGGCAAATAATATATGAGAATCCTACAGGCTGTTTAAAACACCTTATTGGAAGCCAAGGCAAAATGTGCCAAGGATCAAGAAACCCAAGTGCTCAAAAAAAAAAAAAAAAAAAAAAAAAAAAAAANTGTTTTCTATTTTGTTTCTTTGATTTGTTTGCTAATTATTATACCTGGTAACTATAGAATATAAAGAATACTACTTAGAAGAAATTTACAGATTTAAATACCTTCATTATTAGATACAAAATGGAAAAGAAACTAAACCTCATGTTAAAAACCAGGAACAGAACAATCAAATATTTTTTATTTTCTAGTTTGGTTTTTTTTTTTCAAAACGCTAGAAAGCAAGGTGTGGTTAACATAGGCCCATAATCCCAGTGACTCAGGAGGCTGAGGCAGAGGAAAATCAAGGGCAATTTAAGGACAGCCTGGATAAATTTGTGAAATCCTGTCTCAAAAAATAAAAAAGGGCTGGGCATGTAGTTCAATAGTAGAGTGCCCATGGGTTTAATCCCCAGTACCACCACCAAAAAAAAAAAAAAAAAAAAAAAAAAAGAAAGAAAGAAAGGGCCTTGTATGGCTGACTAGCAAAGTAAAAAGGTCATTGTGGGTGAGAGGAGGTGGATGGCAGTTGTTAATGACACAATTAGTTAAGGGAACCAAACAAGAAAATCCACAAAGTAAGCCAATCAGATACAAACATAAGACTAGCTGAAAAAGACTTTATTTGCATTTTTATTCCAAAGAAAACCATAAAATCTTTTTGAAAAATAAATCATCAGTAGGCTACGCATTAGAATTGCTAGGACTATGTGATGATGGTAGTGGAAAAGCTGACTTCTGAATGAAGAGGCTCTGGCAAATGGGACCAGTGGATATTTTATTTAGATTTTTGTTATGAAAAAGTTGGCTAAATGTCTAGCTTAAAATAATCAGGAAGGGGAAAACACCAGAAAACACACTTTTTTACATTAGAGACTTAGAATTAGGGGAGTTGTATTTTTAAAATTATGAATTTGGGAGCCTCAACATTGCAAGCTGTGACGATTTTTATCAAGAGCCCACAAGATTTTGATGACTCACTTGTTCAGGACTCAGTTCTATATTCAATCAATAACTTGGGATTTAAATAAATAATTATCATGACAGTTTTATTTAGATTACATCAAGAATCATTGCCTAGATCCATATTCTCCTGGAGGACTGACACAAGCTGAGAGCTAATATGATTCTTACCTAAAAATGACCCTGGGAAATACAAATTGCTAAACTTCACCTTTGTATCTTTCTATAGGAAACTGTAGTCAAAGGTAAGATCATTCCATACTTAAATATACATAGTAATTTAGTGGAAAGGCAATATGATATTCTTTAAGGGAAATTTGTTCCTATTAATTATTAGGGATATTGGACACTATTCAAGAATCAGTTGAGATACTTTATTCATAATTTAAACCAAGCAAAGTTATGTGATTAAAAGTGTTGAAAATGGTTGACTAGTATGGAAAGGTAATAACAAATGTTTTAGAAAAAGAGACTCGCAAGCAAAAAACAAAGGCTGAGGAAGGATAGGCTCCTTTCATCAAGAAGAAACAGACTCTAATGTTTGATGGTTACTTCTAAGTGTTGAGTTGGCTTGGACAAGTGATTACACATCATTCTGGATGTTTTCATGAAGGTGCTATAGGATGCGATTAATGCCCTCCATAAGGGAGTGGGCCTCAACCAATCAGTTGAAGGCATAAATAAGAAAGGCCAACAATTCCAAGAGTAAGAAAACCCTCAACTTGGCATATTGGGACTTCCTGGTTTTATAACACCTTCCAAACTCATCAGCTGTCCAGATTTTTTTACTTGCCAACCTCCATACTTACTTGAGTCTACTCCTGATAGTAAGTCAATTTCTGTCTCCAGAATTCTGCTAGAAAAGTTCTGACATGAGGCCTTTTATTTTTTAACCTATTATCCTAGGCATTATTCCTATTTACAGAACCCTAAGTATTTGTTTATGCATAAATTATCAGGCCTGGGAGCTCACACAAACATGCGTACACACATTCCATTGCTTCTGTTTTTCTGGAAAATTCTGACTAGTATGCGGGCAGATATAACCTAACTGATGAGCTGCCCAAACATCTTTAATATGTTTGAAAAAAGGTCACTTGGCGAAATGTCAAGGTTTTCAAGTCGTACTAAATATTTAAAGAAAAAGAAATGTCTAGTGGAGAAACATAAGCTAAAACTGAGTTTTATTTTGAATTGTCAGAAGAATAAAAGCTAAGTATTTCAGTGAAGTAGTATAATAATGCATTTGGCAAATAAGAATTATTTACACACACAATACACACATATACACACTACGTTGTGATCATCATGCATTTCTCTAACAGAATCATTCCTAAATATATTGTCTAAAGAATATCACGCCAACTTAATATAAGAGTTACTGGGAAAAAAGCCAGGGGAAAATTAGCCAGTGAATTTGATTTTCTCTTTCAAAATATATAATTAATTGAAATTAGAATACTGATTCCAATCTGTATGCCATACCTAAAGGAAAAATAATGGAATGCAAAAACATTCAGAGAAGAGCAACAACTAGATAAATGGGTGTAGGTCTCTTAAAAAAATATATGAAATTTAAGGAGACAAAAACATGTAGAGAATACTGGAGGTAGAGCTGAAGGAATCAAAGATCATAAAATTGAAAATATAGATATAATTAATACTTGTGTATCCAGATCTAGAATATTGAAATAGAGATCATCTCTTGAAATATGAAAGAGGTAATCCTAGAATAAGTAAATAAAAGAAGTTTGTAGAATTTAAGGAATAGCAAATTTTAACAGTATGGTCTCAATTATCTGGCCACAATATTTATCATTTATAGCTTTTATCATGTGAGAAAATGTCCTTTATTTTTTACAATGAAAGAAAATGCTATTTATCTCCTATAGATTGATGATATATTATAGACTTGGATACTTTTTCTTTAAATACTACCTTAAGAAATGATAATCCAGCTAGACATGGAGGCATATGCCTGTAATTCAAGAGACTCTGAAGGCTGAGGCAGGAGGAATTCAAAGCCAGCTTCAGGAACTTATGGAGGCCCTCAGCAACTAAACAAGACCCTGACTCTAAATAAAATACAAAAATGGTCTGGTAATATGTCTTAGTGGTTAAGTGCTCCTGGTACCAAGAAACACACAAAAAGAAATGATAATCCTTAGTCAGGCACAGTAGCACATACCTGATATGCCATTGGCTTGGAAAGTGACAGGAGAAACCAAAGTTCAAGGCCAGCCTCAGCAATTTATTGAGGCTCTTAGCGAGACCATGTCTCAAAATAAAAAATAAAATGGGCTAGGGATGTAGTTCAGTGATAAGATGCCGCTCTTGGGTTACATTCCCAGTTTTTTTTTTTGTTTGTTTGTTTGTTTTTAAAGAAAGACAGAAAGAAAAAAAATGATAATCTTTGAAAATGAGACCAAGAAAAAATAAATTTTCCATATGTCAGTATCTCTTGCTTCTAAGTTTTTATACAACATGAAGAATTATTTTTTAAAAAAATGCTGATTGTTTTAATATACTATTAAATACCATATTTTAGTTCAAAGAAGTGAACTCCTATGCATGACAATTTGCATAAATTAAGTCCGTAAGCAGGGTAAATGTGAAGGATAATAGATAAATAAAAGACTTCAGATAAGAGCTTTCTTTTTTGTTGTTTTTTTTTATTAAATTATTGATTTATTCTAATTTGTTTTAGATGATGGCAGAATGCAATTCATTTCATATTACACATATGGAGTACAATTTTTCAAGTCACTGGTTGTACACAAAGTATTTTCACACCATTCATGTCTTCATACATGTACTTAGGGTAATGATGTCTAACTCATTCCACTATCATTCCTACCCCCGTTCCCTCTCCATTCCCCTCCCTCCTCTTTTCCCTATCTAAAGTTTCTCCATTCCTCCCATGCTCCCCCACCTCATCATCATTATGAGTCAGCATCCTCATATCAAAGAGAGCATTCAGCCTTTGGTTTTTGGGGATTGGCTCACTTCACTTACCATTTTATTCTCCAACTCCATCCATTTACCTGCAAATGCCATGATTTTATTCTCTTTTAATGCTGAGTAATGTTCCATTGTGTATGTATACCACATTTTCTTTATCCATTCATCTACTAAAAGACATCTAGGTTGGTTCCACAGTTTAGCTATTGTGAATTGAGCTGCTATAAACATTAATGTGGCTGTGTCCCTGTAGTATGCTATTTTTAAATGCTTTGGGGATAGACCAATGAGTGGGATAGCTGGGTCAAATGGTGGTTCCATTCCAAGTTTTTCAAGAAATCTCCATACTGCTTTCCTTACTGGTTGCACTAATTTGCAGTACCACCAGCAATGTATAAGTGTGCCTTTCCCCCCACATTTTTGCCAACACTTATTGTTGTTTGTATTCTTAATAGCTGCCATTCTAACTGGAGTGAGACAAAATGATAGAGAAGTTTTGATTTGCATTTTTCTAATTGCTAGAGATGTTGTACATTTTTTCATGTATTTGTTGATTGATTGTATATCCTCTTCTGAGAAGTGTCTGTTGAGTTCCTTAGCCCATTTATTGATTGGGTTATTTGTTTTTTTGGTGTTGTTTTTTGAGTTCTTTATATAGTCTAGAGATTAGTACTCTATCTGATGTGTGAGGAGTAAAAATTTGCTCCCAAGATGTAGGCTCTCAATTCACCTCACTGATTGTTTCTTTTGCTGAGAAGAAGCTTTTAAGTTTGAATCCATCCCATTTATTGATTCTCGATTTTAATTCTTGCACTATAGGAGTCTTATAAAAGAAGTTGAGGCCTAATCTGACATGATGGAGATTTGGGTGTACTTTTTCTTCCATTAGGTGCAAAGTCTCTGGTTTAATTCCTAGGTCCTTGATCCACTTCCAGTTATGTTTGTGCATGGTGAGAGATATGGATTTCCAGTTCTCCCAGCACCATTTGTTCAAGAGGCTATCTTTTCTCCAGTGTACACTTTTGTCTAATATAAAATAACTGTAGTTATGTGGGTTAGACTCTGTGTTCTCTATTCTGTGCCATTGGTCTACAAGTCTATTTTGGTGCCAATACAATGCTGCTTTTTTTTTTTTTTTTAACTATTGCTCTGTAGTATAGTTTAAGGCTTGGAATTTCATGAAATAGAAAAAGATGGAACACTTCCTAACACATTCTATGAGGCCAATATCACCCTGATTCCAAAACCAGAAAAAGACATATTAAAGAAGGAAAACTTCAGACCAATATCTCTAATGAATATAGATAAAAAAATTTTCAATAAAATTTTGGCAAATAGAATACAAAAACATATCAAAAAGATAGTATACCAAGATCAAGTAGTGTTCATCCCAGAGATTCAAGATTGGTTCAACATATGGAAATCAATAAATGATCATCTCAATAGATGCAGAGAAAGCATTTGATAAAATACAGCATCTCTTCATGTTCAAATCGCTAGAAAAATAATAGGAACATACCTCAACATTGTAAAGGCTATATATGCTGAGCCCCAGGCCAACATCATTCTAAATGGGGAAAAATTGAAAGTATTCCCTCTAAAAACTAGAACAAGACAAGCACGCTCTCTTTCACCACTTCTATTTAACATAGTTCTTGAAACTAGCCAGAACAATCAGATAAAAGAAATTAAAGGGATACGAACAGAAAAGAACTCAAAGTATCACTATTTGCAGATTTTCTGATTCTACACCTAGAAGACCCAAAACATTCCATGAGAAATCTCCTAGAACTAATAATAAATTCAGCAACGTAGCTGAATATAAAAATCAACACCCAAAAAATAAAGGAATTTTTGTACATCAGTGACAAATCCTCTGAAAAAGAAACTAGGAAAACCACCCCATTTACAATAGCCTCAAAAAAAAAAATACTCGGGAATAAACTTAATAAAAGAGGTGAAAATCCTCTACAGTGAAAACTACAACATGCTAAAGAAAGAAATTAAAAAAGACCTTAGAAGATGGAAAGATCTACCTTGTTCTTGGATAGGCAGAATTAATATTGTCAAAATGACCATCCTACCAAAAACACTATTCAGATTCAATGCAATCCCATCCCAATCACATTTTTCACAGAAATAGAAAATGCAATCATGAAATTCACCTAGAAAAATAAGAGCCCCAGAATAGCCAAAGCAGTCCTTAGCAAGAAGAGTGAAGCTGGTGGCATTACTATTTCAGATCAGCGCTTTCTTAGTAAGCCATTTAGTTTTATCTCACTTTCTTCAAGGCATTTGTGTATTTTTGGAGATACTATGCCACATGTTTAATTTTGAAATTCAAACCATTATTACTTATGGTGATTTAAATATACCTTTTTATGAATAGTGCAATGCCATTTTATTTCCTTTATTCCAACTTAAAATTAAGGAGCTTTAGTACTTGAAGTTCAAGGAGGTGAATAAGTCATTCCATTGCAATCCCAGAGAATACATAAGTACTCGGGAATTATTCCATGCATTTGAATAAGTTTCACTGCAAAGATAAACAGGTACACATTTATTCCACTTACCATGTGCTACTCACTTAATTCTGTTTAAAAAAAATGCACTACAGGTCTAAAGTAGCTTTCATCCTGAACTTGATGACTCTGTGACTGGGCATTCAGTCATTGTAGATTTCATTTACAATTAATGATTCAACTTTATAGCTGCAACATCATGCTATCTACAATTTGAATAGTATTACCCACCTCATTTAGCAGTTTGGAATCTGTCTACAATGCAACTTAAACTTTAATATTGGAACAATCACAGGTTCTTATGCCTCTCTTCCCTTACCCATACTTAATATTGTCAAATGAAAGGACTCAACTATGAAGTTATAAATGTGTACTGTAATTTAAATTTTAAGATGAATATACAGAAAGAATAAAATGGCATAACATTTTTTATTAAAAAATATGATTGTCTTAGATTGTCTCAGGAACAAATTGGTAGAGAATGGACTTCTTCATCCATCTAGATATATCTAAAAATTCATTCAAATGTATCATTTAGGAATTAGAAGAGGAAGAATGCTTTACACTGCAAAAATCAAAGTCAATTCTCTGTCTCTTAGTATAGTAAAGTGACAGTTTTACATTAAGTGCTTCCATTACATTTCATTTGACTTTGATACAGAAGGAAAATTCATTCTGGTGCTGTTAAAGATTCTCAGAAAAAAGCTTTAAATTTGACTAATCTTTTATTAATTGTCTAAAACAGGATATTTGTCTTGTCTGAGATAAAAATGCTAATAAAATGTCATTTTCTTCTCCCAGTCCTGGCCCAAGAGTTGTATCAATGGGTTTTCACACCAAGAGTAAGATTTTTTTCAAATTATTAAAAAAACCCTGATCATTGCTGTTCTTAATTTTATGTGACTTTATCAACATTTCATCTTTAACTTCTGCTTTTTTTTTATCTTCTTCCTTATTAGGCTCTTTGAATCTAGCTCATCTGTTCCTATCCTTGACATTGACGCATAAATAAAAATTAGAGAGCTCAACAAGTAAGGTGATCTTAGACTAATAGGTACACAAAGTAAAGCATTTTAGTATAGTTCCTTCCTAGCAGTTTACAAAGGGCTACTCACCTATCCCTCACCCAAGCACATAAGTAATAAGCTTTTACTAGTTTACTACTTTTACTACTATAATGCATGACATGACACTGACCTACAGTGATGCTATCTAGAAATGTCAGTGTAATATAGACTATTATCATTTATAACCATTCACATCGGTTTTTCCCAGAATGACAGTACTATTGCTTCCTTTCCTTTATAGTACAGCTAAAACTATTAAGCATTGGGATTGTCTTCAATAAGACATATTGATTACACCAACATACCCTGTGAGACACACATCCACATACACAAATCACTCCACACCTTAAAACAATTTGCACTACGGTAAACATCAATGAGGGCATATTTGTTTCTCTTATCTGGTGCTACACACTCGATTCTGTTCAACAAATATTGATCAGCCTTCTCAGATTTGATTAAGAACATGATTAATCAACCTATCAGTTGGAAATGCTAAAAGTCCAAACAGAAATTTGTTTTAACACCCTCATACCATATCCCTAAAAGGGTAAGAGTGTGGGAGATATAGAAAAACAAGCAGATAAACCCAAACTGATTTTTTGCCAGTACATTTATGATGGAATGAATCAACATCACTACTCATGGTTATTATTCATAAGATTAATATAATAAAGAGTCCTGAAAACAGCTTTCCAATTGTTAAACAATGGTTGTTTCAAATAAAACCAACAATCTGATTTCAAGCATATTACCTGAGGTCATATATAAAAGATAAACCTTACTTTTCTTAATAACATGTTTATCTACTCTAGTGTAGCTTCTTCACATGTTAATGTATATCTATGTGCATATATATATATATATATATATATATATATGTATATGTGTGTATATATATACACACAAATATCAATCTAGAATATATTATGATCATTGAAAAGTCTGGCTCAAAATGTCAATGTATATCTATGTGCATATATATATATATATATATATATATATATGTGTGTGTGTGTGTGTGTGTGTGTGTGAGTATATACACACACATATCAATCTAGAATATATTATATATTCTTTTGCATATACCAATCTAGAATATATTATGATCATTGAAAAGTCTGGCTCAAAATGTTTTACATTTAGTTATTTATACTCTTTATTTATGTTGTGGCTTTTACATTTTCTAGTTATTTTTTCAGTGTTTTTTTACTGTATATACTTTTACTAGTATAATGTATGACATGACACAATTTTATCTGGTTTCTTCTATTTATAGCTATGTAGCTTCTGTAGATAGTTTTTCAGGGCTTAGTAATCATTAATGTGAACAGATTTTTGATGAACATACCAAAGGGTTTCCTACTTGGCTAACTACATTTTTATAGATTATCCACCCTATGTTATAGATAACCATGTGTTCAATTACCTGATTTGAACAGCAAGTAAGATACATTTACTTTTGAAAACATTAGAGATTTTGAAATGATAAGCAACATATCTGTTAACAAAACATCTGCTATCAGTAAACTTGGTTATGATTTAGATATAATGTGTCATGTCCCCCAATACTTCATGTGAGACAATGCAAGAATTTTTAGAGTGAAATGATTAGATTATGATAGTTGTAACCACTAATATGGATTAACTGGGTGATAACTATGGGCAGTTATGGTATGACTAAAGGAAGTAGGTCACAGGGGGCATGCCTTTGTGGTTGATATTCTATGTTGAGCAGATTGTTCTCTCTCTCTCTCTCTCTCTCTCTCTCTCTCTCTCTCTCTCTCTCTCTTTTTCCTTGTTGCAATGTCCTGAATTGTTTACCTCTGCCTCATTCTTCTTCCATGATGTTCTGTCTCACCATGGGCTCAGAGTTATGGAGTAGACTGTCTATGGACAGAGACCTGTGAAACCAGGCGCTGATAAAAATTTTCTTCTCTGAATTGTTCTTTTGGATCTTTTGGTTAAAGCAACAAAAAACTGACTAAAATAATTTTCCACCTTCTGAATATAAATTCTTTTTCTTTCTTAGTTATAGATGGACTCACAATATCTTTGTTTATTAATTTATTATTTTTTATGTGGTGCTGAGGCTTGAACCCAGTGCTTCACATGTGCGAGGCAAGCATTTTAGCACTGAGCTACAGCCCCAGCCTGAATGTAAATTTTTAACTTCCATGACCAAGAAATTTGTTGTAAAACTGTGAGGAGTACTCTTTGATCCAAGGGAAAAATAAGGTCATGTCAAAATTACCCAGAGAGAGAAACAGAGATCAAGTCATGTTTCAAAATTATTAAGAAGCAGTCAAGGGGCTCTCTTGCCTAAAATAATCTCCCTCAAAACCCCAAGTCTGATATTTCTATGTATCTACTTATCTGGAGAAAGAAACATTGAATTCCCCCCAAGCACATGCTCTTCTTCCTTAGTTCTGAATCTCCCCATGGGCAACTCTGATTGGAACTTGCTTTGCATTTCATGTTCCTGGCACATGCCTTCCACCATTTAAGATCTATCGTCTCTAAAAAATTCTAGCCCAATGAATGTCCCCTTCCCCACATGCATGTTCCCTTGGCCCTTTGCCCCTGTGATTTTTAACATGCATCATGACGTTGTAATTATTTTTAGTGTCAGTCTCTCTCACTACATTATGTATCTCTGAAGAGGAGAATTAAACAACTATGAATACTCATCTCCTTAGCTGAAAATTATGCTGGCATGCTAGTACCAACATAGTCTAAATTCCATCTAAAAATATGTTTTGATTTACACCTACAAGGTTTCATAAGTATTCAGAATATCATAAGGAAACCCACATTTCTGGATTATCTTGAGAAATCTAAAGCTACCGCCACTCTAAGCCTTCATTTACACATGAAAACAGCAGGCTATGTTGAACCACTGCTTTCCACTTTGGACAGAGTCTGTCTCCAGTTTATCTCAGTTCTTATTCAAGGTTATATTCTACCTTGCTCACTTTTCTCAGTACAATTATTTACCTGCCCAGCATGTTTATTTGTGTTGGTGGTTCCTGGCCTATTCAAAATAATCATTAAGACTGTTAGGACGATAAATGAAATAATAGAATACTCTGATAATAGGATGGGAGTAACATTTTGTGGCATATGGAATGTCCCCAAAGTCCAAGACTGATTGATTCAAGTGCAAACCCTGAACACTTAGGCAGTAATGGGCACAAGCAAAGTGGTAGAGGCTGTTTTATCCTTAAAGGTAGGTGAAGATCATAGATACAAAGATTCATTCTGCCTTCTTCACAGCTTTGCTTAAGGGCAGCATTAACCATGACAATTGAAACAGAATTAGTAAAGCACACATTAAAACATTCAGTGTTATAAGGAAAAGATATAGAATAGTACCATGTGTTCTTCCTGGTAGGTCCTTTCTAAAGTGTATTTCCTTTCTTACAGTATTTTGACTATTCTTTATCTCAGTTCATATTTTTCTGTACTTGATAATTTTACATTATTATTCAATTATCTCTTTTACTGAATTTTATTATGCTCTGTTTTTTCACAATTCCCAGAAATGATAATAAAGAAATAAATAAATATTTTAAATATTTAAAATATTTAAATAAATAAATAAATAAAGTAATAAATAAATAAATAAATAAAGTAATAAAGAAGACTATGATACAAAAACTGGAGGAAAGAGAAAATTGCACTCTTCAAGGGAGAAGTAGTCTATGCCTCTACAAAATTTTCACCAGAACAATTGCTTCTTTTAACTGAGATTAAGTGTAGTATCTGCTCTTATCAGTTTAATGCATAATATGTTCTCTATTACATGGAGTGGACACTGTCACCAAGGAGTTTGCTAACTTTATTCAAATAAAGTTGTACATTGTAACATTGTTAGTAATATAATGTATGCTTGAAAAATGTTAGAAAAGTGGATTTTAAGTGTACTCAGCACAAATTGATAATGATGTGAGGTAATGAATATGTAATTTAACTAGATTTAGTCATTACAAAATGTGTACTTCAAAATAATATGATATACACAGTAAATACATATAATTTTATTGGTCAAAAACTTATTTTTTTTTTAAAAAAAGAGATATCCCACGTGCTTGCTAAATTTTTGCTACCCCCAAAAAATTTCAAAATATTGATAAAAATTCAAAAAGAGGTAATCTAATTACAAGTCAGTAATTTAATTTCTACATATTTTCTAACTGTTTATACATGGATTAATATATTCTCAAAAATTTCCTACATGTGAAATACATAAATATAGAGACATAGATAATCACACACACTCCCTCTCTTTATTTATCAAAACATAATATTTTATTGCTAGATGCTCACTCTAGCAAATAAGCAAATATTTTTTTCTAATGTAAATATTGAAAATGAAAGTTATAAGAGTTATTGTAAAAAAGCAATTACATTTGTGTTTGGATAATAAGCAAAATCACTGCATTTCATCATTAATCTTCTCTTCTCAATTTCTAGGCATAGCAATGTACTGCTACTCACTCCATGGTAGCTATTTAATCTATTTAGCATTTATGTAGCACTTCATTCCTTCGTATTGTGAAAAACTGAATAAATATTAAAGCAAAGCAACATGGTTATAATGCAAATGGTTTCTATTAACAAACTGCAAAGATGTTTGAACAATCCAATATACCACAGAGAGCTAGAATGATTTCATAACAAAATGTTAAACAAATAACTCTAGTTTTAAGTGCTCAAAGGATAAAATATTGGAAGAAGAAAACAAAACTGAAATGTAGAAAGGTTCTGCTCAATCCCAGAACCTGGTTAATATTAATCTGGTTTCCGAAACTAGCCTCCCTCATCTGCCTTACCTAAGTATTCATTCCTACCAAGAATTAACTGATCAAAAATAAGGGTTCAACTTTACCCCCACTTCATAGGCATCAATACTAGTTTGTGCCAAATGTAGTTAAGAATGTCCAGCATTGTATGTGGTAGCTCATCTGTGGTGTTATTCATTCAACAACCAGGCATTGAGACAATAAAAAATGACTGAAAAAGAACTAGGAGGGCTACTAATCACAAATATTCACAAGGTAGAGTTATTTATTTTGTAACATCTGTTCTTACAAAGTGATGTCATCAAGAGAGCGTTGGAGACTCACCCTGCTCATGACAAAGATTCTGATGAGACCTTCTTGAATGGTCATAAGTGTTCTCTAGCAGAAGAAATTGTTCTAGTTGAAGGAAGATCGTGTTAAATGTGCATAAGTGAAAGAATATACAATACTCATTTGTTTGGGGAAAAAAGGGAATTCTGGAACTGGTTTGGAAAGTAAATTAAAGCATGATGATATTAGGGACAGAAACAAGTTCTAGGCAAAAGTTGTTGATAATTACAATTTAGTCAAGGATTGGACATGGAGAAGGATAAGACAATTTGTCCAGAAGGCAGAAAAGTAAGTACTTGAAGGTCAGGCATACAGGAGAAGTAGGAGTCAGAGGTGATTTGAGATGGCTAACATGTTAGGCTGGATGAGTTATGGTGTTCTCCTTAATGAGAGAGAACATAGGGCTGGGGGAGTGAAAAACGAGTGAACGCATACACACGCACACGCACGCACACACACACACACACACATTATAAATATCCTTAACAGAGAAGAACTGTTTTGAATATGTTAGGTTAAGGTGCCTGAATATACTGACACTCACAGATATTCAGTGGGAAATGTGAGTCTTAATAAAATGTTGAGAATCCTAGTGGAACCATTCACATCAAAGTATGAGACTTCATTGGTCACAAACAGTAAATAAGTATACTTTCTTTCTCAATGTCTCTTAAAACTCTCAGAGGGAGCTAAACTCTCAGAGGGAGCTATTGTCCAATCCTTTAGATAAAATCTCTAGCAGATTCCTTTCTTTATCACTCTTGGATAGGAAAAAAAAAAGAGCCTTTTGGTCATTTTTTATTTCCATGAACTGTTTCTACATAATTGTCAAGTCCTGGCTTTCCTGTAAATTCAGAGCTTTCCCAGATTGGGATGGATTTCTCAGATTCACTCACCTTGATGTTACAATGTGCATTCTTGTTCTCCTCTAGAATTTAGAATTCAAGGAAGAGAAAAAAAAGAAGTGATATTGATAGTGGTATTGATAGTGGTTAATACAAATCAGAGCCAGAGTTAGATTTAGATTTTGACTTATTCTAATTAGTTATATATGACAGTAGAATGCACTTTGGTACATCATACATAAGTGGAGTATAATTTTTTATTCTTCTGGTGAAACATGATGTAGAATAACACTAGTCGTGAAGTCATATATGTAGATAGGGTAATAATGTCTGATTCACTCTACTATCCTTCCTGCCTCTATATGCCCTCCCCTCCTTTCACTCCCCTCTACTTAATCCAAATTAACTCTATTCTTCCCTAACCCCAAACCCTTTATTGTGAATTAGTATCTGCATATCAGAGAAAACATTCAGCCTTTGGTTTTGGGGATTGGCTTAGCATGATATTCTTCAGCTTCATCCATTTACCTGCAAATGCCATAATTTCATTCTTCTTTAAGATTGAGTAATAATCCACTGTGTAACATATCACATTTTCTTTATTCATTCATCCATTGAAGGGCACCTAGGTTGGTTCCATAGTTTAGCTATTATGAGTTGAGCTGCTATAAACATTGATGTGACTGCATCATTGTAGTAAGTTGATTGTAAATGCTTTGGGTATAAACAGAGGAGTGGGATAACTGGGTCAAATGGTGGTTCCATACCAAGTTTTATAAGGAATCCCCATATTTCTTTCCATAGTGGTTGCGCCAATAAGAAATTAACTTTTATGCACAGATTTCACCATCTCCTCAAACATTTGGAAAACTAGAAGAGTCAGAATAAAATATCTAAGTTTGAAGGAGTTCAGTGACACCTACATTAGAAGATATCATGCCAAACTACTCCTAATTGGCAAGGGCATGGAAGAGTGGCCTGAATTTATTATTGCCCAATCTGTAAATAAATCAAAATATCACATGCTACCTCAAAAATATGTATACATACTGTGTTGTCAATAATTAAAAGAATGCAGAGCTATATCTCGGTTAGGCTCACCAGGCACATGTGGATGATACAAGAATGAAAGAATACTGCACTCTAATTCTATGTCCTACCCAATTTCATATTGCCAGGTCTTTACCTTCAAACTTTTGGTTAAAAATATATATGAGCAAAACAATTCAGAAAGTCATGGGTAGCCCTAGAGAGTAAACATATATGTGAAAAAAATTGTAAATCCAAGATGAACTCTGAGTATAAAAAGGAGTGATTGACTGTTTAAACAAAAAGACTAAAATTTGAAGAAATCAAAGATAAGTCCTTCAAAGTTGGTGTATTGTGAAGATTCGTTCCAAAAGTATTTCTGCTATTAAAAATATTTCTGAAATTTTGTATAACAAAGAGGGTCTCCTTCCATCTTCCATGCAATTCCCCTTCTCCCTCTCATTCCCTCCCACCTCTCGTCCCTGTTTAGTGGTAATCTTCTTCTCATGCTCTTCTTACTCTGTTTTGAGTCACCCCCTTATATCAAAGAAGACATTTGGCATTTGTTTTTTAGGGATTGACTAACTTCACTTAGCATAATCTGCTCTAATGCCATCCATTTCCCTGCAAATGCCATGATTTTGTTATTTTTAGTGCTGAGTAATATTCCACTGTGTATACATGCCACATTTTTTTTATCCATTCATCTACTGACGGGCATCTAGGTTGGTTCCACATCCTAGCTATTATAAATTGTGCTGCTATGAACATTGATGTAGCTGTGTCCCTGTAGTATGCTCTTTTTAGGTCTTTTGAGTATAGTCCGAGAAGGGAAATAGCTGGGTCAAATGGTGGTTCCATGGTGTGAGGGAGAAGAAAAAAAGAGAGAGAGAAATGTGTCACCGTAGATTGGGTATAGAGAGGTGATGGGAGAGGAGGGAAGAGGGGGATAAGAAGGGGATAGGGAGGGCAGCAGAATACAATAGACACTAGTATTGCTGTATGTATAAACGTGGCTGTATAACCAATGTGATCCTGCAATCTGTACACGTGGAAAAATAAGAATTCATACCCCATTTGAATCAAATGTATGATATGTCAAGATCATTATATTGTCTTGAGCAACTAACAAAAAATATTTCTGAAATTTATCTTTAAAAATATTTTTAAAAACATTATGTATGTTTTATTGGTTCATTTTAGTTACACATAACATTGGGATTCATTTTGACACAATTATAAAAGCATGGAATATAATTTGCTCTAATTCAACTTTTAAATTGCCTCAGGATTGGTACCTATTTACCTTTCCAAGCCTGTGCTTAAGATTGATGATCAAGCTCATGGAATATGTCTGACTGTCTTTTGGATTATTAAATGAATAAAAGTAGATACAAACTGGAATTCTTGTGTGCTCTGACACTAAAGAGAAATCTAATAAATAAAACAACAATTTTCTCAAATATAGTAGGATGTGTATATTAGCAAACTTTAAAAGTATTTTTGAATAAGTAGAAACTTTCCTGAATTAATATGCTGTGCTATTCTATAAGGATAAGATCTTTCATAAAGGTTGCTTATTTTCATTGTTCATATTTAAAATATGATGGCAAAAATAGTTTAAATTTTTGAACTACTCAGCAAATTACTTCTAAGCTGTTGAGGAGCAAATCAATTACCTAACTGCTGAGTAAACTGATTTTTGCCTTATGAATTATCTCTAATATTTAAGAAAGGCTAGAAGTTTACTTTACTTTCTTAGTAATTTTTAATGGTCTTTTAACTTGAGTAAAAATGGAGTTAAAAAGACTTTTTAAAAATTTTATTTTTTAATTTGTTCTAATTATTTATACATGACAGCATTTTGACACATTATACACAAATGGAGCACAACTTCTCCTTCCTCTGTTTGAACATGGTGCAGAGTCACACTGGTAGTGTAATCATACATGTATACTGGGTAATAATGTCCATCTCAGTCTACCGCCCTTCCCATCCTCACACCCCCTCCCTTCCCCTCACTCCCCTTAGCACCATCCAAAGTTCCTTCATTCTTTCTGATCTCCCCCACCTTATGAATTAGCAACCATTTATCAGAGAATACATTTGAACTTTGGTTTTGTGGGTTTGGCTTAGTTGGCTTAGCATAATATTCTCCAGCTCCTTTCATTTACCTGAAAATTCCATAATTTCATTCTTCTTTAAGGCTGAATAATATCCCATTGTGTACATGTATCATATTTTCTTGATCCATTCATCTGTTGAAGGGCACCTAGGTTGGTTCCATAAACCAACCTTGATGTAGCTACATCACTGTAGTATTCTTATTTTAAGTCCTTTGGGTATAAACTAAGGAGTGGGATAACTGGGTCAAATGGTGGTTCCATACCACGTTTCTAAGGAATTATCATACTGCTTTCCATGGTTGGTTAGACAGATTTGCATTCCCACCTGCAATGTATGAGTGTACCTTTTTCTGCCACACCTTGCCAACATTCATTGTTGCTTGTATTCTTGATAATTGCCATTATTACTGGAGTGAAATGATATCTTAGAGTAGTTTTGATTTGCATTTCTTTAATTGCTAGAGCTCTTGAATATATTTTCATATACTTGTTGACCAATTGTATTTCTTCTTCTGTAAAGTATATATTCAGTGCTTTAACCCATTTATTAATTGAGTTATTTGTTTTATTGGTTTTAAATTTTTGAGTTCTTTTATATCCTTTTATCTTTTGTATCACCTTTAAGGGGGAGACCAATATTAACAGCACCCAATGCAAACAATATATAACCTTAAACCAAACAGCTCCTACTAAGGTATCTACAGTTTTGTTACAATAAACCGAAATTCTGTGTTCAATTATGTTCTACAATATAAATAATAATATTGCTAAAAGGGTTTATCATTTCAAATGATGGACAAAAAAGGAACAGATGTAGTGTAGGATATGATGTTTATGAGGGAGAAGGAGAGAAGATAGAGGTAAAAATTTAAAATAAGAGCAAAGAAGAAATTAATAGAGGTTGGCTGTTAACATGAGAGTGGTAAGAAAGAGAATTGAGGGAGACAGATAAATGAGAGAAAAATATATATACAGATTTTTTTAAAAAGTAAAAATATAAAAATACACCACCAAACTGTGATATACTATTCTGACATCCCACTTTTTAATAAATTGATGGATAAAAAATATTTGGATTTGAAGGTGGTAGAAATGTGAGAGGGGAGAGGGGGAAGAAAGTCTCTATAGAAAATTGACCAATTGCTTCCATTGGCTTTCAAAAATTTTCTCAGCTTCCCTTCACCACTGATAGGTGGGGTTATCTAAAGTTTAATGATAGCTCCAGTCTGGTGGGTGCTGGAACAGTTAGCTGAGTAAGCTGATATGCCCTCACACCCTCTTCTAGTCTTCCTACCCGTTGTAGCCAGCCCCTTCCATCCCCACGCACTTCAGGACTCACTGAGCTGGAGAGAACACAGTTTTCTCCAGTTTCTCTAACTTGTGCTCCCCTGGGGAACTGCCTACAGTCTCCAGCTTTCCACAGGCTTGCCAGACCCAGACTGGCCCACATGGACCTAGCTGCAATCTGACAGACATGGGCTTCAGATTCCCCAGGCTCTGCCTTGCTGCAGTCCCAAGATCTGAATGTTGTTCCAACTTGCAGACAGACCACCAGGAATGCACTCAAAGGACAGATGCTGCAAAGAGGCAGCCAGATGGAGGTCACTAGCCCATCCAGCAGGAAGACCTTAGGTGCAATCAGACCTGTAAGTACCCAACAATGTATATCTAGGCCTGGCCACTGTCCACAGACTGAGGCAGCTGTGCCTCAAGATGGCGGTGGTGGCGGCAGCAAACTTGCAGGCCCCTTATCCTTCGATTCCCAGCCTCTGGCCAGTGTCCCAAGATGGCGGTGGCCACATATAACCAAACTTACAGGTACCCTAACAATGGACTTCCAGGTGCTAGGTGGATGGACCATGGCTCTGGGCAAAAGGGCAGGCAAAAGGTGGGCAAATGGGCAACTGGCAGGCACTCAGCAGCAGTCAGTGATTGATCCACAGAAAACTTCCTTGAATAGTCTGTAGTTCAAAATATCACATAAAGCTCCATATTTATGACAATAAATGTTTTATCTTTAATATCTGAATATCAAGAATTCCTCTCTACACAGTTTTTCCTGAGAGTATGGAATTTTTCTTCCCTAACTTTGGTTAGTTTCCCACCAAATCTGCTACACACAATTCTCCATCTCTTTCTTTCTTCCAAGTGTTTGAAACAATGAAGGGAATAAAATCTTTCTAGTTATTAATATCAATAGCTATAGAACATCAAACACGTATTAAGTTCCATGTTTCAGATGTTGCAGCCATTAATTCTTTTAACCAATCCAGTTAAAATATAGTCTCTATTTTTCAGATAAGGAGGTCAGCAATAGTAAGAGTTATTAGAGATAAAACCCATTTTTTTTTGTACCAGGGATTGAACCCAGGGTTGCCTTACTTCTGAACCATATCTCAAGTCCTTTAAAAAATTATTTATTTACCATTTTGAGTTGGGTTTTGCTGAGTTACTTAGAGACTCACTAAGTTACTTAGGGCTTCGCTAAGTTGTTGAGACTGGGCTTGAATTTGAGATCCTCTGCATGAGCCACCTGAGCCACTGGGATTATAGGGCTGAGTCACCACACCCAGCATAATACAGAACTCAGTTTTGACTTCATATCTGACAGTGTCTGAAGTTGGATGATATACAAGTAAGTCTTAGGATTTTACTTTGATAGTGACAATATGAATAACTTGTCCTCAATCTCATGGCAAAATAATGTTCAGATGTTATTATTCTAGGTCTTATATGGATGTGAAATTAAAAATACAAAAGAAAATGATAATGTTAAACTGATAACTTGTAATATAAGAAAACAACAACAACCATAAAACAACTTCCACCATGTCTGCCTTTATGTACTGGTCCTGCATGCTAGTGAAAAGTTTCCCTACCCCCCTTTCTAGTCTTCTGATTGCAAACAAATTTTCACATTAGTGACTCCTCTTTAATTGGAGTTGCAGAGTAAAACAAAGTGGAAGTATACCCCACCTAGTCCATTTGTGAACATGTAGGGTGAGTGAGAATTAAGAGGGTTATTTGTTATTGCATTATAAACAAGCTGATCCTGACTGATAAAGAGCAACAGGCTCAGTCATCATGATCCTCTATTTCTAAAATTACTCTTTGGGTGTTATAATCTAATCCTGTTTCATGGCTTTAAATACCCTCTATATGTTGATGATGCATAAATGTATGTGTTTATCTGTGACTTCTCCCCATATACCTTATTGACTATTCACTAGCTGGCTAAACATATCTGCTCCAACTTAATATGCCCACTAGAATGCTAATTCCCAACTGAGACTACCTGACATTGCTCATCACCTATATTCTTTATCTTCAGACCAGGTACCACTATCCAGCAGGGTTTTCTGGCCACAGTGCTGGGGGTCATCCTTGAAGAACCTCTCCCTGTCACATTCACCATTGAATTGCCAAGTTCTGTTGTCTTGGAGTCTAGTAGAACTGACCCTGACCAATTCTCACCACCGCCACAGCTACCTTCTTCTGTAAACCTTCAGAGGTAGATTATTATAATAGATTTCAACCCTATCTTTCTGCTTTCTTTATGGATTCCCTACACTTATTTCAGCCATGGTGTTATTTTTAATATTTAAACCATGGAATTCCCTTGCTCTCACATCATATTTAATTGGCATCTGAAATCCTTGGCCCTGCCCACATCTTTAATCCCATTCCCTATATTCTGCAGTTTGGCTTCCTTCAAGCCATCTGGCTTATTTTTATTTTCCTCAAACATCAAACATCATCTTGCCTTGGTATCTTTACAATTGAAGTTCCCTCTATCTATAATAAACATTTTGGTAAACATTTCTGCAAAGTTCCAATTTGTATTTCATCTTGGTTTCTGTTCTGAGAAAGCCTTCCCTGGTCATCTCGTTGTGTCAGGTGTAAAACTGTGCCACCCAAATCCCATTACAAAGAGGAACATGCTACTGAGTTATTGGAAGTACAATCTATCTGTCAGCTCTTTCAGGGTTGCCTCCTTTGCAGAATGGCCCTGTGGGGCTCATGCTTTTCCTGTGGCAGTCCAGATTCATTGACTAAATAAGGCAGGGATAGAAAGGCCTGGTGGTTTTCAACTCTCGGGACATTCTGATGAGCAGTACCTGTTGGCTTGTCTAGTCTGGCCTACATCACAGTTTAACTTCTGCCATTATCCATTCTTCTTCTTTTTCTTTCACTTCACAGACATTAAAAACTAATTAAATGCTTAATCACCAAACTCTGTCTCAGTATCTGTTCAGCAGCTCACAGAACCTAGACTCTGATGACTATTCTGATCTGTATCTCCTGTCACTTTATGCTCTCTTGTATTGTTTTATTTTTCTTTTCTCTTTTTGAAAGCAATTAAAGGAATGTTATCCATTTTTTTTGGTTCATTTGTTATTCTGTGTGTACAAGAGGTTACCCCTGCTGTTCACGCTACATTCCAAGGACATGAAATATTGCCTGGTACACAAAGGGTGTTCCATAATACAGGATGGAGGCTTATCTGCAGTGGCCTGCAAACCTAACCATCACTTCTAACCTTCTCCTGTAGGAAAACATGTTCTGAATTGCTATGTATGGCTGAAATTCAATACACTTATAAAATTAGACATGGCAAGTATATACTGAATAAAACCCAACCATTTTAAGAATTAAAGGCATTTTTATCTATTAAAGACTTATTGTATATTGTCAAAAACCAGAGACCTTTTTCTTTCATTCTGTAAGTAATAAGTGCATCAGACCTTTGGCTGTCCAGTTCATCTTTGCATCATTAGTCATGATGAATAGTCTACTTACAAAGGCAATTATATTATGTGTGATTTGGATCTTGATGGAAAAAAGATAAATTAACTATAGACTTATGCAACATAACAGCTTAAATTACATTTAGAGAAGAGTTCTACCTTGAACAGCATCCAGATCAGTAAAATAACCATCCGTCTGGTTTCTTTATAACACACTCTCGGTAGTTAATGCTGCTTTTATGTTTCTGAACTGCCTGCCTAGGTAGGTTTGATATCCTAAGTCACCCAGTCTCTAGCCTTTAAGTCAGAATGGATTCATTTACATCTCATTTGCATAACAAATCCACTTGCATACATTCAGATGATACTGAGGCTTGGCAACTGCAGCACTGTCATCTATTACTAATGCACCAATGGTGCAGAATCAGGATGCTCCAGTTGTGTTATTAAAATCTTTCTTAACATTAAAATCTGATATACATAATAGCTACATAAGCACCTATTTAAAAAATATAAGACTGTATTTTTTTAGTTTTTACGATTTTATTTTATTATGGCAAAAACCACTATTCCTCTTTACACACCATCTGCTCTCATTATTTCTTGTTTATTATTTTATTTTCTACTATGTTAGTTTTCTTTTCCTTTACCCTTGCCTTCTCTTCTGTCTCTTAACTATTTTTCTTATAACCAACTTAATTTTTGCCCTGCAGGTCCCTCCTCCCTATTATTTTTAATTTCTTATTCTTAAATATGAATCATGAAGAGTAAAGAACAAAGAGATGAACAAGAAGAAATTGGCAGTGGTGCAGCAATACATCTTTACTCCATAATTCATATTTTATTTTATTTTTCTTTGATGTGCTTTTTAAAATATTTTTAATACATAAAATACTATGCTACCCATTTTTCCATGTTTTTATAGCAAAAATATTATCACGAGCAATAACTAGCTATCATATTTTTTTCTGCTATAAAAAGTTTTTTCATGAAGTAATAGGATATAATCTTGCAAGAAAGGTTAAAAAAATGCCTTTTTTTTGGGGAGTGGGGGAGGCAGGCAGTTACCAGGGATTAAACTCAAGGCACTCAACCACTGAGCCACATCCCCTGCCCTATTTTGTACTTTATTTAGAGACAGGGTCTCACTGAGTTGCCTAGTGCCTCGCTTTTGCTGAGGCTGGCTTTGGACTCTCAATCCTCCTGTCTCAGCCTCCTGAGCCCCTGAGATTACATGTGTATACCAATGTGTCCAGCAAAAATGTCTTGAGACAAAAGTAACAATAAAAGGAAATGCATATATCCAGAAATTATAAACATGAGTAAATCTATTTTTTCTATATAATACCTGTAACAGAAATTGAATGTTTAGAACAAAGATAATAGGAATATATCAAGTTTTAAACCATGTTTAAATCAGATGTTTCAAGTTTAGTAAAATGAGTGTTTACTGATGTCAGGTTCTTATAAACTAAATGGTCTAATATTTGAAGCAAGACCGTGATAGTTAAATATATCCATTGTAAAGCTTAAAGTTACTACTAAAAATAAAAATAATGATACATAGCTAATAAATTAATAGTAAAAATAAGACACAATCTTAGTATTTCCTAACTAATACCAACCAACTCTAAAAGAAAGAACATTAGAGTGGACAAGTAGAAAGATAATAAAAAACAGTGGAATTAACATCATTCATATCAATAATTATGGAAATATGGTCTAATTACTTTACTTCCAAAGAAGAAATTATCAGTGTGTAGTAAATAATTTGCTTTTCCCAAAGACTGGTGTAGATTTTACCCTCGGCTTCTAGCAAGTAATTTATATCAGATATAATTTCTGTTTTGGGTGAGGATTTCCACACTGATGGTCTTGGATTGAGGGTTATCCATGCCAGAAAGTCTTAACATATGATTAAGGATGATAGTTGACCACTCCAGAGAGGCCACCTAAGATCTTGTGATATAAACCAACAAAAGGATTGAGTTCAAACACATGGGCAATCAGTCAATCATGCCTATGTAATGAAGAGCCAATAAAAACTCTGGACACTTAAATTCCAGTTTTTATGTTTGATTGTTTTGATTAATACATTTTTTAAGTAATAGAACTAAGCATCCTTTAATAGTCTATGTTGCTTCACATAATATTGGAATATTATATCTAACTCTTTGTGTCACATAATCACATAAAAATTCAAACCTTTGTACAATGTTGTGAACTGAAGGAAATTGGTATTTCTCCTGATGGTATCAGAATCACAAGTAGAGATGCACAGTTCAAAGTGTGTATTTAATGAAATTTTTTTTTAAATTTGAAGATCAAATACAATATTTTTAGTACTTTTATAACACAAGCTTCTGAAAATAAAGGAGGAAGAAAGTTTTAAACTGGTGGTCAATAGACAAAAAGTATCATTACTCTTAATCAAATTCATACTATGAGAATTATATGCTAATAAAATAGATGATTGTATATAGAAAAGTAGAGAAATATGCTGTAATATGTCCAAAGATCATAATAGTGAATGGATCCAAGTTCATGTTACATAGGAAGAATTAACAGAAGGAAGGTGAGGATTTTATTCTATAGGACCAAATAATGGGGATTAAAGTGATTTTCAAATATCTGAACAAATGTCATGTGGAAGTGGAAATATATTATTTGGCATCTTCACAGCTGTGGGTCCTGATGAATAGAATTTATAGCAACAGCTGTTTTCTTGACTTTCAAAACTATGAAGACTTTCACCTTTTCAAAACTCCACATTACGAGGGTCAATTCAAGAATCCACTGGTGTGTGTTGGAATGGGGGTGGGCAGTGGCACTACCATTATTTAAAAATTCTAAGCTGTGAATCAACAAATGTGAAAGATTCCAGCATGTGAGAAACTTGTTTTCAAGTCTCTTAAAGGATCTTCACAGAGCTTAGCCACCAACTGTCTTCCATCTGTGCCATAAAGAGAACATAAGAATTTGGGCTTGAAGTGAAACTAAAGTGATTTATGTTAAGATATGAGATTTTTCTGACAGTGATGTTTATTAAGGTATGGAATGTGTAACCAATGAAACTGTTCATGTGTTTGAACTCAATCACTTTCTCTTTCTGGGAAGGTTTAAATTTTCTTACAAGCATGAGATGGACATATGACTTATTCCAAACCTATGGCTCTTTAAAAAAGCAACAGTTCATTTATCCAGCTTCATCAGAAATGAATTTCTATATAAATTAAATGTTCCAAATAAATAGTTCATGTCATATTATCAATGTCATATTAAGCACTTCAACTATAAATCTTTCCCAAGTTTAGTGAATATCTAAACTATTTATAATATGTGGAATTATTTATCAGTTACATTTTGAACTTTCATTATCTGAATAAGTCATAATCAAGATTTAAATTACTTTAATGTGTTAAATATAATTCTTTCAAAAATTTAAAATTTTGCTTTACTATACATTAAGTTATCTTATTTTAAACTTAGCCTCAGAATCTTTTCATTGGTCTCACCATAGTTACATGTAACTGCTGATGATGCAGATATATATTAAAGAATCCACTTTTATTTTTAAAAAATTTGCATCATTTGTTTCTTGGCAAACATGATAATTTGCCTTCTTAGAACTATCTCTGAAATAAGAGTGATTAAGAATTGAATAAGGACCTGAGACTAATTTTAAAAAATAAAGCATAAGATCAAAACATGCTCAAAGAACTTTTTGTTGTAGTTTACTTCTGGTGTTTTACTAAGTATTGAATAGTCCTGCATAATTGCCATTTTGATGGATGTTAATATAGTAGTTATATATTGCTGTGTAACCAAATTATCTTCCACTCTAAAATTTATCAACTAAAAAGTAATAAACATTATCTTGCAGTTTCTGTGGGTCAGGAATCTCAGAATAGTTTAATTAAACCCTACATCACTCTCCCCTACAAGTCTGGGATCAACATTTGTGGTCTCATCTGAAGGTTCTCCTGAATAAGAATCCACTTTGAAGATCATGCTGATTGCCAAGACATTTCAGTTCCTCATGACTGTTGGAAGGAGGCTGCAGTTCCTCACTGACTATGATCAGAGAACCGAGTTCTATGCCATGTGATTCTTTCAATACAGCATGTGCTTCATAAAAGTCAATAAAAGAGAGTCTGTTAGCAAGATTTAAGTCATAGTTTTCCATAATCTTGTCACAAAGTTCTCAAAGTTGGTATCCAACTGCTTTTGCTATATTCTATTCATTAGGTGAAAATCAATAGATCTATACCACACTCAGTAGGAAGTGATTCCTTAAGGCCATGGATACTGAGGCAGCCTCAGAAGCTGCCTAACATAATTACTACACCTACTTAATAGCTCAGTGAGGCTGATACAAAAATAAACTCTATGCAGTAAAAGTGATTATTTTACATTGGATTGGTGCATTATTAACTGTATTTATACAATGTAACAGAATGTGTGAGATCTAACTTAACATAAATGATAAAATCAAATAAAACTTTAAACTGATAAAGAGTTTATTATCTATTTAAATTTTATTGTTCAATAAAATAGTAACACTTTGGAACTACAAGATATCACAGTATGTGTGGTATGGACTAGAGCATAATATTAAAGATTAAATCCAGGCAAACACCTGAAATCCTAGCAGCTCGGGATGCTAAGGCAGGAGGATTGCAAGTTCAAAGCCAGACTCAGCAAAAGCAAGGCGCTAAGCAACTCAGTGGGACCCTGTCTCTAAATAAAATACAAAATTGGGCTGGGGATGTGGCTCAGTGGTTGAGTGCCCCTGAGTTCAATCCCCAGTACCCCCCCCTCCAAATGTTGAAGATTACATCTTCTACAAGACCAAGGATTCAAGTAGGCTTTTCCTGGGAACTGAACTGCTGATGGAATTTGAATAGAAGAAATTTTGAAAAGAGAACAGTGAGATGGTAGGTCGTGGTGGGATGTACTACAGATTAACAGGTAGCAAAGTTCTTTTAAAAAAAAAAAAAAACATTGTGTTTTTTTAATTGTTGATGGACCTTTAGTTATTTATATTCAGTGCTGAGAAACAAACCCAGTGCCTCCCTCACACATGCTAGGCAAGCACTCTACCACTGAGCTATAACCCCAGCCCACAAAGTTATTCTTAACATCCATCTCCATTGCTTAGTTAAAATATAATCCTGCATATGTAACTTTGCAGTACCCAGTATCTAAAATAACAGAAAGTAAAAATGAATTATTTCCCAGAAGTTTTGGTTAGATGATAAGTAAGATCCACTTCAGTTCTCAGAGCCATAATTAAACTATCAGTACAGGCTATACAAAGTCTTTACCTTGAAAAAATTTAAGATTTCTCCTTATATCAGGCCCATGCAGACTCACATTGCAAACTTGTTGAAGAAATAGGCTAAACCAGGCCAACACTTTGAATATGACCAGTTCTCCACATTCATAAGCACATAGATAGCCTGTGTCTTAGTCAACTTTCTGACTAAGTTGACAAAATACCTAAGATAAAAAAACTTATACAGAAGCAAGGTGTGTTTTGGTTCATGGAATCAGAAGTTTAATCCCAGCAGAACATCATGGTAGGAAACGCATGGAGAAGGAAGTTCCTCAACTCATGGCGGAGAGGAAGAGAAATAATCCCCAAATCCTCTTCCAGAGCATAACCCGAGTAACCTAACTTCCTTCCACTTGGTCCCAACACTTTTATATTTCATGACCTCCCAATAGTGCCAGTGTTTTAGTCAGCCTTTTCACTGCTGTGACTAAAAGACCCAACCAGAACAACTGTAGAGGAGGAAAAGTTTATTTGCGGGCTCACAGTTTCAGAGGTCTCCATCCATAGAAAGCAGTCTCCATTTCCCGGGGAGGGGGGGTTGAGGCAGGACATCATGGCAGAAGAGTGTGTCAGAGGAAAGCAGCTCAGATGGTGATCAGAAAGCAGAGAGAGAGAGAGAGAGAGAGAGAGAGAGAGAGAGAGAGAGAGATTCCACTCTCCAGATAATATATATATATACCCCATCGCCCCTCCCCCAATGAACTACTTTCCCCAGCCACACTCCACCTGCCTCCAGTCACCACTTAGTCAACCTCACCAGGGATTAATTCACTGATTATGTTAAGGCTAGGGCCCAACCATTTCTCCTCCAAATCTTCTTGTATTGTCTCACATGTGAGCTTTTGGGGGACACTAAACCTAAACCATAACAGACACAGGCTGGCAACCTGTGGATCTTTTCGGGAAGCAATTATCCAAACCATAGCACCACAGAACCCAAGTTGAATTCATATTCAAGAGTATTTAAAAGATGTAAGTTCCAGAGGAAAAAAAAAATGTACTTTAAAGGTGATAAATATATCCAGAATACAACGACTTAATGCAAAGCTTTGATCTTATATATGAACCATTTCTTTTACATTTCAGTGTTAATTTTAGTTTCCAGGGGAAATATAACTGATTCACAAGGGAGTTTGGAGGCAATTCTAGATAGTCCACAAACCCAATTTTTTATGTACCCTTGGTAATAAAATGGTGTAGACAGCTAGTGGAGGAAAAGTAATCTCTGAAGAATAAAACCCTGTGTATTTGATGTTATGATGGTAATGATGATGACAATGATCATGGGTAAGTATTGGTGATAGCTACTGCCTATTACCACTGTCTCAAACTCAATTAAATGTTGTCAGGCCTGGTGCATATTCAGAGAGCATAATGCTGAAATATTAAAGAGCAGCTTACTTAGAAATATATGATGTTTTTATTTCCATTTATCTGATGGATAATCTAAAGAAAAGGCAGACACAACTCATAAAATTAGAACAATTATAATAGTTGTGAAAGTGATTTTTGGCTAAAAGTTTGGCATTCAGTATTTATTATTAGATATCTCTCCTTTAGTCATAATAATGTGTAGGGAATTTCTGTGATTCTATCCACCCACCCTGATCTTTGGTCTGTATCTATGCTTCCAGTCTTCTCAGATCAGTGATCAACAGTCTGACCCACTATATTCTGGCTTTGATCTTAACCACCTGAACAGAAAAATATCACCAAAGTCAAGGCAGGCCTTCCTTCATATATATTCAGGGTCCTTTTTTCTATTTAATTACATTTTCTTGATAACATCTAGCCTTGCAGATTTCTCTCCACAATTAGTTTTGGTAAACAATGGAAGTGTCCTGGTTCCAGTTGTCCTCCCAGAGACTCCTAAGACTCTGTTTGTTCATCAGTTAGGTGGTTGGGTGGTTGGACATACTCCATCAATTTGGTTTGCACTCTAGGTCTCCCCTTCTCATTTTATGCCATCTCTCTAGAAAATGTCATCCACTCCTCTGAGACTAAGCCTTCATCTTTATAGCTCTCATTCCAGTTTCTGTATCTCTGGCTCTAACTTTCTTCTTCAGCTCTGAATCTGTATTTCTCTGGTCTACTGAGCACCTCTACCTGGAGGACTCAGAGGTGTGGGAAAATAGATCATGTAGAAAATTAAACTCCCTATCTCTATAACTGTACTTTTATTTTGTTTTTTCCTGTGTGGCATGAAATCTTTATCCCTCCTTCAGTTGCCCTAATTATCCTTGACTTTCTTACTACTTTCTCCCTGTGCAGCCCAGACTGCTCACCTCCTGTGTTCACTCTGCTTAATGTGTCTCTGCTCAGTGGCCTCTGGCATGTCTTCATCCAAGTGCTTATCTTTTCCCCTGTGCTGTATATATGTATATGTATATACATATATATGTGTGTATGTATATATATTTATGTGTATGTGTGCTGTATATATGTATATAATTTGGACATGCATATTCAGCATCAGGGCATGTTTGCATGTATTCCATTAATCAATAATTGATGCTCCAAGTGTTGCCCCTCCATGACCTTCCATAGAGGTAAGATTAAATTTGTTACCCTAGCTGTTAGATAAATATATGCTTTCTTGGTTATTTCCTAGGTTCTCAGCTATTGTTCTCAATGTGCCCCAAACACATTTTTATGAGAAAAAAGAACTAAAATAATCAAAAAATGCAGTTATATATTCATAAGGTGGTGAACAATACCTGTTTTAGTTCTGCATTTAAGAAATGAATTTTTCTCTACCCAGAGGAATGGCTTTTTAAGAATTGTGGTTTTATTTTTTCTGGAAATGCGGGCCTGCATATGGTCTAGAATATCTGCATTATGATTGACAATAATAAGGAGAGACTTTTTTGTATTGTTTTAACTGCTGAAAGCTTTTAATTAATGGGGGAGAAAAAAAGAGAGGGAGGGAAAAGGAGGAAAAGACTAAACTGGGATTTTTCAGTCAGTATAAAGCAAATACTGATGAGGAGAAGGCACACTGTATTGAATGAAAGCAGAATAAGGCTTCCTATCTATAGCTTTCACATCTAGTCACTTGGGGTCTGCTTCAATGGCTTTTCCACTTTTCAGAGAATTTCCAGCATTTCACATGATCTGAGCTATTTGGAAAGAAATACTTCTACCATGTTGCAAAAATTTCATTGCATAAATTTCATTTATGCAATATGGTAGAAGTATTTCTTTCCAAATATGATGCTAAAAATGAAATTCTTTAGATTCCCAAAGGTTAAAGTTCCACAAAGTTCTAAATCAAGAGAGTCTTGTCAATGTTGGTGGACCACATTCCAGCAACTGAGTTGAAAATTGATCTCTAATTTAGAAAAATAATAATTTCCAAATTGTTTACTATTAAAATATAGCTAGTTGAAGCTTTTTATATGTGCATATACGTGCATATATAGGGATTTTTAGGATTAGAAAGATGAATACATACAAATGATGTCATGTTTGTTGTCAGCTGCTTACCCTGTTCATTTATTAACCAATTCATCCATTCAGCATGTATTTCACAAATTCAAAATAACTATTGATTGCTGGTTACATACCTGTGACATTTGATTAATCACCCCTTTCCAAGAATATTCAGGAATATTCCAATTAACAGAATTTCTTCCTTGCCCTTGAAGATCTTTCAGTTCAGTAGAAGATAAAGATAAGTAAATAATGAAAACAAGAGTCTGGAAAGAAGTAAGATAAAGAATAACATGCTAGAGAAACACAAAACAGGACATCTAGCAGGAGATGTGGTGGGTCATGGGAGGCTTCCTAAAATAAAAAATAAAAAAAGCCTGATTTATGATCTGGAGAAGGGTAAAAAGCTGTTGCATGCAGAGCATGGGACAACTGCAAGAAGCCAAGTATGGCTACCTCAAAGCAGAGCAGTAGGGGCTTGATGAGAATGTGGAGGCTTTAGTGAATTGGTTCCCAGATATTTTCGTTTTCTTTTTAACTATCAGGAAAATACAATTATTCCATAGAAAGATAAAAGAGCAGATAACTATAATTTCTAGCAAATCTATCAAGCAGAATGTAATTAAGAAAAATCTTTTCCAAACAACTTTTGGCAGAGTGGGGTAGAATAAGCATGTTACGCATGAGACAATGGCAGAAACCCAAATGCAGACACTGTCTCATTGTGACCAGTTAGTACAAATTTCAGTCTAAAGAGCAAGGAGGTTAGATATCCCTCAAGCATTCAGCTCCCTTTTACTCCTCCTGTACAAATACCATTATCTGTCATCCATCCTCACCAGCCTACAAGTCCCAGTGGAAGCCATTTCACATCTTGGTATAGGAAAGGGCCCAAGAAGCCTACTGGTTATATTGTCGTTCTGTGAGTGATTGGTTCAAGAATGGGCTTGTGATCTAGTTTCAGTCAATGTAATGTGAAAAGAGGATATTTGTTCTTCTGGCTGAACCCTTGTAATTCAACCATAATTTGATCTGAGTGATTTCATGTCTGATTGGCTGTAGCCAATACTTTATGAACCTGTGGGTGATGCTCTCATGAGTATGCAGCATAATGCAATATAGAGTTTTCAGGGCTAGTCCAAAGCCACTAGTCCTATGTGGTTATTTACATTTAAATTTTACTAACTTAAATTTAAGTAAAATAAAAAATCTTGTTCCTAAATGATAGCAGCACTTTTCTCCTGCTCAATAGCCACACGTGGCTAGCAGCTGCTGTTGAACAGTGCTGATAAAGAACATTCCTATTATTGCAGAAAGTTCCATTGGGCAATGTTGGTTTAGAGAATTACAATGAAATAGCCCTGGAAACATTAGATTAAATCAACCTTAAAGCTTGCCCTACCTCTGGACTTTCAGACATGTGAACCAATAAATGCCATTGTTGTTAAGCCAGTTTGAGGTCAGCTTTCATTTTTTTTTTTCCTAGCTGGAAGCACCCTAGCTAATTAGATAGTTAAGCTATTTAAATATTAAAAAAACTAAAGCATTTTGTGCACCAAATAAAATATATGATTCACTTCAATATTAGCTCCTATCACTGTACCTGGTCCTTGAATATAAATTAAAATTTTTGGTCAATTAATAAAGAAACAAATAAATTGCAAAGCTCCTTCCATTTATTTATGATGTTCTCACAAAAGCAGCTTTTAGGCTTACTGTTTTTCTGAGATCAAAGTAATTCATTTGGGTCTTTTGAAATAAAGTACAACAACCTTCAAGTTTTGTGTTAATCAAAGCCCTACTGAAGCAACCAAGAAAGAATTCTTTAACAAGATAAAGGGCAGCTTCTCTTCAAAGCCTTGTAGCCTCATATGGTTTAGCATCAGATGTAACTGGCAACCCTCTTGTGCACCATCCCTTCCTATTTGTCATATTTAGGTGCAAGATGGAATTCATTAAAGGGCAATGTAACAATAGGGGGCAATTATATTTTTATCATGAAGCAATCACTTTTCTCAGGAAAGCTCAGGCACCCATCTGGGGCTCCTGCCCTAGGGGGGCAGTTTTCTTTTGATAATCTCACCTATTGAACTGTCATGTTCCATTGCTCAATTAATTTAGCCCAGTAGATGGTTCAATAAAAATGTTCCCTCCATTCAGGCAATTTGATGACTCTTTCTGCTCTTTCAGACCAAACACAATGAAGTCATGGGCATGAGTTCCTGCAGCTGCACACAAAAGCTTCCAGACCTCTGGCTGCCCTGGGGTGTCCTTCCTGTGGCTATGTGCTTTAAGGCTGATGAAGAGGGAGTGCCACTGATCTTATTTTATTCCTCCGAGAAACAACCAGGCAGCTTTTTCTATGTTCAGAACATTCAGGTTAAACAAATAACTGCAATGCCCAGTTGAGATCTGAACCTCATATCTGACACCAGCAAATCAAAAATAAACCCTAGCTTTTGTAACAAAGGGATCTTATCTATTTCATGCAATATCCAGAACTTTGCTTAGTCCTCCACTAAAGATGATTTGAATGCCAATAATAGTAAACAGTTACTTCATTTAACTAACACTTTTTAAACCTGTCTTTTAAAAATTAAATGTAATGTTTGAAGCTTTTAAAAAGTTCAAAAGGACATATGGAATAGAAAGCAAATGTTCTTCCTCTCCATCACATCACCACTACTCTCACCTTGCTCTGCCCACTTAGATAACTATTATCTTACAGTGTATGTTTACTTCTAGAGATAGCCTCTATATGTCCAAGTCACGTGCACACACTGGTTTGTTCATGCTGTGTCCATTTTGCATAAATGGAATGGAATCTTATTGTACATATGAAGTTAGCTTTGTTATACTCTTCAAAATGTTGTGACATTTGAATGTCTTGTAACACTACACAAGTAATACTATTTTATTTAAGGAAGAGAAACTTTATAGTAGTCCATTCCATAGAATTCTTTATCAGTTAGTGGTGGCAATATAGATTACTTCTACTTCCTCCTACTGATACAAATCTTGTCATAAAGAACACCCATGTGCCTGTGTATGCATAAGAACACCCATATGCCTGTGTATGCATGTACAGATTTGTGATTATATCTACCTCTAAATGTAATTTCTATAGTCAGAAGGGATGACAATGATATATTTCATAAAGATAATTTGCATTCCATTTGCTATAGATTCTCATTTTCCCACATCTTAGCAACTATACATTTTATTAACTTCTAATTTTTTTATGGAAAATCTGAAGGTCAACAATGACATTTATACTTACTTGTTTACCATTAAGTGTACATTGTATTTATATATATTTTGTAATTTTCAAATCATTCTTCCAGAAATTACCTATTCATTTATTTATTTGTTCACTTTTGGAGATTTTTATTATTGATTTATGAGATCTATGATGGATTATTTATTTACAATAGATAACTAGTTCTTGTTTCACCTGTGAAATTTATTCCTGTTTTTTCTTTCTCTTTTATATATGTCATTTTCCCCCTAATAAACATCTAATGTTTATTTGTAGACATCTATTTCCAACTGTTTTGTATACACACACACACACACACACACACACATATATATGTATATGTATTGTCATATTATATATGACATGTTTTGAAGTTTGTGTATACATTGTGGAATGACTATCTATTTAACATATGTATTACCATACTTGTAATTCTCTGTGATGACAACATGTAAAATGTACTGTTATTTTCAAGAAAAAAAATACAATATTATTTTTGTGTTATACAACAGATATTTTGAAATGATTTATACCATTTAACTAAAATTTTGTATGTTTCCATTTATATGTCTCCAGTCCCTGATAACTATCACTCTACTCTTACTTCTATCCAATTAACTTTTAAAAATTCCATATATGAGTGAGATCATATGGTATTTTTTTCTGTACTTGACTTATTTTACTTAACATAATTTCCTCCATGTTCATCCATGTTTTCACAAGTGACAGGATTTCAATCTTACTATTGAAAAGTATTCCCTTGTCTATGTACATTTTCTTTATTCATTCATCTATTAATGGACAGTTATGTTAATTCCATATCTTGGTTATTGTGAAGAATGCTACAATAAATATGGGAGAATTGATGTCTATTTGACATAGGAATTTTATTTCCTTTAGATGTATGCTCTGTAGTGGGATTGCAGGATCATATAAGAGCTCTATTTTTATTTTTCTGAGGAACCTCTATACTGTTTCCATTATGGTCTTACTAATTTACACTCCTGTCAACATTGTGCAAGAGTTTCCTTTTCTCCACATCTTTGTTAATTGTTATCTTTTTTTTTTTTTCCTGATCAGGTATGAGGCATTGTCTCTGTAGTTTTAATTTGCATCTCCAGAATCATTAATGATAGTGAACACTTTTGCCTATTTTGGCTCTGGATTCTTTATTTTAATCAGTAAAACTTTTAACATCCAAAATTATCTAAATCTGTAAGCTCTTATATTAAATTAATGCTTTAAATATGTATCTAAAATCTACTTGAAATATATTTGCATATAATGATAGCTGAAAAGCAAATAAAATATTAGGGATTTTTCTTCTAAATGCATGTTGTCTTCCTAGATTTCTTCTTGCTTTGTTATTTGAATTACCATCTACATCTAAATATATCATACTGAATTCCCAAATCTATATATTACCATATATGAGTGTATAGATTTGTGTGTGTGTGTTTCTAAAATTTCACTTTAAGTACATACACTTTTTTGTGTATTTGCTCACCAATATGTTTTCATATTGATTACTCTGTTACATTTATATTACATTATATTTATATTTTATTTTATATTATGTTTATACTCTATTTATATTATACTGCAGTTGTCTTATTTTATATTTTATTTTTAGAATTGAAAATGTATTCTTAATTTTTATTCTGAATCATAAAAACATAACAATTAAACATATTAATGTTTTCTCATGTGTTGCTTGGACATATGTGTATTGTATAATGTTTAGATAATGTTAAATACATCCATCTCCTAAAATGTTTATCATTTGTTATAGTAAAATAATTTGAAACCCTTTCTTTGAGCTTTTTGAAATATGGAGATGTTATATTTTATTTCTGAGAGCATAGATTATCTCTCATTTTGTTATTTTTTTCATGAGTTCTTGACTTCTCTTCGTTATTTTCCCTTCAAGGTGAACTTCATATTAATTTTGCAAATTCCATCCATAAAATACTTTTTGATATTTTGTATTTGTTTCTCCATAGATAAAGAAGAATTTGGTGGCAATTGATATCATCAAAACATTGACTCTTATCATCCAGAACCATGTTATGACTCTCAATTTATTCCAGTCATCTTTTATGTCCTTCAGTAAATTTTTATAGGTTGGCACATATTGGTCTTGCAAGATTTTTCTTAAAATTTATTCCTGAATATTTATTGCAAATGACTTGGGAATTCTTTATGTGGGTTCTGACACAAATAAAAACCATAATACATTTTCTTCTTCTCATAACAAACAAATGGAATTATTATGCTGCTAGTGTTTTATGTTGTTTTAAACATGAATTCTAGAATGTTGGGTTGTTCTTTGCTGAGATAAACTTTATTTAAAAAAAATGTTTATCTTTATTTGTAAATATTCATTTCAATGTTTTATGTGTCCCTGAGAATTTCTCAAACAGGTCTATAGACAACCAAGAATAAGAATATTTCTTATAGCTTATGTATGTGTGTGTGCATGAAGGTATATAGCTAAGCAGAATGTAGGTGTGTGTTGGAAAAGCAAATGATGAAGCACACATTCAGCCACATGGAGAGATCTTATGAACAGCAGTGAGTGGAGAAATCAAGAATAGAATAAGCAATTTAGCACAGTGTTACTTATGCAAATTTAAGATATTTCCATACAAATGATCACAAGCAGACACACAGGAAAATGCATGCATAAGCATATTAAGAATCTGCCTGTGGATGGCATAGAGGAGAATAATGGGAGTATAGGATTGGAAAATAGTTGGATAAAGAGAGCTGCTTTTATTAGACCAAAGATGATACTGAGCCAAGAAAAGAAGTGAATTATATTAATTCAGCACTCTCTTTCCCCTTGAAATCAGGGAAGGAATGTAAAGGAAAAGCAGATGTATAAATTTGATGAAGAGATTTAAAAAAAAAATTAGCTTAGTGACACTATATATTTTGGATACTTTGTATTTTGTATACTACTATAGGAAATATTTAATCTTAACATGAGTTTAATTATGCTCAAAATTAAGAAACCTTTTGTACTTTTCATGTATTTTGTGATTGAAGAGGTTTATATCACTCAATATGAGGTAAATTCCCAATATTCATGTGGATTAACTCAAGTACCAGGAAAAAATATTATTTTTTCTTCTTAATCATTTCTTGCAATGCATAATTGAGTCAAATTGCTTTTTAAATCAACAATTCTTTTATTTATTATTATGTACACAAGACACTCAGGAATCTAAGGAGATAGAATGCTGTGTAACTTAATCCTTAATTTTCATATATATTGCATTCAATACTTCTTCTTTGTAAAAAATATCAACTCAGGAACAATATTGTGAGATCAAATTTATTTAATAAGTCATAGGGAAGTAAAATCAGTATGTAATGTAATTGGGTACAAATTGTACATTTTAAAATGAAAAAATCATGGTTATATTTGCAGAAAAGATTATTTAAATTTCAATAGGTAATACTTACAATTTTTTAGAAGTTTGAATTCTAGATGATAAATTAGACATGACTTTCAGTAAGTTGGGAGAAAAGAAATGAGAGTTATAAATCAGAAATAAAAAAGGTAAGTGTAAAAATGAATAGCCTAGGGCAAAAGATGTAGGCAGAGATGGTAAGAAATTACCTGTGTACTTTTTAAGAGACAGTGCATTTTGCAGTATTATATATGGGTTATAGTCAAGTGGCTCTGTTTCCTGTGGCATGAATAAGGATTTTTCAAAGCTACAATTATATTCATACTAACAGTAATAATCAACCTCTATGGTTCAGAGAAATTTGAAAACCTGTTTTTTGGTAAAAATGCAACATGACCTCTATGTTAAAATCTATTACTTTCTCAAACCGATCTAGGTTCTAGGTTCCTGATGGGTGCATTACAGCATTATAGAACGTTAGAGCTGAAAGAATCTTGGAGATCATTTTGTTAGAGTTCTTATTTTTGCAAAAAGAAAAAAAAACTGAAACTGGGAAGTTGAGTTTTAAGGCCAGATATGAACAGCTAAAAGGGAAACATTGCTGTCACATAAGTGTGAAACTTAAGAAAGAGGAAAATTTGTCAAAAACTATGAATACTAAAACTACACATACATCTTAACTTTGTAATTCTGCTTCTAAAATATATGTGCAAACATTTACACAAGATCCATGGAAGAGTAGTTTATGATATCAAAAGACTAAAACCAAATAACTGTGTGATGACAAGATGTTGGTTGGATAAATTATGTTACAATTGCACAATGAAATATTATAAGTCACTAAAATGAATGATTTGAAACACTGGAACAATCCTCACAAAATAGTGTATATAGCGTTCTACTATTTTAAGTGTTTTACATTCTTCATTTTGTATGTTTGTAAAAGAAATAGTCACGAATTACTTATGAACAGGATACCTGAAATGATCAAGAAACTAATAAGGTATATTTATTCCTAAAATACAAATGGTCAAAGCGTGGAGACATCATTTCATAACTTTTGCATTAATTGAATTTTATTTTATGGTACACATTTTTCTTATTACTTAATTAATTTTTACTCATGGTATTTAGACTTGCCTTAATTCACATTGACAATAGTTACAGGAAAATAGTGTCCACCCAAATTCCTTCATATTTTATGGAAATGTCTTCTAATTACAAGATATCTAGGCTGTGGCTTTGGCCAATATTTAACAAAATAATATAAGTAAACTTCTTGGAATATTGCCTTCTACATAATAAGCACTCAATAAATAATAGCGGTTACTATTATTATTTTATTAATAGCAAAATAGATTCTACAACTTCTAAAATTTGTTCAATTACTACATTTCCATACAGATAAATTAAAAATATCTAATGTCTCAAAATAAAAATTTAATTACAGTGGTGGGAAAGTAACAGCTTCCTTGAAAAAAAAATTAAATATTTTTGAATCTTTATGTTTCTTTTTTTCCCCCCACATTCCATCAAAATTTCTTACCATTTAGGAAAGCTGATGGTATTATGACTCTTTATGACCAGTACGAGTGATGCAAACTTCTGTTTACAATATCCGCCTGTGAATTTCTACAGCTGTAATTTTAAAATTACACCAATGTTTATTTCTCTGAAATGTAAGGAACAGTCCATCCACAAGACTGCTTTTATAAACAGTGCTGCTTATAGGTAGTGGGATAAATTATGGCCAAGAATTCCAAGAAACAGTCCCCACATTTCTGAATATGGACTGTTCATGCACGAAGACAAGATTTGGCCTTATTCCCAACACAATTGATGACAGAATTTCACATATGCTACTCCTTTCCTATTTTTAAACATATTTGTATACTAGTGTTTAACTTCATGAATCTTTATATGTATGTTATTTTGATAATGAGTCTTTATATGTTTGTTATTTTGATAATAAATCCATTTTGTCATATTCAGTTGTGGGGGTTACTATTTTAGCCACCGTTTTGATAATTACTAACAAAAGAAAGCACTGAAAACACATAAAATAATTTTGGTAGCTTTTTCTGTTCAATTACAAATGTATACTAAAGCTTTCTATGAGTTGTAGGTTTTACTGAAATAAATAAAACTTATATAATTAACTGCAAAGCAGTCATATATTACATGCAGTGAAATACATATGTAAAATATTTTGTTCGTAATTGAAAAACAGCTCCCACTAAATCATTTTTAATGGGGAAAGAACATTGATAGCAACAGTGTTTGCAGGGTTTTATATTTAACTTTAAAAATATAAGATCTTTAGATTCTAAAAAAGAGAGCCTGGCAGCTTCTAAAGAATATCTAATGTTACAACTAAGAGTGATTGTGAGAGAAAGTAATTATTCCTCCGAAGGTTTTGCTACTCTGACAGAATCTTCTATAGGAGGTTGACAATATCCTGAAAAACCTCAGTATTAAAGCATACATGAATAGAATAAAAGAGTAACTATGTGGGGATTTGTTTACAAGATGCCAAAGTAAATAGCTATAGATAATGTGTGGAAATAAACCCAAGACTGCAATAAAAAATAAAAAAAAAAAAAGAAAGAAAAGAAGGGCCTTCAGAGACCAAAGTCACAAGTTAACAAAGGCTTTTTGAACCATTCTTTGAACATTAAGCTTAGAGCAAAAGACCTTGGTGTGGGGTATCAGTGCTAAATCTTCTTCAGCACATTTTCTGTTCTTCAGTATACTCTTAGGAGAAAAACCACAAGTATGTCACTTGGCCCCAAGATATCCTTACTAGATTTTCTAAGTCTACTTCATAAATACATCTGGATTGCTCTGGATTGTCTGATTAGTGTAAGAGGGTAAATTCCTCAGATTACCACTTCATTAAAAAAGTGCAATTACGTGCATGTTTATGGGTCAACTTTTCTGATTCATGAGGATATCACAAATGCCAAGGAAAGTGATTACAACTTCATTTTTCTTTGACAGCACCCAAATTTTCAAGTTTTATAAGTGTAGGATTACACTAGGTAATTTTTCTTGTAAATGTTTATTGTGGAGGTATTGTTTTATTTTACTCTTTTTTTTGAGGGGGTTCATGTGTGTTTTGTGAAGCAGTATCTCTCTGTTAGCCTCAAACTCTTTGGCTCAACTCAGCCTCCTAAGTAGATGGACTACAGTTGTGCACCAAGACTCTCTTTATCTCTCCTTCCTTTTTTCCTTCATTCCTTTCTCTTTAAGTACTAAAGATTGAACTCAGGGGTACTTTGCCACTGAGGTACATCCCCAGCCCTTCCTGAACTTTTATTTTGAGTCAGGCTGTGATTAAATTACTGAGGCTGACCTCAAACTTACCTCCTTCCTCCACCTCCCAAGTTGTTTGGATGGGATTACAGGCATGCATCATCACACTGGGCCAGAGGTATTGTTTTTTAAAGATTAAATAAATCATCCAAAAATTTCTTGCCATATCAAATCAACTATTTTAATTTTTCTGCATACTCTTCTGGCTGTTGTAAAGAAATGATGTTTAAATTTTGCACTTGTAACCCATTAAGCTTCTTCTAGAAACTTCAAGGAAATATAATCCCCATTTTGACATTTAAAAGTACTTCCTCAGACTATCTTTATTACTTTATATTCCTATCTAGTAACTGCTTATGAAGGCAGTTTTCTATAAGTTGGATAAAGAAAAGTTGTTTTTTTTTCTTTGAATAAATTGAATAATTAATGCAAGTAACTTGACTGTACTCTTCTCAGAATCAAAGTAGAAATGAGGGAGGGAGCTTGGGATGTAGGTCAGTGGTAGAATGCTTGTCTAGCATGTGCAAAGTCCTGGGTTCAGTTCCCAGTACCAGAAAAAAAAGGGGGGACATTGTTTAATGAAAGGGTAAAGATAGTGCACAAGGTTTTTGGTTTGTTTGTTTTGATTTCTTTATAGGCAGCAAATTTAGCAATGAATAGTAAGGAGCTGCTGGTGAAGCGGAACAACTACCTTTGATAAGTTTAATTGTTAATTGTTATTATGTGTACAATGATTCATATTTTAGGGTGCCTCTATAGTTTTAAATAACTGTCTTGGGTAGTCTAAAATAATAACACATTTTCCACTTCATTGTATGCTTTGGATCAAGGCATGAGAGTGAAAGAAGAAGTAACAGGGGTTGAGGGAGTGACTCCATGGTAGAACACTTGCCTAGAGTGCATGGCATACTGGGTTTTATCTCCAGCACTGTTAAAGAAAAGAAAAAAGAAAGAAAGAGACAACCTAAGTTAAAGAGTAGAACTTACAGTGTGATACAAGTAACACACATTTCAACTGTACACAAGAAAGTTCTCCCAGGGAGGTCCACATACTCTGAGTAGTACATTGCTTTCTTCATCCTTCAATCATTACTATAATAAAGATCAAAGATAGATAATCAGTATCTTCCTTCTGTATATCTCAACCCCTGCTAGTTAATGTCAGTCGAGATCTGTGAGTGAGAGGATGTGGGACAGAGTACTTCTCAGCTAAGCAAAGTTCTCTGCATGCAGTTCAGATCTGACCTAGGGCTGAAGTTCACCATGGCATGCAGGATCATGCTACCTTTCCAGTTTTTCTATTCTGAAGTAAGAGAAAAACCTGGAAGGAAGAACCTAAGTCTAGACAACTTAGTTATGCATGAACAGAAAGTAAGTCCTATGAAATATGACAACAATGCTGTCCCATAAAACAGTCAAGTGAGCTAGATTCTGAGAACAATTGTGGTTTACTCTGAAATGCTAAGGGTAAAACATCAGTATCATTTTCTTTTGTGGAGTTGAACATTATTGCTCCCATTCCTAAAAGTGTGATCAATAAATGGTCACTAAGGAGCAGAATTTACAAGGAGTTTCGTTCACACCACCTGCCCCGACACAAGTACTTTTGCTAATGGCCCATTAAGTTACCCAACAGAAAGAAGGCACTTTGTACATGCAAACTCTCCCTCCTGTCATTTGTGGTAGAAGTATGGAATGCAAAAATCCCATGAGTAGAAAACCAGTGGACAGAGCATCTCTTTCATTAGTTTAAAATTAATAAAAGACAAGACTCTTCAGTGCACCCACTGGAGACAAGTCTGTCCTTAATGACTACCACATATATGAATTTAATTAAAAATAATAAAGGGAGGAAGTTTTATCCACATTTTGTCCTTATGTTTCCAATCACATTCAAAATAAAATGTAGATTATGACCTATTTTAAGCAATCACCATTAAATATTTAATATGCCTGACATTGAGTGATGAGGCAATAAAAATAGGCAAGGCATGCTCTTCACCCTCAATTTGTCCACAGTGTAGAAGGGGAAAGAGACATGCATTCAGCTAACTGCAGTGAAATACAGTAGCATTTAGAAATCTCTGCATGAGTACAGGGGAGTGCTATGTACTGGCCTTAGGCTGGGATTGCAGGGTGGTATCAGTGGAGACTCATGAAGGGCTCAGAGGATGATTAAAATTACTACAAATGAACGAGAATGAAAGGAGGGCTTAAGAAAAGGTTGGGGAAAAATCAAAACCATACCACTATCTTGTAGGGTGACTGTGTGGGTCATGTAAATGGAATCCATTCCACAGAGGTAGGTGTGCTGTGGGTCAAGGGTGGAAAGGTAGGCTGGACTCTGATCATTTAATTAACTTTGTGTGGTAAGTTTTAGAAAGAGAAATGTGTTAGTTATATGGAGAAATAAAGACAGAAGCAAATAAGACTTAAAACTCCTTTCCCATCCAGCATGAAGAACTCAATTGGAGGAGAGCAGCAGGAGAAAAAGGAGACGACACTGTTGGATAAGTTTGGGAAACACAGGACATTGTAACTGATATGGGAGAAGGGGGAAGAGATAGGCAAAATCAACTTGTGTTTGTATGATGAATAACTGGGTAGATGATTTAAGCCATTAATAAGGAATACAGGAGAAGGAGATGTGGCAGACTAGGGGTCAGGGTGCAAAGTGGAGAAAATGGTATGAGGGTTTCTGATGGATGCAGTTTGAGGTTTCCACGAATGATGTAGTTGATGCACTCAGACCATAGCCTGGAATTCAGGAAGGTGGCTTTGACTTAGAGATAGATCTGAGAACTGCTGATGGGTGAATGAGAATGGAAGCTAGGGCAGGCCTGCAGCCGGGTAGAAGGTGAGAGCTTGCTCAATCTCCCTGGCCATAGGCACCAGGGACCAGAGGCTAAATCAATATGCACTGATGTCCAAGATGCTTTTTTTTTTTATATGACATTGTCAACAATAAATTTATTTATATTTATCCACATTTATGATCCAAAATACTCAGTTCTTAGTTTTAGCTTCTTCAGTCTCAATTTTTTATTCCTTTACAATTACTGTTGGCTGTACCTTTTAAACATTTTCTAGGTCTCTCCCCTTTCTGTAACCAATACTCGTATCCAAGCCATATTCACTTATCTGAATAAGTGCAATAGTGTTAACAAATATTATGGACATTTGAAAATATACACAAATATAATAAGAATAGTATGGAATCTTCATATACCAATTGATCTTATCAAAATTTATTGTATCTGCCTTATCTGTGCTACTTGTTGTTAGCTTGTTTCCCCTTTCTTGGTTGAAGAATAGTAAAGGTCAGTCATCCTAGACAATGTATGACCTGTGTATTGCTGATGGATATCTTTAAAACATAGATATTTTCTTATATAACCATTATTATCACATCTATAAATTAACGCAGAGTATCTGTGATCATTTGAATGTCCGTTTCATAATTAATTACATTTGTTTAGTATGTTGTACTATTTACATGTCTTTTTTTTTGGTATTTTTATTTAAACAATGTTCTAAGCATGGTCCATACATTTTATTTTATACAGGTTTATTTACTTTATTGTCCCTGGCACAGTTTTGTTTTCTTCTGTCTACCATGCCTTCAGTGTACCACAGAAGTCCAATTAGTAACCTGAAGACTTATCCTGAATTTGGATTAATCTGGTTACTTCCTCATGGTGTTAATGTGTTTTTCTCTTCTCCTTATTTCCAGTGATTGGGAATTAGCTCCAGAAACTTGAGAGGCAATTCATAAACCTTTAGAAGAGAACATCACTCCTCTTTTTATCATATCAGTTTAGGATAATAGTATCTGGCTGCCCATTTTTTTTCAAGGTGGTCATCCTGCTTACCATGTGGCAGGTAGGGAGAGAAGTCTCTGCCTATTTCTTGGATCCATTTTTAGAGATGCTAAAATCAGAGAGTAGCCAGGAGCAGTGATGCACACCTGTAATCACAGAGACTTGGGAGCCTGATGCAGGAGAATCACAAGTTCAAAGTCAGCTCAGTAAATTATCAAAGCCCTAAGCAACTCAGGGAGACCCTGCCTCAAAATAAAACATAAAAAGGGCTGGGGATGTTTAAGTACCCCTGGATTCAATCACCAATACAAAAAAAAAAAAAACAAAAAAAAACAGAAGGTCTCTGTTGACAACTAGCCGGTTGTTCCATTCTAAAGACCCAATTCACTTTACTATCAATATTTTCATGAATTGGTAGTTAATGATTCAAGTTATTTATTAGAGGTTACAAAATGGTCATGTTCTGATTTTATAGCTTTTATGTATTTATATTTTAAATGCCACTAGGGGAAAATTGCTTTTCATCAACTAAAGAAACTAAAGCTATTTGGCTACAATAAATTAGAGCCAGAAAAGTAAAAGTAGAATAAATTCATAATTTATTTTTAAGTATCCATTTGTAAAAATGATTAGTTATTTGGTGCTGTATGTAGGCACTCTGTGGGTATTTATGATGGTGGAATCACTCCATTCACTTGATGGCACATACCTAACTGCTACTCTAACTGGCCATTTCCATCATTTAGTCAAAGAATAGGCTTGACTGATTTTATGTTACTAAATTGTCCAAAATAAGTCAATGTCCTGAAACTAAGGCATTCTTAGAATAGACCACAGGGCGTTCATAAAGCTTACCCCCACCTCCTGAGCATCTCCTTACCTTCCCTATTACCATCCCCATCTGCATTATCCATTGTTGAGTCAAAACTCCTTACATGGTGTACTTCTAAGAACTCTGTACTACTATCCAGTCTCCTTTCCCATCACTATCTTCCTAATAATCCAAACTTTGATAATATACTAAAAATGTCTTCCCAATATGCCCTATTTCTTGTTCTGTTTGTTTTCAACAATATCACCATAAAATTAATTGGGTAATGACTATGCTCCTTCTTCACTCAACTTAGACGTTGCCTTCGTAGAAAGTATCCCTGGACCACCCACTGAGTGCTAGAGAAGTACTGTATTATCATACTACTGTATTATCATAATTCATTTTAATTCACTATTTCTACTTACCTGTGACTCCTGTTGCCTCATTTAAGATGAAGTTTATTTTAGTCTATTTTTTATTTCCTAACAAAATACTTGAGACTTGGCAATTTTTAAAGAGCACACATTTATTTTCTCAGTTCTGGATATTGGCAAGCCGCAGACCAAGGTGTGGGCAGTTTCTGTCTTGCAAGAGTTGTTCTCTGCCTCCAAGATGGTGCTGTGCATGCTGTGTTCCCCAGAGGAACCAATGCTGTGTCCTCATGTGCAGAACAGATGGAAGGACAAATGGGCTAGATGATATGGGAAGCCTCTTTCATAAAGGTCCATAATTCATCCATTCTCATAATTCATTCACCTCAAAAAGGCCCTACTATTTAATACTACCACATTATTAATTTAGTGTTAGTTGTGAATATGAATTTTGGGAGACATTCAGGCCATAGCAAAATTATATCCCTTTTAATCAAAATGATACTGAAATCAATCTTAGTGTGTGGCACGTAATATGTGTGTAATAAATTGTTTATGATGAGCAAATGATGTTCCATATCTGATATAGAATCTAGACCTAATGCTATGGACTTGCACCACCAAGGAAAAGGGAATTAAACACTGTGGCTGCCGTCTCAAATCCTCTTAAGAACAAGGTAGGGTATCAATATGCAAATATAATTTTGTGATAGATTATTACTAAATAATTTTAAAATAACACAATACAAATGTACAAAAGAAAATGAATGAAATTGTAAACAGCAACAACAATATCAGAAAACCAATATCTTAACGTTTATGTTTGCTCAACTCCAAAGATAAAGGCTAATTTATTCTTATAAATTGCCAAGACCTACCCACACTGGCCTGTGCCAGACCCAGGCTCACAGTAGACCCAGTCCACCCCTGCCCAGGTGGGGCAGACACCAACCAGAGCCTAGCCTCTGGCACCAGACTGTCCCTTCCAAGCAGTAGACTACAGAGGGAGGTCAAGCCCAATGGCCCAGATCCACCCAAACCAACTTGTGCAGGACCCAGATCCAGGATGCAGTAGCATACATCAAGGGACGCTAGCAGGGTCTAGAAACCCAACATCAAGGTGAGGTACAAACAATCTGCACAGTTACTACAAGAATATAGGGAAGAAACTGTAATCGCTCAGATCCACACTGCAAGAAAGAAAGACACTTAGACAACATGAAAAAAACAAGGGAGGAAAGTGCCCCAAACAAACTAGGACACTATAATAACAGAACCCATGGACAGCAAAGTTAATAAAATGTCAGAGAAGGAGTTCAGAAGGTTCACAATTAAAATGATCTGTGAATTAAAGAATGACCTAAATGAGCAAACCCTGGGAAAAGTTGATCACTCCAACAATGAGATAAGAGAGCAAATACAGATAGCAAAATATTACTTCAAGAGAGAGGTAGAGACTCTGAAGAAAAAAAACAAACAGAAATCCTTGAAAGGAAGGATAAAATAAATCAAATAAAAAGCTCAATAGAAAGCATAACCAACAGACTAGATCACTTGGAAAAAAGAACATCAGATAATGAAGACAAAGTTTACAATCTGGAAAATAAAGTTGATCACACAGTGAAGATAGTAAGAAACATGAACAGAACATCCAAGAATTATGGGACAGCATCAAAAGACAAATCTAAGAGTTATTGGGATAGAGGAAGGCACAGAGTTTCAAATCAAAGGAATGCACAATCTCTTCAATGAGATAATATCAGAAAATTTCTCAAACATGAAGAACAAAGTGGAAAACCAAATACAAGAGGCTTACAGGACACCAAATGTATAAAATTACAACAGATCTACACCAAGGCACATTATAATAAAAATGCCTAGCATACAGAATAAGGATAGAATCTTAGAAGCTGCAAGAGAGAGGGACCAGATCACATATAGGGGAAGATCAATTCGTGTATGAGCAGATTTTTCATCCCAGACCCTCAAAGCCAGGAAATCGTGGAACAACTTATACCAAGCTCTGATAGAAAATGGATGCCAACCAAGAATCTTATATCCAGCAAAACTAAGCTTTAGATTTGATGATGAAATAAAAACTTTCCATGATAAAAGTTAACAGAATTTACAACTAGAAAGCCTGCACTACAGAATATCCTCAACAAAATATTCCAAGAAGAGAAAATGAAAAGCAATGATGAAAATTAGCAGAGGAAGGGATTACCCTGAAGAAAAATCTAATCAGAGGAGAAACCAAGTCATGTTAAATACCAAAATTAAACAAAAATGACTGGGAATATAAATCATGTCTCAATAATAACCCTGAATATTAATGGCCTAAACTCACCAAACAACAGACATAGACTACTACCAGATTTGATTTAAAAAAGACCCAACAATATGCTGCCTCCAAGAGACTCATCTCATAGAAAAAGACATTCACAGACTGAAGGTGAATGGTTGGGAAAAATCATACCACTCACATGGACTGTAGAAGCAAGCAGGGGTTTCCATCCTCATATCAAATAAAGTAGACTTCAAACTAAAGTCAATCAAAAACGATAAAGAAGAACACTACATATTGCTCAAGGGAATCATACACCAACAAGACTTATCAGTTATATATGCCCCAAACAATGGACCATCTATATTCATCATACAAACTCTTCTCAAGTCCAAGAATTAAATAGGCCATAACACAATAATTTTGGATGACTTTAACACACCTCTTTCATCACTAGATAGATCTTCCAAACAAAAACTGAACAAACAAACTATAGAACTCAATAATACAATCAATAACTTAGACTTAACTGACATATAATATAGAATATTTCATCCTTCAATGAAAGAATATACTTTCTTCTCAGCAGTACATAGATTCTTCTCTAAAATAGACAGTATACTATGCCACAAAGCAACTCTTAGAAAATATTAAAAAAAAGTAGAGATTTTTTTTATCAGAAAAGTATCTCTACTTTTTTATATGATCTGCATTCTATCAGATCATAATGAATGAAATTGGAAATCATTGATAAAAGAAGACTAAATAATATGCTATTGAATGAACAATGGGTTGCAGAAGACATCAAGGAGGAGATTAAAAAATTTTAGAGGTGAATGAGAACACAGATACAACATATTGAAATCTCTGGGACATTATGAAGGCAGTTCTAAGAGGATAGTTCATTGCATGGAGTTCATTTCTTAAAAGAAAAAAAAGTCAACAAATAAATGACTTAACATTACATCTCAAAGCCCTAGAAAAATAATAACAAATCAACACCAAAAGCAGCAGAAGACGGAAATTATTAAAATCAGTGCTGGAATCAATGAAATTGAAACAAAAGAAAAAATTGAAAAAATTGATAGTACAAAAAGTTGGTTCTTTAAAAAAAATAAATAAAATTGACAGACCCTTAGCCATGCTAATGAAGAGAAGGAGAAAACTCAAATCACTAACATACGTGATGAAAAAGGAAATATCACAACAGACACTGCAGAAATACAGAAGATAATTAGAAATTATTTTGAAAACTTGTACTCCAATAAAATAGAAAATATCGAAGGCATTCTTATAAATCAATTTGAATGATTTTTATATTCATGAAAGTAAAAAGAAAAATTTCATTAGCTCCTTAGGATTTGTATCCAATCCATTATTGCTTTGGAAGTAGGCCTGCTCTTGTTGGTTTTTGAGGAAAAAAAAAATTTTAGGATAAGATAAAAATTAAAGTCAAATCTTGTTATTTTATTTTGCTTTTCTGTTACTGGAGATTGAACCTAGTCAAGGGCACTTTGACACTGAGCTTTACCCTCGATTCTTTTTATTTTGAGACAGGTTCTCACTAAGTTGCTTAGGACCTTGCTAAGTTGGTAAAGCTGGTCTCACACTTGTGATCTGCTTGTCTGAGCCTTTCAGGTTGCTGGGATTACAGGCATGCATCACCTCATTTACACATTTTAGTTGTTTTACTAAAATTTACCAAGGTAAGATTACATTATTGATTGACTTAGAGACAAATGAAGAAGGTAAGGCGATAAGTAGGAAAATATTATGGTGAATTACACAAAAGAGATTTAGATACTGCTTTAAATTTGTAATTTTTAAAAGTCTGAAGTATATAATGAATTTTAATTAAACTAAATGCAGCCATTAATACTTTATAAATATGTAAAGAATAATGACAATGAAATTTAAACAATCGAAATAACCCCAGAAAGGCAAGCTAATAAAAAATAAATACTTTTTTCATAGTAATACTTGAATAAATGTAATTTAAGTGAAAACATAAAAAATTTGATTATTTCAGTAAATATAATTAAATGCAGCATATATAGGCAATTAGTAAAATAAGAACTATAAAAATATGAATATTCCATTTGCAATTAATATAAAAGCATCAAATCCATAAATCACACGCTTATACTTTAACCTAATCATCTGTGGCAGAAAATGATAAAACTCTACAGAGGGAATTTTGATGCTTCACAGTGTCTTTCAAAATCAAAATGTCACTCTCGTAAACTTCAAACAGAAAAAATATATGCCAGCAGGTTTAGAACTGCAAGGGACTTAGGGTGTTTACCTTCCTCCATCATTTTGTTTTATTTTATTGTTGAGAGAAGTAACATAGAAATGAGCTCCATTACCCAAAGTCTCATAGCCATAGAAGGTGGCCTTGGCATATGAGTCAATTTCTCTTGACAGAGCTTAAGGCCTTTTCCTTATTCCCATCCCTACAATTGCTTCTGGCTAACAGTGAAGACATTATTTTATGTGCCTCTAGTCATCTTTGCTAATGTGCTAGTCTAGAGACATAATGAAATAATTATTACAGCTATCTAATCAAGAGTATCAGTTTTCTAGAAATGTTTTTCATACCTTAAGCTTTATCAGACATTATGAAATTTTTATGTGTAAGGTCTTAGGGACTAAATCTCAAGATTATTATTAATGATAATTTAAGTATTAGTTAATATTAAATGTATCAAAGTAGAGAAGGAATGTCTAATAACATTAGATTGGGAACTGCCTGTTAAACATCTGTAAATAGCTACTCACATTTTTTTTTTCTCAAACATTACAGGAAGTATACAACATTTCTGTTTAGCCTATATACATGAATATCACAATTCATGTTTGAAATGTTTGGAAGAATGATTTTCAAAAGCAAAATGCAATATGTAAGCTGGGTGTGTTGGCTCACACCTATAATCCCAGCATCTCAGAAAGCTGAAATAGAGGATCACAAGTTCGAAGCCAGCCTCAACCATTTAGTGAGGTCCTAAGCAACTAAGTGAAAATCTGTCTCAAAAGAAAGGAAGGAAGGGAGGGAGGAAGGAAGGAAGGAAGGAAGGAAGGAGGAAGGAAAGGAGGAAGGAAGGAAAGGGCTGGGGATGGAGCTCTGTCATCTCTTCTTGGAATCACTTAATTTTACTTGAAAGTCTTTTACTGTATAAAATGATTAATATTTCACAAACACTTTTATGTAAACATCTAGTTATAATAAGGTAATTTTCAAATGCAAATATATAACTTAACATATATTTGCATTTGAAAAGTTACCTATTTTAAATATATATATATATGTGTATATATATATATATATATATATGCATATGTATACATATATTCAAATGCAAATATATAGCTTAATTCTTTTGTATGGGATATACAAAGAATTCCTTCCCTTCCTATCTTCCATTCTTCTTTAAACATATACTGACAACTTTCCATGTTAGCAGAGTTGTGACAAGTATTGAGGGTTTGGGAATAAACATGACAGACATGATTCTTGCCTGCATGTACATTACAAGACAACTCAGAAAAGCACAAGTCACATAATTAGATCATTTCAGTTAGATAATTATGTTGTAGACATATATAGATTATATAAAATACAGAGAAATTAATAAGATGGCATTGGAGCAATGGAAGGATTGGTAGTTTACTTTTTGAAGTAAACTGACATTTGCAGAATGAGTGTGTGTGCACTGAAGCTTGAGCAATACTTCCTTACAAGCAAAGTGTACAAAATAAGGGAAGATCTCAGATTAGGCCAGGACAGGCCTTTTAATAACTCAACAAACCACAGGAGTTAGTTGAGGAATCTGAATAAGGAAGTACTTCCAGAACAAGCTGAGAAGGGAAGGGCTGTATGATTTGCATTGTAAAAGGTATTTTAACTCATTTCCAGTCTGCTGATTCTCCTGCAGAATCTGAGTTCTGTTGTATATTGTCTGTAGGTCTTATGGCCTATTGTTTCTATACACCCAAGAAATGTTACATTAGCCACAGTAGTTCAACAAATCTTGTTCTTACATTCAGATCCATTCCTTTGTTGATCTTTAATAATTTTTATCCTGCCTAGAACAGCTTAATTTTCCTATCAACTTTGGACAGATTTGCAAATCTCTTCTACCATCAAAGTTTAAGATGGAGAGTTTGAAAAAGTTGGAAGGAGAGAAAAAGAGAGAAAGACAAGAAAGAAAAAAGAACAGGGGTTGGGATTGTGGCTCAGTGACAGAGAGCTTGCCTTGCACATCTGAGGCACTGGGTTTAGTCCTCAGCACCATGAACTCTAGACAGGGCAAAGGGGAAAAGGGGAGGGAGGAAATGGGAGGAGGCATAGGGGTAGGAAAGACAGTGAAATGCAATGGTCATCATTACCGTAAGTATATGTATGAAAACACGAAAGATGTGACTCTACTTTGTGTACAACCAGAGATATGAAAAATTATGCTCTATATGTATAATATGAGTTGTAACGCATTCTGTTGTCATATATAACAAATTAAAATTAAAAAAAAAATAAATTTCAGCCTGCAGCAGATCACCTGGTTAAGACAGATTGTTGGGCCCCCCTGCCACTGTCTCTGACTAGTGCACCTAGCCAAAGAATGGGTATTTCTAATAAGTTTTTAGGTGATTTTGTACTGCTAGTGTCCATACATCACTTTGACAACCACTTTGGTTTTACTATTGATATTTTGGTGGACAGTCACATGTGGCTTAACACCAGGACACATTCTGAGAAATGCATCATTGGTGAAATTCATCATTGTGCAAACTTCCAAGAGTGCACTTATTCAAAACTGGAGGGTCTAGCTCAGTGGCTCCATATGGCCTCTCCATGCAATCAAGAAACAGTAAACAGGAGATACAGGAGGCTACAGTTCATGACATGTGGCATACAGTTCATAGTAACCATTTTTATATAAATAAGTGTACACTCTAAAGTAATGATTAAAAAGTATAGTAAATACATAAACCAGTAAGGTAGCCATTTATTGTTATCAAGCACTGTGTTCTAAACATAATTATATATGCAATGTTTTTATACAAAACAATAAATAAATAAACAAAATATATTGTTTCCATGCATAATTACAAAAAACAGGAGAATATTGTCATTAGCAATTAGTGACAATCTGTGAGGTTTCTCTTATGCTCATTACCTAGAACTGAGAGACCTTCATTGCTCACTGTCCGGAAAGAATCCAAGCACTGATTGATTCAGGTGAATTTGTATGTTCTTTCACTGAACAGATATTGAACCTCTGCTGTGTAAAAAGAACTACATTTTATGAATAGAAAACAGGAGCTTGTAGATAGTTAGAAAGCTAGTAACTAGAACTTCTTTCTCCATTTCTTAAATACTCCTGCAGATGAGCAAGATATCTCAGGAGACTGAAATTATTGAACACAAGATATATCAACTTTGATATTTCACTGACAATCTACCATCTCCCAGGAGTCTAGGTACTCTCTTAGATGATTCCATATCTTCTATGCATAGTGTTAACTAATATTTTTTTTCTTTACCATGTAAGGGGCTAAGGACATTTACAGCATGACCCATTGGAATTCTACCAGTTCTTTTTGCTTTGGGTACTTGGCCTTTGCATTTCACCATATGCATAAGAACCTCCTATTCTTTAAAGGTATTTAGTTTTCAGGACACCCTAATAAGTGCTTATTTTCTTGTTAAAGGTTAGGACATTGAACCTGAGAATATTTGTATGTAGGCAGATGAAGTCTCACGACAAGCTGACAGAAGAATAAATAGTCTCTTGACTCCAATTGCAATGTTCCTTTAATGAGAGAATATAACATGCCAAATTGGATAATCTTCAGGAAAGATAGTAATGACTAAGAAGATACTGTTTGTGGCCTGACATTCACCTCATTAACACAACCATTCATCACCTTTACATTCCAATTAGCTCCTATCTTCCATCAATTAAGTTCTGCCATTAAGGAATGAAATGTATAATTACATCCCTACAATAACAGAAAAATGATAATTTGTCGTTAAATATAAATAAGATAAAGATTTGCAAGCTGCTTTCCCACTCCCCTTTTATTGGAATCATTCTACATAAAAGTGAAATATGACTAATACATGCTCTTTAGAAAAATTTTGAATAATGAAATAACTAAAGGAAAAAATTAATTCACTGGACTAAGAATAATATAAACTAACAATTGAGTAAAAAATGGGTCTAATCTATGAGAGTTTCCATTAAAGCTTTGTTAGCTTACCCTGAAAGAAGAGTAATTCTCTTCATTCTTTTCAAAGAGAAGATAAAATTTAGGTTCTGAATATCTAAGAAATGCCAATAAGGTAAGCAAAAAGCTTATTCTTTAATCTCAATGCCTTTACATTTAAAGTAACAAAATGACATAAAATAGCTCACAGGGACATATATGAAAATGATCAGATTGTCCATTCTTTAAAATTGCAAAAGTTATTATAGCCACTTAAAATATATAATCAATAACCTTCATGTCAGAATATTTCTTAACTTGCATCCATCCTACACTTTCAAACTGCAATGACAAAGTGTTTGGGAAATGGGATACTGTCTTTGCCTGCAATTACTAATAAAATAGTCCTATTTTTGGAGCACTTATTATATGCTACCTGAAATAAAAATTGCATAAGTTGAAATATTATTTTTAGAACATTATCAAGAAGGTAATGCTATTATCACTATTTGATGGACTTGGAAACTGGGCCTCAGGAATGTTAAGTAATTTGACTAAAGTCACACTGTTCATAATAATAGAACTGTTATAAATTTACTTACTCATTTTAAAATTCATTGAGTATGTAGTCTAAGCCAGGCAATGTGGTAAATACAAGAATTCAGTGGTTAAATATATTACAAAGTTCATGCTATCATGACACATACTACAATGGTAGAGACTGATAATAAATATGTTAAAAAGCAATGCAGTCAAATAAAGAAAGAACAAATATTAATTTCAGTCCATTCAAAGCTATCCCCCAAAATACATAATGTTAAAAACTGAAGAAAATACTGAAAGGTTTACTGAGACTAAAATGATTTTCATATGATTGGGAGACAGGAAGAAGGCACATTCTGAGCTCAGTGGACAAGGAAGGGATATGAGGAAAGAACTAAAAAGTAACTAAATTACAAAGTCTAGGATTATTGCTGAAACCAACACAATGCTGCCACCTTATGTAAACCTGCTGGGGTGGAGCAGGACAGGCACTCCTGACTTCTTTCTCACTAGAGGAAGAAGCCAGCTGCCATGACACATGTGTTCTGAAAAACTGTGTTTTCCCTGATAAAAATTATGAATTTTATTGCAGAATCTTGTTCAAGGGAGATGGTGATGAAAGGGAATGCAGGAGTGTGCTGGTGCTGAAACATCTGGCCACTCTTTAGGCCTCGCCATGATCTCTGACATGAATTTTGATGGGTGCCTCTTCAGTTACTTCCATCTTCCTTTCTGGTTCTCCCTAATCCATTCCCTCAAACTGTGTAGCCTAGTGCTGCTTCTTAAACAAAAATTTACTTCTGTACTCTTTGGTTTGAATGGCTTCACGATTCTTTTGTTGTCTGTAATATCAAGTCCAGACCAACTTCATGGATTCCTGGAAGACTTCATCCTTGCCAATTTTCCATCTTCCAGCTGAATACTTCCCCTCCCTCCATCTAGTAGCACGTTAATCCCTACACTCTATCCTTGCAGAGAAGACCAACAGCATTGGCACAGCCTGAAATCTTGTTAGATATGCAGAATCTGGGGCCCAATCCCAATATCATGTGGGGAATATGACTTTTAGGTAATTGACACTTTTATGATTTTACATTTTTTTATTGTTCAGGTTTACAGACTAGCTCTCTGTTTACAATGATCGTTTTTGGACCTCTCAGACATCTTATATAATTTCATATCTAAAACTCTTTGACATACATTGTTAGGTTTACTTCTAGGCATTGTGATATATTTGTTGCTTTTGAAAACAGAACTTCTTTAATCACACTTTATCATTAGCTGTTGTTACTATGCAGGATTATGAGTGATATTTTCAATATTGTTGAATCAGAATCTGCGTTTTATATAGGTCCTTGGTAAAAGTTTAGCTACTTTCTTTGAGGTTTAAGAAAGCCCAGTAGGGTTTTTAAAGCTGCCCAGGCAATTCTAATGGTCAACCAAGTTTGAAAAGAACTGCTCTAACTGTATATGACTTTTATTTAATTGAACTCCTCTTGACTTCTCTTACATGAGGCTCTCTACTTCTGATGTTTCCTCTGTCTGAACCCACTCTGCTGTCTGGCTCCCTGCAGACTCCTTCACGCGGCTGAATCCATCCATCCTCCAGCTCGGGGCTTCCGCTGGGATTCCGTTCTTGACCTTGTGGATTATTTCAGGCTCACTATTGCTTGTTTTCCTCTACTCTGCCTTCCCTTTTACTTTAGTTAGCATCAGAAATTATTGAAATTATTATTTCTTATTTTTTCTATGAACTTTTAGAATATAAATTAAATAGAAAAGTAAATAAAATATTATACCCAAGACTCATGATTAAAAAAAAATTAAAAGTTCACTGCATTTCCTTCAATCATTTTGTTATGAAGGCAGGATACAGCAGAAATATCTTTTCCTTGCCCCATTCTTTTCTCCCCATCCTTTCACAAAGATTAACTACTATCCAGATATTGTTACATTAAGACTGTTACTTTTCCTGCAAGGGAAAGTGTAATGAAAGGGAATACAGAGGATTTACATAATGTTTACAGTTTGTCATTAGGAACTTGCTTTTTTAAATTTTTAGTCAATATAATTTTAGTGAGATTTATTCATGTTAACACACATCGGTTTGCTTCATTAACACTGTTCTATAGGAATTCATTGTATGAACGTACCACAGTTTGTTTATCCATTTTTTAATTTGTTTTAATTAGTTACAAATAACAGTAGAATGCATTTATACAGAATGCATTTATACACTTTGATATATCATACATAGATACGATGGGATATATTTTCTCATTTTTATAAGTGTACATGTTGCAGAATCATATTGGTCATGCAGTCACATATATATGTATAGTAATAATGTCTATTTCAAGGGCATTTTCTACTATTTGTTATTACATGCAATTCTAAAATGAGACTCTTTGAACATTTTTTAATGTGTGTCCATGGGCACATATATCAGAATTTTTCTAGAGAAAACAAAAAAGCAGTTTCTGCTCTGTAGGCCTCTTGCATTTTCGACTATTGTTCTTCAAAAAGATTCTAGGAATCAAAATGCCAATAAGCAGCATATGAAAGTATTAAACCATGTTTTTGCTGCGTTTCAATTGCTGGACTTCATATTTATGCATATTTATGGATCTCAACTTATATGTCCTAATGGGACTGACTTATATTAACTTATTACCCATGAAACTGATCATATTTAATATGCTATGCACATTCAATTTTCTTCTTTGAGACTTGCCTGTTTATGTGCTTCACTCGTTTTCTATAGAGCTACTCTTTTTATTATCAATTTAATGTTTTTACTAACCAAATATTTGTGATTGGAGGTGTGATAATTTCTCCCTGTATGTGACTGATCTTTAAACGTACTTTTGTTTGTCATAGAGAAATTACAATTTTGATGTAACAAATTTATAGATTTTTTCCTTTGTAGATTCTAATTTTGTTTCATATTAAAAATATTTTTGTAGGGCTGGGAATGTAGCTCAGTGGTAGACCACCTGCCTAGCTGGCATGAGGCTCAGGGTTCAATCACCAGTATCTCCACCAAAAAAAAAAAAAAAAAAA